>NC_092087.1:37401256-38073022 GCF_045679555.1 Salvelinus alpinus
TGGAGCAATGGCTTCTTCCTAGCTGAGCGGCCTTTCAGGTTATGTCGATATAGGACTTGTTTTAATGTGGATATAGATACTTTTCTACCTGTTTCCTCCAGCATCTTCACAAGGTCCTTTGCTGTTGTTCTGGGATTCATTTGCACTTTTCACACCAAAGTACGTTCATCTCTAGGAGACCGAATGCATCTTCTTCCTGAGCGGTATGACAGCTGTGTGGTCCATGGTGTTTATACTTGCGTACTATTGTTTGTACAGATGAACGTGGTACCTTCAGGCGTTTTGAAATTGCTCCCAAGGATGAACCAGACTTGTGGAGGTTTTCTTCTGCGGTCTTGGCTGATTTACTTTTGATTTTCCCATAATGTCAAGCAAAGAGGCAGTGAGTTTGAAGGTAGTCCTTGAAATACATCCACAGGTACACCTCCAATTGACTCAGGCTAATTGACATCATTTATCAGAAGCTTCTAAAGCCATTAAATCATTTTCTGGAATTTTCCAAGCTGTTTAAAGGTACAGTCATCTTAGTGTATGTACACTTCTGACCCACTGGAATTGTGATACAGTGAAATAATCTGTGAACAATTGTTGGAGAAGAAATTTGTGGAGTGGTTGAAAAACGAGTTTTAATAACTCCAACCTAAGTGTATGTAAACTTCCGACTTCAACTGTACATGTAGGTAGAGTTAAAGTGACTGCATAGATAATAAACAGAGAGTAGCAGCAGCATAAAAGAGGGATCTGGGTAGCCCTTTGATTAGCTGTTCAGGAGTCTTATTGCTTGGGTGTAGAAGCTGTTAAGAAGCCTTTTGGACCTCCACTTGGCAATCCGGTACTGCTTGCCATGCGGTAGCAGAGAGAAAAGTCTATGACTAGGGTGCCTGGAGTCTTTTAGGGCCTTCCTCTGACACCGCCTGATATAGAGGCCCTGGATGGCAGGAAGCTTGGCGCAAGTGATGTACTGGGCCGTACACACTTACCCGCAAGTCACTACAGAGGTCGAAGGCCGAGCAGTTGACATACCAGGCAGTGATGCAACCAGTCAGGATGTTCTCGATGGTGCAGCTGTAGAGCCTTTTGAGGATCTGAGGACCCATGCCAAATCTTTTCTGTCTCCTGAGGGGTAATAGGTTTGTCGTGCCCTCTTCACGACTGTCTTAGTATGTTTGGACCATGATAGTTTGTTGGTGATGTGGACACCAAGGAACTTGAAGCTCTCAACCTGTTCCACTACAGCCCCGTCAATGAGAATGGGGGCGTGCTTGGTCCTCCTTTTCCTGTAGTCCACAATCATCTCCTTTGTCTTGATCACGTTGAGGGAGAGGTTGTTGTCCTGGCACCACACGACCAGGTCTCTGACCACCTCCCTATAGGCTGTCTCATCGTTGTCGGTGATCAGGCCTACCACTGTCATCGGCAAACTTGATGATGGTGTTGGGGTCGTGCCTGGCCATGCAGTCATGAGTGAACAGGGAGTACAGGAGGGTACTGAGCACGCACCCCTGACGGCCCTCGTGTTGAGGATCAGCGTGGCAGATGTGTTGTACCCTACCCTTACCACTTGGGGCCGGCCCATCAGGAAGTCCAGGATCCAGTTGCAGAGGGAGGTTTTTAGTCCCAGGGTCCTTAGATTAGTGATGAGCTTTGAGAAATTTTAGGGCGCTATGGTGTTGAACGCTGAGCTGTCGTCAATGAATAGCATTCTCACATAGGTGTTCCTTTTGTCCGGGTGGGAAAGGGCAGTGTTGGGGCAGTATGCAAATTGGAGTGGGTCTAGGGTTTCTGGGATAATGGTGTTAATGTGAGCCATGACCGCTATGGGTCAGTAGACATTTATGTAGGTTACCTTAGTGTTCTTGGTACAGGGACTTTGGTGGTCTGCTTGAAACATTTTGGTAATCCAGACTCAGTCAGGGAGAGGTTGAAAATGTCAGTGAAGACACTTGCCAGTTGGTCAGCACATGCTCTGACTACACGTCCTGGTAATCCGTCTGGCCCTGCAGCCTTGTGAATGTTGACCTGTTTAAAGGTTTTACTCACATCGGCTACGGAGAGTGTGATTACGAAGTCGTCCGGAACAGCTGGTGCTCTCATGCATGTTTCAGTGTTACTTTCCTCAAAGCGAGCAAAGAAGTAATTTAGCTCATCTGGTAGGTTTGTGTCTCTGGGCAGCTCGGCTGTGCTTCCCTTTGTAGTCTGTAATAGTTTGCAAGCCCTGCCACATCCGACGCTTGTCTGAGCCACTCAATTGGAAGCTGCTCACTGTAACCAGTGCCTGTAATCTGGTTCAGGTTATTAATCATGCTGCCAGTGGGTTTACAAACAGTACAGGAACTATATCATCCATGTGTATTTAACTTTTTGACCAATGCTTCAGAACTCTGCTCTAAAGCAGTATCCATACCCATTGGATGTACTGATAATATTTTAGTGGCCATATCTCGAAAAGCCAAAGTTCCAAAGGCAGGGTCTAAAATAGTGTGTAAGAGTCCATACAAAGCCAGTCTCTCTTGGCTAAAGGTAGAGGAGAGACTGTTTGCATAGCCAACTTACACTAAGCTCTGACACACACACACTTAACCCACCAGACATGCCACAAGGAGTCTTTTTACAGTCCACAAATTCAGATAAAATGGAAGAAAACCTACAGTATTATATCGAGCCATGATTGCATGGAACTCCTTTCCATCTCCGATTTCTCAAGTGAACAGCAAACCTGGCTTTAAAAAACAAACGAAGCAACACCTCACCCCTCTTCCCTATTTTACCTAGATATTTTGTGTGTATGTACTGACATGTAGGCTGTGCAACATTTTCAAATCGATCATCAAAAAGAAAGGAGGACCAAGGCACTCTTCATATAATTAATTAAAATGCCTTTATTAGTATGGCATGTTCAATAGAAACAAAGTTGTTTAAAAACCGACGCGTTTCGGCTGCATGGCCTTCGTCGATGTAATTCTGTCTTTGAGCTGTTCTTGTCTATTAATGTTCTGTATCGTCATGTTTTGTTTGAACCCCAGGAAGAGTAGCTGCTGCTTTCGCAACGGCTAATGGTGATCCTAGTAAAAAAAAAAAAAATACCAGTGCTCTACTGTACTGAACTCTAATGTACTGGACTGTACTCTATTTTTCTTTACTTAAAAAATACCAGATACCAGTACTCTAGTGTACTGTACTGCTCTCTACTGTGCTATCCAAACTTGTGAAACAGCGACGTCTATGATTGGTTTAGATTTGGTTTGGCCAGGGCGGACTGACCAAATGTCAACTACTTTTCAACATCCATGGACATCTGTTGTCGGTCAGTGCTTAGTCGGTGAGGATGCTTGTTACAGTAAATAGAAAGAGGGTTGTTGGTAGGTGTCAATGAGTATAGTTACGTGCACACAATAATGCGATTATTGTGGATAGTCAGATGTAATATAATAGATTGATTTTTGATTTAAAACATTTACATGCTTTGCAAGAAGAATGATTTTCCTAATAATCCTGTTTACATGAACACATCTGAAATCAAGCTACCTGATGAACATTGTTCGGACATATAAAGTTTATGTGAAAACTACTTCTAAGATGCATACATTCAGTTGTTCCGAACTCACTACACTTGCGCTAAAGGAGGCTCTTTCAACTGGTCCTAGCACATCAAATACACTGCTAGAATGCTGATTTAAGGTGTTTACATGTCCTAATAATTTGAACCATTTCTCAGAAAACCAGGTGTTTTAATCAGCATATGCTTACTTCGATTTTGACCGTGCACTGATTTAAGATAAGCAGAGTAAGGTGTTTACATAACTATTGTATAATGTGCCCTACTGCCATAATAAGTTTAATATCAAATTATTACTGTGCATGTAAAAGTACTCAGTAAGAGCCCGGAGAAGTGACATTACCTGGAGAGAGGTAGATGTCGAATTTCCCTTTTCCAGAAATCAAAGCCTTTGCTTATTCAAAACATTTATAATGGAAAATGGTTTAAAAATGTACATATTCTTTAATTTCTCAAAGATATACCCTTAGCTTTCGTTTGAGACCCAATTTGACATTCTCCTATGAACTTCACATATTGGTGCTCATGGGTCCTTTTTTAGATGGAAATGCCCCCCATGTACCTTGTGTAAGCCAAATATATATATATTTATAGGTCTAATTTACTGATGGTCCCTAACTAGCCCCATAGGGATATCCAAAGGTGTTAGGTGTTTAGTGGGCATTATGATCTGGTCGCGTGCAGTTAATATGTACCTTAGTCGTGCAGCTGCGCTCCGACTTGATGATTACTTGGGTGCTGTGGGCATGTGAACAGCATTGAAATAAACCCAACCCCTAAAAAGCTGTTACATACTAGATTCCTTACATTTCACAAATCTCAGTTTTTGTACGTTACTGACTTTTTTTCTATGGTCAATTTTGACACGAGAATAAATGTTTGATACATATTGATGCTGCCAGGGCTGTTTTCAACCAAATAAGTTTGGTCTTTCGGTTCAATTGCGCGTTAACAGTGGTTTTGAAAAACCTTAACGCAAACTGCGGGAGATTTTACCATCATTCTGTTACCAATCATTGTATCTGCACTTTTTGTTACATTTTCGTTGGAAATTGTTAACAGTAGTCCTTGTGCGTAGAGTTGTATGGATTGTTTCACTTTGCAATCAATGGTTTAAAAAAAATCTGAGACTCAGCATCATTGTGTGACTAGGCCCTCCCAAATACCATATGGCAAAATAGTGTTTTGGTACAATGAGAGTGCATATGAGCTCAATCCGTCTAGGCTACTATGTAAAGGGATTGGGGCAGCTCCCGTGTGCCCAGTGTGGTAGCCCCCCCGCACCTCTCTTAAACCTATGTTAAAAAAAAAAAAAAAAAAAAAAAAAAAGCTTAATGAAATGGGTTTCCATGGCCAAGCAGCCGCACACAAGCCTAAGATCACCATGTGCAATGCCAAGCGTCAGCTTGAGTGGTGTAACGCTCACCGCCATTGGACTCTGGAGCAGTGGAAACGTGTTCTCTGGAGGGATTAATCACACTGACAAATCTGGGTTTTGCGGATGCCAGGGGAACGCTACCTGCCCGAATGCGTAGTGCCAATTGTAAAGTTTGGTTGAGGTAGGATAATGGTCTGATTTTCATGGTTCGGGCGAGGCCCCTTAGTTCCAGTGAAGGGAAATCTGAACGCTACAGCATACAAGGACATTCTAGTCGATTCTGTGCTTCCAGCTTTGTGGCAACAGTTAGGGGAAGGCCCTTTTCAGCATGACAATGCCTTGTGCACAAAGCGAGGTCTACAGAAATGGTTTGTCGAGATCGATGTGGAAGAACATGACTGACCTGCACAGACCCCTGACGTCAACCCCATCAAACACCTTTGGGATGAATTGGAATGCCGACTGCGAGCCTGGCCTAATCGGCCAACATCAGTGCCTGACGTCACTAATGCTCTTGTGGCTAAATGGAAGCAATGTTCCAACATCTAGTGGAAAGCCTTCCCAGAAGAGTGGAGGCTGTTATATCAAAATAGGGGGGAACCAACTCCATATTAATGCCCATGATTTTAGAATGAGATGTTCGACGAGCTGGTGTCCACATACTTTTGGTCATGTAGTGTATGTGTGTCTTTTCGGTTAGACCTTGTGTGCAATTGACCATTAAAGTGATCTTTAATCAGTTTTCCTACACCAGTTGACATTTGTGGAAGTTGTTTAGGTAACTCGTATGTCATTAAGAGGGAGCTGCTTCTAATTTAATATCAGTCCCAATGCTCAATCAAATTACTAAGATATTGCATTATTAGAGTGCTATCTGCAAGCCAATTCACTTTGTTACTTTCAATAGTCTCCATATATTTTTCCTTCAACTCCCTTCTTCCCAATAGAAAGACCTTCTCAATGTACTACTACTAATACACATGGATCACTCTCGAACAACATTCTGCTTTTCCCCCTATTGCAAGGTTGAAAACAAAACAAATCAAACATGATAACTTTCTCTATATTGGAAGGCATTGTTTTCATCTTAGTATACCTTCAAAGTTACTCTATATTTATTTAAAATGTCTGTTGGATATTCACTTTCTGCTTCAATATTTATTAAATGTTTATTATTTTAAGATTCATATGTAATGCGTTAGAGGGATCAATATGTATTAACTGAGCTGGCACTGTCTATCAGTCCCCTGTAGATGGCATGCTCTGTCCATAATAAGTCTCTACCTAGCAAGTTAAACAGTTGAGTAGGTGAATACTGAAAATTATTTGGTCTATTTAACAGGGTATGGGGTTTATTTCAAAATGTATTACCAGGGTGGAAGAAATCTCATAAGCGTTTATAGTTTTATTGGTTAGGGGTAAGTCAAGTCCTGTACAATGCTTTAACCTTATCATACCTCAAATGATCCATAAAGGGACCACTCTGAACATGGCTCAGAATACTATTTACACCACTTACGTACGTCTACGTGTGGGTGTACAAGTTGTATATTATTTTGTATTTTTTCTATTGTTACTTCATCAGATCTCTAGTAACCCATTATACTCAATATTATGTTACTTTATCTCTAGTAACCCATTATACATTTGTGTTATATCACATTCCTCCTTTAGACTAGTGTTCCCTTCATACAGGGGTTCAGATATTTATACTAGTTGTTCTAACAGCATATTCGGAAATGGTTCTCTCTCCTTTCATATCTCACATACATAATAACGTTATACATCAAACTCCACTGATGAGACATGTTATCCTCATGTAATCACAAAAAATGAATAATGTTACCCTCAGAGATATGTTATCCTCGTTACTAACGAAACATGCAATTTAAACATGTTATCCTCATTACTAATCAAAACATGTCTCAGAGGATGTCATCTCAAATTAGATTTCTGAGACATGTTATCCTCTAGATAACATAGATAACGTTATAGATGAGCTCACACAGAACTGGAAAACTCCGCTCACATTCAGTCCATATTCACATCGGAGCTAGTCCCCTGACAGCTCTCATTCACTCAATACTTAATAGCTAAATTTCAATCCTCTTATCATCCAAATTTCAATCCAGTTTAATATCCTAATTTCAATCCTCTTGTTAATTTTTTCCAATCAGCTCTTGTTATCCAAATATCAATCAGCTCATTATCCAAATTTCAATCAGCTTAACATCCCATATCTCAATCACACAATTTTCACATCCACATTCACTTAGTACTATTCCCAAACACACTCGGTAATCTCCTTTATTACCCATGTGCATCTTCAACGATTCTCTTGTCGTTACTTGCTATGCACCATATGTATCTTCAACGGTTCTTTTGCCGGTACGTCCTACACATATAACACCCCATATTAGAAAATACCTTGTGTTATTTGTAGTGGCTGCAGACCACAGACATTTCTTCTAAATTCCTACAGACAGCTGTCAGCAGGGCTTTCCATGGTACCATTACGCTCTCACTCTAGTCTTCTCATAAAACTAGTGAATAGTCTTCTCTCTACTTGCTTTGATTAAATGTTTAATATTTTTTTACATTTTTTATACAGATTCATTTAAATTGATATACTGATATTCAGAAGACATGTCCCTCTTTTGTTTGTGGATGATGTGTCTCCTCCTGGGCAGCTCACAGTAAGGGTCTGGTCTGGGCGGGTCCTCGTCGTGATTTTTTTCAGACAGGAATTTCCCTCATGCTTCATAAAATGTGCCACCGGTATTCCTCGCAAACCCCCGCTGGAAAGCTCCGCAGGCAGAATCAATAATCCTTTTCGTGACACCAAATTGTCCTCTAATGACAATTACCACTAGGGACACTCAGTCAATCTTAAATGAATCATTGTTTATTGTCAGGGTGCTGGAGAGGTTCCAACAAACTCAATGCATCAAAATGAACGTCTGTTAGGAGCTCTAACGTGGCAGTCACGTTAGTTTTCCTTATATACTGAATGATTTAGCTTATTCATCATTCATAATTAATGTTTGCTTCATTTATGTGATGGCCAATACTGGGTCGTGCATGTGACAGATCAATACCTCAGGATGCTTTTTCTCTCCAAGCTGAGACCTTGAAACTGAGATATCCCTTTCTCTAAACAAGATTCTGGGCATACTGCCAAATTGCAGATACTGATAGTGAGGATTCATTCAATCAGTCACTTGCATGAACACAGAAATTGGTTTATAGAAAGCACAAACATAGAACATAGAAATGGGTAAGTAGAAAAGCACAAACATAAAAATGTCCATCACATATCCATGGGCTGCCAATGCCACTTCACCATATGCCTTCATCCAAAATAACAGTTCACAGCCAAATACGGAACAATCCAAATGGCTCATTAGTTCTTGAAGGGGAAAGGCAATATTTGAAAAGGGAGGAAGAGGGCAACATGCTGCTTTCTGTCTGTTTCGTTCACGCATTCATATTTTTGTGAGTGCGTTTTGACAGGCTTTTTAACCGAGCTGTTTTAATATGCATGTGGGGTGTGCAATTAATTTCCCCTCACAAGCGGAACGGATGAGAAGCGAGAGAGAAAGTATGTTTCAACCTCACTAGCAGGGGAATGGACTGTCTGCCTTCCCTTGGGGAAAAGATGCCTGATGGATACAGATAGAGCAGAAATTATCTTCTAAAGCCTAACTCTCTCTTGTGTTAGCTTCAAAACCATGTCTTACAGGCCTGCCAACCAACCGTCACTTAATGGACATGCGAATGAGTTAGTTTGTCAATGGCTCTTTTGGTTGTAGACATTCCTTAACTGCTCCAGTAATGTAATGCAGCAGCTGAAGAGGTTGTCATATACTCATACACTGCCAGTCATAATATAGGCTAGCATGGCCTGAAGCAGGGTTTCCAAAACTCGGTCCTGGGCCACCCCGTGCACATTTAGTTTTTTGCCCTAGCACTACACAGCTGATTCAAATAACCAACTCATCATCAAGCTTTGAATATTTTAATCAGCTGTGTTTGGGAAACCCTGACCTAAAGGACTATTATACTGAACAAAAATATAAACGCAACATGTAAAGTGTTGTTGGGTCCCATGTTTCATGAGCAGAAACAAAATATCCCAGAAATGTTCCATACGCACCAAAATCTTATTTCTCATATTTTGTGCACAATGGCTCCAACGTCGTTTTAGAGAATTTGGCAGTACCTCCATCCAGCTTCACAACCGCAGACCACATGTAACCACGCCAGCCCAGGACCTCCACATCCGGTTTCTTCACCTGCGGGATCGTCTGAGACCAGCCACCCGTACATGATGAAACTGTGGAGTATTTCTGTCTAATAAATCCCTTTTGTGGGGAAAAACTCATTCTGATTGGCTGGGCCTGGCTCCCAAGTGGGTGGGCCTATGGCTGCACCCCTGCCCAGTCATGTGAAATCCATAGATTAGGGCCTAATTTATTTATTTGAGTTGAATTGTCATTCAGTAAAATCGTAAAAATTGTTGCATGTTGCATTTATATTTTTCTTCAGTATTGTTGGCCCCTCATCACCCAGTGCATAGGCCTACTGTTTATATTAAGTATTTCAGGCGTTATACATTGGGGGATTTTAAGAGCAACTTTTATTTGCATTAGGTTATTTTTATTTTGACTTGGTAGAAATTAAGAAGGTTATAAATGTGTTATTATGTTCATGTAATGGCACATTGTTTACCACTAGATGGCAGTGATTGCGTGCCTACTGCAGAGGGATATTTGCAGGAATGCACACATGCACCCACACACACTATTAGCATAACTAACAGGAATCATTTTGCATACACACACACACTATTAGCATAACTAACAGGAATAATTTTGCATACATGCATTGCATGTCATTTTGATATTAGGCTAAGCATCTAAATTTGACCTAGATCTATAGTGGACAGACTGGCTATTAGTCTGATGTGGTCACTCAGAGGTGACTGGCATCCACTCTTCTCTATGTTGGGCCATCACAGCCACAGTCACAACCCGGACAGCCAATTAGCTTTAGGCCTGGCTGGCTCTCCTGTCCGGGCTGCCCAGTGACGGGCGGGTCTTTGTGTGTGTGTGTCTGTTTTTAATTGGTGTAATTCTCTGATCTCATTATCACACAGGCCCGGGGGTCCTAACGCGCTGCTGACACAGGTCAGGTCTTAGGTCAGTCTACCTCATAGGAGAGACAGCAGACTACACACTGGACAGATAGGCATGTAGACCACAGCGATGTCATTGTTTCCCCAACTTATTGGACCGTTTGAGTGGAGAGACATCAGGTCTATGGTGCTCTCTAGTGTGGTGTATAGGGAGAGGTCCAGGTGAAAGCAGACAGTCTCCCTGACTGATGCGATTGGCCACAGTCATTAAAGGGATACTTATAGGGATACTTAATATACTACTTCCCCAGAGTCAGATGGATACCATTTTTATGTATCTGTGTCAAGTATGAAGGAAGTTAAAGGTAGTTTTGCGAGCCAATGCTAACTTGCTTTAGCGCAATGACTGGAAGTCTATGGATATCTGCTAGCATGCTTCCAGTCATTCTGCTAACGCTAGTTAATTATTGCGCTAGTTAGCAACTTCCTTCAAACTGCACTCACAGTCGGAGAGTAGCAGAGTTGTACAGATGATCATGATCAGTGCAGATAAGTGTCACATTCACGCATTTCTCTGTGCTGATCAAAGGTTGTCTAAACCAGCCCTCACCACACACCCCGACCGCTTCTGACACTGCACCTAAACAGAATCCAAACCTGCCATGTTGTGTGTATCCAGTATCCACCCACATGCTGGAAGTCCAGTTTGTAGCAGTAGCCTACTATTGCAGCCAGCAGCCCCACTCCTACTGCCTCCCAGTCACAACCAGGAGAAAATCAGTTTTCATATGCGAGGATGTGAGTGGAAAACGGCTGAAAGAGAAAGTGAGAGAGAGGAAAGAGGCTCGGCTAAGGAGTGTAAATTTGCAGGAGTCTGACCTTCTTGAGAGGTTGGCTGGCGAGCGGAGAAGAGCGACGCTCCGACTCATCAATAGGAATCTCAGATCAGAGCGCCCAGCGCCGCGGCACTACCAGTCAAATTGATTAGCATTTTAGCGCCTGTCGACAGCTACAAACATGAAAGTGATGCTTCCGGCAAGGAGTTACCTTTTTCAAGGGGATGTAAAATGAGGGATGAATAGGCCCATGCCTTAAAAATGCTCTGAAATGTTTAGTTCCAAAAGGATTCTTTAGTCAGCACCATGATGCATTAACAATATGTCTAGTCCCAACTCCACAGTTTTCCCATTAAAGTTAATGGAGGTCTCTGTAATGAAGACCTGGAAAAGCATGTGCGAGCAAGGAGGCCTACAAACCTGACTCAGTTACACCAGCCCTGTCAGGAGGAATGGGCCAAAATTCACCCAACTTTTTGTGGGAAGCTTGTGGAAGGCTACCCAAAACGTTTGACTCAAGTTAAACAATTTAAAGGCAATGCTACCAAATACTAATTGAGTGTATTGTCACGAACGTCGTAATCCTCCTCGTCTGAGGAGGAGTAAGGATCGGACCAAAACGCAGCGTGGTTAGAATACATACTTAATTTAATAAACAAAGAAATTAAGAACACTTAAACAAACAACAAAACGAACGTGACGCTATATAACGAAAGTGCAGACACAAGCAACCAACGTATAGACATAGACAATAACCCACAATACAAAACAGGCTACCTAAATATGGTTCCCAATCAGAGACAACGCAAAACACCTGTCTCTGATTGAGAACCATATCAGGCCAAACACATAGAAATATACAAACCAGACATACAACATAGAATGCCCACACAGATCACACCCTGACCAACCAAAACATAAAACATACAAAGCAAACTATGGTCAGGGCGTGACATGTATGTAAACTTCTGACCCACTGGGAATGTGATGAAATAAATAAAAGCTGAAATAAATCATTCTCTGTGCTATTATTCTGACATTTCACATTCTTAAAATAAAGTGGTGATCCTAACTGACTTAAGACGGAATTTTTATTAGGATTAAATGTCAGGAATTGTGAAAAACCGAGTTTAAATGTATTTGGCTAAGGTGTACGTAAACTTCCAACTTCAACTGTATGTACATATTCGTATTCATCCTTTTACATTTGTGTGTAAGGTAGTCATTGTGAATTTGTTAGATTACTTGTTAGATTTTACTGCACTGTCGGAACTAGAAGCACAAGCATTTCGCTACACTCGCATTAACATCTACTAACCATGTGTATGTAACCAATAAAATTTGATTTGAAGACTGTTTATCCAATTGGCAATGGAATCGAAACTCAGTCACACATCAGTGGTACATCGGTATATCGCTACCATATTGTAATTATGTTAACTATTATCTTTCTAAAGTGGTGATGATTGACATATAGCCTAGGCACACTGCCAGTTGTTTTGGATTTGAATCCTGATTCCATCCACATACACAATAAATTTACCATCACAGTCTCAATGTTTTCCGAACTGCTTTTATTTGCATGCATACTTTATTTGCTGCCCCATTAATTTGTCCTGAAACAGACCAACGCCATAAGATACAGTACATGCAGTCTCTCCGCTGTGAAGCCCCATTAGTTTCAATTTCAGTCAGCCTGGGAATCTATTGTCTGTGTCGTGGATCTATGGGGGGCTAATGGTTTCTAATCAGACACCTTAACAACAGCAGCAACTGACAGGCCGTCTCTCATCTCACACAAAATGGCAGGGAGAAGCACTTGAATACTGGAGCTCTTTTTGTTTGAATGTGTCCTCCTGTTCTCTCAATCTCCTCTCCTCACTCTGTCATTGACTTTGCTCTGTTCTTTGTGGATCGATATCTCGTCTACTCTATAACCCAAATCTGTAACACTTTATTTGAAAGGTGTCACGACTTCCACCGAAGGTGGCTCCTCTCCCTGTTCCGGCGGTGCTCGGCGGTCGTCATCGCCGGCCTACTAGCTGCCACCGATCCATTTTTACTTTTCGTTTGTGTCTGTCTGTATTGTTTACACCTATGTCTTATTAGTTTATTCCGGTGGGTATATTTACCTCCGCTGCCTGTTAGTCTTTGTGCGGGATTGTTTTTCTGTGGTTACGTTAGTAGGGGTGCGTGTCTGCACCACGGGGTTTCTTTTCTCTCGGCAGTTGTGCCGTTTGGTAGTGAGTTTAGGAGTAGAGGTTTCTCCTCCGTGTGTAGCACTATTCCCTGTGTGTGTGGCAACCTGGTTTGGGCGTGTTTCAGTCCCATGTTTGTAGTTGAGTTGGGACTGCTCAATAAACATTATTTGCCACTGGGATTTCCTTGCTCTCCTGCTCCTGATTCCTGCACCTCCCTCCGTTAGGAGGCACGTAACAAAAGGTCCATAATAAACCATTTTTATAAGACATTTATAAACAGTTTATCGAGAATGGTGCGACAAACAAAAAACATCCAGTCAGCGGCAGACCTGTGGGAAAAAACAGCTTGTTGCTGAGAGGTCGGAGGAGAACGGCAAGAATTGTGCAAGCTAACAGGCGGGCCACTAACAGGCGGGCCACTAACAGGCGGGCCACTAACAGGCGGGCCACTAACAGGCGGGCCACTAACAGGCGGGCCACTAACAGGCGGGCCACTAACAGGCGGGCCACTAACAGGCGGACCACTAACAGGCGGACCACTAACAGGCGGGCCACTAACAGGCGGGCCACTAACAGGCGGGCCACTAACAGGCGGGCCACTAACAGGCGGGCCACTAACAGGCGGGCCACTAACAGGCGGGCCACTAACAGGCGGGCCACTAACAGGCGGACCACTAACAGGCGGACCACTAACAGGCGGGCCACTAACAGGCGGGCCACTAACAGGCGGGCCACTAACAGGCGGGCCACTAACAGGCGGACCACTAACAGGCGGGCCACTAACAGGCGGGCCACTAACAGGCGGACCACTAACAGGCGGGCCACTAACAGGCGGGCCACTAACAGGCGGGCCACTAACAGGCGGGCCACTAACAGGCGGGCCACTAACAGGCGGGCCACTAACAGGCGGGCCACTAACAGGCGGGCCACTAACAGGCGGACCACTAACAGGCGGACCACTAACAGGCGGACCACTAACAGGCAAATAATGGCGCAGTACAACAGTGGTGTGCAGAACGGCATCTTGTCACCGATGGGCTATCGCAGCAGACAACCAGACCACACCTGGTTCCACTTCTATCAGCTATAAACAAGAAGAAGCGACTCTAGTGGGCACGCAATCACCAACACTGGACAATTGTGTAGTGGAAAAACATTGCCTGATCTGACATCCCGATTCCCGTTGCGTCATGCTGAAGGCAGAATCAGGATGTGGCGTAAGCAGCAGTCCATGGCCCCAAATGGTACGGGTTGGTGATGTTATCGTGTGGGAAATGTTTTCCTGTCACACGGTAGGTCCCTTGATACCAATTAAGCAACGTTTCCATGCCCCAAAGAATAAAGGCTGTTCTGGAGGCAAACGGTGTCCGGCCCAGTACTAGATGAACTGGCCACTGAGTGTATACCTAATAAACTGGCCACTGAGTGTATACTGCAGAAATGTCTACCAATGGCATATCTTTTTGTGAGAAATTACACTGGTGGTCACTCAACATTTTATATAAAGTATAAACTGCACTCACTTTAGATTAAGGACTGCAAAAATACTTTACAAATGATCAGTAAATGGCTTATTCATGATTAATAAATGGTGAACACACATTTTATAAATGCCTTAAATGATTTATTCCAGACACTTAAAATAAAGTGCTACCCCCAATATAGTCGGACTTCATACATAGGCTATACTATACGCCATAATTGTAAACGCCCATGCAGAAAAGCAATTTTCTAGAATAGGCATTGATGTGAATTGTTTGTCAACTACTCTGCTGTTCATCCAGAGATGTGGGTGAGTTTTGTGCTTGTTTACTGCGCTCCACTTCACAGACTCTGTGTTGTTGTTGGACTGAATGCTGCATCCATCGTCCATCATTTTCTCATGCCTTACTGAAGACATTGATGTTAAGGAGGATGCTGAGGTCAAGAGGCTCCAAATTCACAGATCTATTGACTGTAGTGCAGTGTTGGTTCACAATCACACAGCCTCTCCGCTCCATCCATCCCATCACAACAGTCAGTCAACACGTGTACCACGTTATCCTGTTTCTGGGGCACTTTCTACTTATTTTGGACTACACATGCTAACCAAGACAGATCAAATTTATGGACGCACCAATATTACATTTTTGGGCCGATACCGATATCCAATATTTTAATTAATGGATTTCGCCTTTAAGTTGTCTCGCTGAAATGTTCTTACTCTTTCAAATGACTGCTCGACTTGAACTTGTTTAGTTGTTGGAAGTGTGCACTTATGCACTTAGCATTTTCCTGCTTTTGTTCTGTGTAGCGCTGTATTTCTTTTGTGGCGTCATTACATCGTCTATTTACGTTATATAGGTCTGCACATCAGCTTTGATATCGGTTTTGTCACGCCCTGACCTTAGAGCCTTTTTTATTCTCTATTTGGTTAGGTCAGGGTGTGACTTGGGTGGGCAAATCTATGTTTCTATTTCTTTGTTGGCCTAGTATGGTTCCCAATCAGAGGCAGCTGTTTATCGTTGTCTCTGATTGGGGATCATACTTAGGCAGCCCTTTTTCCCACCTTCAGTTGTGGGATCTTGTTTTGTACAGTTACTGTGTAGCCTGGTGTTCATCTAATAAAGAAAGATGTACGCTTACCACGCTGCGCCTTGGTATCATTCATCAAACGACGAACGTAACGGGTTTTGCACATTGGTGTTGCCGACGCATTTCTAGCTAATAATGGCCGATTCCGATATGCTCACCGACATGTTGTGCATCCCTAGAAAATTGATAGAGGGCATTGCTGTAGTTTGAAATCACAGTGCTAAATCAACTAGAATGAGGACTAACGGTTTTCCCCCTGCTGTGACTGGAGGGATGATTGGTGAACCTTGCCACCAGAGCCCGGAGAGGAAAGAACCCCACCTTACTGTGTGTTACGCTTAGAGGAACCCTGTGTGCTACTCCGGCATCTGTCAACAAAAGGGGCTGATTTCCCATACCCAGATTAAGCCTAGTCCTCAATTAACAATGTCTCTCAATGAGGAATCTCCACTGTCATCTTTATTCCAGGACTAGTATTAATCTGTATCTGGAAAACGGGTCTAATGAGTGGTGTTGAGTGGACATCATGTAGGCCACACATAGACAGTGAGCTGATGATCCAGTCCTGATCCAGCATGTTAACCCTTCTCCAGGATTTATCAGGGGGCTAAATGATCCCACGTTGCCAATCCAGCCTAATATATTGTTGATTGTAGGCCTACCTGGCTGTTACATTTTCATGGGTGTGATTATTGGCTAGGCAGAGTGCATGAAGCTCCATCATTATGTACCTCTCTTCTCTTCTAGGACTGTAATACAGAGGTTGGGCCTCTCTCCTCCTAGCTGAAAAACAAGTATGTGTGTATGCCCCCACCCAGTCCTCCCAAAAGCGCTAACGCTTTAGCGATGAGCGATTTGAAAGCGGGCCGATTATTGAGAAGAATTAATTCCCAGAAGTGGGAGACGGGAGGGAAGAGCACAGAGGGCCCAGGAGCGGGGAATATGAGGAGAGTAAATCCTCATTACGTGTCTGCTAATAAAGAACTACCACGGCCAGCCCTACCTTTCTATTGTTGGAGAGCCCTCATCCGTCAGAAAAGGCCCTATCACCTCCAAGCAAAGAATTTCTTTCAAAATGACTTTTCTTCTCAACAGGTCTCAGGAGACCTGGCTTAGAGAGGAACCGGGGCAGAGAGAAGGAGAAGGGCACCATTTCTGAAAGAAAGCTTTCTTGGAGTCCCGTGGGCACTAAAGTCAGCCCGATGAGTCTGCATTAGGAAACAATATGCATTCTAAAGCATGGGGGGAAGAATAAACAAGGACTGTTAAAGTTGCACATAAGAATCACAGCTTCAGGTTCTGTCAGTTTGTGTAAATTCTGGCTGATGTTCTTGGTGGAGGAGATGTGATTGAGGTTACACCGTGTGATTAATCTGTGTCGATGAGCTTCTCATTGTCACTCAATGCCTAGGTTTACCCCCACTGTACTCACATCCTACCATACCCTTGTCTGTACATTATGCCCTGAATCTATCCTACCACGCCCAGAAATCTTCTCCTTTTATTCTCTGTTCCCAAAGCACTAGATGACCAGTTCTTATATCCTTTAGCCGTACCCTCATCCTACTCCTCCTCTGTTGCTCTGGTGATGTAGAGGTTAACCCAGGCCCTGTGTGTCCCCAGGCGCTCTCATTTCTTGACTTCTGCAACCGTAAAAGCCTTGGGTTCATGCATGTTAACATCAGACGCCTCATCCCTAAGTTTGCTTTATTCACTGCTTTAGCACACTCCGCCAACCCTAATGTGTCTGAATCCTGGCTTAGGAAGGCCACCAAAAATTCTTACATTTCCATCCCCAATTACAACATTTTCCGTCAAGAGAGAACTGCTAAAGGGGGCGGAATTGCAATCTACTGTAGGGAGAGCCTGCAGAGTTCTGTCATACTATCCAGGTCTAGGCCCAAACAGTTTGAGCTTCTACTTTTAAAGATCCATCTCTCCAGAAATAAGTCCCTCACTGTTGCCTCTTGTTATAGACCCCCCTCAGCTCCCAGCTGTGCCCTGGACACCATATGTGAATTGATTGCCCCTCATCTATCGTCACAGTTTGTACTGCTAGGTGACCTAAATTGGGATATGCTTAATTCCCCGGCCGTCCTACAATCTAAGCTAGATGCCCTCAATCTCATACAAATGATCAAGGAACCTACCCTACAACCCCAAATCCGTAAACATGGGCACACTCATAGATATCATCCTGACCAACTTGCCCTCTAAATACAGCTCTGCTGTTTTCAAGCAGGATCTCAGCGATCACTGCCTCGTTGCTTGCGTCTGTTATGGGTCCGCGGTCAAACGACCACCCCTCATCACTGTCAAAAGCTCCCTAAACACTTCTGTGAGCAGGCCTTTCTAATCGACCTGGCCCGGGTATCCTGGAAGGATATTGACCTCATCCCGTCAGTAAAGGATGCCTGGTTGTTTGTTAAAAGTGCTTTCCTCACCATCTTAAATAAGCATGCCCCTTTCAGGAAATGTAGAACTAAGAACAGATATAGCCCTTGGTTCACTCCAGACTTGACTGCCCTTGACACTTGATACAGCCCGACAGGATGCTCTCGATTGTGCATCTGTAAAAGTTTGAGTGTTTTTGGTGACAAGCCAAATTTCTTCAGCCTCCTGAGGTTGAAGAGGCGCTGTTGCGCCTTCTTCACCACGCTGTCTGTGTGGGTGGACCATTTCAGTTTGTCCGTGATGTGTACGCCGAGGAACTTAAAACTTTCCACCTTCTCCACTACTGTCCCGTCGATGTGAATAGGGGGGTGCTCCCTCTGCTGTTTCCTGAAGTCCACAATCATCTCCTTTGTTTTGTTGACGTTGAGTGTGAGGTTATTTTCCTGACACCACACTCCGAGGGCCCTCACCTCCTCCCTGTAGGCCGTCTCGTTGTTGTTGGTAATCAAGCCTACCACTGTGGTGTCGTCTGCAAACTTGATGATTGAGTTGGTGTGCATGGCCACGCAGTCATGGGTGAACAGGGAGTACAGGAGAGGGCCGAGAACGCACCCTTGTGGGGCCCTAGTGTTGCGGATCAGCGGGGTGGAGATGTTGTTTCCTACCCTCACCACCTGGGGGCGTCCCGTCAGGAAGTCCAGGACCCAGTTACACAGGGCGAGGTCGATATCCAGGGTCTCAAGCTTAATGACGAGTTTGGAGGGTACTATGGTGTTAAATGCTGAGCTCTAGTCGATGAACAGCGTTCTTACATAGGTATTCCTCTTGTCCAGATGGGTTAGGGCAGTGTGATTGCGATTGTGGACCTATTGGGGTAGTAAGCAAATTGGAGTGGATCTACGGTGTCAGGTAGGGTGGAGGTGATATGATCCTTGACTAGTCTCTCAAAGCACTTCATGATGACGGAAGATCACACGTTGTTGTGTGATCACACATGTTGTTCTCCTTCACCCAAATCCAGACAGCTGATGTTCTGAAAGTGCTGCAAAATCTGGATCCCTACAAATCAGCTGGGCTAGACAATCTGGACCCTCCCTTCCTAAAATTATCTGCTGCCATTGTTGCAACCCCTCTGACTAGTCTGTTCAACCTATCTTTTGTATCGTCTGAGATTCCTAAAGATTGGAAAGCGGCCACGATCATCCCCCTCTTCAAAGGGGGAAACACTCTAGAACCAAACTGTTACAGACCTATGTCCATCCTGCCCTGTCTTTCTAAAGTCTCTATGGGGGTGCCACAGGGTTCAATTCTTGACTCTTTTCTCTGTATATATCAAAGATGTCACTCTTGCTGCGGGTGATTCTTTGATCCACCTTTACGCAGACAACACCATTCTGTATACATCTGGCCCCTCTTTGGACACTGTCTTAACAAACCTCCAAACGAGCTTCAACGCCATACAACACTCCTTCCATGGCAGCTGCTCTTAAATGCTAGTAAACTAAATGCATGCTCTTCAACTGATCGCTGCCCTCACCCGGCCGCCCGACTAGCATCACTACTCTGGACGGTTCTGACTTAGAATATGTGGACAAATATAAATACCAAGGTGTCTGGCTAGACTGTAAACTCTCCTTCCAGACTCACATTAAGCATCTCCAATCCAAAGTTATATCTAGAATCGGCTCCCTATTTCGCAAAACATAGCCTCCTTCACTCATGCTGCCAAACATACCCTCGTAAACCTGACTATCGTACCGATCATTGACTTCGGCGATGTCATTTACAAAATAGCCTCCAAACCCATTGGCTCCAGGTCATCTAAAGTCTTTGCTAGGTAAAGCTCCGCCTTATCTCAGCTCACTGGTCACCATAGCAACTCCAACCCGTAGCACGCGCTCCAGCAGGTATATTTCACTGGTCGTCCCCAAAGCCAACACTTCCTTTGGCTGCCTTTCCTTCCAGTTCACTGCTGCCAATGACTGGAACGAATTTTAAAAAATCACTGAAGCTGGACACTTATCTCCCTCACTAACTTTAAGCATCAGCTGTAAGAGCAGCTTACCAATTGCTGCAGCTGTACACAGCCCATCCAACCAACTACCTACCTCATCCCCATATTTGCACACCAGTATCTCTACTTGCACATATATCACTCCAGTGTACATTGCTAAATTGCTAAATTGTAATTACTTTGCCACTATTGGCCTATTTATTGCCTTTATTACCTTACTCCTTACTTCATTTGCTCACACTGTATACAGATTTTTCTATTGTATTATTGACTGTAAGTTTGTTTGTTTTTGTCGCACTGCTTTGCTTTATCTTGGCCAGGTCGCAGTTGTAAATGAGAACTTGTTCTCAACTGGCCTACCTGGTGAAATAAAAAAATTAAATATAATGTGCTGAGTTGGTTTTCTGAGGCGTGGCAAGGCGACCCGACAACTACGCCATCCAATTACGGTGCGGTGAGCTCAACTGTCTTCCAGTTAGCCAACGCGCCAGTTGTTCGCCTGGGCCAATCAAAGGGCACTGGCAACTCTCCTCAGCCTCATCTGTTGACAGACGCAGAGCCCAGTGAAGCCAGCTCTGTTTTTCAGAACAACTGTTTAAAGAGCCGTGGTTGGCTTTGAGAACACCGCTGTCTGCCTTGGACAGACTGACTGGCAGAATTCTCCCTGTGCGTTTTTTAAGACATGAACCTAACAAATATATACAGAGAGACAAGAGAAGAGGGAGAGAGAGAGAGAGAGAAAAGGACACTCCAATAGCTTCATGGAGCGTTGCTCTTCTCCTATTTCCTTTAGTCTCTGGGGTGTGTTATCTGGGGTGGAGGAGAGATGAGAAGCAGTGTGTGTGTGTGTGTGTGTGTGTGTGTGTGTGTGCGCGTATGTGTGTGTGCGCGTATGTGTGTGTGCGCGTATGTGTGTGTGCGCGTGTGTGTGTGTGTGTGCGCGTATGTGTGTGTGTGTGTGTGTGTGTGTGTGGGCTGTGAGTGATAAAAGGAGCTCTGAATGATATTAGCAAGCGAGGGCTACGTTTGGGCAACAAGCCGGCCGTTTATGAGTCTAGAGAGCGAGGGAATGAGGGAGGGAGAGAGAGATGGTTAGATAGGCCATGGGAGGGCAGTGGTAATTTCTCTCTCCTTTTATTTAAATGGATGTAGCAGTGTCATATTATAGCCTGGCAGTGTTGACAGGGAACCGTCATTATACACAAGCCCTGTTGACAACATCTTTTATCATGCTCATGTAGGAAGGTCAACATAACTTACAGTGTACATCCACAGCCTGGACCAAAGCAGCGTCCATATGGACCGTTTGGTGTTGATTGTGTACTAAGCTGCTAGGAACACAGCCGTTGTGAATGGCTTTGTTTGCACTGGCTTAAAGCGGAGCAGTAGATCAAGTATTACTAATACGGTCTTGACAGAATAATTCCCTGTCATCTGATGTTGCCTGTGAAGAAGACGGCAGCAGATCCGACGGATAGCCCGCTTACATAATACAGACTGTAGAATACAGACACTGTCACTCATTATATTACTTGCATGGCCCAGCCACTGGTGGGGAAGAGGTGTAAGGATATTAAAGGGATGTTAGTTGGTTGAGGGGTATAGCTCATACCTGGAGACTTGTGACTTTTCTTTCACCATCGTTTGACCTTGTATTCCCCTGTACCAGGTCCTAGCCTGGTTTCTTTATGGTGTGAAAACTTGTATTGAATAAGTGTGGCTAGGGGGAGAGAAAGGAGAAAAGGGGGATGAATTGTGAATGGTGTAATTATAAGATGTGTGTATGGGGCTGTCAGCGATGTTGATGAGTAGCGCTGGATGCCATCTGTGACCCTGTGCCGTGCCAGCCTCCACAGACGGCACCAGTCACATAGAGGAGGACCTTCACAGGCCTACAGCAGCAGCGCCCAGCCAACCAGCCATGTCTCTGAAATCTGGCCTCGTGTCACTCTTATATCACTGTCTCACTATCTACCAGAAAGCCTGCAGCCAGGCTGGAGCCCAATGTGATTGACAGCTCACTGTCTGATGTATACGCACACACTGCTGTTTAAAGATTCTCCCATTCCTTCTGCCTTCTGTTGTTTTCTTGTACGAGCTGGTCTGACTGGCGGGCTGGGAGGATGGATGGGGTTTTATATGTACTGAGCAGAATATTTTAATCACTTTTTGGTCTCATCTTGTATCCGTTTCCCTCTCCCTTTCTATTCCTCTCTCTGCCTCTCTTTATCTATCTCTCTCTCTCAGGTGCCTGATGACCAGTGTCGCTACATCGTGGGCAGTATCCTGAGCGAGGGAGAGGAGCAGCCTGACGAGGAGCTCCAGAAGCTGTATGAAAAGTTTGGCTTCAAGGTGCTGTCCCTTCCTGAGGTGTCCCTGGCTGTGACCACCACCTTCCCCTCCACCACCCCCCTGTCCCACTGGCTGGCGTCCTACAAAGTCTACCCCGAGCTCCACAACTACATCATGGTATGTACCATACACTATCATTGGAATCCTCTTCATTCCTATCTGGTACATATGGCTTCCATACAATTAAGCCACCACATTGAGCCTTTGCTTGTCCTTCTCTGGGATGTAGCAAATCAAATTGTGTTTGTCACATGCGCCGAATGCAACAGGTGTAGACCTTACAGTGAAATGCTTACTTACAAGCCCTTAACCAACAATGCTTTAATAGGTTTTAAGGAAAAAAAAGTGTAAAGGAAAAAATAAAAAATAAAAGTAATAATTAAACAGCATCAGTAAAATAACAGTAGAGAGGCTATATACTGGGTGTACTGGCACAGAGTCAATGTGAGGGGGCACCAGTTATTCAAGGTAATATGTACATATATGTAGAGTTAAAGTGACTATGCATAGATAATAAACAGAGAGTAGCAGCTGCGTAAAAGAGGGGTCTGGGTAGCCCTTTGATTAGCTGTTCAGGAGTCTTACGGCTTGGGTGTAGAAGCTGTTAAGAAGCCTTTTGGACCTGGACTTGGCACTCCGGTACCGCTTGCCATGCAGTAGCAGAGAGAACAGTCTATGACTAGGGTGGCTGGAGTCTCTGACAATTTTTCGTGCCTTCCTCTGACTCTGCCTGGTATAGAGGTCCTGGATGGCAGGAAGCTTGGCCCAGTGATGTACTGGGCCGTCGGAGGCCGAGAAGATGCCATACCAGGCAGTGATGCAACCAGTCAGGATACTGTCGATGGTGCAGCTGTATAACCTTTTGAGGATCTGAGGACCCATGACAAGTCTTTTCAGTCTCCTGAGGGGGAATAGGCTTTGTTGTGCCCACTTCACGACTGTCTTAGTGTGTTTGGACCATGTTAGTTTCTTGGTGATGTAGACACCAAGGAACGTGAAGCTCTGAACCTGCTCCACTGCAGCCCCGTCGATGAGAATGGGGGCGTGCTCAGTCCTCCTTTTCCTGTAGTCCACAATCATCTCCTTTGTCTTGATTACGTTGAGGGAGATGTTGTTGTCCTGGCTCCACATGGCCAGGTCTCTGACCTCCTCCCTATAGGCTGTCTCGTCGTTGTTGGTGATCAGACCTATCACTGTTGTGTCATCGGCAAACTTTATGATGGTGTTGGGGTCGTGCTTGGTCAATGAGTCATGAGTGAACAGGGTGTACAAGAGGGGACTGAGCACACACCCCGTCGTGTTGAGGATCAGCGTGGAGGATGTGTTGTTACCTACGATTACCACCTGGGGGCGGCCTGTCAGGAAGTCCAGGATACAGTTGCAGAGGGAGGTGTTTAGTCCCAGGGTCCTTTGCTTAGTGATGAGCGTTGAGGGCACTATGGTGTTGAATACTTAGCTGTAGTAAATGAATAGCATTCTCACATAGGTCTTCCTTTTGTCCAAGTGGGAACGGGCAGTGTTGAGTGCAAATGAGATTGCATCATCTGTGGATATGTTGGGGCGGTATGCAAATTGGACTGAGTCTAGGGATTCTGGGATAATGGTGTTGTTTTGAGCCATGACCAGCCTTTCGAAGCACTTCATGGCTACAGATGTAGGCAGGTTATCTTAGTGTTCTTGGGCACAGGGACTATGGTGGTCTCCTTGAAAAATGTATGTATTACATACTCAGTCAGGGACAGGTTGAAAATAGCAGTGAAGACACTTGCCAGTTGGTCAGCACATGCTCGGAGTACACGTCCTGCTAATCCGTCTGGCCCTGCGGCCTTGTGAATGTTGACCTGTTTAAAGGTCTTACTCACATCGGCTATGGAGAGCGTGATCACACAGTCATCCGGAACAGCTGATGCTCTCGTGCATGCTTCAGTGTTACTTGCCTCGAAGCGAGCATATAAGTAATTTAGCTTGTCTGATAGACTATGTAATAGTTTGCATGCCCTGCCACATCCGACGAGCGTCGGAGCCGGTGTAGTATGATTCAATCTTAGTGCTCTATTGACGCCTTGCCTGTTTGAGGGTTTGTCGGAGGGCATAGCGGGATTTCTTGTAAGCTTCCAGGTTAGAGTGCCGCTCCTTGAAAGCGGCAGCTCTACCCTTTAGCTCAGTGTGGATGTTGCCTGTAATCCATGGCCTCTGGTTGGGGTATGTACACACGGTCACTGTGGGGATGATGTCATCGATGCACTTATTGATGAAGCCAGTGACTGTTGTGGTGTACTCCTCAATGCCATCAGAAGAATCCCATAACATATTCCAGTCTGCTAGCAAAACTTAGCATCTGCTTCATCTGACCACTTTCTTATTGACCGTGTCACTGGTGCTTCCTGCTTTAGTTTTTGCTTGTAAGCGGGAATCAGGAGGATAGAATTACGGTCAGATTTGCCAAGTGGAAGGCGAGGGAGAGCTTTGTACGCGTCTCTATGTTTGGAGCAAAGGTGGTCTAGAGTTATTTTCCCTCTGGTTGCAAATTTAACATGCTGGTAGAAATTAGGTAAAACGGATTCCCTGCATTAAGTTCATACTTATATCCAAAAACCTCTGTTTACATTGGCGCCATGTTCAGAAATGCCTCCAAAATATCTGGAGAAATTGCAGAGAGCCACGTCAAATAACAGAAAAACTCATCATAAACTTTGATGAAAGATACATGTTTTACATAGAATTAAAGATACACTTGTTCTTAATGCAACCGCTGTGTCAGATTTCAAAAAGCTTTACGGCAAAACACAATATTCAATAATCTGAAAACAGCGCAGTCAACAAAACTCATGAAAAGCATTATAAATCTTCACTTACCTTTGCTGATCTTCGTCGGAATGCACTCCCAGGACTCCCACTTCCACAAGAAATGTTAGTTTTTTTCGGTAATGTCCATCATCTATGTCCATAATAGCTATTTTTGTTGCGTGTTTGGTATACAAATCCAACGTCAGGAAGGGGCGTTCACTAAAACCTGACGAAATGTCCAAAAGTTCCGTAACAGTCAGTAGAAACATGTCAAACGATGTATTGAATCAATCTTTAGAATGTTTTTAACATACATCTTGAATAACGTTCCAACCGGAGAATTACATTGACTTCAGTTGAGCGATGGAACGGAGCTCCCTCTTATGTGAACGCGCATGGTGAAAAAATGTTCACCTCATGGCAGTGGTGACTCATTCCTGTCTCCTTCGGCCCCCCTTCACAGTAGAGTCATCAGACAAGGTTCTATTGACTGTTGACATCTAGTGGAAGCCGTAGGAAGTGCAAACTCATCCATATCTCGCTGTAATTTCAATGGGAGCTTGGTTGAAAATCTACCAGCCTCAGACAAAATCCAAACAGGAAGTGGAACTTCTCAGGTTTTTGCCTGCCATATGAGTTCTGTTACACTCACAGACATAATTCAAACAGTTTTAGAAACTTCAGAGTGTTTTCTATCCAATACCAATAATGCATATATTAGCAACTATGACTGAGGAGCAGGCCGTTTACTCTGGGCACCTCTGTGCACCTTTCATCCAAGCTACTCAATACTGCCCCTGCAGCCATAAGAAGTTAAAGTCCCCAGCCACTAGGAGCGCCGTCTCTGGATGAGCGGTTTCCTGTTTGCTTATGGCCGTATACAGCTCATTGAGTGCGGTCTTAGTGCCAGCGTCAGTTTGTGGTGGTATATAGACAGCTACGAAAAATACAGATGAAAACTCTCTTGGTAAATAGTGTGTTCTACAGCTTATCATGAGATACTCTTGTTTACAAATATACATAGACTGCCGCCCCTTGTCTTACCAGAGGACGCTGTTCTATCCTGCCGAAAAAGCTTCAAACCTGCCAGCTGTATTCATGTCGTCGTTCAGCCACGACTCGGTGAAACATAAGATATTACAGTGTTTAATGTTCCGTTGGCAGGATATACTTGATCGTAGTTTCATCTATTTTATTATTGATTGATTGTAAGTTGGCTAATAGGACCTATGGTAAAGGTAGATTACCCTTTCGGCGTCGTATCCTTACAAGGCACCCGGACCTTCGTCCCCGATACCTCCGTCTCTTTCTCCTGCTAATGACGGGGATGAGGGCCTTGTCGGGCGTCTGAAGTAAATCCTTCCCGTCTGACTCGTTGAAGAAAAAATACCTTTTCCTCCAGTACGGGGTGAGTAATTGCTGTCCTGATATCTAGAAGCTCTTTTCGGTCATAAGTTACAGTGGCAGAAACATTATGTACAAAATAAGTTACAAATAACTTGAAAAAACATACACAATAGCACAATTGGTTACGGGATCGTAAAATTGCAGTCATCTCCTTTGGCGCCAATCTTCCACTGCTTTTCTTTTCATGAGTCATAGGATGTAGTGACACACTCTTGCTCTGAAACAAATGTTTTCTTGAAAATGTAAATTTCCTCAGCCTGCACCTCGCCAATTAGGATGTGTGCGTACCTCATACTAGATAATTCATTTTCACGATACCTGCAGTTTGCCTTATGTCCCTTTGTAGATAACTGCAGTCCTATGCTCACAAAACGTCCTCTTTTCTACTCTGGCTTTGTCTAAAATCCTCCATCTCTCTGCTGAATGTGTTGTTTAATTCATCACGCTAAGCAGAGGATTTATTTTGAGCAGATGAAGAATGGATGAAGGGGCAGGAATTGAAGGTAGGTGTGGGTCATATGCTGAGCCTCCATGTCCTCAGGCCTGGCCCCAGAAAAGCTATTGACATTTACTGATGACATTTACACACATGGATTCATTCAGAGGCATCCCTCTGCATGCGCAATGCACTGGATGTGATATGATTGGAGGGTGTGTGTGTGTGTGTGTGTGTGTGTGTGTGTGTGTGTGTGTGTGTGTGTGTGTGTGTGTGTGTGTGTGTGTGTGTGTGTGTGTGTGTGTGTGTGTGTGTGTGTGTGTGTGTGTGTGTGTGTGTGTGTGTGTGTGTGTGTGTTATGGGTCTAGCTGGGGAGCGAGGGGAGTGCTGGGGTTCAGGCTTTACCATATACATTTTGGGTGTGCAGATTTCTATACAACTGTTAAAAGCCAAATGCAACACTTTTCAACCTCATTTTCATTATCCCAACCACAATATCAGAGTCAACATTTCTACGTTTTGTAGAAAAATATATAAAGTTAAAGGATTTTAAAAACAGTGATTTTCAAACTATGAGATTCGCGGTGATGTGGGGAGCAAGAAAATACCTTCCTGTGGGCTCGAAACTCGTAGGTTTTGAAAACCACTTACTTTCAATCCTACCATGTGATGTCACAGAGAAATATGTAGACACTGGTTTGGTGCTGGAGATGATGATTATAATTAGTGGACAAGGATTTCTTTCCCCTGGGTACACTGACCATGTTTGTGCTGACAGTTGCTAGGGTGATGCCAACAGTGCCAGTATGGCATGGTAGTGACACTTTGATGTGTTGAGCCCTCCATCTGTTGTAGAGGTGTGTTGGTGGGCAAAGAGGAGGAAGGCAGGAGAGCAACACGCAACTTAGTCTCTGCCCACTGCACTGATACAGCCCTGTCAGCACATCAAAAATAGTCCCGAAATAGCCACATATACACACTAGTCACATGTAGATAATTACTGAAAAGCTTGAGTGGGTTTGGCTGTTGACATGACATTATGCATTACTTTCAGCACCATGCTAGACCACGATAAAACCTTAACTCAGAACTACATTATGAGGTCTGTTGAAGGCTAATAGCCTTTCACCTTGGTGTTTCATGACTAAGGGAGCTACTACACCAAGTGGAAGCAGATCAGCAAAAAGGATGTAGCCATCAAACCAAGTGATAATCTCACACCACATTACGCCTTCTGTTACATAACCATGGGCAGGGTATGTGTCCACCAGCTTGCCTATAGCTGATGTCAGGGCGGTGGAAGCAGCATCCTCTCCTACTCAGGGCGGTGGAAGCGCCATGCTCCACTCTCCTTCGCCTGCGTGAGGCCCATAACGCTGCTCGTCAGAGTCCATCAGCTGCTGAGCAGTTGACCTGGGCACTGTACCAGGTCAGTAAACCCTCTGCCCCAGTCTGTCTGTCCACGGACTCGCTACCATTAACATCCTTTAGCTGAGGAGTCAATGTGTGAGTGATGCGCTGGGCTGTGTGTTAGCGGGATTAGCGCTGTCAGTAGCTTATGCATAGGGGCCATGGCTAGGCTAGTGATTCATGGAGGGAAAATTAGAGGGCTGGTGTGAAGCTGGAGTGTGGGACAAGAGTAGTGCCTGGGTATGATTCATTGAGCAGGGTGGGGAGGAGACGAGAGGGCCTCGTCATATCTCTAAAAGGCAGGTAAAATCCATTTAGAGTTTTAGCACAAGAGCCAGTGAGAGCCTTCCTGGCATTAGAAAGACTGACAATGCAACAGAAGGGTTAAGTGGGTGAGCTGGCACAGTGGGTTTCATGTATTCTGCCATACTCCATTACATGTGTTTTCTCCCACTGGCCATATGCCCAGCCCGCCTGCCTGTCTGTCTCCCAGGGCCCTTGCCTCACTCCAGACTGTAGGCTCTATCGGCTCCCAGAGACCAGGCTACATGTTGGCTGTCAGGAAAACAGGTTAAGTGCAGAGCTGCTCCCATTGCTCCCTGGAGCTCTCCCACGCCACGGTACAACAGCCCCCCTCCTCTCCAGTTTAGCTCTCCTAATCTCTCACCCACTAACTCAATTTGTTATATATTTTTTATCAAAATTACATTTTATTGGTCACATACACATGGTTAGCAGATGTTAATGCGAGTGTAGCGAAATGCTTGTGCTTCTAGTTCCAGCAGTGCAGTAATATCTAACAACTCCCAACAACTACCTACACAAATCTAACAAGTAATCTAACAATTCCCCACCAACTACCTAATACACACAAATCTAAAGGGGTGAATGAAAATATGTACATATAAATATATGGATGACCGATGGCCAAGCGGCATAAGCAAGGTGCAGTAGATGATATAATGATATACAGTATATACATGTGATATGAGTAAAGTAAGATATGTAAACATTATTAAAGTGGCATTATTTAAAGTGTTATTGTTTAAAGTGACTAGGGATCCATTTATTAAAGTGTCCAGTGTAGGCAGCAGCCTCTCTGAGTTAGTGGTGACTATTTAACAGTCTGATGGCCTTGAGATGAGCTTGTTTTTCAATCTCTCAGTCCCAGCTTTGATGCACCTAAGAACGCGAAGCGAGGCGACATCTCTGTCGGCGCCATCATAGTCATCTAACTCTGGCAGGAAGAAAGCTGTCTCACAGACACACTCACATAAAACAACATGTCAGACAACACAGTCAAACTCCTTACATTTCAGTACATTTCAGATTTGTTATTATTCAGTGATTTTACAAAGACAGATGGATTATTTACTGTTGGCATGTGTTAGTGTTTATATCACTGTTTCTGTTTGTGACTGTTTCACTGTGTGCCTTTGCAGCAGTAAAAACAGCTGCAGCGTACATACGTGGGCGTGTGTATCTACAGTATAAGGACTGCAAGGACTGTGTAGGCAGAGCTCCCATGTGGTGAAAGGAGAGAAATTAGGGGATAAAGGAGAAACGGGCACATTTTATTAACGGGATTGCAGCGGGCTCTGCCTGATCTTTGTTAATGCACCTTTTCAGGACAATCTGCAGGTCACAATCATCAGGATGTTATTTCCAGGGCTGACTCATACAAAATTCTCTCTCAATAGTCCCCCCGAGCCAAAACAGGTTGTTTTTAACAAACATAATCGATAATATTTCAACCGGACCGTAACCTACTCAATAAGAGAGAAAAATAAAATGGAGCGCTACCCTCTCGCGCGCAGGAACTAATCTGAGGACACCTAACTACTTTTGAAAAATCTCGCTCATTTTTCAAAATAAAACTGCAGAGAGCTAACATTTTAAATACACCATTCGTTGTATTAAACATTCTTGTAAATACATGTATCTTACATCATTTAAAATCCAGCCGCTGTGTCAGATTTCAAAAAGGCAAAAGCAAACATGTGATTTTCTGAGGACGGCGCCCCACACACACAAGTATTACTAGCATTTTCCAACCAAGCATTAGCGTCACGAAAGTCAGAAATAACAATAAAATAAATCGCTTACCATTGAATATCTTCCTCTGGTGGCAATGCCAAGTGTCCTAACTACACAGTGAATGTTCGTTTTGTTTGATAAATACATTTTTATAGCCTAACACAAAACATTTGTAAACCAGTTGCGTTGTAATTTCCGTCTCATTTAACTTTGGACGAAGCGTTCGTGGTAATTACACACACTAAACAAACGTTTATCCAGTCATGGTTGGTTTCATTGCAATCCTCTGGTTGTTACTAACACAACCATACATGATGGTTCTTTTCCCGGGACGTATTGACCGAAACAAACCGATTTGAAGACACCAATCAATGACCTCATTGCGCACCAATGGTAGGACCGGTCTATCGTTGATTGACTGTATTTTGGCCCAATGACCACTGATCATCTTGAAATCTAGCTTGGAAGATAGCCAATGAGCTGAGGTAAACGGCAATATGTAATGGTTATACGTTCGAAGACCAGCCTTTGTCATAAACTCTGGCGTAAAAGAGGTTCATTCGCCATTGCAAATCCTACTTGACGGAGCCACGAGTGTTACGCATAGCAGTACATATTCAATAGCATTTTCAACAAGTTTATATATTTAAATTATGGCGAATAAATCAGGAAAAGCTAAAACAAAGTCTAGGTATACAGATTTAACCCAAATTATAGAGGAAATTGATAGAGACAGCCCCCCATCTCACAGCTAGCCTTCAGGGAGCTGCTCATCCAGGAGCTTGCTAGCTACAGCAAGTCCACTGCAGCACCTTCTGCTCCAACCAGTGGTGTACACCTGCCCAGATTCATCTCTGCAGGCATGAATGTGCCTCAGGGCAAAAAGGGCACAGTAGGGAGACGTCGTTGTGCCCTTTGTCACAGGAAATACCCCATCACCTGCACCACCTGTTCAGTAAGCCTCTGCTTTACAGCAGAAAGAGACTGCTATGGGCCATGGCACCAGAACTGAGGGCTGAGGGTCTTCACAATATTTATCTATTTATTTATTTATAAAATATACAATATTGTAAATAGAAAATGTGTAAATAGTTACCCTTGTTGTTTGTTTGTTTATTATTATTATTATATATTTTTTTTTCTTCATATATATATATATTTTTTTTGGGGGTGTGTTAGAATAGCATTTATGTATTTTGTATATAGTTCTTTCCTTCAAAATGTATCACTGTACCAATTCGGCCACTTGGGTACATTTGTGTGGGACACCTGGGTGACTTAATGCTCAATGTCATGTAGCTCGCTCATTTTTGAAGTTATCTGTCTAAAACTTTGCTCAGCTATTGTTGCCATCTTATGTTCTTCATTCAAATCATCCACAGCATCCTATCTGTATGTTTGGCTGTTCTTGGTCATTTGAAAGATGATGCAGCAACAATAAAAAACAGAAAACGTATGTTTTGTATTTTCTTCTACCAGATCTATTGTGTTATATTCTCCTACATTCAATTCACATTTCCACAACATTCAAAGTGTTTCCTTTCAAATGATACCAAGAATATGCATATCCTTGCTTCTGGGCCTGAGCTACAGGCAGTTAGATTAGGGTATGTCTTTAGGCGGAAATTGAGAAGAAGGGGGGGTACCCCAAAGAAGTTAACTGACTTGCCTAGTTAAATAAAGGTTAAATAAAATAAATGTACAAATCTACGCTAGAAATCCAATCTGTCCCCCAGCAAAAGGCAAGCAAGGCCTCTAAACTTGCCACGAACTTGCAAGCCCAACAAAATATTTTGAACAAACTGTCCTCTACTCAAGAATCAGTAAGTAAGTCAAGTTACATAGTGGCACATAAAATTGCAAAGCATAGCAACCTTTCGCCGAAGGGGAATTTGTGAAAGACTGTAAAGTGGAGAGTGCTAGCATACTTTGTCCAGTCAGTAAAAGCCAATTAGAGAAATTGTGCTTATCACGCAGAACCATCACCAGGCGTGTGGAAGTGATAGGTGAGCAGTTAACCTCCAAGCTGAAAAGAAAACAAAGGACTTTTCTATCGCACTGCATGAGAGTACTGACTGACATCAAAGACATTGCTCAACTTTTACAAATTTTCTCAGAAGAATTAATGATAACTTTGAAATAACAGAGGCAATTCTTGCAATGGAATGGATGATTGGACAACCAGGGATGTATACAACAGTGTGTCTGCTTGCTTGGAAAAAATGTATCTCTACCGTGGAGTAAACTTACTAACGTCACAACACATTGGATCCCCAAATCTAACCGGTAAGAACATTGGGCTACTAAATATATTACAAGACAAAGTAAAAGAAGAAAGTCCAAACTCTGAGGAATTTATATTTCTCCACTGTATCATTCATCAGGAAGCCCTGTGTAAAAGCGTGTAGAAGCTCGGACATGTTGTCATGTTGTCAAAGCCGTAGAGGCTTGTGTTTGGAGTGTGGCCAGCAGTGCTATGATGGCTTGATAGTCTGTGCGGAGTTTGAATAGTCTGCCATACAAGTGCCAGCGCTCGCACGCCCACATGCAAGCCAGGGCCTCCCGCTCTCCCACAGAGTACTTTTGTTCAGTCGGAGACAAGGCCCGTGAGGCAGCTGAGCTGAGACTGAACGGCATGCGTTTGTACCTGAACAGCCCCCTGTGTGTTATGAACTCCGTGGGATCTCGACTCTCATGTGGCAGGGGAACCTGGAGGTATTCCTGCCTCAGTTCTAGTTTGCTGAATAACGTGGACCCATAAAAATGGGTTGTGAGCTCCTCAGCGGTTGGTAGCGGGTACTTGTCGGGGATAATCGATTTGTTCACGACCCTGAGGTCCATGCAGATCCGAAGATTGCCATTTGTCTTGGGCGTAATGACCATGTTTGAGACCCATGGCGAGGGGTCAATGGGCTCGATGATGTCATCCTCCAGGAAGTTGTCAAGCTCCTTGTCAACGGGCTCCCGAAGGGTCAGCGGAACCCTCCGCAATGGCTGGATCACCTCTTTGTTGACTGTAGGCCGATGGTCAACCTCTGAGGTGACCTAGCCCCTCAAACAGTTGTAAGTACTCCGTAGGCACTGGTGTAGGCAAGTGTTGCACATGTGCACCAGTTGAATCTGACAGCTTGAACCCTAGGGCAGGAAATAAGTCCAGTCAGAGGATGTTAGCGCCATCTGTTGCAACATAGAACTGGGTGGCCGGTGTGGTTTTGTTGTTCTAAAAGACAGGCAGTGAGACAGTCCCAATGATTGAGATCGGTGTGTGGTTGTAGCTGTAGAGGGATACTGTTGGTCTCTGCAGTGGCACATGTGAGAAGAATGAGTCGTAAGTGGCTTTGTTCAAAAGTGACACTTTTGCTCCAGTGTCAATCACCAGTGAGGTTTTAACACCCACAATGTAGCAGTCACTTTGCTTGAACGCAACTGAGTCATCGTGTACAGAGTTAATGGATACTGGTGAACTTCGACCCGCATCTGCTCGATGCTGTCCTGCAGCTGCTGAATGACAACAACGGGCAAAATGATTGTATTTGTTGCAGTTCTTGCAGTGTTGCCCCTTTGCTGGGCATGTAGATGCTCTTGTAGCATGCCCACTGGAGACACAATTAGATCAACATCACCCCCCAGTGGTTTCCTGCACATTTTGCACTGGTGCATCAGCTAGTGTGTGAAGCCCCGCCCCCTGAGATGCGCTTTGCAGTTTATGTAGGTCAGCGAGAGCAACTTCCATTTGTTTTCCAATAGTAAGTGCTTTCTCCAGTGTCAGATCATCAGTCTCTAACAAGGTGTTCCTAATATTTGGTATACTCAGTGTAAAACACATGTTCATACAGTATGTGTTCTAATCTTGTGGGTTCTAGTGGTTGCTATTGGCCTTGACCTTTAAGGAAATGGGTACATGTTCCCAAGATGTTACTGTAAATGCCTGAGCTTAGTAAACAAAACTTTGAGATCAATCAGTGGGCTGCTGGTTTTATTGCTTTGTTTTCCATTCTATATACAACAGTAGGATCTTAATTTGATCACCCTGTTGTTGCAGGAAATTTCCTGCACATTAGGAAATTAATACGCTACAAGTTTGCAAGGTTTAAAAAGGCTTCTAAAATGTGTAATTTCCACTTACAAAAAATACATCAACCCCTACAAAAATGTCCATTAATGATAATCCAGACAAAAATGAACATTTCCTGTTGCTGCAGGATTATTTTCCTGCAGTGAGAAACTAGTCAAATTAAGATCCTACATCTACAGTGGGGAGAACAAGTATTTGATACACTGCCGATTTTGCAGGTTTTCCTACTTACAAAACATGTAGAGGTCTGTAATTTTTATCATAGGTACACTTCAACTGTGAGAGACGGAATCTAAAACAAAAATCCAGAAAATCACATTGTATGATTTTTAAGTAATTAATTAGCATTTTATTGCATGACATAAGTATTTGATACATCAGAAAAGCAGAACTTAATATTTGGTACAGAAACCTTTGTTTGCAATTACAGAGATCATACGTTTCCTGTAGTTCTTGACCAGGTTTGCACACACTGCAGCAGGGATTTTGGCCCACTCCTCCATACAGACCTTCTCCAGATCCTTCAGGTTTCGGGGCTGTCGCTGGGCAATACGGACTTTCAGCTCCCTCCAAAGATTTTCTATTGGGTTCAGGTCTGGAGACTGGCTAGGCCACTCCAGGACCATGAGATGCTTCTTACGGAGCCACTCCTTAGTTGCCCTGGCTGTGAATCGGGTCGTTGTCATGCTGGAAGACCCAGCCACGACCCATCTTCAATGCTCTTACTGAGGGAAGGAGGTTGTTGGCCAAGATCTCGCGATACATGGCCCCATCCATCCTCCCCTCAATACGGTGCAGTCGTCCTGTCCCCTTTGCAGAAAAGCATCCCCAAAGAATGATGTTTCCACCTCCATGCTTCACGGTTGGGATGGTGTTCTTGGGGTTGTACTCATCCTTCTTCTTCCTCCAAACACGGCGAGTGGAGTTTAGACCAAAAAGCTCTGTTTTTGTCTCATCAGACCACATGACCTTCTCCCATTCCTCCTCTGGATCATCCAGATGGTCATTGGCAAACTTCAGACGGGCCTGGACATGCGCTGGCTTGAGCAGGGGGACCTTGCGTGCGCTGCAGGATTTTAATCCATGACGGCGTAGTCTGTTACTAATGGTTTTCTTTGAGACTGTGGTCCCAGCTCTCTTCAGGTCATTGACCAGGTCCTGCCGTGTAGTTCTGGGCTGATCCCTCACCTTCCTCATGATCATTGATGCCCCACGAGGTGAGATCTTGCATGGAGCCCCAGACCGAAGGTGATTGACCGTCATCTTGAACTTCTTCCATTTTCTAATAATTGCGCCAACAGTTGTTGCCTTCTCACCAAGCTTGCCTATTGTCCTGTAGCCCATCCTAGCCTTGTGCAGGTCTACAATTTTATCCCTGATGTCCTTACACAGCTCTCTGGTCTTGGCCATTGTGGAGAGGTTGGAGTCTGTTTGATTGAGCGTGTGGACAGGTGTCTTTTATACAGGTAACGAGTTCAAACAGGTGCAGTTAATACAGGTAATGAGTGGAGAACAGGAGGGCTTCTTAAAGAAAAACTAACAGGTCTGTGAGAGCCGGAATTCTTACTGGTTGGTAGGTGATCAAATACTTATGTCATGCAATAAAATGCAAATTAATTACTTAAAAATCATACAATGTGATTTTCTGGATTTTTGTTTTAGATTCCGTCTCTCACAGTTGAAGTGTACCTATGATAAAAATTACAGACCTCTACATGCTTTGTAAGTAGGAAAACCTGCAAAATCGGCAGTGTATCAAATACTTGTTCTCCCCACTGTATATGTACAATATATCAGTGGATGAGAAACAGAATGAGAAACATTGGAAATTACAGAATGGGAAATTACAAGAATGTATGCAATATTGATGCTCTGTGTTGTATGTGATCTTATGCAATATTATCCTGGATGCCAGACTGTTACTACATCATTGGCTTGCCAAGACAACAACAAGTTGGCACCCAAGCTAATGCACTATACTACTGTATCCCATGGCCACAACGTCTCAGTGTAGGTTATCTAATAGCATATAGGGAGGGTCCAGAATCTTTCCTGATCAGGTCACATTCCTGGCCCTAGTATTTCGTTTTGTGGATAGTTGCATTGATAGATATGTGAACGCCTAAATGGTGGCACCTTCCCAGTTTTGCTCCAGGGCTCTGAGATTTGATTCTCTTGGCTCCAGTCCTCTCATGGTTTATTCACGCGCTGCACCTCTCCATCTTCTTTGATGTTATTATTTGTTGAATTTAACATAGAAAATGTGTTCTGCTTGTCCACAGTATCCATATTTAATGCCCTGCTCTGATGAGTGGGCAGAAGTTGGAACCAAGAGGATTTCCGGTGTATCCACCTAATAAACCACAACAACCAAATCAGCCACCACTCACTGTGGAGTGGACCACCAGCTTGCTATCCAGTGCTGTGAGGTTGTGTTTTGAAGGCGTTCATCTGTGGTGGCTATCCTTTTACTCATGCAATGCTGTTTGCTGATTCCGTAATGATCAGCCAAATGGATTTCCAAGTATTTGTTGGCAAGTGTTCCTGGTTGTCAATACATTGGTACTGTGTTCACCTTCCTATTAGTACACATGTCTATCTGTCAGTCACCATTGTGGCAGCTAAGCGCCTGTTTGACTGACAGCTCTCACTGCTTCCTGTCAATCACCCAGCAGGGCGGTAGAGAGGGACTCCAGTGTTTTATATTTACAGATACTAGGTGTGTAATGGTTCACCAAACCCACGGTTCGGTACGTATTGCGGTTTTGGGGTCAAGGTTCGGTTTTGGTACAGAGGGAAAATGAAATGCCATTTACAATGTTCAGCATTCACAATGTTCCTTGCAGTGTGTGTTGTGACGGGATTGTTATGTTGGGCCTCCCATGTGGGAATTTACCAGTTGTGAAGTCATAAATACCAGTTGGATGCATTCATGTGATTTGAACCTGTTGAGAAACGCTGATTGGCTATTGGCCAACAAGCTCTGTCAACCATAAACCAAAAGTACAGCTATCATGCTTGTAAACAAATGATAGAGTTCAAAAACCACACTTTTTATAAAGAATGTTTTGTTGCATTTAATTGCCGAAAATGCTATTATAGAGAACATTTTCTTAGGAGGTGACGTCAGAGGTCACCATGTGGGAGAAGTGGGTGCTCAGGATGATAGATGAGTTTGCCACTAGTAATTACTAGTTTGAGGGCCGTTCAAGTGGATAACCCTAACTAAAAACAAAGTAATTTGTGACTGCTAGGCATACAAATAAGATTATTTATTGATAGCTTTGAAACGAGGTCTAGTTTAGGCCGCAACCGGACTAGATTAGGAACGGAATGGAATTGCTTGACTATCGTGGGGGAGATTTTCCCAGCAGCCACCCAAATGATTTCTTACTTAAGTTTGAGTGTTGAGCAGAGGCAGGCTGTGTATGTTTTGGTTTTCCAAAGCAGTGTCCATTGATAACATTCAATAATTAAATTTAATTATTGTACGATGCGATCATTTGAGACTCACCACCTGGATTCGGTCTTATGTTGCAAAATTTGAAATTGTGTTTTTTTACATTATTTAAAAGTAGAGACTCAGAGCTACAAAATGGTATATCATACACTGCATTTGAGAAACAATGGGAAAGTAATTCTGCTTTGAAAGTTGATCAACTTGTAAACTCACTTTTGAGAAAATCGCCTTTTTTCGCCTTTGAATGTTCTGCTATCTAGTGAAGAGCTCTTCTTTGTCTACACCCATTCAGCATTGTTCACACCCTCACCCTAAGCTTAAGGCCCACCCATCTCGTTTCGCTTTCGAAGCGCACACTTGACGCTCTAGCCGATGATTTGTTTACCTTTGGATAACATGAAAACAGCCTAACCAGCTCTGCTGGCAACAATTTCATTATGTTTTTTGCAGACATTTACTGACACCGGCCATATTCAACGGGTGTTGTACACATGTCATGTAATGTTAGCTAAAGAGCCAGCCAACCAACGTTAGCTAGTTAAACACCAAACAGTGCCAACATTGTCACAGTGCTGGGAGCTAACCAACCATGTTCAATGTTAGCTAGCTAACATTAGGCTCTAACTAGAACAGCATACGGCTCTGGGAAATGAATAGTAACATCAGCTAGGGAGCCAGCCAGCTAATGCTAGCTAGCTAGAAAATGTGACATTAGCTAGCTAACACTAGACTATCTTAACTGTATACATCATCGTGCATGGACGCAACTCCCTGTCAGGAATGCCATACCACGGTTGCTCTTAGTTTGAAGATGAAATCCGGAGACAGGTGTTTCCTTTATCTCTTTAGCTATCATACTCTAATTCCACTGATTTCAAAACTTGATCTTCCAGGAAGTGGAGAGGCACACTTATGCAGATCCACTACACAATACATTTAAAAAAAAAGCCGCGTTCGACAAGATTACCAACACAGACTGACGAGCTTCTATGGCCAATCAATCCGGCCTCCTCTCTAGGCATGTCCAGCCCACACGTTACCTCAGCCAATCATGGCTAGTTGGAAGGTTGCTTCTTTTTCTGTGGCTTAACCAACAAGGCTCGTAATTTAACAATTGTATTCGTATTTACAGATGGCATACAAGTTCGTTATTAACCTCTTGGCGCACGGATCCTTTTAACGGGATCATTTTCGTAAACAACCGCTGAATTGCAGATCGCCAAATAAATAAAAAATACTACAAATATTTATTTTCATGAAATCACAAGTGAAATGTACCAAAACACAGCTTAGCTTGTTGTTAATCCACCTATCGTGTCAGATTTAGAAAATATGCTTTACAGCGAAAGCAATCCAAGCGTCTGTGAGTTTATCGATCACTAGACAAAACATTACGAACAGCTAGCAGCAATGTAGATTGGTCACGAAAGTCCGAAAAGCAATAAAATGAATCGCTTACCTTTGATGATCTTCGGATGTTTGCACTCACGAGACTCCCAGTTACACAATAAATGTTCCTTTTGTTGAATAAATATTATTTTTATATCCAAAAAACCATTTCGTTGGTGCGTTATGTTCAGAAATCAACAGGATCCAGCAGTCATGAAGGGAAGACGAAAATTCCAAATAGTATCCGTAAAGTTTGTAGAAACGTGTAAAACGTTTTTTATAATCAATCCTCAGGTTGTTTTTGACATAACTAATCAATCATATTTCAAATGGACGGTAAACTATCAATACTAGAGAGAAAGAAAATGTCGAGCAACAACTTTCACGCGCATGAACTAATCAAAGGACACCTGGCCATCCACTGATGCGTTTTGATAAATCTCACTCATTTTTCAGAATAAAAGCTTGAAACTATGTCTAAAGCCTGTTCACAACCTGTGGAAGCCATTGGAAAAGGAATCTGGTTGATATCCCTTTAAACGGAAGATAGGCAGGCAATGGAACAGGGATTTTTCAAAATAAGAGCCACGTCCGGGTTGGATTTCCTCAGGTTTTCGCCTGCAAAATCAGTTCTGTTATACTCACAGACAATATTTTGACAGTTTTGGAGACTTTAGAGTGTTTTCTATCCTAATCTGTCAATTATATGCATATTCTAGCATCTGGGCCTGAGAAATAGGCCGTTTACATTGGGAACGTTATTTTTCCAAACATAAAAATTCTGCCTCCTAGCGTCAAGAAGTTAAGGCACATGAAAGTTCACATGTTCAAGAAGACATTTCTGCCAAAAATAATTTGATCAACGTTGAAACGGCTCTCCTGTTAAGTCGTGACTTCCGACATACGCCTAGTTTCCTGAATCGGGTCACATTTATCAGTTCTAAACATGTATTTTCCTTCTCTATGCTGCCTGCAACATCATCTATTTTTCATCTAAAAAAAATGACTGATTTGAAAGTATGAGGGGATATCGGTGAACAAATGCCGTGGTCAAGGCTACTGTATGACGGTGCCAGTGCAATGAGTGGAGCTTACTCAGACCAAGTTCATAATGCTTCTTAGTTAGTTTAGAAAACTATCTCTCCGCAGAAGCGACTGTTACAGGGATGGTAAAAACAGCTTGATTGCCATAGCAAGAACAGGGAAACTGGGCAGAAGGTAGTGGTGCTTCAAATACAGCAGTTCTGCAACATCGTTAATTAAGCCTCTCATTCTCCTTAATTGCTGGCCTCAACATGTTACGGAAAGATATTAACTGTATAGGAAGCTCTGGTGACAGGTCATCTTGATACTGGATGGCCAATAAATTGACAGATGCAAACAGATTGTCATCTTTAGAGGACAACAGTTCTTGAGGGCTTCAACAAATTTCGTTCATACTGGTGAATTGGCGTTTGAGTTTTGTTGTTGCAATATCAACAATCCCTTATCTCTGGTATATCTTGGCACCAGTGGCAACCCGTCATTCAGGGCAGGTGGGGCAGAGTTTTTTGTTTGTTTTTGTTGTCAGCTGTTTTGCATGTTTTTGCTTTCTTCAGTAAGGCTGCTCCAAAATCCAGGTGTGTTAGCCTAGCTCAGTGCTTTCTATGGTGGTAGGGCAGCCAGTAAAAATACAGAGCATAGGGGTTGGTAATGCTCTCTTGTTGCGCCGTGATTTGCTCAGTGTTCTGTCACTCATGGGGACACTACATCACTGCAAACTCTACAGAAAGAGCTTGAAAATTCAAGCCGCTTGGGTGCTGCCATAGATTTACATTTGAGGTTCCCATCGAAGAAGGCTCAAGGTCATTGGCCACGGATAAAATGTAAAATCACATGATATCTACCGTAGCTTTAATCATGTAAACATCATGCTTTCAAAATCTTAGCTAGCAAGGTAGACAAGCAGTCATCATCATGAATCAAGTCGACAATCTACTGGCAAATCCTTTTTTCAATCCATGTCATATGTGACTCGTTTCAGGAAACTAAGCGTATGTTGCGCTTCACTACTTCACAGGAGAGCCATTTGAACGTAAAGGTTTTTTTGATTAATCAAAATGTGTTTTTGGGCAGAAATGCCCTCTGGAACCTGTGAACTTTCATGTGCATTAATAACACATTTGTATGCTATCTATAAATACACATAAAATTGTTAAATTATGAGCCTAGTTGGTTTAGCCACGGAAAAAGTCAGGAACCTTCCCGCTAGCCATGATTGACTGAGATAATGGATGGGCTGGACATACTGAGATGTGTTTGGATTAGTCGGCCACGTTACACGCTTCTGTCTATAACATGAGCTGGTCAGTGTGTGTAGGTAATACTTTCTAACCTGTTTTCTTTTTTTTTTAAGATATCACGTAGTAGAACTGAAAAAGTGTTGCTGTGCACTTTCTGGAGGACTGAGTTTTGAAATCAGTGGAATGCACGGTGGTATTAGTGTATGATAGCTAAGAAGATGGAGAACATTCTGCCGTTTGATTGCAAATATGCAGAGGGAGTCTAAAAGAGAACACACAGAAGGCTGTTGTATAAAACGCATATCTCCAGATTATGCAAGTAACCATTTCAATAGAATGTTCATGATGTCACTGCAACAACTGTCGATAGACGTAGGGTGCGTTTGTAAATTCGCTCTGGCTATCTACTCTGATTTCAGAGCACTCTCATCTGGGTGTGCCAGAGTGCAGAATAGCTGACAAATTTACGAAGGCTCAACACCCATTGAATATGGCCAAAAAAGCCTAATTAAATTGTTGCCAGCAGCACAGTTACAGTCACCAACGCTCTGGATAACAAAAACAGCCTAACCATCTCTGCTAGGGCCAGTAAAATTGTCAGAGTGCGCTGTTCTCTCATTTGTGTCTGGAAGTAGCTAGCTTGGGTGCTTGACTGCTGTTGTTAGATCAGAACTCTCGGATCAACCCTACTCTTCGGCCAGAGTGTCCAGTGTGCGCTCTGAACACTCCGAGAGCGAAACCCTCTGAATTTACAAATGGACAATCTGACAATGCTCTGAGTTTACGAATTCCCAGAGCGCACTCTTAGCGCTCTCTGGCACTCCAGATTGAATTTACGAACACAGCCGTAGTATAAACCAGCCTTTAGTCTTGAAATCTTTGGTTGTTTAGTACATGGCCTCACATGTAAATCCTTAAAGAGATTGGTGGGGCTAAAGTTTAAGAGGGTGTGAATGATGCAGAATGGGTGTAGACAAAGAAGAGCTCTCCAGTAGGTTTACCAAAATATTCAAGGGCCATTTTCTCAAAAGTGAGGTTACAAGTTTATCAACTTTCAACTTTCAAATTACTTTCCCATTGTTCTTCAACTGTAGTGTATGATATACCATTTTCTAACGCTTAGTCTGTAATTTTATCCAATGCAAAAAAACACAATTTAAAATGTTGCAACATAAGACCGAATCGTGCCGGTTGGTCACATATTAAGAGAAATAATAGATAAAACGTAGCGGTGCTCATCGGCCATTTGATATAAACATTACACAACAAGTTGGAAATCGCAAATTGAACAATGAGGATTGGAAGGAATCAGTTGCTAACTGCAAGCATTGCAAAGCAATCACTAGCCTGCTATTCAGTGGAGAGGGTGTGTGGTCCAAGTCTGAGTTTAATGGTCTCTTTTCCAAGCTAGATAGACATTCACATGCTACACCATGGGCCAGAAAAGGTTGAATAAATTGGCCATGCTGTCAATACAGCATGACTTCTGCCGCGTTCAAAACAACTGGAAACTCGGAACTGAGAAATCTCAGACTTCAGTGAGTTGAAGACAACTGGGAATTCGCTCCGACTTGGAAAATACGTTTTGAACGGTCATCCAACTTGAAATTCCAAGTCGGGAACTCTGACCTCTTTCTAGAGCTCTGACCTTGATATCACTGACGTCATGATTCGACCTTGTTCTTTTCCGAGTTCCCAGTTGCCAGACTTTGATGAAAGTTTGATGACAAAATTTGCCCACAAGAAGGACTGCCGCACCACCTTCCTGTTCAAGTCAGCACAGCACAACAATGTGAGTCCAACAATGTCTTGTATGCTGCTGCATAAATGATGTCATGTGCCAAGGAGATATGTATACTGTAGCTCAGAAATTAATACTAAGTGTATGTTGTGTAGTAAGCTGTTAGTAGCCCATGTGCCTCACCCTAATAATTTGGTCCCTTTCCCCCTCATAACTTAGCCTACTGTTCTGAATTGGTGGTGCACATGTAGCCTATTGCCTGTTTTAGAGAAATGTCGTCATAGAATATTGTAAGAGCTTTCATTGTCTGCTTATATGTCACCTTTATTTATCCTACGGTTCTGACTTGGTGTACAGGGAGAATACTATAAGGACGGCTCATGTTTTGAATTCTGTCGCTGTTCATTTCAAAAGTGCTGAACAAATAGTTATATTGACTACGTCCGTCTTAGCTCGCTCATTAATGTCATAATCAAAATTACAGATCACCTCTTATTACGCTCATCGTTCCCTTATGCTATAGTTTGTACATTTCAATTGTCAGTAAAAAACACATTTGTTTAAGCAAGTCAGCCATATCAGCAATATTTTTTTTTAAAGTCTAAATTAGCTGTTTCGCTGCCATACAAGGCTCCGCTGATAGCCAGGTGTAGCAGTGGTAAGGATTCACTCAATGGTGCTGAAAAGAAAGCTCTGCTGTTGGGACAGCTTTATGTAGGCCCTAACAGTTTGTGGGCACCGTTTGTCACCGTTATAGTGCAATGAATGTATTGTTTAGTGTAGTGGCTTTGGCATGCATCTAAACCATTTTTGGGGAGTTTTCCCCACCAAGATTCAAATAAAATCTAACTGTATTTGTCACATGCGCCGAATACAACATGTGTAGAACTTACTGTGAAATGCTTACTTACAAGTCCTTAACCAACAATGCAGTTTTAAGAAAATAGAGTGAAGAAAATATTTACAAAATACACTAGTTTAAAAAATAAATGCAAAAAGAAAAGTAGCACAATAAAATAACAATAATGAGGCTATATACAGGGGGTACCGGTACCAAGTGAAATGTGAGGGGGAACAGGTTAGTCAAGGTCATTTGTACATGTATGTAACGAGTGCGCTGAGAGTCGGGAAGCAAGGGAGTGAGTGTTTTAATAAATAAATGAAACAATAAACACGTAACACAAACAACGCACCTACATGAAAACAGAGTCAATAACACCTGAGAAAAGAACCAAGGGGATTGACAGATATAGGGAAGATAATCAAGGAGGTGATGGAGTCCAGGTGAGTGTCATGAGGCGCTGGTGTGCGAGACGATGGTGACAGGTGTGTGGGATAATCAGCAGCCTGATGACCTAGAGGCCGGAGAGGGAGTATATGTGACAATGTAGGTAGGGTTAAAGTGACTATGTATAGATAGTAAATAGCGAGTAGCAGCAGTGTCAAAACGAAAGGGGTGGGGGATGTTAAATACAAAAAGTCTGGTCTTTTTTGGGCCTTCCTCTGACAACGCCTAGTATATAGGTCGTGGATGGCAGGAAGCTTGGCCCCAGTTACAGTTGAAGTCAGAAGTTTACATACACTTAGGTTGTTGTCATTAAAACTAGTTTTTCAACCACTCCACAAATTTCGGTTTGGACATCTACTTTGTGCATGACACAAGTAATTTTTCCAACAATTGTTTACAGACAGATTATTTCACTGTATCACACTTCCAGTGGGTCAGAAGTGTACATACACTAAGTTGAGTGTGCCTTTAAACAGCTTGGAAAATTCCAGAAAATGATGTCATGGCTTTAGAAGCTTCTGATAGGCTAATTGACATAATTTGAGTCAATTGGAGGTGTACCTGTGGATGTATTTCAAGGCCTACCATAGTTCCTCTTTGCTTGACATCATGGGAAAATCAAAAGAAATCAGCCAAGACCTCAGAACACAAATGGTAGACCTCCACAAGTCTGGTTCATCCTTGGGAGCAATTTCCAAACGCCTGAAGGTACCACGTTCATCTGTACAAACAATAGTATGCAAGTATAAACACCATGGGACCACGCAGCCGTCATACCGCTCAGGAAGGAGACGTGTTCTGTCTCCTAGAGATGAACGTGCTTTGGTGCAAAAAGTGCATATCAATCCCAGAACAACAGCAAAGGACGTTGTGAAGATGCTGGCGGAAACCAGTACAAAAGTATCTATATCCACAGAAAAACGAGTCCTATATCGACATAACCTGAAAGACCGCTCAGGAAGGAAAAAGCCACTGCTCCAAAACCGCCATAGAAAATCCAGAATACGGTTTGCAACTGCACATGGGGACAAAGATCGTACTTTTTGGAGAAATGTCCTCTGGTCTGATGAAACAAAAATAGAACTGTTTGGTCATAATGACCATCATTATGTTTGGAGGAAAAAGGGGGAGACTTGCAAGCCGAAGAACAATATCCCAATCGTGAAGCACGGGGGGGCAGCATCATGTTGTGGGGGTGCTTTGCTGCAGGAGGGACTGGTGCACTTCACAAAATTGATGGCATCATGAGGCAGGAAAATTATGTGGATATATTGAAGCAATATCTCAAGACATCAGTCATGAAGTTAAAGCTTGGTCGCAAATGGGTCTTCCAAATGAACAATGACCCCAAGCATACTTCCAAAGTTGTGGCAAATGTCTTAAGGGCAACAAAGTCAAGGTATTGGAGTAGCCATCACAAAGCCCTGACCTCAATCCCATAGAAAAATTGTGGGCAGAACTGAAAAAGTGTGTGTGAGCAAGGAGTTCTACAAACCTGACTCAGTTACACCAGCTCTGTCAGGAGGAATGGGCCAAAATTCACCCAACTTATTGTGGGAAGCTTGTGGAAGGCTACCCGAAACATTTGACCCATGTTAAATACCATATACTAATTGAGTGTATGTAAACTTCTGACCCACTGGGAATGTGATGAAGGAAATAAAAGCTGAAATACATAATTCTCTCTCCTATTATTCTGACATTTCACATTCTTAAAATAAAGTGGTGATCCTAACTGACCTAAGACAGGGAATTCTTACTCGGATTAAATGTCAGGAATTGTGAAAAACAGAATTTCCATGTATTTGGCTAAGGTGTATGTAAACTTCCAACTTCAACTGTATGTACTGGGCCATACACACTACCCTCTAGCGCATTTTGGTCGGTTGCCGAGCAGTTGCCATACCAGGTTGTTGACCTGGCACCACACTGCCAGGTCTCTGACCTCCTCCCTATAGGCAAACTAAATGCTGGTGTTGGAGTCGTGCTTGGCCACGCCGTTGTGGGTGAACAGGGAGTACAGGAGGGGACTAAGCAGCATGGCAGATGTGTTTTTGCCTACCCTTACCACCTGGGGATGGCCCATCAGGAAGTCCAGGATCCAGTTGCGGAGGGAGGTGTTTAGTCTCAGGGTCCCTAGCTTAGTGATAAGCTTTGTGTGCACTATGGGGATGAACGCTGAGCTGTAGTCAATGAACAGCATTCTCACGTGTTCCTTTTGTCCAGGTGGGAAAGTGGAGTGTGATTGTGACATCTGTGGATCTGTTGGGGCGGTATGCGAATTGGAGTGGGTCTAGGGTTTCTGGGATGATGGTGTTGATGTGAGACATGACCAGCCTTTCAAAGCACTTCATGGCTACCGACGTGAGTGCTACGGAGCGGTAGTCATTTAGGCAGGTTACCTTCGCATTCTTGGGCACAGGGACTATGGTGGTCTGCTTGAAACATGTAGGTATTACAGACTGGGTCAGGGAGAGTTTGAAAATGTCAGTGAAAACACTTGCCAGTTTCTCCGCGCATGTTCTGAGTACACGTCCTGGTAGTCCGTCAGGCCCCGCGGCCTTGTGAATGTTGACTTGTTTAAAGGTCTTGCTCACATCGGCTACGGAGAGTCTGATCACACAAACGTCCAGAGCAGCTGGTGATCTCATGTATGCTTCAGTGTTGCTTGCCTCGAAGCAAGCGTAAAAGGTATTTAGCTTGTCTGGTAGGCTTGCGTCACTGGGCAGCTCGCAGCTGGGTTTCCATTTGTATTCTGTAATAGTTTGCAAGCCCTGGCACCTTCGGCGAGCGTCAGAGCCTGTGTAGTAGGATTAAATCTTAGTCCTGTATTGACACTTTGCCTGTTTGATGGTTCATCTGAGGGCATAGCGGGATTTCTTATAAGCATCCAGATTGGTGTCCCACTCCTTGAAAGCGGCAGCTCTAGCCTTTAGCTTGGTGCGGATGTTGCCTGTAATCCATGGCTTCTGGTTGGGATATATAGAAAGGAAAGAAATGTACTGTGGGGTTGATGTCGTCGATGCACTTATTGATGAAGCCGGTGGCTGAGGTGGTATACTTCTCTGGTATGCTCTTCAATGCGATTGGATGAATTCCAGTCTGCTATTAAAACAGTCCTGTAGCGTAGTATCCGCGTCATCTGACCACTTCCATATTGAGCGAGCCACTGGTACTTCCTGCTTTAGATTTTGCTTGTAAGCAGGAATCAGGAGGATATAATTATGGTCAGATTTGCCAAATAGTCAGATTTGCCAAATAGTGGCAAAAGTGAGGGAGAGCTTTGTAGCTTTGTGTATGGAGTAAAGGTGGTCTAGAGTTTTCTTTTCTCCTCTGGTTGCATGTGATGTGCTGGTAAAAATGAGGTTTCCAATGTTTTCCACTTGATAAAGTAATTCAATCATCTCGTCAATAGGAGTAATCACCTCAGTCATTTTTTGTAACAATCTTTTTTTTTAACAATTATTTGCCTTACTTGAAGGTACCTACACAAATTTGTTTGGGATATAATGAATTCCTCCTGGATTTCTTGAAATTATATAAAAGATTTGCCTTTGAATAGTTCAGAGACTCTACAAAGGCCTCTCTCTTCCCATTCCCTAAATCCTTGGGACATAGTAGCAGGAAGAAAGGCTGAGTTGTGGAATATAGGCGAGTGTCAAGAAATGTAATTACTCAGTTTATATTGCCGTTGAACCTCCATGTCTTCAATGTAAGAGTAATAATTGGGTTTTGTTTAATCCTGTCACATTGGTGCAGCTGGCTTCCGTGTTAATCGAGCGGATGTTAAGAAGCGCCGCTTGGCGGACGCATGACTCGACCTTCGCCTCTCCCGAGCCTGTTTGGGAGTTGCAGCAATGAGACAAGATCGTAATCACGGAGTTGTGGAGAAACGGGGTAAAAAATAATAATACAAAAAATATGTTCTGCTATAAAGAGACGATTCATAATATTGACTCTCAATTTCAAGCCATGACAAATCCTTCAGTTGTTGAATCCATGATGCTATGTGATATGAGTTAAGGTTAGGGAGGCCAAGTCCACCCAATTATTTGAACAGCTGTAGTTTTTATTATTATTAAAATTATTATTTATTTCATTCATTTTTTATATATATATTTTTTGATTATGACATTTTATTTAATGAAAAAACATATTTTTTACCCCGTTTTCTCCACAATTTCGTGGTATCCAATTGGTAGTAGTCTTGTCTCATCGCTGCAACTCCCGCACGGACTCGGGAGCGGTGAAGGTCGAGAGCCGTGCGTCCTCCAAAACACAACCCAACCAAGCCGCACTGCTTCTTGACACAATGCCCACTTAACCCGGAAAGCCAGCCGCACCAATGTGTCGGAGGAAACACTGTGCACCTGGGCGACTGTCTTAGCGTGCACTGCACCCGGCCTGCCACAGGAGTCGCTAGTGCACGATGGGACAAGGAGATCCCTGCCGGCCAAACCCTCCCCTAACCCGGACGACGCTGGGCCAATTGTACACCGCCCCATGTGTCTGCCGATTCCGATTTCTTATTTTGCCATAACAATTTGCCTATTGCTGCATTTAGGCGAGTTAAGGTTTTTGCAGGAATTTTAACAGGAAGCATTGAAAACAGATAAAGCAGTCTTGGTAAGACATTCATTTTCACTGAAGCAACCCGACCTGCTAGAGATATAGGGATTTTACTAATCACAGGGGGGGTAGTTCAAGCATATAGCTTCCCATAGTCTGACGTAATATTAACACACAAGTAAGACATGCTTGTATCCTTCCACTTAAATGCGTAGTTGTCTTTGATACTTGAGTGTGCATCACCAAATTTCATCATTGCAATAGTTATACCAACATTAATTTTATAGCCTGATGTAGCACCATATTCACCTATTAATTTGAATATTTTTGGAATCGTTGTCTCATCCTCTTGTGTACAGGATTACATCAACTGCATATAGAGATATCTTGTGTTCACTTAGACCCACCTGCAGACCATGAATGTTTATGGCACTTTGAATAGCTTCCACCAGAGGTTCAATACTGAGGGCAAATAACAGTGGCAAGAGACAATCTCCTGAATGATTTCCACGTTGTAGCGAAAAGGAGTGCTACATAATCCCATTCGTTCTAACAGATGATTATTGACATGAAAATATCAACTCTATCCATTTCAAAAAGCCCATCCTAACACCAAATTTCTTTAAATGTTGCTAAAAGAAAGACCCAGTAGACGCAGTCAAATGCCTTTTCAGCATCGAGAGATAATATAACTGTTTGTTTGAGTTGGGTCTTAGCGTAATTGATAATATTCAGAAGTCATCTTATATTCAACGTTGAGTGATGTCCTTTAATGAACCTGGTCTGGCCTGATCTGCATTGATACATTTTGTTACTACCTTCTCAATGATTTTTTTGTTAAATTCTTAGTAAGGATTCACAATTTAGTAAACTTGCTGGTCTATGGGAACCACAGTCTAGTGGGTCCTAACCTGGCTTCTTTAACAGGGTGATAGTTGCTTCACACCAAGTATCTGGGTATGTATTGTGTTCTATAACCTCATGAAGAAACCTTCTGATCAGCGGTATTAGTTATTTACTGAAAGTTTTCTAGAACTTACAGTGTGCAGTGTGGTTGCGATTGCGTCGTCTGTGGACCTATTGGGTCGGTAAACAAATTGGAGTGGGTCTAGGGTGTCCGGTAGGGTGGAGGTGATATGGTCCTTGACGAGTCTCTCAAAGCACTTCATGATGACGGAAGTGAGTGCTACGGGGCGGTAGTCGTTTAGCTCAGTTACCTTAGCTTTCTTGGGAACAGGAACAATGGTGGCCCTCTTGAAGCATGTGGGAACTGCAGACTGGGATATGGATTGATTGAATATGTCCGTAAACACACCAGCCAGCTGGTCTGCGCATGCTCTGAGGACGCGGCTGGGAATGCCGTCTGGGCCTGCAGCCTTGCAAGGGTTAACACGTTTAAATGTTTTACTCACCTCGGCTGCAGTGAAGGAGAGCCCGCAGGTTTTGGTAGCTGTCCGTGTCAGTGGCACTGTATTGTCCTCAAAGCGAGCAAAAAAGTTATTTAGCCTGTCTGGGAGCAAGACATCCTGGTCCACGACGGGGCTGGTTTTCTTTTTGTAATCCGTGATTGACTGTAGACCCTGCCACATACCTCTTGTGTCTGAGCTGTTGAATTGCGACTCTACTTTGTCTCTATACTGGGACTTAGCTTGTTTGATTGCCTTGCGGAGAGAATAGCTACACTGTTTGTATTCGGTCATGTTTCCGGTCACCTTGCCCTGGTTAAAAGCAGTGGTTCGCGCTTTCAGTTTCACGCGAATGCTGCCGTCAATCCACGGTTTCTGGTTTGGGAATGTTTTAATCGTTGCTGTGGGTACGACATCGTCAATGCACTTTCTAATGAACTCGCTCACCGAATCAGCGTATTCGTCAATATTGTTGTTGGACGCAATGCGGAACATATTCCAATCCGCGTGATCGAAGCAGTCTTGAAGCGTGGAATCAGATTGGTCGGACCAGCATTGAACAGACCTGAGCGAGGGAGCTTGTTGTTTTAGTTTCTGTTTGTAGGCTGGAAGCAACAAAATGGAGTCGTGGTCAGCTTTTCCGAAAGGAGGGCGGGGGAGGGCCTTATATGCGTTGCGGAAGTTAGTATAACAATGATCCAAGGTTTTACCAGCCCTGGTAGCACAATCGATATGCTGATAGAATTTAGGGAGTTTTGTTTTCAGATTAGCCTTGTTAAAATCCCCAGCTACGATGAATGCAGCCTCAGGGTGTGTGGTTTCCAGTTTACAAAGAGTCAGATAAAGTTCGTTCAGGGCCATCGATGATGTGTCTGCTTGGGGGGGAATATATACGGCTGTGATTATAATCGAAGAGAATTCCCTTGGTAGATAATGCGGTCGACATTTGATTGTGAGGAATTCTAGATCAGGTGAACAGAATGACTTGAGTTCCTGTATGTTGTTATGATCACACCACGTCTCGTTAATCATAAGGCATACACCCCCGCCCCTCTTCTTACCAGAAAGATGTATGTTTCTGTCGGCGCGATGCGTGAAGAAACCAGCTGGCTGCACCGACTCCGTTAGCGTCTCTTGAGTGAGCCATGTTTCCGTGAAGCAGAGAACGTTACAATCTCTGATGTCACTCTGGAATGTTACCCTTGCTCGGATTTCATCAACCTTATTGTCATGAGACTGGACATTGGCGAGTAGTATGCTAGGGAGTGGAGCGCGATGTGCCCGTCTCCGAAGCCTGACCAGGAGACCGCTACGTTTGCCCCTTTTACGGCGTCGCATAGGGTCGCCGGCTGGAATCAGATCCATTGTATTGGGTGGAAGGCAAAACACTGGATCCGTTTCGGGAAAGTCATATTCCTGATTGTAACGATGGTGAGTTGACGTTGCTCTTATTCAGTAGTTCCTCCCGACTGTATGTAATGAAACTGTATGTAATGTAATGAATGTACATGTATGTAATGAAACCTAAGATTACCTGGGGTACCAATGTAAGGAATAACACATAAAAAAACAAAATACTGCATATTTTCCAAGGAACGCGAAGCGAGGCGGCCATCTCGGTCGGCGCTGGAAGATACTGATCTTCCGGATCTTCCATATCTTAAGATATGGAGTGGGATACAGGTTTTACCACGGATGGGGACCTCAATTCCTCTACGCTCACTGGCGAACCTCAGCCTGACTCTGCCATAGCTGGGCCCGGCACATATGTATGAGATTCAAGCAAGTGGAACCTCACTGTCTCACAGCCAAGTACAGCAGGTGCACATCGAGCAGGAGCTAGGCCTAAAGAGGAGCCTGTTTTGGGTAGAAAGGGCCGGAGAGGGAAACAGCCCCTGGCTCATTTTAGAGACAATGAGATTTAGCCCCACACAACCCGATCTCAGAAGAGATTATCCACACAACCACAGCAGCTATCTATGGCACCCTACCTGGCTAAACATTCACCATCCAAGCCCTCTTCCTCAGAACCCATGGAGTCTGTAACAGAAGAAGGCCTACTTTTAAACCAGTCTCTTGAAGACACCTCACTGAGGAGGCATACTGGGGGATCAGGGCGACACTATGTTAAATCTTTCATCATCCAAATCATCTCATTCATTGAGAACAGAGGGCCACACTTCATATTGGTCATCTCTGAGCTATGGGAGTGCATGGAGTAGAGTCTCATCAGAGGCCCTGAGTGACTCATAAGCTGCCACTCTCAGAGAGCGTATGAAGCTCTTAACGCTGGAAGAGGTCAAACGCCAAATCATAGAGGACACTCGGGCTGACGAGGAGTGTCGGCGCTTGGACACCCAAACATGACAAGCCTTTGGAAGCATGTGAAACCATAGCCAAAGGGCTAGAAAGACAGTGACGGCTACAGAAAGCTGAGAGGGATCTGGAGGAGGCTAAAATGATAGCAGCCTTCTTAGAAAGGAACAAAAAGGTTGACGGTGAACCTGCCCCAGGGCAACAGCACAGGGTTGAGCCTGCCCCACAATAGAGGTCATGGAACTCTTCAACAGCTGGAAGAAGGGTTTACAGGAGCAGGCATAGTACCACAACCTCTCATGTTGTCATTCTCCTGAAGTCTCTCTACCTATCCTTGTCCTCTAACCGGGACACCTGCACCCTGAATCAGCTCCTACCTTTACCCAGTGCTTTCTTAAAGAGGCAACCTGACTTAGCACTGGTCCAGTGTCTATACGGGTCCACATTTTTCAGTGTTAAATTAACACACTGCTTAGTGTAAAGCCTTATTTGCATATTTCCCAGAGTGCCTTGCCTTTCGAGTGAAGTGTAAAGATACCACCCATGAATGTATTGGTTGTGTTCATCCATTTCCAGTCCTGTGGTGATCCTAAGTGAATACAGTTGAAGACGGAGGTTTACATACACTTAACTGAGTCAGGTTTGTAGGCCTCCTTGCTTGCACACACTTTTCTGCCCACAAATGTTTTATAGGATTGAGGTCAGGGCTTTGTGATGGCCACTCCAATACCTTGACTTTGTTGTCCTTAAGCCATTTTGCTACAACTTTGGGTCATTGTCCATTTGGAAGACCCATTTGCGACCAAGCTTTAACTTCCTGACTGATGTCTTGAGATGTTGCTTCAATATATCCACATAATTTTTCTTCTTCATGATGCCATCTATTTTGTGAGGTGCACCAGTCCCTCCTGCAGCAAAGCACCCCCACAACATGATGCTGCCACCCCCGTGCTTCACAGTTGGGACGGTGTTCTTCGGCTTGCAAGCCTCCCCCTTTTTCCTCCAAACATAATGATGGTCATTATGGCCAAACAGTTATATTTTTGTCTCATCAGACCAGAGAACATTTCTCCAAAAAGTACGATCTTTGTCCCTATGTGCAGTTGCAAACCGTAGTCTGGCTTTTTTATGCCGGTTTTGGAGCTGTGACTTCTTCCTAGCTGAGCGGTCTTTCAGGTTATGTCGATATAGGACTCGTTTTTACTGTGGATATAGATACTTTTGTACCTGTTTCCCCCAGCATCTTCACAACGTCCTTTGCTGTTCTGGGATTCATTTGCACTTTTCGCACCAAAGTATGTTGATCTTTAGGAGACAGAACACGTCTCCTTCCTGAGCGGTATGACGGCTGCGTGGTCCCATGGTGTTTATACTTGTATACTATTGTTTGTACAGATGAATGTGGTACCTTCAGGCTTTTGGAAATTGCTCCCAAGGATGAACCAGACTTGTGGAGGTCTCCAATTTTTTTCTGAGGTCTTGTCTGATTTCCCCATGATGTCAAGCAAAGAGGCACTGAGTTTGAAAGTAGGCCTTGAAATGCATCCACAGGTGTACCTCCAATTGACTCAAATGATTTAAATTAGCATATCAGAAGCTTCTAAATCCATGACATAATTTTCTCGAATTTTCCAAGCTGTTTAAAGGCACAGTCAACTTAGTGTATGTAAACTTCGGACCCACTTGAACTGTGATACAGTGAATTATAAGTGAAATAATCTGTCTGTAAACAATTGTTGGAAAAATTATCTGTGTCATGCACAAAGTAGATGTTCTAACCAACTTGCCTAAACTATAGTTTGTTAACAAGAAATTTGTGGAGTGGTTGAAAAACTAGTTTTAATGATTCCAACCTAAGTGTATGTAAACTTCCAACTTCAACTGTACATACATACATAACATATATACAGATAAATAAATACAGAAAAAAAGAATCGGAAGGCATTTGAACCCAGTCTGGCACAAAGAGAAGATTCATATGGTAGACAAGTGGGGATATGCAAAAAAAAAAAGAATGATTCACCCTGCGTTCAGAATGGCTAAGATATGGCACTACCCAACCCATCTTAAGTGGAACAACCTTTTTAGTAACAGGTGCAATACTCCAAGTAATATTTTGGATTAGTTTTGAAAAATGTACACTACTGTTTTTTGTCCTTTAAAATAACATCAAATTGATCAAAAATACAGTGCAGACATTGTTAATGTTGTAAATGACTATTGTAGCTGGGAACTGATGATTTTTTGTGGAATATCTACATAGGCGTACAGAGGCCCATTATCAGCATCTGTCACTCCTGTGTTCCAATGGTACGTTGTGTTAGCTAATCCAAGTTTATCATTTTAAAAGGCTAATTGATCATTAGAAAACCCTTTTGCAATTATGTTAGCACAGCTGAAAACTGTTGTTATTAAAGAAGCAATAAAACTGGCCTTCTTTAGACTAGTTGAGTATTTGGACCATCAGCATTTGTGGGTTCAATTACGGGCTCAAAATGGCCCGAAACAAAGCACTTTCTTCTGAAACTCATCAGTCTATTCTTGTTCTGAGAAATGAAGGCTATTCCATGCGAGAAATTGCGAAGAAACTGAAGATGTCGTACAACGCTGTGTACTTCTCCCTTCACAGTACAGCGTGAACTGGCTCTAACCAGAATAGAAAGAGTGGGAGGCCCCGGTGCACAACTGAGCAAGAGGACAAGTACATTAGAGTGTCTAGTTTGAGAAACGCCTCACAAGTCCTCAACTGGCAGCTTCATTAAATAGTACCAGCAAAACACCAGTCTCAACGTCAACAGTGAAGAGGCGACTCTGGGAGCCTGGCCTTCTAGGCAGAGTTGCAAAGAAAAAGCCATATCTCTGTCCAGTGTCTGTGTTCTTTTGCCCATCTTAATATTTTCTTTTTATTGGCAGTCTGAAATGTTACACTGAAAAAAATCAACACTAGCTTATACTGGTCAATTCGCTGTGTAGTTATTACATGCATGATCGTTTTCAAGCAGTGACAGCATCGTCAATTCCCTGCACCTGTCATATGTACACATTAAAGCACATTCTCACACTCTGACACACAAACGCATTCACACACACTATATGAGATCCTTACATAGAAAGCCATTGATGGAACCAGTGAATGACATACCCCCACTCTACATGCTCTTACAACTGATTAATGGATGAAAACATGGGCCCTGAATATCTCGCTTCATATTTGAAGACGCATCTTTACACGCCGCGTGCTAGCTTAGTGGAGGCCTCCTCTGCTCCATCTACGGCTGCCCCCTGGACACTATGATCACTTGGCTACATAGCTGATGCATGCTTGACTGTCCATTAATTCACGGTACTCCATTCTGTTTATTTGTGTCTTATCTGTCGGCTCTGTGCTTTAACTCAGGATCTGTGTGTAGTTAATCCGACCCTCTCTGCCTAGTCATCGCCATTTTTTACCTGTTGTTGCTGTGTCAGACTAGCACCCTGTTATTGCTGCTGTTATCTTACCTGTTGTTTTAGCTAGCTCTCCCAATCAAGACCTGCAATCACTTTATGCCTTATTGTATGTCTCTCTCAAATATCAATATGCCTTGCATACTGTTGTTCAGGCTAGTTTTCATTGTCATTGTTTTGGTTTGCAATGGACCCTGTAGTTCCACTCTCCGTACCTCTGATACCCCCTTTGTCCCACCCCCCACACATGCGGTGACCTCACCCATTGAGACCAGCATGTCCAGAGATACAACCTCTCTTATCATCACCCAGTGCCTGGGCTTGCCTCCGCTGTACCCGCGCCCCTCCATACCCCTGTCTGCACATTATGCCCAGAATCTATTCTACCACGCCCATAAATCTGCTCCTTTTATTCTTTGTCCCCAACGCTCTAGGCGACCAGTTTTGATAGCCTTTAGCCGCACCCTCATCCTACTACTCCTCTGTTCCTCGGGTGATGTGGAGGTAAACCCAGGCCCTGCATGTCCCCAGTCACCCTCATTTGTTGACTTCTGCGATCGAAAAAGCCTTGGCCTCATGCATGTCAACATCAGAAGCCTCCTCCCTAAGTTTGCCTTACTCACCGCTTTAGCACACTCTGCCAATCCTGATGTCCTTGCCGTGTCCGAATCCTGGCTTAGGAAGGCCACCAAAAATTCTGAGATTTCCATACCCAACTATAACACTTTCCGTCAAGATAGAACTGCCAAAGGGGGAGGAGTTGCAATCTACTGCAGAGATAGCCTGCAAAGTTCTGTCATACTTTCCAGGTCTATGCCCAAACAGTTCGAACTTCTAATTTTAAAAATTAATCTCTCCAGAAATAAGTCTCTCACTGTTGCCGCCTGCTACCGACCCCCCTCAGCTCCCAGCTGTGCCCTGGACACCATCTGTGAATTGATCGCTCCCCATCTAGCTTCAGAGTTTGTTCTGTTAGGTGACCTAAACTGGGATATGCTTAACACCCCGGCAGTCCTACAATCCAAGCTTGATGCCCTCAATCTCACACAAATCATCAAGGAACCCACCAGGTACAACCCTAAATCCGTAAACATGGGCACCCTAATAGACATTATCCTGACCAACCTGCCCTCCAAATACACCTCTGCTGTCTTCAATCAAGATCTCAGCGATCACTGCCTCATTGCCTGTATCCGCCACGGGTCTGCGGTCAAACGACCACCCCTCATCACTGTCAAACGCTCCCTAAAACACTTCTGCGAGCAGGCCTTTCTAATCGACCTGGCCCGGGTACCCTGGAAGGATATTGACCTCATCCCGTCAGTTGAGGATGCCTGGTCATTCTTTAAATGTTACTTCCTCACCATATTAGACAAGCATGCTCCGTTCAAAAAATGCAGAACCAAGAACAGATATAGCCCTTGGTTCACTCCAGACCTGACTGCCCTCGACCAGCACAAAAACATCCTGTGGCGAACTGCAATAGCATCGAAGAGCCCCCGCGATATGCAACTGTTCAGGGAAGTCAGGAACCAATACACGCAGTCAGTCAGGAAAGCAAAGGCCAGCTTTTTCAAGCAGAAATTCGCATCCTGTAGCTCTAACTCCAAAAAGTTCTGGGATACTGTAAAGTCCATGGAGAACAAGAGCACCTCCTCCCAGCTGCCCACTGCACTGAGGCTAGGTAACACGGTCACCACCGATAAATCCGTGATAATCGAAGACTTCAACAAGCATTTCTCAATGGCTGGCAATGCCTTCTTCCTGGCGACTCCAACCTTGGCCAACAGCCCCGCCCCCCCCGCTGCTACTCGCCCAAGCCTCCCCAGCTTCTCCTTTACCCAAATCCAGATAGCAGATGTTCTGAAAGAGCTGGAAAACCTGGACCCATACAAATCAGCTGGGCTTGACAATCTGGACCCCCTATTTCTGAAACTGTCCGCCGCCATTGTCGCACCCCCTATTACCAGCCTGTTCAACCTCTCCTTCGTATCATCTGAGATCCCCAAGGATTGGAAAGCTGCCGCGGTCATCCCCCTCTTCAAAGGGGGAGACACCCTGGACCCAAACTGTTACAGACCTATATCCATCCTGCCCTGCCTATCTAAGGTCTTCGAAAGCCAAGTCAACAAACAGATCACTGACCATCTCGAATCCCACCGTACCTTCTCCGCTGTGCAATCCGGTTTCCGAGCCGGTCACGGATGCACCTCAGCCACGCTCAAGGTACTAAACGACATCATAACCGCCATCGATAAAAGACATTACTGTGCAGCCGTCTTCATCGACCTGGCCAAGGCTTTCGACTCTGTCAATCACCATATTCTTATCGGCAGACTCAGTAGCCTCGGTTTTTCTAATGACTGCCTTGCCTGGTTCACCAACTACTTTGCAGACAGAGTTCAGTGTGTCAAATCGGAGGGCATGTTGTCCGGTCCTCTGGCAGTCTCTATGGGGGTACCACAGGGTTCAATTCTCGGGCCGACTCTTTTCTCTGTATACATCAATGATGTTGCTCTTGCTGCGGGCGATTCCCTGATCCACCTCTACGCAGACGACACCATTCTATATACTTCCGGCCCTTCCTTGGACACTGTGCTATGTAACCTCCAAACGAGCTTCAATGCCATACAACACTCCTTCCGTGGCCTCCAACTGCTCTTAAACGCTAGTAAAACCAAATGCATGCTTTTCAACCGTTCGCTGCCTGCACCCGCACGCCCGACTAGCATCACCACCCTGGACGGTTCCGACCTAGAATATGTGGACATCTATAAGTACCTAGGTGTCTGGCTAGACTGCAAACTCTCCTTCCAGACTCATATCAAACATCTCCAATCCAAAATCAAATCAAGAATCGGCTTTCTATTCCGCAACAAAGCCTCCTTCACTCACGCCGCCAAACTTACCCTAGTAAAACTGACTATCCTGCCGATCCTCGACTTCGGCGATGTCATCTACAAAATAGCTTCCAACACTCTACTCAGCAAACTGGATGCAGTTTATCACAGTGCCATTCGTTTTGTTACTAAAGCACCTTATACGACCCACCACTGCGACCTGTATGCCCTAGTCGGCTGGCCCTCGCTACATGTTCGTCGTCAGACCCACTGGCTCCAGGTCATCTACAAGGCTATGCTAGGTAAAGTGCCGCCTTATCTCAGTTCACTGGTCACGATGGCTACACCCACCCGCAGCACGCGCTCCAGCAGGTGTATCTCACTGATCATCCCTAAAGCTAAAACCTCATTTGGACGCCTTTCCTTCCAGTTCTCTGCTGCCTGCGACTGGAACGAATTGCAAAAATCTCTGAAGTTGGAGACTTTTATCTCCCTCAACAACTTTAAAAATCTGCTATCCGAGCAGCTAACCGATCGCTGCAGCTGTACATAGTCCATCTGTAAACTACCCACCCAATTTACCTACCTCACCCCCCATACTGCTTTTATTTATTTACTTTTCTGCTCTTTTGCACACCAGTACCAATATCTCTTCTTGCACATGATCATCTGATGATTTATCACTCCAGTGTTAATCTGCTAAATTGTAATTATTCGATTTATTGCCTACCTCATGCCTTTTGCACACATTGTATATAGATTCTCTTTTTTTCTACCATGTTATTGACTTGTTTATTGTTTACTCCATGTGTAACTCTGTGTTGTCTGTTCACACTGCTATGCTTTATCTTGGCCAGGTCGCAGTTGCAAATGAGAACTTGTTCTCAACTAGCCTACCTGGTTAAATAAAGGTGAAATAAAAAAATTAAAAAATAAAAAAATAAATAAAATATTTGTTATTGACTGAGTAATAATAATAATCTCTAAAAGAGAGCGCTCCATTTGGAAAGAGGTACCTATTTATATGTTTTAGTTTTCCTCCTCCCTTTGTTACTAAAATAACCAGTAATCTCTGTGACCATCTGTGGTCTTACATATCTCCTGTAAGGCTCTCAGGATGTTTACTTCCCAAGGGAGGGTTGTTTTATTACATTTTTTTAAACTCGTAAGCAAGCATTTCATGGTGAAGTCTACAAAAGTTATATTCGAAGCATGTGACAAATAAAATTTGATTTGATTTTGATTTGAGACGTACACCCAGGGTCATCATTCTGAGCATCTCTGTGTGCACCAGGCTGCCTCTATGTTAACAAGCAGTAGCCCTCCTTTTATTCAGATGCATGCAGGTTTGTTTGTTAGGAATAGATAATGGCACTCCACCATGTCTATCTTGATCACCCATGTTTCTTCTGAAGATCAGACAGGGCAGTGCAGGTGTGTTTGGTGTCAAATCCCTGAATATTTCCCCGGGTATTAAAACGGCGCTGAGTGTTATTGTATGTATGTGTGCGTGCCTGTATGGGTGTATGTGACGTGTGTGTGTGTGCAACTGTGCGCGAGTGTGCGAGTGTGCACGCTCTGGCCAGAGCTAGATGGGTTTCCTTCATTATTAAGGATGTCATTCTACCGTATTGTTCCTTCTATTTCACTTTTATTGCCTAACATGAGGCCTGCGTCCCTGGGGTGAACTCAGAACGTATGGCCTCTCTTAAGGCGTCCGCATTCATGGGATCGGTTTTCTTCCAGCAGGACTCGGCTAGGCGAAGTGAACGTCTGTGCTCGCATACTCCCTTAAAATACATTCACTTGAAAAATAAAAAAGACGTCAATAGTAGGACATTTTTAAAAACGTCAATAGTACTGTTTGTCCCTCCTGAGATGCCGTAACCAGTACACTTCCTCAAAATAGTCAGAATTAATCTAAGATAACTCAAGAAGTCTGCAATTAATTTAGACTTTCGCAATTTTACATTTAACTAAGATGTTTGTTGCAGTATTTCTCAGATGAAAAAATGTGCATGAAAACTAGGCGTCTGTCATTGAATGACAACAAACACTTAATTTAAGAATCCCTACTGTTGACCAATCACCGACAAAGGGGCGTAGACTACCGAACTTCGGCTTGCCTCAAGAAACAATTTTGTGTGCCCGAACAGTCGGGAAAAAAACGGAAGAATGCTGTCGAGCTCCAAAACAAGCAAAAACGTCAACATTTTTAGGCATAATATATGCACAAACTTTTTAGACTGGGAAGCATATGGTAAGCTTTAGAACCAGAGCACAACAGCCCTCCACCCTGCCTCCAATCTACACCAGACATGACAATATGGATACAGTATAGAATATGCAATGTACAGTATGCACTGCAGGGCTCCCGAGTGGCGCAGCGGTCTAAGGCAGTGCAAGAGGTGTCACTACAGTCCCTGGTTCGAATCCAGGCTTTATCACATCCGGATGTAATTGGGAGTCCGATAGGGCAGCGCACAATTGGCCCAGCGTTGTCCAGGTTTCGCCGGGGTAGGCCGTCATTGTAAATAAGAATTTGTTCTTAACTGACTTGCCTATTTTTTTAAATAAAGGTTAAATATGCCGACTGCGAGCCAGGCCTAATTGCCCAACATCAGTGCCCGACCTCGCTAATGATCTTGTGGCTGAATGGAAGCAAGTCCCCACAGCAATATTTCAACATCTAGTGGAAAGCATTCTCAGAAGAGTGGAGGCTGTTATAGCAGCAAAGGGGGGACCAACTCCATATTATTGCCCATGATTTTGAAATGAAATATGGGGAATAAAAGGACAGAGGTATAGTTTGAGGAGTTTCACCCCTGTGTACAGTTAGATTGTTATGGGACCAACATTTACACTTCTTTTTAACTCTTATACAAAGTAGAACTTTGTTTGACCTGAACTGTAATTGAGGACATGATCATGTTCTTGTGCTAGTTAATGTGGTACTCTGCTAGGGCTTGAAGCTCTTATTTCCAGAGACAGTACTGTCTATGGGGGCTAGTGGAGGTTGATGCAGGTCATTTTGTTTGTGTTGTGTTCATTGATTCCTGGTTCCCTCAGTCTCTCAGCTACTCTTCCAGTCTGAGACCCCTGCTGTGGTTCAAACACCCTGCTGACAATTAGACTCCCCTCCTGTGAGCACAGCCTGACAGGTAGCATGTGTGTGTATTAATATGCATGCAATTGTGCGTGTGTGTGTAGACCGCTCTGGGCTCCTGTTCCTGACAATGTTTTTCCAATTGAGCTGCAGGTCAAATCTGCCTCTCACTTTCACTTTGACCCAGTCGCCATCTTCTTCAAATGTGATATGTGAGCAAAGGTTGCCATGGAAATATTGCTTTTGATATAGTCACACTAAGACATGAATCATTGCTCTGTGACACTGATGCAATATCGTCTCCTGTCCTTTGGCACATAGATGTTATGGCCGTTTGACTTCATTTGAAGGCCATTACTGTCAGTAGAATCTTTTGGATGCTCTCCAAATGATGTTAACCTTTTAGATGGGACTCCTCATAACACTCACACACTGATTCTCTGTTATATGTGGATCAGTCTCACTATTTTTTTAGTGCCAGTCCCCTCTCAACACCTCTCCTCCGTCCCTGATGACAAGACTCCCACTCTCTCCTTCTCTTCCTGTCTGTCTTCTATCTCTGCAGAGAACTGCAATCAAATCCCACCAACCATCGTGGCGGGGAAGGAAAACACATTATAATGCCACCATGGCATTTGACTTATCAATCCAATAATAGAGAATGATGAATACGATAGAGAAGAGAATATTCCTCTGTTATGCACTTGATACACTACATGAACAAAAGTATGTGGACACCTGCTCGTCGAACATCTCATTCCAAAATCATGGGCATTAATATGGAATTGGTCCACCCTTTGCTTCTATAACAGCCTCCACTCTTCTGGGAAGGCTTTCCACTAGATGTTGCATCCATTCAGCCACGAGCATTAGTGAGGTCGGGCATTGATGTTGGGCGATTAGGCCTGGCTCGCAGTCGGCGTTCCAATTCATCCCAAAGGTGTTTGATTTGGTTGAGGTCAGGGCTTTGTGCAGGCCAGTCAAGTTCTTCCACATCGATCTCGACAAACCATTTCTGTATGGACCTCGCTTTGTGCACGGGCGCATTGTCATGCTGAAACAGGAAAGGACCTTCCCCAAACTGTAGCCACAAAGTTGGAAGCACATAATCGTCTAGAATATCATTGTATGCTGTAGCGTAAAGATTTACCTTCACTGGATCTAAGTGGTCTAGCCTGAACCATGAAAAACAGCCCCAGACCATTATTCCTCCTCCATCAAACTTTACAGTTGGCACTATGCATTGGGACAGGTAGTGTTATCCTGGAATATGCCAAATCCAGATTGGTCTGTCGGACTGCCAGATTGTGAAGCGTGATTCATCACTCCAGAGAACGCGTTTCCACTTCTCCAGAGTCCATTGGCGGCGATCTTTACACCACTCCAGCCGACGCTTGACATTGTGTTTGGTGATCTTAGGCTTATGTGTGACTGCTCGGCCATGGAAACCCATTTCATGAAGTTCCCGACGAACAGTTATTGTGCTGATGTTGCTTCCAGAGTCCCTTTCTGTGAGCTTGTGTGGCCAACCACTTCACGGCTGAGCCGTTGTTGCTCCTAGATGTTTACACTTCACAATAACAGCACTTATAGTTGACCGGGGCAGCTCTAGCAGGGCAGAACTGAAGGTGGCATCCTATGACGGTGCCACGTTGAAAGTCACTGAGCTCTATTCTACTGCCAATGTTTGTCTATGGAGATCGCATGGTTGTGTGCTCGATTTTATAAACCTGTCAGCAACGTGTGTGGCTGAAATAGCCAAATCCACTCATTTGAAGGTGTGTCCACATACTTTTCTATATACACTGCACCCGGAAAGTATTCAGACCCCTTGACTTTTTCCACATTTTGTTACATTATAGCCTTATTCTAAAAAAAACTACGTTTTTTCCCCCTCTCAACAATCTGCACACAATATCCCATAAGGACAAAGCATATACTGAAATATCACATTTACATAAGTATTCAGACCCTTTACTCAGTACTTTGTTGAATCATCTTTGGCAGCGATTAAAGCCTCGAATCGTCTTGGGTATGACGCTAAAAGATTGGCACACCTGTATTTGGGGACTTTCTCTCATTATTCTGTGCATATCCTCTCAAGTTGTCAGGTTGGATGGGGAGCGTCGCTGCACAGCTATTTTCACGTCTCTCCAGAGATGTTCGATCAGGTTCAAGTCCTGGCTCTGGCTGGGCCACTCAAGGACATTCCGAGACTTATCCCAAAGCCACTTCTGCGTTGTCTTGGCTGTGTGCTCATTGTCTTGTTGGAAGGTGATCCTTTGCCCCAGTCTGAGGTCCTGAGTGATCTGGAGCAGGTTTTCATCAAGGATATCGCTGTACTTAGCTCCGTTCATCTTTGCCTCGATCCTGACTAGTCTCCCAGTCCCTGCCACTGAAAAACCTCCCCACGTCATGATGCTGCCACCACCAAGCTTCACTGTAAAGATGGTGCCAGGTTTCCTCCAGACGTGATGCTTGGCATTCAGGCCAAAGTGTTCAATCTTGGTTTCATCAGTCCAGAGAATCTTGTTTCTCATGGTCTGAGAGCTCTTTAGGTGCCTTTTGGCAAATTTCAAGCGGGCTGTCATGTGCCTTTTACTGAGGAGTGGCTTCTGTCTGGCCACTCTACCATAAATACCTGATTGGTGGAGTGCTGCAGAGATGGTTGTCTTTCTGGAAGCTTCTCCCATCTCCACAGAGGAACTCTGGAGGTCTGTCAGACTGACCATCGGGTTCTTGGTCACCTCCCTGACCAAGGCGCTTCTCCCCGATTGCTCAGTTTGGCCGCGCGGCCAGCTCTAAGAGTCTTGGTGGTTCCAAACTTTTTCCATTTAAGAACGATGGAGGCCACTGTGGGGACTTGGGCTGTTCGATGCTGCAGAAATGTTTTGAAACCCTTCCCAAGATCTGTGTCTCGACACAATCCTGTCTCGGAGCTTTACGGACATTTCGTTTGACCTCATGGCTTGGCTTTTGCTCTGATATGCACTGTCAACTGGGGGACCTTATATAGGCAGGTGTGTGCCTTTCCAAATCATGTCCAATCAATTGAATTTACCACAGGTGGACTCCAATAAAGTTGTAGAAACATCTCAAGGATGATCAATGGAAACAGAATGCTCAATGCTCTTATTGCAAAGGGTCTGAATACTTTTGTACACTGTGTTGTGTATGGAAGCTGGAGGTTTTTGAATGTTACTGCTTAGCCCCCCTACTCCCACTCACCTCACACTTTCTATGGCCCTCCTGCTGCTGAGAAACCCCCAGTGTGGGAGGCTATAGGGGGGGGGTGTGTGGGAATGCAGCGGGTGTGAGAAGGGAACATACCCAGAAGGAGTGCTGAGTGCAGGGCTGTCAGGCTCCAGGGCTTCAGGGTGCATCCGCAGGGCATTCTGTCATGATAGTCTGGTTGAACCGTCGACCGCAGCACTACGTCATAGCTAGCCCTGCCCTACGCTCACACATGGAAGACTGTATAAGGACACTGCTGACCTGCAGAACGACCACATGTTCATGGACACGCACACACACACACCCCCCACACACACACACCCCCATTGGGCCTCTCTCAGATATAGACTTTGAGCATCATGGTGTGTGTGTGTGTGTGTGTGTGTGTGTGTGTGTGTGTGTGTCCAGCCGTCATCCGACACCTCAGTGAGGTCCATCGGTGTCTGCTTATTCCATTCAGCAAAATGGGTTGATACATCTTGGCCTTTACACTAAAGTTCATGGCCTTTAAAGGAGAAGTTCAGAATAACCTTGGGCTCAGATTTGATTCTGCTCGAATTGAAAGCAATAGGGTTGATTTTGGTTCAGAGGACAAGAGCCTGGCATCCTCCATTGATGCACGTAATGAGAACATGTTGTGAGCGAGTGCGGCTCAGCAACAGCTACAGCAACAGCATAGACAACATGCCCCACTGACCCTACAGCAGAACAAGGACATGTATTTTTCGGAAGAATAGAAAACATCAAACAACATGACCAAAGTCATCCCTACTGACCACGGCTTTCTGCAAAAGGTAGGTTACATAAAACAGATGGCTCCCTGCTGCATTCTTTTATTCTCAGTCTGTCCGTCTCTCTCTCTCTCTCTCTCTCTCTCTCTCTCTCTCTCTCTCTCTCTCTCTCTCTCTCTCTCTCTCTCTCTCTCTCTCTCTCTCTCTGTCTCTCTGTCTCTCTGTCTCTCTGTCTCTCTCTCTCTCTCTCTGTCTCTGTCTCTCTCTCTCTCTCTCTCTCTCTCTGTCTCTGTCTCTGTCTCTGTCTCTGTCTCTGTCTCTCTCTCTGTCTCTGTCTCTCTCTGTCTCTCTCTCTCTGTCTCTCTGTCTCTCTCTCTCTCTCTCTCTCTCTTTCCGTCTCTCTGTCTCTCTGTCTCTCTCTCTCTCTCTCTCTCTCTCTCTCTCTCTTTTTCCGTCTCTCTGTCTCTCTCTGTATCTCTGTCTGTCTGTCTCTCTCTCTCTCTTTCCGTCTCTGTGTCTCTCTGTCTCTCTGTGTAGCGTGTTCTGGAGTTAGTGTTTGATCTTGCGATCTACAAAGAGAGAGTGGGCCATGTTTGTCTTTGTGTACTGGTATCTTTCTGAGAACACAAGTGCTATTTACTCCATCTGTGTGTGTGTTTATTCACAGTTCTTTCGGCATCTTTTTTCAGAAAAAAACAAACGCAGCTTGACTGAGGTAGATTCAGGATTATCAAAGGCAGTGCTAGTCCCAGTGTCTTTGGCTAGAGATAGATTGACTGATTATGGTTAACCTCAGGTGGTATCCACTCAGGTCCAAGTGTGAGCATGTGCCACACCTCTCGGAGGACTCTGCATCTGTGGCCTGATTTCCTGGAATCATTCAGCAGTGAGCATCAACTTGCTCCTTGCTCTCATAGGTCATCCCAGCATCTCTCTGATTTGTTTTTCCTCCAGAAAGTCGCTACAGCTGGCTTGTTCTCTTCCTTTCTTCTCTTTCTACTCATTCCCTCATCCGCCCCAGCCTACCACCATAAATAATTAAAGGCTGTCTTACTAAGAATTGTTTTAATCTCATTCTAGCGTTCTGCTGTTTAACCAGTGGAATGTTGGATTGTCCTGTGTTTCTTAAGATCCCTGATTCTAATATCTGCACCCCATAATAAAGACGGTCTCCTCTGCTTTGGTTGGCGTTGCCTATCCCTGGTCTGCCACTTTATGTGCTCCTGGTCTATTGGAGGTTTGTGCTGAATCTCCTATGAATGACCAAACCCTGACCCTCATCCCACACTGATTCCCAAGTCAGAGCAGGTAGATGCTTCCCCTAACCACTGATATAGGATCAGATATGTTTCCATCCACCTAATGGTTAAGGTTAGGATTGGGTATTAATCTGATACTAGATCTTGTGGTTAAGCCAAACATGTACCTGGATCTCCCATCATGTTGGAGCCAGGCAGCCAGCCCTCTACCCTGTACCAGATGGCTGTAGTCTCCAGCATCACAGTGTAAAGGCCAGGCTGCCTGGCAGAGGGACGGTAGGTGAGGGAATATTAGATGGAAGACAGATTAGTGAGGAGGACCCCTCTGGATGGAGCAGAAGGCTGCTAATCCAGTACCCTCTGTGTCAGTACTAGATATGCACTGATAACACACAGACACAACCCAGGATCAGAGGTGTTGAGACGGATCTGCTGTTGACATTTCCTCTCTAACACTAGCCATTTCTTTCACGTTCCCCAGGTTTTTCCTATAAGAGAGGAAGGGAGGAGAGCGGAAGGGAGATGAGAGACGGTGTGTTTCTGATAACCACTTTGCCTGGGAAAGCGTGTGTGTGGGACATTAGAAAGTGTCATGTTTGACAAATGCCGACGAGAGGAGAGCGTGTTGTCAGGTTTGCTAATGAGGGAGATGCAGGCTTGGAAGCCATGGGGGTTCTCTCTCTCTTTCTCTCTATGCTGGGGGGTAGGTTGGGTTGTTGTGTGTGGGTTGTGCATGCGCAGACTGGCCCCACACCCACACGCAGCCTCTGGCACCTCGGGCCATCACGCACTGGTGGGGGGAGGAAGACAAGTATTATGGGGGAATGTGCTTTGCGGGTAGAAGAGAACACACCTCTAGCACTGCGTTTTTTTTAGAGAAGGGAGCATGCCTGTCTGATCAATGAGATGGACTGAATAGACTTGGTTATCCTTCCCAATGCAGATGTGACAGCTGTCAAGCCTCACTAATGGCTAGAGGAAATCGGCATCGCATGCTAGTCAGTAATGGTTAGAATAGAACTGCTAGCTCTTAACAAGCCTCTTGGTCACTCCCTGAGTGTGTGGTGTTGCTAAGTTCCTCCTACCTAATGCCCTTTAGATTGCTATGATGGGCCCACCCCCCTGTGCAGTGGTATTTCCAGCAGTAATTGTGCTCAGTGGGGCACCCTCTTAAGGCTTCCTGATAGATGTGCGGAGGGAGGTATGGAGGGAACAAGCAGGAAATCAGTTAGTCCAACACCCTTCAATTAGCCAAACCTTTATTTATCTCAGGGTCCAGTTAGTGCTTGTTTGCCAATGCACTCTGGGCCTGCTGCTCTGAGCACCATCAGTGCAAATAGCCTAGCATAGGATGAGAATCAAACTGCACTAAAGGAAAGGAAACTTCCTCTTCCAACTTTTAATGTCTGATCCACTTAAACTTTGTTGGATTTGTTGGAAGTCTGTATTCTCCAGCTCAGTTTTTTTTCATTGTCACATTGTATGACTCATATTGGGAGCCTTTGTGATTGGTTGCCTGTGTGAAGTTTTCTATTGCCCCCTGGCTTTCAATTACATCAGAATTTTACTGACTGTCGATTGGCTGAGCTTGCACAACTGTTGCTGGCCAAAAACGATTTGAAAGTGAGAGCAAGAGACTTGGCCCTGAGAACCCGGTGTTGGCTGTCACTCAGAGTGGCTTCCCCTGGAGAAGGGCCTGCTATTTGGGCTGGGAGGTAATCGACTGCCCCCTGTGTTTGCTGTCTGGGTTTAGAGAGGCTGGTTCAGGTCTGGGGGGTGAGGAGGAGAGGTCAGGATGCATTCATTATAGCCTGTTGACTCAGCCAGGATGGGGAGGCTTCAGGTTGAGGGTTCTGGAGCAGATATTTGCTCAAGGCATGGAGTGTAGCCCATGAAGGAACATTCCACGGAGGGCCGTGTGGAATCGTAAGTACCGTTCTCTTTTGCCAGCAGCCAGCAGTAATGTGATATTGTTCGAAATGTAATCACTGCTCACCTCTCTATTATCAGCACTGATGAACCATGACCGTGTTGTGTCTAATGTCAGATTAATAATGTGGAGGCACATCTCCATAAACACAATGATGTTTACATCCACTTACAGTTCAAACAATTTCTCTGCTGTGGTTTATTTATTTTATTTTTTATTTAACTAGGCAAGCCAGTTAAGAACAAATTCTTATTTTCAATGACGGCCTAGGAACAGTGGGTTAACTGCCTTGTTCCGGGGCAGAAGGACAGATTTTTACCTTGTCAGCTCGGGGATTCGATCTTGCAACCTTTCGGTTACTAGTCCAGCGCTCTAACCACTAGGCTACCTGCCCACTGTTTAGGAAGATAGTGGTTCCCCTCTGGTGCACACAGTAGGCTAACTCTACTGTCTGGGTGGCTGTAATTAGCTATACTCAGCAAATGGAGATGTTAATGTGTGTCTGTTCTACTTTCATAACGTCTCTGCTAAAGCAGTATCATTGTCTCTCAATAAAGAAAATCAAGTCAAAACGGAAATGTTGTAGGCCTTCTGTATGTTACTGTTTTTTGAATGAATGGTGTTAAATGCTGGACATGTCTGTACTTGGAGTTGACCTGTGAGAGTGAGAACATGTTGACCTGTAGCTCCCCTCAGTCCCCTGTCTGTCTGTCTAAAGCCAAAAAGAACCCCACCACCTCGTTTGAATGATTTATTTGCAGAGACTGTCTGTGAATGATGTGTGAGAGAAGACAAAGCTGTGAGTTAGTGGTTTTATCATGAATTTCTCCCTGAGAGAGAAGACGACGAAAGACGTTGGGCCCAAATGAAAAAAGCAATACTTTTTAATAGAACCCTGAAGGCCAAAAGCCAAAACGTGTTAGTTTTACTTGTAACAATAAAGAAGCTTCCATTGTCCTCCAAGAGTTGCTGAAACTCTTCTCTACTTCAGAACAACTCAGAACAACCCTTTGTAAGCAGAGAACAAGAAATGTCCAAAATGATGCAGTCCTTTTTACCCACTACATTTGAATACAATAAATGGAGATTTAAATGCATAATATTGAGACGCTGAACAACCTTGTCTGAAAGCTCTCTTTGAACTGCTTCTTGTTATCTCTGCAGCCAGAAGAGCCTCTGTACAGTGTGTGATGTAGCCTGCTTGCCTACATACTGCTCCATCTTTCATCCATGCCTTTGCATGTTCCTGTGTGCCCTTTCCCCCTGCACCTGGTGGAGTATATACTTGTGTCACTTGCTAACTAGCAGCAGCAGCAGCTGGGGTATATACTGTATGTTAGAAGCACTCAGCCAGCTCTGCCTCATTAAGAGACATCAGTGTTTCTCTATGGAGAGCCTGCCTGGAGAGATACTTTATGGGTACAAATATTGATTCTGTTCACTCAATCCCCCCAGGACGGGAGACATCGTAGATCTAGTTGCATATTTGCTCTGATTATTAGTGATCAAAGACTCCACTCCCAGGCTTTGATTAAACTAACGTGTATACTGAGTTGCTTTTGGAATGTAATGTTGTGATTTTAGCAGTCACTGACTCATGTGGCTTGAAGTGGTGTGGCAGCTGGGTAAAAGCCAGGCCATGCTCTTCGTCTATCATTGTGATTTTAGCATGTTGATTTTTCAGTCATATCTGACAGTGTCTGAACAGACAGACTTGGGCATGACTCATTCTCTATCAGTCTCAGTCGAGGTGTGTGTGAGGCTGCTGCAGGCTAAGCGTGCTGGGGAAATAAATGGTGTTGATTAAGACTAGAGACCGTGACCGTGACAACATTAACTTGTACTCTCTCTGCCTCTCTGCTGCTGATCTGAGCTAACTGTTAACAAGAAAGCACCGTGAGCCTGAGAGAAGGCAAGCTTGTTATTCTATTGACGGAGTGTGTGTGTGTGTGTGTGTGTGTGTGTGTGTGTGTGTGTGTGTGTGTGTGTGTGTGTGTGTGTGTGTGTGTGTGTGTGTGTGTGTGTGTGTGTGTGTGTGTGTGTGTGTGTGTGTGCTTGCATAGGTTTGCGTGTGTGTGTGTGCTTGCATAGGTTTGCGTGTGTGTGTGTGCTTGCATAGGTTTGCGTGTGTGTGTGTGCTTGCATAGGTTTGCGTGTGTGTGTGCATTTGAATGAGTGTCACTGTATGTGTGTGTCTCTGTGTGTCACAGATAGCTCAGAGAGCTCATGTTTTCCATGTCGCAGTGTGTTGGGAATAAAAACGGGGCACGGAACTGTGTGTGACACTCGATTATATTAGGGAAGGAAATTGATTGTGAGCGTAGCACCATCTACATTGGAAAGTGCCGCTGATTGTGGGGCGGGCAAGCGTGCTGACACTTAATTTGATCACTCAGCTGCTAATGCAATCTGTGTTACGGCAGCTGAGCTGGAAGGAGAAGCAGCCAACCAGCAGTGGTAAGGGGAGAGGGGGGAGGCTACAGCTGCTCCACAGCCCTGTGATCGTTATGGGGAGTTAGCAGTAGGAACCTTAGAATTTAAGCTGATGGCTCCCTCAGTGCCTCCTCAGTGCCAAACCAGTGGTGTTCCATTCACCTTTAGTGGTCATACTGATGTCTAGGAATATGGACAGTTTAAATCTCACAAGGACTACCCTACACAGCTTTAAATGCACATGCATCAGTTGTTAGTAGTTAATCGTTATAGATGTAGGATCTTACTTTGATCACCCTGTTGCAGGAGACCTTTCCTGAAATTCATTTTTATTTCAGACTTGATTTTACCTTACTAAAAACGTATCAACCCCTACTAAAATGTCCATTAATTATAATTCCCATAATAAATAACATTTCCTATTGCTGCAGGATAATTTTTCTGCTGTAACAAACTGGCTCAATTTAAGACCCTATATCTGTATTTCAACAATGCATCACCAATAGCCCAAAAAAATTTTGGTTGCAGTTTTGCTATTACAACTCTCTCCCAAGTGAAACGTTTGTTCAGCTGGAATCCTTAAGGTTGAAATGGCCATGGCAATTTGCGACATTACAACAGCGAACACAGTTTTTCACTTGGACATTGCATGCGCGATAGAGGAGCACAATATGTACTGCAATTTGTTTAACCATGCTGCGACATGCTCCTCAGTTCGGCAACAAAAACAATAACAACGGTGCTGTGGATTCCGTCTTTAATCCTGAAACTCTCTATGATATCAAAGCTAATTAAATCAGAGAGTATGATGGACGTGTGTGAAGGTATTTCATCCTCTTCGGTGGTATAATACAGATTGATGTAATATTAATGGGTCATAGACCGGCTGTTATTTCTTATTACAAGGTTATCGCATAGAGGAGATTATTATCCCTTGTCACAGTCACATATAGCCCCAAATGTCACATTACCATGTCCCTGTCACCGTCCCACTGTGGTCTCATACACTTCAGACCTGCAGGGGTTTTCTGTCTCATTTCATGTTTTATGCATTCCCCGATTCTGTGTGGGGACTTGAAATGGCTGTGAAGTGGACTGTGATTTGAATAGGCCTAGGCTTTCTCTCCAAAATGTGCTCGATTTGGGATTGTGGTGGAAATGGGTACTCTGTTTGAAGACCGATGTTTCATGTTAAGCAGCCGTAGATGAGAGGTGAGGTTTCAGCTGAAATAAGTGGTGATGGAGGTGTGTTTGATGGCAGCTAGAGAGGAGAGAAGACTGGCCCTCTGCTCGCGAGCATCGCTGCTCAGAATTATATGCATTTTCTCCTTCTGGCGCTGCGGGATTTCAGGGATATTTACTTGGGATAAATGTTACATTTCAATGTGACTTATCAGATATCTGGTATAATAGAGGACACCTTTATGAAATCACCTCTTTGAGAGAGAGAGAGACGAGTCAGAGAGAAGCAGGCTTTTGATGCTGAGTGCTATTGTAGTGGGGCACATTGTGCACCAGCCGGCAAAGACTGCCTTTGTTCCCGTGTGGACAAAGATGGCCCTGGTTCATCCTCCACCTTTCACTGGTGCCGTGGTGCTATCAAAGGCCTGGCGTGTCACGGTCAACAGTATCTGGGCTGGGGATGGGAGCCCGTTTCTATGGACCTGACACACTCTGTCTGTGTCCCAAATCACACCCTATTCACGACATAGTGCATTACTTACTACGGGCCCTGGTCGAAAGTAGTGCACTAAATAAGGAATAGGGAGCCGTTTGGGATGCGACCTCTGTCATGGAGGAATATGGTAATGTGACTTTTCCAGCTCTAAGCCTACAGTACCCTTACACAAAAATGGGTAAAAGTCAATCCTGTACATTCAGACCTTTTTTTTTTTTTTTTAAAGGCAAGTCATTGTGTTGATTATTTGCCTGCCAGAGATACATTTCTCCACCAGTTTTCAGCAGTGTGGAAATTCTGCTACATGCAGTAAGTATTTAGATCAGGCTAGTTTGTCAGAGTAGTGTCGACAGTGTTGTCTGTCTGTTAGCAGGATCCTCTGTAATCATTTAGTCATTCTGATCTAGGCACTGATTGGAAATTATCCTATTGAATTGGGTTCTGGGTGACTGAACAGAATGTATGACGGATTGAGTTACCAACTCTGCTTGTGTTTACTTTACTTTAGTATCTACTACAGGATTTCTAGGCCATGATGACTAGCTGGCTTTGTAAAAGTGTTACAGGGTCTTGGGTCAGGCTGCCATTAGTTGCTGTTCAGCCTGAGGTGTGACCCTACCATCCTGCTCTCCTCCTCTACTCCTCCAGCCTTCTCAGGCCTCAAGCAACAAATAACACACAGGTTGGAGAGAGAGTGGCACGTCCTTTTCCCATTGAAATTGTGCACTCCCTCCCAGTGACAGTCCTAAAAGCCTGAGGCTGAGGAGAACAGGCACCCTACATTATGCAGCACTTGCCTGTGGACTCCCTGTTTCGCTGTGGCAGGCACCTCTCCTCCAATCCAGAAAAGAGCAGAGTGAGAGCCATTACACCTGGCCCTCATTGACCCAGCTGTCCCCTTCCTCCGCTCACTCATAATGGGCTGCTCCACTGGGGCTTCACTGGGTCAGAGATATTACAGCTAGGAGGTAATGGTTCATGTTAAAGAGAGGAGACATTAAAGAGCCATGTCTGTGTCTGAGCTCATCCAGCAGCCCTGTGAGTCAGGCAGTCAGGCAGTCAGGCAGTCAGTCAGGCAGTCAGCAAGCCAGCACTGTCCTGTTCTGTCTGAGAGGACCTTATCATCATAAAGATTAGAGCAGGACCAATCACCAGCTGTGGAATGACTGTTATTACATAGCTGAGGTGTAATCTGTCTTAATCTCTGAGCCGGACGGGTTTATCTGGGGTTGATTTGTTTGTGGTCATGTTAATGGGTCCAGGGTGAAGAGCATGATTGAGAGTTTTAGGTGAACAATGGGGGGTATTGAACAGTGTGGATGCTCTGACTGGATAGAGAGAGCCTAAGAAGGAAGTAGAGAGGAATGGGGAGAGTGTGTCAGAGGCTGGCTGGGGAGAGGGAGAGGAGGAGAGCAGTAATGGGAGACGGGCTAGTGTGAGGACCTAGTGGCCAACAGAGAGGGTGTAAATTGTGTCACAGTCTGTTCTGTGTGAGGTGGAAATAAAGTCCTGTTCTCAGGTCTAGTTTTATTTCTGACACACGATAACGGTAATGGTCACAGAGTGAATTGACCACACTGAGAGAAGGCAAGCTTGTTATTCTATTGACGGAGTGTGTGTGTGTGTGTGTGTGTGTGTGTGTGAGCGTCTTTGAGCATGTGCACGTTTGTGTGTATATTTGTTTCCAAATTACTGAAAATGTGTTGAATGTAAAGCTCTACATAATGCCCATCAATATTGAAGCTCCCTGATGACATCAGTCAGTTAGCTCCTCCTCTATAGATTATTCCTCACAGCAGAGGATGGAGATTGTCTGTAGCAGCGTGAAATGAAGAGTGGCCCACCCCCCATGCTACGGTAACACAGAGACCCATTTTATATTAGTGCCGTTCAGAAGCCTGTCACTCAGTAGACTGAGAAATAATAAAGCTTGGTGAGAAATACCAATAACATCGCCATAGCACACTGTGGCTCTGAGCAGGAGAGGAGGGGTGCACCAAAGCGTAATGAACAGAAACACATGGTGCTGGGGTGGAGAAGAGGGGTGAAGAGGGAAGGAAAGAGAGGCAGGGGAACGAGGAGAGCAGAGGGGATGGTTGGGTTGCCGGTTTAGCAAATGCTTGTTAGTGTCCTCTCCAGCGTCACAATCAGCAGCTCTCGGTGCACACTATGGCATGCACACAACTCCTCAGCCCTCACTGACACTGACTGGCTGACTGACTGATGGGCTGACTGACTGATGGGCTGGCTGGCTGACTGACTGGCTGACTGACTGACTGGCTGACTGACTGATTGGCTGACTCACTGACTCACTGACTCACTGACTGACTGACTGACTGGCTGGCTGACTCACTGGCTGGCTGACTCACTGACTGGCTGGCTGACTGACTGGCTGGCTGACTGACTGGCTGACTGGCTGACTGGCTGACTGGCTGACTGGCTGACTGGCTGACTGGTAGACTGACTGGCTGACTGACTGACTGACTGACTGGCTGACTGGCTGACTCACTGACTGACTGACTGACTGACTCACTGACTGGCTGACTCACTGACTGACTGACTGACTGGCTGACTGACTGACTGATGGACTGACTGACTGGCTGGCTGACTGGCTGACTCACTGGCTGACTCACTGGCTGACTCACTGACTGGCTGACTCACTGACTGGCTGACTCACTGACTGGCTGACTCACTGACTGGCTGACTCACTGACTGGCTGACTGACTGACTGACTGACTGACTCACTGACACTGACTGGCTGACTGACTGATGGACTGACTGACTGACTGATGGACTGACTGACTGACTGACTCACACTGACTGACTCACTGACTGACTGGCTGGCTGACTGGCTGGCTGGCTGGCTGACTGACTGGCTGACTGACTCACTGGCTGGCTGACTGACTGACTCACTGGCTGGCTGACTGACTGGCTGACTGACTGGCTGGCTGACTCACTGACTGACTGGCTGGGCTCAAACCTAAAGGAACAGACAACCAGTATTGCATGAATGAATGCTACACTGAAAGAGAGATACAGAGAGAGATTGGCAGACACTCGAGGGAGGGAGGGAGGGAGGGAGGGAGGGGAGTGGGAGGGAGGGAGGGGTGACAGACTGTGAGAGGCACAGAGCTAGCACCCTGACAGAGGCCTGTCCCTAATCTCTCTACTTAGGTTGTTCCCAGCCTGGAACAAATTACACTCAGAGATAAAAACACTGCTTAGCAGGACAGAGACCAAGTGAGGGGAGGTGTGCATTATTAGGACCCATCGATGAACTTAAAATAACCATTAATTAAAATATAAAATTAGCAGTTTTAATAAGCCCCACTGAGATATACTAGTGTCGAACTCCATCAACCGTTCTACTTTCCCTGTTTGTTATGTGGAAGTAATCAAGGAATGAGCTCAATGCATAACACTTCAGCTTTCCCTTATTGATGGTTATGGAATGTATTTTATCACATTGATGGGTTATGTAATCTAATGTGTCTCTATTTCCTCCCATTTCCATTATGGTAAATGAGCCAGTATGTTCATGGTGACAGTGAATCAGATGGACAGCAGGGAGTGATTTATTTAGTGTGTGTGTGTGGTTTGGTTTTACTATTCTTGTGGGTACCTGAAGTCCTCAAGGATAGTAAAACAAGAAAAAGTTGGACATTTCACCGGTCCCCATAAGAATAATTGCTATTTTAGGCTTACGTTTAGGGTAAGGGTTAGAATTAGGGTTAACATTTAGGGTTAGGTTTAGGGTTAGGGATTGAGGTTAGGGAAAATAGGATTTTGAATGGAAATACATTTTTGGGTCCCCACAAGGATAGTAAAACAAACATGCAGGTGTATGCATGCATGTGTGTCACTCCTCTCCCCTTCCCTCCCTTCCTCTCTCTCCCCTTCCCCCCCACTCTCCCCTTCTCTGTCTCACCTCTCTCTCTCTCGCTCTCTCGCGCTCTCTCCTCTCTCGTCCCCTCTCTCCCCTCTCTATGTCTGACAGACAGTTATAATAAAGAGTTGGTTGGCATTCGGTGCTACTCATGGTCTCTTGTACATTAATAATGTGGGATAATGCAGTCAGTCTGCAGCCAGCGAGAGCAGCACAATCCACTGTTGTGCTCTTCATCTCCTCTCCCTCCTGTCACTAACACAGCCTGAGATCCCCCTTCCCCAGAGACCCGTTGGCAGCTTATTGTACTCACGATTTTCATGTCTGGATCACTTTTTTTATATTCCAAATGAAGATAAATAGTTTATTTGTCTTGCTTTGAGAGTGGGAAGGAGTGTTGATGTTGAGATTTTAAATATTTTGTACCCGTGAGCGACTGAATAGAATGGTTGTCTTATGCGGGAGTTTACGGTGTGTGACAGTGTGTTGATAAGAATGGAAAATTACTTTTTCATTGTTTGATAGCATTGTAATTGTAACTTCTGTACTCCGCATCAGTATGTTTCATGGTCTTTTATTGCAGAGGAGGTTAAGATTACTTTAAATGTCTCTTTTCCTTTTTTGTGGAACAGAATAGAGCTAGTCATCAAGCTGTGCTCCCTGAGCCTCTCTGGAGAGTTTCACGTTTTATTTTCACGTGCAGAAGTACAGTGAAATACCTTTCTTGCAATCTCTTTCCCCAAAACACAAGAAATAGAAATAAAAGGGAAAGAAGATTGATGATCTCCTGAAACCTGGAATATAATTTTCATTTTTTTTTTTAACAGAAAAGGAAATTTGACAAATAGGCAGGTGACTAAGATTCAGTAAATGTCATCACTTAGCCACGTTTCTAACTTTAAGGTATGGTATTTGCCTACATTAGTGTATGAAGTCAGCAAGTTGTTTTTGCCTGGGTATGTGTCTAGAGACCAACTGTTTACTGTGACAGGAGTCTTCATTAAAGGAAGATACTGACATGAGTCTCCCTTCTATCTGAAAATACTTTGTGTGTAAGTGCTCGAGTGTTCATGCCATGTGTACGTGTGTACTGTATGTACATCATAATGGCAGTCTCGTGGACTAGCCCAGTGCTTCAGATCCTCAGCCAGGCTCTCCTCACTCCCACCACCTTTCCTCTCCTATCCTTCAATCCCTGAGATTATCAAAGTATCCCGTCTCCATGGAAAAGAGCAGAGAGGGGGGGTCTTTGGCAGTTACGGTTTCCCTGGCAACAAGCTCACTTACACCAGCCGCTTGGAGAGGAGAAGCAAAACACAATTCAAACCAGAGAACCAAGAGTTAGTATACACTTTAGTGTGATGCACACTACAGACTGGTATGCATCTCAGTTGTCTCCCGGTCTGAGAAGTGTCTATACTAACAGTGTTCGAGCCTCCCATAACATGAGATCTGTTTTGAGAGTTCCACTGGTGCTGCTGCTGAAACTTTATGACTGCTCAGTTACAAGTGGCTGCCAGCCTCTTACACCACTTCTGTCAGGGAAGAAGGGAGAAAGTCTCTCAAAGCCAGTCTTCCTTTCCTAATGTTACTCTGACTCTGTTCTGTGACCCGCGCATAACTCTGGGATCAGACGTTGTTGTTCCCAGCCTATAGACAGAGACTAAAACAGGAAGCACCCGCGCTCAGGTCTGTTCAACGCTGGTCCGACCAATCGGATTCCACGCTTCAAGATTGCTTCGATCACGTGGACTGGGATATGTTCCGCATAACGTCTAACAACAACATTGATGAATACGCTGATTCGGTGAGCGAGTTTATTAGCAAGTGCATCAGTGATGTTGTACTCACAGCGTCTATTAAAACATTCCCCAACCAGAAACCGTGGATTGATGGCAGCATTCGCGCAAAACTGAAAGCGCAAAACTGGAGTCGCAATTCAACGGCTCAGACACGAGAGGTATGTGGCAGGGTCTACAGTCAATCACGGACTACAAAAGAAAAACGAGCCCCGTCGCGGACCACGATGTCTTGCTCCCAGACAGACTAAACAACCCTGGGTCTCGACCCCGCCCTGTGCAACTGGGTCCTGGACTTCCTGACGGGCCGCCCCCAGGTGTTGAGGGTAGGTAACAGCATCTCCACCCCGCTGATCCTCAACACTGGGTCCCCACAAGGGTGCGTTCTGAGCTCTCTCATGTACTCCCTGTTCACCCACGACTGTGTGGCCATGCACGCCTCCAACTCAATCATCAAGTTTGCAGACGACACTACAGTGGTAGGCTTGATTACCAACAACGACGAGACGGACTACAGGGAGGAGGTGAAGGCCCTCGGAGTGTGGTGTCAGGAAAATAACCTCACACTCAATGTCAACAAAACAAAGGAGATGATTGTGGACTTCAGGAAACAGCAGAGGGAGCAGCCCCCAATCTACATTGACGGGACAGTAGTGGAGAGGGTGGAAAGTTTTAAGTTCCTCGGCGTACACATCACGGACAAACTGAAATGGCGCAGCAGCGCCTCTTCAACCTCAGGAGGCTGAAGAAATTTGGCTTGTCACCAAAAACACTCACAAAACTTTTACAGATGCACAATCGAGAGCATCCTGTCGTGTGGTATCACCGCCTGGTACGGCAGCTGCTCCGCTCATAACCGTAAGGCTCTCCAGAGGGTAGTGAGGTCTGCACAACGCATCACCGGGTACAAACTACCTGCCCTCCAGGACACCTACACCACCCGATGTCACAGGAAGGCCATAAAGATCATCAAGGACAACAACCACCCGAGCCACTGCCTGTTCACCCCGCTATCATCCAGAAGGCGAGGTCAGTACAGGTGCATCAAAGCGGGGACCGAGAGACTGAAAAATAGCTTCTATCTCAAGGCCATCAGACTGTTAAACAGCCATCACTAACATTGAGTGGCTGCTGCCAACATACTGACTCAACTCTAGCCACTTTAATAATGGAAAATGTTATGTAATAAATAAATCACTAGCCACTTTAAACAATGCCACTTTATATAATGTTTACATACCCTACATTACTCATCTCATATGTATATACTGTACGCTATACCATCTACTGCATCTTGCCATCTTGATGTAATTAAATGTATCACTAGCCACTTTAAAAAATGCCACTTTATATAATGTTTTCATACCCTACATTAATCATCTCATATGTATATACTGTACTCTATACCATGTACTGCATCTTGCCTTTGCCGTTCGGTCATCACTCATTCATATATTTTTATGTACATATTCGTATTCATTCCTTTACACTTGTGTGTATAAGGTAGTTGTTGTGAAATTGTTAGGTTAGATTACTTGTTAGATATTACTGCATGGTCGGAACTAGAAGCACAAGCATTTCGCTACACTCGCATTAACATCTGCTAACCATGTGTATGCGACAAATAAAATTTGATTTGATTTGTTAGGTTTCATTTCATCGCAACCTTCCTTCTTTAAAAATGATCAACTTTTCACAGCTGGGGATGTTCAACGTGCACTATGCTGCCTAGAAGGTCAGCATCTCGGTTTCGCCTCTTCACTGTTGACGTTGAGACTTGTGTTTTGCGGGTACTATTTAATGAAGCTGCCCGACTGATACTTTGTGTGTGTGTGCATATGTAGTCTATGTGAATGTGTGTGGGTTGTGTCAATGTAGAGTGTGTATATGGTGTGTATATGGTGTGTATATACACTGAATCACTCTGCAACGACGCCAATCCAAAACAGCTTGCAACACAATATGTTGACTGACACAAGAGAAACGTACATGTCAGTACAAACAACATCACAATGCGAAAGAAGGATATTTTCCATAAGAAAGAATTGTTCTGTCTTGTTCTGTAACAGGGTTTTAAAGAATGTCAGTACATTGCCAAGAAACTATTATTATTTTTAAACTCTGCGTCGTTGGGAAGGGCTCGTAAGCAAGCATTTCACGGTAAGGTCTACACCAGTTGTATTTGGCGCATGTGACAAATACAATTTGATTCGATTTTGATTTGATTCGAGTTTGGCAGACAGGCAAGCTTGTTCTGGATCTGAGCTGAACTGTCTGGTTGAGCTGTGCTTTGGGCTTCATTGAGACAGACTGGTAGAGTTTACATCTCCACATGCTGTGTGATCCAGCCTGTCCTCATGGATACCTAGAGCTGGAGCTCACTGTGGCTGGCTGGAGCTATAGCCTAGCAGCCTTCACAATAACAACTTCCTCTGTGTTTGGGCTCTGGATCTCCTCTCCCTGTGCTAAGATAGTGTACTGCCTTCCTGTCATCACAATTCTACCAAATGAGCAATGGAGATTGTAAGCTTTCCAGACAAATACAATAGGACATCCGGTCAGTGCAATCATGACCGTATAAACCTATTTTTACTGACTGACACAATTGGATGACTAGCAGTTATTCACCAAATAAGCTGTCCTGATCCCTCAACCTGAGTGGCCAAGCCTGACATTTACCTGACACACAGTGTATAATCCACCTCCCCTTAGACAGATAACTCCTATTGCTTCACCTCTGTTTGGAGCCAGACCTCTAGTCTAGATACTACACAGTGTGTTTACTGTAGGGTTGTTCTGTGACAGCATCTCCACTTGTGACCCCAGGGCATGGAGTATTGGCCCTAATAAGCCAGGCTCTCTCACTCAGTGCTGTTCATGTGGCGAGAGAGAGAAAGCGAGAGTGTGTGTTGGGGAAGCTCTGTGTTTTGTTGCAACCAGAGGCTGGTTTGTATTTTCTTAGCGGTCTTCTTTGCTGACATAGCCCTCCGCGCTTTCCTCAGGGAGCCCGCTACCCAATTAGTAATTTGTTGGCAAGTCCAAAACTTGCAACATGAAACGGGGACAAGAGGAGCTTAAAAAAAAACGCTCTCTGTGCACCGAACACAACATCACAGCACTTTAGATAATAACAGCCACTAGAGAAACAAAGTACTGCAAACTCTTCCTGTGTCGCTGTGGCTAGCATTTGTGTTAATTTCCCCTCGGTGGCTTCGCTTACAAAAAGTGCCCGGATGTCAAGAGATGCCCGTTATTACAAAGAACAATTATGATTGTGTACTGCAGCATCATCAACATATGAATAAGACATTCTGATTTGAACCCTCTCAATCTCTTTTCAAAAAGTCACAGTTGAATTTGGAATAGACGGGCCATTGTACTCTCAATACAAAGCGCTGGTTGGTTTTTGCTATGTGAGGAGGATTTTAAAAGCCTTGAGGTAGTTAAAAGGGCTGTTAGAAGTAAGAGCGTTAGCCCCAAGGACATACCATAATGAATCACTCTATCAGAGACCTCACTCCGTGTGTCAGGAGTAAGAGGGACTGACTGACGGACACCCTGGCCTGATGGCCAGAAATAACTTGCTCATCGTCTAGGCGGGGAGGGGAGATGGAGATAGGCATGCTAATGAAAAGGATTTCTTTAACAGACAGAGGGTTTTTCTGATGAGGATTTTCTCGGCTATTCAAATAGTAATTTGTAGCCAGTGAGGTATGGCCGTACTGGAATGGGGCTTTTATAAAGGCAGAGGGACAGGTCAGATTGAAGTGCCCTCTGGGACCAGGTGATATGTACTTTAGAGAGAGGACTGTACAACTGAATGTGTAGGAACAGTATCTGGATGTGTTTTAAGAGGGACATTTTCACCTGGCTTTGACCAAGGTGTCTGACAGACATGGGAGTTGTTGAGTCTTGAAAAAGAGGAGTAGTTGGGGGTCAAGTTCTGGAGCATTATGCCATCTACTGGTGGGTCACATCCAAGATGGCACCCAGTGTGGTATTTATCAGTCTCATTTCACCATGTAGCCATCCAACAAAAAAGAGTGACAAGCAAGACAAAACAAGTGGCCATATTATCAGCGAGGATATCCTCTTACATTTTTCAGATTGACTCAGACTATTACTAATATTATTCAGATGAAATCATAAAATAAGGGGATACTGCAAACTTAAACACCTTATCAGACTGTGCAGTGAACTTGAAAACTTTAATCGTCACTCTAAGGCAACTCATTTCCTTTTTCTCAGCCATGCCCTGCACGGCTTTAAATTGGAGACAACCTCCTGAAATGAGAGTGGTAAAGTAATGATAGGCTGGGGCAGGGTTGTTGTTAGCTAGCTGTAGAGGCTCAGAGCTCTTATTAGTAGAGAGAACCCCTCCTGTTGTTATTGTCTCTATGTTAAGTGCCTTAGTAAAAAAGGCCAAGGTTGAACCTACTCATGTACAGGGGCCAATGGGCCCACTCCCTCACTCTACATCAAATCCATCAACCACCTCCCCATCATCATCACATGCTGTACTGTACTTTAGACTCTAGAGTGTGTTATAGAATATTATCTCTTCTCTTTTCTCTCACCCTTTCTCTTCATCCCTTCAGATCTTTCTCTCACAACCTTCCCCTCACCCCCCCCCCCCCCTCTTTCTTTTTCTACTTGCTTTCTCTCACAGTTTTAATTCTCCCTCATTGTCTCTTTCCTACAATCACAGTCATTATAGGCTGAACATGAACATAGGGGCTTGGGGTGAGGGGACAGCAAGATTAGGCACTCTGTCAGCAGAAGAGACTGTTAATTCTAACCATTAGCCCTGTTCTGTGCTGACAGTGTTCTAGTAGAATGTAGCCCATCCGGGCCTCAACCATGGCCCTGTAGCCCTGTGGTTGGAAGGCTGGGAGGCTGCATGATGTCAGCCCAGCTCGGGTGTCTATCCCCAGAACCAGGAGGCTCAGTGACGAGTGGACACAGCATAATCCTCCCTCTCCCTGTCTCAGAGGCGGGATGAAGGGGGTAGAGTGCCTGGGGGTGTTGCTGGGGCAAATTGGTGTCGTTGGTGCCTTCTAAATATGTGTGATTACTTTGTGAGTCAGTCGCTTACATTTCCTGTTCTGGCTTTTGCTTTCTTCTCTCTGCGATGGTATTCACAGTCCTGGTTCATCACTACTGGGTTTGTTTTGGTTTTGTCTTGATGTCTGATCACTGTTCTCTGTAGCACCCGGGGGTTGGCTTCTAGAGCCACAATGTAAATACATGTATTTACAGTGCTGCTCCTTCTGGTTGTCTATACCAGGGGTTCATTCATAGCATGTTCAAGTGCAATGTGAAGTTTAAGCAAAGAGCCTCTTGAATAAGTCAATTGTTTTCACCTGAAGGGGTCAAGCTTTCTAGGAGACCCAGTGCTCCTTATCCCAAGGTTCAGTCCCAGACAGTCTGGATAGGAGATGACAAGAGGGTGAGGAGGAGGAAGAGGAGGAAGAAGAACTGGGATGTAGGACTCCAAAGCTGTCCCCAACACAATCACTAGCAGAGCCACACATAATTATATAATTACAAAGTCAGAAAATGAAGGATGAGAGAGGAGAGGATTAGGAGGTTTTAGTGGTCTGGGCGCTCCAAGGTGTTTTAATTAAGGGCCTGCCCAGGAGAGAGGACAGAGGCGCAGCAGCCCAGTACTGGACTGTCTAAGACTGGGGGACAATCAGTTCCTCACCCCCTGAACATTCTGACCTCCAGTTAAACTGATTAGGAGTGAGAGCCCGTTTGTGTGTGTGTGGGCGTGTGCCAGGTATGGGATTGGCACCATGGTTTATTCATGGGGGCTGGGTGAATGGCTACTGGCTCGTTACCAGGCTGCAAGGCCATACTGGGGTTTGTTCAACAAGGATATGGGAGGTGTAGTGGGAGACATCATTTTTGTGTTTCTGTTGATTACTACTGAATCTAGGTGGGACGTTTTTCTCACCCATTATTTTTTATGTAACACCTTTTTTCCATCACTGTAATTTACCGTCGTTCTCTCTATATAAGTAATCTCAATCTTGCATTAACCACACTGGCCTCTCGTAGTATATGGCCTATGAATACTGATGAAATGCACCATACACAGACACATATAGTAGTCTGAATGTAAACATAGCTCTAGCAAACCTTGACAACTCTCAGGAAACAGACATTCTACCCAAATATACTACATGTGGGAGTAGGGGGGCTAAGCAATAACGTCCAAAAATGTCTAGCATTCATACACTTCATATACAAAAGTATGTGGACACCCCTACAAATTAGTGGATTCGGCTATTTCAGCCACACCCGTTGCTGACAGGTTTATAAAATTGAGCACACAGCCATGCAATGTCCATAGACAAACATTGGCAGTAGAATAGCTTTTACTGAAGAGCTCAGTGACTTTCAACGTGAGACCGTCATAGGATGCCACCTTTCCAACAAGTCAGTTCATCAAATTTCTGCTAGAGTTGCCCCGATCAACTGCAAGTGCTGTTATTGTGAAGTGGAAATGTCTAGGAGCAATAATGGCTCAGCCACGAAGTGGTAGGCCACACAAGCTAACAGAACGGGACCGCTGAAGCGCGTAGCGTGTAAAAATAATCTGTTCTCGGTTGCAACACTCACTACCGAGTTCCAAACTGCCTCTGGAAGCAACATCAGCACAATAACTGTTCTTTCGGGAGCTTCATGAAATGGGTTTCCATGGCTGAGTAGCCGCACACAATCCTAAGATCACCATGCGCAATGCCAAGCGTCGGCTGGAGTGGTGTAAAGCTCACCGCCATTGGACTCTGGAGCAGTAGAAATGCGTTCTTTGGATTAAGGAATAGCGCTTCACCATCTGGCAGACCGACGGACAAATCTTGGTTTGGCAGATGCCAAGAGAACACTACTTGCCCGAATGCATAGAGCCAACTGTAAAGTTTGGTGGAGGAGGAATAATGTCTGGGGCTGTTTTTCATGGTTCGGGCAGAGCCCCTTAGTTCCAGTGAAGGGAAATCTTAATGCTGCAGCATATAATTACATTCTAGATGATTCTGTGCTTCCAACTTTGTGGCAACAGTTTGGGGAAGGCACTTTCCTGTTTCAGCATGACAATGCCCTCGTGCACAAAGTGAGGTCCATACAGAAATGGTTTGTCGATCTGTGTGGAAGAACTTGACTGGCCCGCACAGAGACCTGACCTCAACCCCATCGAACACCTTTGGGATGAATTGGAATGCCGACTGTGAGCCAGGCCTATTTGTCCAACATCAGTGCCTGACCTCATTAATGCTCTTGTGGCTGAATGGAAGCAAGCCCCTGCAGCAATGTTCCAACATATAGTAGAAAGCCTTCCCAGAAGAGTGGAGGCTGTTATGGCAGCAAAGGGGGACCAACTCCATATTAATTCCCGTGATTTTGGAATGAGATGTTCGACGAGCCTTTTGACCATGTAGTGTACATGACATTTTGCTTGTCATATTAATCTGTCACAAGAGAGGGAGCGAGACATGCAGACAGACAGACAGACAGACAGACACACAGACACACAGAGGGCATAGGCAGAGAATCCGAACTAACTAACCGTGTATTAGTTCTCTCAACATAAAGGCCCTGGGAGAGATGAGCAGACTTATCCATATATACTTTTATGAGGAAGGTTCCTTCATACAGCTGAGCTGGTAGAAAATCCAGCCTACCAAGGCTACCACTCAGCTCTTCCTAAATGAACCCAGGCCAGGATCCCTTCTCTAATGACTGCTTTCTACCTCTAAAATCTCCCTAACCTCTACTGATGCTGCTAGCTAACCCACTGATTTAGAGGGAAGGGACTGATTAGACCTATATTGTAAGATCAACCTGTTCTATAGTTAAGAGGCCTGGGGACTACCTATAGGGAACCCACCAGTCTCCCTGCCCCATTGCAATACAGATGTGAATACGTCTGACATTAGACTCACGGATTAGCATCATTTGAAAATGATTTACCATTTATATTCAAGTATTTCTGGAGGATCCCCCATTTTTCAGTTAATGCTTTCATGATTTAAGGAACTGTAATGGCCAAGACTAATTGAACCCAAAGCACACTAATGTCTCTTTAAATGGCCCGTGTTTCTGCTAAATTAGCCCATGAGGTGATTTCTCACAGCCAAGTGCGAGGCCAGTATTTGTTTGAATTATTTGTTTCAAGTGGGGTCCTCGCACACTTGCTGTTACAGTAAATCAATATAATGGCTAATTTGCCCCACTAAGTGTTCTGTTCATGCTGAACCTACATGTCATTGGTTTGTCAGTCAGTAGGGTCACTAGCGTGAGACCAGGTTTGGGCTCAGCAGAGAAAACCCCTCCTGTTGTTATTGTCTCTATGTTAAGTGCCTTGTTATTAGCTGGATGAGAATTTGGTTTGGAGTAAAGAAGGAAGAGAAGAGATACGAGGCAGAGGAATAATCCGTGGTCAGTGCACCAGGCCTGATTGCCTCTCCTCCCCCCAGCCTGCCTCATCGATCCTGGGGGAGCTGGGAGGACCACAGCGGCTGCTGACAGAGTCACTACACTTACAGCTCATCAAATCTTCCTGCTCATCGATCGCTGGGTGCAATGAGAGGTTGAACCCAACAGCCAACCTCCATTCCTCCATCCCCTATCCCTCCTCCAGCTAGACCATAGCCGATGACCAGCTCCGTGCCTCCCTGCCTGGCTGCTGGTGGCCACGCTGGAGTGGAGGGCACAGATAGAGGATGTCCTCCATGTGACTGTGTATGGGCTTGCCTGGAAGGATGTGGAAAATAGAGGCAACACAAGGAGGACAGAAATACTCTTCGCTGAGGAAGTGTGTGACCGGGAGGGACAGTCACAATTGAACACCTCTATAGAGGTGTGACATTTAGTTTTTTTCCCTCCACTCTGAGAGGATGGAGGAATCTGTGGCTCTCTGATGGTACTGAGGGAGTAAATAAGCCAGGGGAAAGAGGGAACTCAGGGGACTGTCACCAATTGTCACCATGTCTCGCCTTGCTTTTGTATTAATTTTCCTCCCTGTCTGCCCTGGGACCAGGGTGAGACATTATCCAGCTATAAATAGACAGATCGACTCTGCTGTGTGTGTGTGTGTGTGTGTGTGTGTGTGTGTGTGTGTGTGTGTGTGTGTGTGTGTGTGTGTGTGTGGACTGTGATAAAGCAGCCCCTCGCTCACCGTTTGGGGACAGGGTCTCTCTCCCACTGCCACAGGGGCCATACTAGGCTGTACTCGGTCAATGTGAACGTGGGACAGTCACGGCCCTGTACTCTCCTCTCTCCCTTCCATTATTCACAACCTGCTTCTTAGCCATCTCTCACCTGCTGCCTGTGTAGAGGAGTTGTCGTGGAATATTCTAATCAAGTGAGAGATACTTTGTCATTTCTTCAAACAATCATTTTTATTCAATATCGATTAATTATTGCAATAATGAGGCTGTTCGACCCCACACGCTTGAGTGTTAGACCGAGTAACCTAACCGTTACACAAATGCAGAGTACTATATATAGCTGACAGTAAAAATGCTTAGTCATGATTGGTCCCACCCCTCCCATGCAGATTGGGGCATCATAAGCCACTCTGGGTTCATCCGGTCATTATCTGCACAGAGTTGTTGTCTTAACCCCACCCTGGCTTAGTTTCCCAGATGCAAGGATGATTTTGAGACAATGAGGGATTGTTCTACTCCTAAGTTATCTCTAATAAAACACATTCTTGTCTATGTAATGCAGTCTTTAACTCATTTGTCAGCTCAAGCCATCTCTAGTGACCATACGCCCAGATTAGCTGCAGGGAACTAGAGTGGAGACCATAAAAACAGACACTAGTTGGACAGAAATGTCTTAATATTAATTGTTCACTATTAATATCAAATAAATCAGGTAAATACGTAATTTTTCTCTCAGAGTGTACTGCCATTGGTCTATAGACATCCTGTCTTCTTGCACTAGTAGGGCAACAGGGTCTTTCAACGCATGTGTAGTTCTTAAGTGAAAGCCATGTCTATTTTACTAGTGTATTGTGTTGTTTTGTCTGCCTGATATCTGTCACACACACTGTTCTGGGAGCTCCACTAGAACAGGATCAGCCCATCTCCACCACATATCTAACAGCATCTAGTGTCTTGGGACCCCAAACCTCCCCAGCTCAGTGGATAAGTAGACGACACACTAAGAATCCACCTATATACATGCTAATGATCATTTGGTATAATAACCCAGCTGGAATCATGGAGAGATTCTTTGGAACAACTTGGGGCAGAGGAAGTGGGACAGAGACGGAGCAGAGAGGGATCTCATCCTTTGGGGAGTCCTGAGATATGAGTCACACAGAGACAGAAACAGAGAGCGACAGAGAGGAGGTTAGGCCTACACATTGTGCAACTACTTTTTCTGATTTGCACCAGTTACAAAATATTTAATTCTGCTTTCTATCTGAATAGGCATTTTCTTGAATTGACAGTCAATTAAACCCAATTTCTCTTATTTTGATTTGTGCATTCATCTTTGTCATCTCCTGTATCTGGGAAACATTTGGATTCATGTAAATCCTCTCCGTGCCTTAGAGCAGGGTACCCCAACTGGCGACCCGCCGCTTTTATTTGGCCCCCCAAGTTCGAAAAAAGTGGTGTCCATAAAAGACTGTACAAACACCAGCAAATCAGCTCCAAGTGATTTTAATTTGGGAAATCTGTTCCAAAGTATTCCCACAAGAGCTATATGTGATCTTATACAAATGTAAGCAAGGTTTGAAATTGTTATTTTTTTGGGTCAAATATTATATCTGGGCTTCTTGTGGTCAATTTGCAGTCTACAAATGTTTGTAATTATGTTCCGGGCCCCTGACCATCCGCTCGAGAAAAAATCAGCCCACGGCTGAATCTAGTTGAAGATCCCTGCCTTAGAGGATGACCGTTTAATGGGGGGCTTCATTATTTGTTGTCATATTGCAGCAGCTCCTCTTCACAATCTATCTTTGACCCCTAACCTTTTGGTGGACAGAGGGAAAAATGGCCTTCAATGATGTCTCATTAGCCAATTAGGAGACGAGGATTGGTGCAAGGGAGGGAATGAAGTGCTTTAGGAGGATATTGATGGGTTCTCTACAGATGGATCAGGAAGAAGGAGACAGTGATCCTATTATTAAGGCTGAGGAAATACAAACTCTATGTGATGTAATGGATTCATTTCGCAAAAGCTTTAACTCTGTGTCCATGGGTTTATGCTATGCTGCTTGTGATGAAGACCCTGCACATTTATCTTTATATCGCTGTACTTTCAAAGAAGCTGTATGATCCTGACTCTAGTTTCAAGTTATATTTGTCGTATGTACGGGATACACATGGTATACACCGTCCAACTAAATGCTTACGTGCAGGTTCCTTCTCGACAATGCAACAGTAGAATAGAATAAACATCAGAAGAATAGGATAAACAATTTAGCAGTATACTGAACAAAAACATAATCGCAACATGCAACAATTTCAAAGATTTTTATGAGTTACAGTTCATATATGGAAATCAGTCAATTAAAATAAATAAATTAGGCCCTAATCTATGGATTTCACATGACTTGGAATGCAGATATGCATCTGTTGGTCACAGATACCTTAAAACATGGGCCTTACAATGGGCCTCAGGATCTCGTCACGGCATCTCTGTGCATTCAAATTGCCATTGATAAAATGCAATTGTGTTCGTTGTCCGTAGATTATGCCTGCCCATAGCATAACCCTAGCACCACCGTGGGGCACTCTGTTCACAACGTTGACATCAGCAAACTGCTCGCCCACACGAAGGACATACACGTGGTCTGCGGTTGTGAGGCCTGTTGCCAAATTCTCAAAAACAACGTTTGAGGCGGCTTATGGTAGAGAAATAAACATTAAATTATCTGGTAACAGCTCTGATGGACCTTCCTTCAGCATGCCAATTGCACTCTCTCTCGAAACCTGAGACGTCGGTGGCATTGTGTTGTGTGACAAATCAACACATTTTAGAGTGGCCTTTTATTGTCCCCCAGCACAAGGTGCACCTGTGTAATGATCATGCTGTTTAATCAGATTCTTGATATGCCACAGCTGTCAGGTGGATGGATTAGCTTGGCAAAGGAGAAATGCTCACTAACAGGGATGTAAACATATTTGTGCACAAAATTTGAGAGAAATTAGCTTTATTTCAGCTCATGAAACATGGAACCAACACTTTACATGTTGCGTTTATATTCTTGTTCAGTGTATAATACAGGAAGGTACAATTTATAGTCCAATATTTACTCATGTTTCGGGGAAGAATGGTTTGGAAGGCGTGTTTTAAATTGTGCAGTAGTTATCAATCATCGTAGGAGAATAATAAAAGAGCATTCTAGAGAATTCTGCTCTCCTCTCTCCCTCCCTCATTCCGCTGCTGTCACTGGGCTTGTCACAAGGAGAGGGGTGAGAGATGGCACATGAAAAGGAGTAGCATGAATGATGTCTGAGCCTATCACAGAGACCTTTTGAAACACTCTGCCCCGGGTGAAGGACAAACAGGGCTACAGCCATCACCCACATCTGCAAATGAAAGGACGGTTCTGTATTGGCGTCTAGTAAAAGATCGAAAGAGGGAGAAAGGTGTATTAAAGACATGAAAACCAAGTGGTGTTGCTTTTCTGTTTATTACCAGTGGTTTGTGTAAGGCCCAAATGTACTGTACTGCACAGTGCTCTACAGTTATCGATAAATGTTAAATAGGCAACCTCTAAAGACACTAGGGCTCATAGTTATTATGCCATGGCTGCATGTATTTTTGCTGTGGCTTGTAAAATGCTTCAGTATTCTAAATCAGGCTCCAGGGGTGTTTTTACAGTACCTGTGTTCCCTTCACTTGTTTAATCTCTGTGGAGAGGGAGGCCGTCTCGTCTCAGAGCAGCTGGCAGAGAGAGCAAAGTCACGACAAACCCCCACAGGACCCTCTTCTGCCTCTGTCTCTCTCTCTTTCTCTCTCTCTCTCTCTCCTCCTCTCCCCCTCTCCTCCTAGTTGTCCCTGTCTTACCCCCTCCAGTCACACTGGCACTTAATGAACTTCCCAATTAAACAAATTATCGTTAACGGCGCTAACTCCTTCCTTAAAATTGTTTGCTTTCATAGACAGAAAATCCAATTAGGCTTAGTTTATATTGAGGGAGTTGAACCTTGTCCTTGCATACCAATTGGCTGCGCTTGCTCGATCAATTTGTGCTCGCTCCCTTTTTTGTCTCCGCTGCTCCACTCTTTGCTCTCCTATCTCTGGGTTTCTTTGTCTTGGTCTCGTTTAATTAGTCAGGGATTTCACCATCGATCCAGGAGGCTGAAGCTCTCTCATGATAATCTGCCTTCAATGTCAGCATTCTCTTGTTCATTTATTTGCGGGACAGTTTAAAGTTTGGTGCTATGTGTCCAAAAGCTCTATCCTGAATCCCTCTTCTCTCTCCAGTAGTAGGGGTAGTTTTGATCATCTGTTTAAATGGCAGCTAATGGAGGCCCTGATGAAGTTCTATTGACCAAAACGTTGGTGTAAAATCCATTACTTTGTTTATGGAGCATCCAAGAATACCAGTGTTATGCCGCAGTGTGAGTCAGTTCCTTTTTAGCTAATGGGTGTTTGTTATATAGTTGCCATGTGTTTTTTAGGGATGTTTTTGCACAAAGTGTTCTTTTCTTTGATATCCCTCCTCCTCCCTCCTCTCGTGTTGGTCGGTCTCTATCTGGAAGGCTCCCAGCACAATGATCTAGTACACCAAACAGCATACTCAAGTGAGAGGTAATGATATCAACTCTGAGAAAGGTCATTACACTTTGGTGCCAAGTGTTCCTCCCTCTCTCTGTGTGTGCTGCTGGGTTTGCATGTGGTTAGTGGTTACCACTGATACACTGCACCTCTAGATCAGGCTCATAGTCCAGACAAGGAAGCATTCACACTAAATATACCAGTCTTTGGTTTACATGTACAGCGACCTACTGTATGGATTCTGTCAGGAAGGTAGTTATGCCCTCAGGTGCAGTTGAATAGCTGTTGTTGTGGAGGTCAGTCCTATATATCAACCATAGCATGTTGATTAAATAATCTATAAAGCATTTCTTAATTTATAATACATGGGATGAGATAAGAACGGGAAGATGCAGGGGTGAATTGTAATGGCTGGGTAGATAATGTATTTACTCTTAACACACTGTGATGTTCAGACTTTACAGCTCGATATACACACAGATGTCCTCACATTAAGATTGGTGTGTCTAGACATTGAAGCCCAGTTTGATTTTCAAATAGCTTGGATTCCTATATGCAACTCTGTGTATTTTATATAGCCTGAGTTAAACTCTGTGTTTTTAGCTCTGTGGAGCAGCTGCACTGTCAATTGTTATATGGCCGTTAAAACGCCACACTCCATACTAACCCCAGAGCCATATGCATTTTACATGAGAGCAAATGAGGTGAAATAATTTGGTAAAGTGATAAGACCAATTACTGTGCAGCACAGGAGCCACCTAAATGCCTGTTTAACCAAGAAAAACACTGTTTTTGTCAATGCTTAACAAAGCAGCTGAATTATTGAGGAGCAGGTCACGTAACAGAGGGAGTAAAGCAGCACAACTGCATTGTGGGCCATTTTTGTAGAACAATTATAAAGGCATTGTTACTCATCATAATATGATGTTCACTGGCTGCCTATTAACAGAGAAATACAAAAATAAACCCAATGAACATGTATTGTATAATTGTGTTCACCAATATGCATCCTTGTCTAATGTTTTTTAGTCTCTTCTTTGCATGTGGTTAGTGCTCATCTTTGCCAATGCTCCACAGTGGAGTCAACAGACAGAGAAGTGCTGTGCTCTGCTGTTTATATGCTAAGCTATACTGTTCAGTGGTGTGTAGATTCAGAGAGGTTAGTAGAGGTGTTGTGAGGATAACCCCTCCAGGACCAGGTGACTTATCTGCTCTGACTAGATGGACAACCTTATCTACCACTCCGTCCTCCATCTGAGAGCAGAGCCCATCTCAGTCCCATCATCCCTGATTAAACCTCTCGCCCCAGACTGAGTAGGTTAAGTAGAAGCATGTTGACTCCCGGGCTCGCCAGCCAGCAAAATGGATCTTCTCCAACCAGGAACACGGCGATGCAGAATTGCGACACGGGGAAAAGGGCAGGGGGAGGAGGAGGGAGGAAATCGTACATCCTCCCGCCGTAATGAAAAACGTTCGTGCCAGGTGCGCCATTTTGATTACAACAGGCCAGTTAATCTATCTCCGATTTCTTTCTTTATTTCCTCCGCGGTGGGAGGAAAATATCAGATGGTGTCGGAGGAGGAGGAGGAGGAGGAGGGGGAGCGGAGCTACCGGGAGACAATGGATGCGCTGATCTATTTATTATTGGTAATTAATGCACGTGGGTGGTAACTTCTTTGGCTGTCAAATCAGGGAGTTAAAATGATGTGGCGGACAAATGGATCAGCGTAGCTGGGAAATGAAACAGTCGGGGCGTCGATGGGCCGTAAATCTAACGATAAATGTTGGCCATCCATTATTCATATGCTCTTTCTGTGTTAAATACAGAGCATAGCACATTTACTACTGCAAGGCCTAGGCAGAGAACATGTGAAGCAGTTTAAACATGTAGCGACAGGTGGATTGATGGAGCTCTCTCCTCTCTCTCTCGCTCTCTCTCTGTCTGTCTCTCTCTTTCTCCCTCTCCCTCGCTCTCTTTCTCTCCAACTAATACATCCATTGTAGATGTACATCCATTAAGTCAGTGTGTGTTGTAGATGCTGCTGTGTTGGAGTGTGATTGAAGTCTGTTGTGTCCTGAAGCTGTGGAGGTCTAGGAGGTTAATTACTTCCTCAATAGAATACAGTGAGGGAAAAAAGTATTTGATCCCCTGCTGATTTTGTACGTTTGCCCACTGACAAAGAAATGATCAGTCTATAATTTTAATGGTAGGTTTATTTGAACAGTGAGAGACAGAATATCAACAAAAAAATCCAGAAAAACGCATGTCAAAAATGTTATGAATTGATTTGCATTTTAATGAGGGAAATAAGTATTTGACCCCTCTGCAAAACATGACTTAGTACTTGGTGGCAAAACCCTTGTTGGCAATCACAGAGGTCAGACGTTTCTTGTAGTTGGCCACCAGGTTTGCACACATCTCAGGAGGGATTTTGTCCCACTCCTCTTTGCAGATCTTCTTCAAGTCATTAAGGTTTCGAGGCTGACGTTTGGCAACTCGAACCTTCAGCTCCCTCCACAGATTTTCTATGGGATTAAGGTCTGGAGACTGGCTAGGCCACTCCAGGACCTTAATGTGCTTCTTCTTGAGCCACTCCTTTGTTGCCTTGGCCGTGTGTTTTGGGTCATTGTCATGCTGGAATACCCATCCACGACCCATTTTCAATACCCTGGCTGAGGGAAGGAGGTTTTCACCCAAGATTTGACGGGACATGGCCCCGTCCATCGTCCCTTTGATGCGGTGAAGTTGTCCTGTCCCTTTAGCAGAAAAACACCCCCAAAGCATAATGTTTCCACCTCCATGTTTGACGGTGGGGATGGTTTCTTGGGGTCATAGGCAGCATTCCTCCTCCTCCAAACACGGCAAGTTGGGTTGATGCCAAAGAACTCCATTTTGGTCTCATCTGACCACAACACGTTCACCCAGTTGTCCTCTGAATCATTCAGATGTTCATTGGCAAACTTCAGATGGGCATGTATATGTGCTTTCTTGAGCAGGGGGACCTTGCGGGCGCTGCAGGATTTCAGTCCTTCACGGCATAGTGTGTTACCAATTGTTTTCTTGATGACTATGGTCCCAGCTGCCTTGAGATCATTGACAAGATCCTCCTGTGTAGTTCTGGGCTGATTCCTCACCGTTCTCATGATCATTGCAACTCCACGAGGTGAGATCTTGCATGGAGCCCCAGGCTGAGGGAGATTGACAGTTCTTTTGTGTTTCTTCCATTTGCGAATAATCACAGAAACTGTTGTCACCTTCTCACCAAGCTGCTTGGCGATGGTCTTGTAGCCCATTCCAGCCTTGTGTAGGTCTACAATCTTGTCCCTGACATCCTTGGAGAGCTCTTTGGTCTTGGCCATGGTGGAGAGTTTGGAATGTGATTGATTGATTGCTTCTGTGGACAAGTGTCTTTTATATAGGTAAGAAACTGAGATTAGGAGCACTCCCTTTAAGAGTGTGCTCCTAATCTCCGTTCGTTACCTGTATGAAAGACACCTGGGAGCCAGAAATCTTTTTGATTGAGAAGGGGTCAAATACTTATTTCCCTCATTAAAATGCAAATCAATTTATAACATTTTTGACATGCATTTTTCTGGATATTTTTGTTGTTATTCTGTCTCTCACTGCTCAAATAAACCTACCATTAAAATTATAGACTGATAATTTCTTTGTCAGTGGGCAAACGTACAAAATCAGCAGGGGATCAAATACTTTTTTCCCTCACTGTATATGTCTCAGCTTTCATGTCATCTTTATTAGTCACAACAACACTACAGAAGCACAAGTCCGGACATGTCCAGGAAATACGTTGATGCCCTATACTTTGAACACTCTTGGTGCTTTTAGAGAGGATTTGTAGTGACATTTGCGAAAAGCCGCCAAGGATTTTATAAATCACCTCTGCTCTATGTTGGTCCCTGCCGTTGGTTAACCGATGTAATTGATCATTTGTATTCACCTTGATTGTTGACTGACTTCTACTTTTCTGAGATGGACAGTAATTAATATCAGGCTTTAAATAGCTGCTTGACAATAATTATGCTAGTGATTGTGCTAGCGCCAGAGCGGTTTGAAACTGAGAGAACCATTACTTCCTGTAACCATTACTTCCTGCAATAGTGGCAAATTCCTCCCTACTGGTTATATTCACAGGAATGAATCATTTGTAGAGTCTGAAATGATTATGCCATCAGATTGTAATCAACATAATTCACTTAACTGTATTCCCAAGTGACTGGCTTCTCTGGTGTGTTTCAATGAGCTGGGGAGAGAGATCTTCTTGATTGTTATATCACAGACAACGATTGCAGCTAGTAGTTATTATTATCTTGCATGTATGTGCCTCATCTGTCAAATCAGTCTCAGTACATGTAAACACTTCACTCTGCCTGTCACAGTGATGCCACAGTATCTATCGCTTATATACTGCAGGAGCATCTCTGGAATTCAAAGAGAAATGGCCCTGGTTTCTCCTCGTGTCCTCACCACCCTCAGGCTATAAAAGTTTACAGATCTGTGCAAAGGCAGTGGAGAGATCAGACACTCGGGAATGAGCACCCGTTTTAGTGGCTCCGACACGTGTACGTACCGTAGCTAGTGGTAATTTATTTGCAGTTTAGTTGCTTTTGACACATTTTCCCTCTTTCTCTGTCTGTCTCTGTCTCTCTCTACATCTTTCTCTATCTATAACTCTCTCTCTCTATCATTCTCTATTTGTCACCGCCCATCCTGTCTCTTCTTCTCTCTGCTGACACTCTTTCCCTCAGAGACGGCGGTCGGTGTGCGGCTTAATGTCTTTGTCTCCTTCCTCCTGCTCCTATTATCTGAGATGGTTCAAGGACAATGTGGCTGTGGCTCATTTGCATATGACAGTAGTCCTGGGGACTGGGGAGGGCTTCATGTGTAGCAGGTGATTCATATCATGCCTATTTTAAACAAGATTAGATTAAAACTAGGTCTGTCAAATGATAAAAAATAATTAATTGCGATTAATCGCATTCAATTCTGTAGTTAATTGCGATTAATCGCAAATTTTTATTTTGCTCAAATTTGGTGCTAAATAAAGATTTTGCCTGCCACATCAGTACCTTGTTAGAGGTTGTTTTCACTCTCTGGGCATATTGTACAGAGGAAGAGCACAGCTTTATCATCTGAAAATGTCAACATTCTTGTTTGTCTTTGCAACTGGCTCAGTGAAAAGAAATAGGAGACTGTAGTGTATGGTCACAGGTTTATGTTCTGTGGAATTCATGACATTGTTGGACAAGTTTATGCTCTTTATCCATAGAGCCAGTTGATTTTTTTCTTATAGCCAAGCCTCCAATCAGTAATTGGGAGAACAATCATTTTGAATGGCTGTAGCTTTAAATGCCTGGTATGGCTACTGCTCGGGCTCCAACCGCAAGGCACTACAGAGGGTAGTGCGTATGGCCCAGTACATGACTGGGACCAAGCTTCCTGCCATCCAGGACCTCTATACCAGGCGGTGTCAGAGGAAGGCACTAAAAATTGTCAAAGGTCTCCAGCCACCCAAGTCATAGACTGTTCTCTCTGCTACCTCACGGTAAGCAGTACCAGAGTGCCAAGTCCAGGTCCGAAAGGCTTCTTAACAGCTTCTACACCCAAGCCATAAGACTCCTGAACAACTCATCAAAGGGCTACCCAGACCCCTCTTTTACACTGCTGTTACTCTTTGTTTATTATCTATGCATAGTCACGTTAACTCTACCTACATTTACATATTACCTCAATTACCTTGACTAACTGGTGCCCCCGCACATTGACTCTGTACCGGTACCCCATGTATATAGCCTCGCTATTGTTATTTTACTGCTGCTGTTTAATTGTTTGTTACTTTTATTTTTATCTATTTTTTACTTAACAATTTTTTTTCTTAACTTCTTAAAGCTTTGTTGGTTAAGGCCTTGTAAGTGAGCATTTCACTGTAAGGTATTCGGCGCATGTGACAAATAACATTTTATTTGATGTGTGGATGTGCATGTGTGTGTGTGAGGACGTGTTTAATTATACTTCTGGGGACCAGAAGTCCCCACAAGAATAGCATTTCCGCGGAGTGGAATTCCATCTTGTTGTGACATCTTGTGCGAGTGACTCCTTCTTTTGCCCATTTACAACTTGCTGTTGTCCAAGCGTTTGGTGGGCTGTGTTTGAAATGCCCCGAAAAAAATTAGCATTTGGCTAGGGCGCTGCTCTGTAGGGACACTGTGATGGACCTTCATAGACTGTGCGCGGTGCATGGGCAGGTGTCAAAAGGCAGATGTCTCGCAGCTGCAATCATGTTCCGTGCACTGTCTGTGCAAACTGTGGTAACTTTGTTTTCAATGTTCCACTGCTTTGCTAGATCCATGAAATGCCCGGCGCACGTTTCAGCATAGTGCCTCTCTTCTGTCTTCATTATGGCCAGTGCGTGTGAATGCAGTTTCCAGTTTTCTTCGATGTGTTCCGGCACACTCTTCTAGCTTAGCCTGCCGAAGATGTCCTCCATTGCTACTAGTAACATTACTTGTATTGTCGGCGTCAACATTGCGTTTTCGCTTGTAAATGATAACGAAGACTCAATGTACTTCGGTGATAAACAAATTCAGCGCGGCAGTTGATGCAAATTACTTTAGGTTTATCCAGAGAGCCATCTGGGAGTGATTTGAAATTGAATTTGACATTTAAAAGCACCTTCATTCTCCATCATTCATTCATACAAGTAGCTAGCTAGTAAAGTGGTTGTCAAACTAGCGCATCGTCAGCCAGGGCTTAAATTTGAACTATGGACGGTTCAGGGTGTCAAACTAAGAAAATGCATTAATGGTGTCAAAAAAAATGTACGGCATTTAAAATGTAAGCATTAACGCTGTATTAACACGTTCACTTTGACAGCCCTAATTAAAACCAATCAATCAGCGTTGTTCACACTGCCGACCATGCCCAATGAAAAACGAATCACCTGCCCTCTCCTCCCCCCTCTCCCATTCTCTCTCGTCCCCTAAATTGGAGAGGGGATTGCACACCTCCACAACCACTGCCTCTATTCCTCTACCTCCTCCATAGGGCACAATACACCCAGCACTTACAACACTGAAACATGGTGCCCCCACAACCCATTCTATGTACTCTGTGTGACGCTGTGGCTGTACTATACATATAGTAAAGCTGTCAATTCTCTGGAATGTCTTGGGCATGAATTAAAAGTTTAGCAGCACAATCATGAATTATGAAAGCCTAATGTTCTCTTTAGGGTAAATGTTCTAGAATATTTATAAACTCCCCTCTTTCATCACACTGCCGCTTGCCTCCACCCAAGGAAAGTGGTGACATAGACATCTGTAGTTGGGAGAGATGATGACCTTCTTGGACTCTGTGATACAGAAATCGTCGAGACTAGCTGACGTGGGAGCACAGCGTGTGGTCAATCGCGGTTCATGGTATTTTCTAGAGAAACAACCATGATTTACCATTTCAAAGAGCGAAGAACATAGAGAAATGGTTTATTGAGATTGGTGTGGAAGAACTTAACTGGCCTGCACAGAGCCCTGACCTCAACTCCATCAAACACCTTTGGGATGAATTGGAACGCTGACTGTGAGCCAGGCCTAATCGTCCAACATCAGTGCCTGACCTCACTAATGCTCTTGTGGCTGAATGGAATCAAGTCCCTGCAGCAATGTTCCAACATATAGTGGAAAGCCTTCCCAGAAGAGTGGAGGCTGTTATAGCAGCAAAAGGGGGACCAACTCCATATTAATGCCCATGATTTGGATGGGACGAGCAGGTGTCCACATACTTTTGGTCATGTAGTGTAATTCAATCACTATGAAACTGTGACTTCTCGATATCACACTCCTGGCATTTATATCCCCAGGTCTCGTTTGGATCACTCCGCTTCTCATGGTCCTTTGTGGGCCACATTTTCAAACCTCCAATCCCGCTCCAATCTCTTGGCACATCGAGGTGGATTCGCTTCCACGTGGATTGGCGCTCTAAGCATGTGTGTAATCACCAAACATCTGAAACTCATTTAGAATATTTTGCAGAGGTGAAATATTCCAGAGAGGGAGGCTAAAAGCCCTTACTAAAGGATGTTTTTTTCCTCTTCATGGTGTGGGGTATTTTAATTTGAATCTTAAGTAGGCTATTCATCCGCTGGTCTCTGGACACCCTCCGGGTGGGATAGGGACATGTGCAATGATGTCTACCAAAAACAGTGGCTGGGTATCCTTTGTTGTTGTTTGAATCCCAGATTGACCCATTAGTTTCACTCGTTATCCGTCTGATCAGTTGAATGAATGTGTGTAGGCCTACTTTTGGTCATGTAGTGTTATTTAAGTGCTGTCTGTCTTCCCAGTAGCCTACTTGGTGTGTGAACTGCTCATAACTCGCAGTTGATTGTTGACACGTCAACCAGGATTAAGGGGCAGGGCAATTTGTGACTTGTTTTGGTAATCAGTGGCTGTATTGCCTCTCCTAGGCAATCGGCAATTACTACAGGGAGGTGTGCTCTTCACCTCTGCTAGACAATTAGCAATTTGTTTTAGTACTTCAGTCTCCCCTAGTTTCTCAGCGGCAGCCGTGTAAGCGGCGGTTGTGTCAGTGGCGGTCTTGTTGCCGAAATTAAGACGGTTCTGCCGAGTTGTTCTGCCAAGTCATTCGAGGAAGGAAAGAGACACCTTCCTCACCATTCTCGCACTTGAGTATTTTATTTATTTTATTTATTTTCAGATTATCTAGTTTTGCTCTTTTGTAGCTTTGGCAACTATGTGTGTGTTTTCTATACCTGTTCGCTCCTTTCCCTGTAGGTTTTACAGACGCTCCCCACCCCTTGGCTGCAATCCTTCTAATTTAGTGTACCCTGCACGCACAACACGTGTGGGTCTCTGGCCGCGTTTGTAACTGCCGATCTGCGGTCAAGAACACAGAGTTCATCCCAGCCTATGCTGCCCTTCAGTCCCTTAACTTTTTGGGCTGACAGAGACCTGGATCACCCCAGAGAACACTGCTACACCAGCTGTTCCCTCTTCGTCTGACTACATTTTCTCTCATAGTCTGAGAGCATCTGGTCGTCGCGGTGGTGGCACACGGCTACTCATTTCTCCTAACTGGCTCTCACCTGTCCATCTTCTCTTTTGAATTCCATGCTGTCACTGTCACTTGTCCACTCAAGCTTAACATTGTTGTCATCTATTGCCCACCAGGTGCCCTTGTAGAGTTTCTCAATGATCTTGACACCTTGATAAGCTCATTTCCTGACAATGGCTCACCTCTTTGTAATGGGTGACTTCAACCTCTCGACGTCTGCCTTCGATTATTTTCTTTTCAACTCTCTCTTTCCTGTCCTTGACTCTTTTGACCTCACCTTTTCCCAATCCCCTGTAACTCACAAGGCAGGCAATACGCTTGACCTCATCTTTACTAGAGACTGTTTGCCTACTAATCTTACTGCAACCCCCCTCCAGGTCTCTGATAAGTGCTTTGTTTCCTTGTCTGTCTCCCTTTCCTCCAACCCTAGCCACTCAGCCAATACCCAGATGGTCATGCTCTGTCGCAATCTTCGCTCTCTCTCTCTCTCCCACTACTCTCTCCTCTTCTATCCTATCACCTCTCTTTTCTGCTAAATCCTTCTCCCTCCTGATTCTGCCTCTATGACCCTACTCTCCCTTTCCTCCCAGCCGGCTCGAGCCTCCCCTCCTGCTCCGTGGCTGGGTGACTCATTGCAAGCGGGCAGCTAATCGTAAAATGAGGAAAACTAAACTTCACTCCCTCCTCTCTACCTTCTCTTTCTCTGTATCTGCTGCTAACCCCACTTTCTATCATTCCAAATTTTAAGCATCTGCCTCTAACCCTAGGAAACTATTTTCCACCTTGTCCTCCCTCCTTAATCCTCCACCCCTCCCCTTACTCCTCCCTCTCTGCGGACGACTTTGTCAACCACTTGGAAAAGAGAGTTGAGGATATCCATTCCTCATTCACTGAGCCTATTGAGTCCACTGGTCCCACTCACACAGAACTATCTGCTATGCAGATGACACTCAATTACTTTTCTCCTTCCCACCTTCTGACACCCAGGTGGCAGCATGCATCTCTGTGTGCCTGGCAGATAAATCAGCTTGGATGTCGGCCCACCACTTTAAGCTCAACCTCGACAAGACGGAGCTGCTCTTCCCCCCGGTGAAGGCCTGCCTGTTCAAAGACCTCTCCATCACGGTTGATAACTCCACAGTGTCGCCCTCCCAGAGTGCACAGAACCTTGGCGTGACTCTTGACAACACCCTGTCGTTCTCTGCCAACATCAAAGCAGTGACTCACTCCTGTAGGTTCATGCTCTACAACATCCGTAGAGTACGACCCTACCTCACACAGGAAGTGGTCCTAATCCAGGCACTTGTCATCTCCCGCTAGAACTACTGCAACTCGCTGTTGGTTTGGCTCCCCGCTTGTGCCATAAAACCCCTGCAACTTATCCAGAACGCTGCAGCCCGGCTGGTTTTCAACCTTCCCAAGTTCTCCCATGTCACCCTGCTCCTCTGCACACTGCAATAGCTACCAGTAGAAGCTCACATCCACTACAAGACCATGGTGCTTGCCTACGGAGCAGCATGAGGAACTGCCCTTCCCTACCTTCAGGCTATGCTCAAACCCTACACACGAACCAGAGCACTCCGTTCAGCCACATCTTGCCTTTTGGCCCTCTCACCGCTACGGGAGGACAGCTCCCGCTCAGCCCAGTCCAAGCTCTTCTCTGTCCTGGCACCCCAATGGTGGAATCAGCTTCCCCCTGAAGCTTGGACTGCGGAGGCCCTGCCCATCTCCCCGAAAGCACCTGAAACCACACATCTTCAAAGAGTATTTTAAATAATCCCCCTCCTCACCTCAACACCCCTCCCCTTCTAGCTCTGACCTTGCTGATAGCCACTTTATTGAGGAAAAGAGTACTTACTATACCTGTGGTTGTCCCACCTAGCTATCTTAAGATGAATGCACTAACTGTAAGTCACACTGGATAAGAGAATCTGCTAAATTACTCAAATGTTAAATGTCTGTAGCATTTATTCACATGGTAATTGGAGTCAGATTGATGAATGTAGTTTATTATTCAACATCATTTTAACCCAGCTACACATACAGCATATGTACATGGTTTGTTAATGGACTTGCATGGAGGAACTTCTCACAGAAATGTATATTCATTCACCAGACACATACATTATAGTGGGAATGTGAGAAGCTTACGGCTCTCATTTTAAAGCTGCAGAAACATGGTGATCATTGGGTTTGCGGAATTCAAGCGCAACAAAACAGGTTGCCTTGAGAAGCCTAACGTGCTGCTTTTCTTTTTAGGGAAGGTTCTTCTAATGTTCTCTAAAGATTGTCCCTCTAAGGAGTAATGTGCCCCTGCTCTAAAGATGATTCCATTTGCTGAAACTGATCCTCAATCAAAGGTCAATCTATGCTGCTAAATGGATCACAGCACTTGTGGAATATCTGTATATACAGTAGCTTCAGAAAGTATTCACACCCATTGACTTTTTCAAAAAACAATTGTGTTACAGCCTGAATTTGAAATAGATTAAATTGAGATTTTGTGTTACTGGCATACACACATAATATCAAATTAGAATTATTTTTAGTATTTTGAATTTCTTACAAATTAATAGCAAATGAAAAGCTGAAATGTCTTCAGTCAATAAGTATTCAACCCCTTTATTAGGGCAAGCCTACATAAGTTCAGGAGTAAAATGTGCTTAATAATTCACAATAAGTTGCATGGACTCACTCTGTGTGCAATAATAGTGTTAAACATGATTTTTGAATCACTGTACCCCACACATAAAATTATTTGTAAAGTCCCTCGGTCGAGCAGTGAATTTCCAACACAGATTCAACCACAAAGGCCAAGGAGGTTTTCCAAAGCCTGGCAAAGAAGGGCACATATTGGTAGATGGGTGAAACAATAATAAGATATTGAATATCCCTTTGAGCATGGTGAAGTTATTAATTACACTTTGGATGGTGTGTCAATACACCCAGTCACTACAAAGATTCAGGCGTTCTTCCTAACTCAGTTGCCGGAGAGGAAGGAAACCGCTCAGGGATTTTTGAATACAAAGCGTTCTGTTAGGGGCAAATCCAACACAACACATCCTTGAGTACCACTCTTCATATTTTATTTTATTTTTTATATGCCGATGCAAAGCATATCCATAGCATGATGCAACCACTACCAAACGGAATAGAGCTAAGCCCAGGCTAAATCCTAGAGGAAAACCTGGGTCAGTCTGCTTTTCAACAGACACTGGGAGACAAATTCACCTTTCAGCAGAACAATATCCTAAAACACAAGGCCAAATATACACTGGAGTTGCTTACCAAGATGACATTGAATGTTCCTGAGTTGCCTAGTTACAGTTTTGACTTAAATCGGCTTGAAAATCTATGGCAAGACTTGAAAATGGCTGTCTAGCAATGATCAAACAATCAACTTGATAGAGCTTGAAGAATTTTTAAAAGAATAATGTGCAATAATTGTTCAATCCAGGTGTGCAAAGCTCTTATAGACTTACCCAGAAAGACAAAGGTGATTCTAACATGTATTGACTCAGGGGTGTGAATACTTATGTAAATGAGATATTTCTGTATTTAATTTTCAATAGAATTTGCTAAAATGTCATTATGTGGTATTGTGTGTAGTTGGGTGAAGGAAAACGTCTATTTAATCCATTTTGAATTCAAGCTGTAACACAACAAAATGTGGAATAGGTCAAGGGGTATGAATACTTTCTGAAGGCACTGTATCACTCCTCATATTGACTAGCTCACTACCCTGTGTTAGGTTACACAGCATATAAATGTCTGTATCCAGGTTTTCTCACAGTGTGTAAACACTTTTTTAAATTACTGGAGTGTGTCTGTTTTTTTCTGTGACAAAAGAGACTGGCTCATTAAATTAAGAATAATTGGTGTGTGTATGTGTGCGTGCGCTTTTGTGTGTCCCCATGTCTGTGTCTGCTCATCCCTCACACAACCTTGTTCTAATCAGGGTGTGCTGGATAAGCAAACTGCGTAGCGTTAAACGTTATGAGCAGGGAGTGGAGTAAAGGTCTCAAGCAGGAGGCTATCTCCTCCTGGAAAGAATATATATACTGTTGTGTGTAGTTCAGACTAGAGTGGGAGAGGAGAGAAATTATGTCATGCTTTAACACTGACCAAATTGGCTTAATGGTTCACAGCTCAGTTTATTGTTATGGGAGTAATACAGTGCTTATAGATGTGGTACCTGGTCAAACTGACAAGTCTTTCTGGTCTACAGCAGCCGTCTTTAGAGAAAGACTTAGTTCTTCTTTAGAGTAACTCACCCTACATTGTTGACATAAGTGTTTTTTAGATACAGAGCGGTTGAGCCTTAGACAAGCTCAGGAGTGGAGGGCAGATCTCATAAAATGCACTGCCTCTTGTCAATGGGAATGAAACATTCTCTCTCTCTCCCCCCCCCCCCCCCCCCCACAGGAGAGGCAGCTCCATGCCTGGCCATTCATTGAGATCAATACAGGGGACCTGACCCACTACATGGCTCCACTGTCCTCCCAGAGTGGTTTCCACCACACTGGCTTCGTTGTGCCCGAGCTCATCAGACAGACAGCGGCCAAAACACCGGTGACAGAGGAATCCTCGGACCAGGACAGAGGGACGGATATTGCAGGTACTCTAATCCCCTCCTCTCTCCATACAACCACTGAAACGTTCAAGCAACAAAGATATTTTTTTAGCTCGTTTCATAGCAAGAAAACATCAAAGAAGTTGAAATTAGACTTAGGGTGGCCAGTAGAGGAAAGAAAGACAAAAGCATTGAACTGTCTCTTCCTGAACAGCTTGTTTGACTAAGAGATTTGTTTGAAGTATTTGTTACTTAAGTGAGTTTGCAGATCAACAGGCTACACGTCTAGTCTATCCCAAGGTAAGGCTGTGTGTTCGATTTCAAGAACTAACAAACAGCTAGGATGTAGCTGTAGGTATTTTTCAACAGGAGCTGTACTCAGTGCCCCACCACGTTGATTCCATCCAACAGCTGATATATGAGTCCCTGTAAATGTTCTGTCACTGTAACTACGTTTCTTCAAGCACAATTTGTTAGTCTTTTAAACTTGATAGGGCCTTCAGTTTAGCACAGTAGCGATATTGACTTCGTCTTTGCACAAATCATTTTGTAAGGGAAGCGGGTTGGTGTGTGTGCGGATAAGACTGTGTGGGCTGTAGATGTAGACTAAGATGGCTTGACTGAGAGGAAGTGACAGAGGGGGAATGGGGAAGCAAGGGCTCACGGAGGCTCTTCCTCCAATAGTGCACTGGTTTTGTTAATCCTATGCCCTGTATTGTGGGAGTTATTGTCTTTCCTTTGTTCTTTTTCGTAATTATTGTTGACCGTTGTTGACTTGTCTTTCCTTTGTTCTGTGCCCATTCATGTAATGATGTCTGTGTAGGTTCAGAACTGGTTACCATGGTGAGCGTCTGCTATTGGTCATTGAGGAGGACACTGCCCGTCTATTGATGATGACATATACAAGCACAGACACCAGCGACATGCTGGGAGTTTGTGGCGTTCACAGCGTTTCATTTATTTGTCAACAACACCAAATTGAGACAAAAGGGTGTTCATTGGTAGAATTTAATATTTTGTATTTGTTTAACCATCAGACTTCAGAAAGCCCACTGAGTTCAGTTTACTCCAAATGTTGACTCTCTCGCCCTTTCCATGCATCTCCCTCTCCTTTCCTGTTGCTCCTTCCTCTCTCCCCTCTCTCTCCTTCCTCACCCCCCTCTCTCTCTCCTTCCTCACCATCTCCCCTCTCTCTCCCTCTCTCTCTTTCTCTTGGCCCTGTCATGTAGTGAGGATTTATGGCAGTGTGGGAGGCTGTCTGGTGTACTGTGTTGTGACCTGAGGATCTTTCACTTTCACTCTAAATCTAAATTGCTTCAATAATCAATATGTCAGTCCCCCAGCAGTCTACAGCAATCAGAGTTTAAACAGTGGGTCAACACAGTTCTGCAATACTAACAGCAAACATAAGCTGTGTGTGTGTGTCAAATCAAATAAAGTCACATTTTATTTGTCACATGCTTCGTAAACAACCGGTGTAGTGAGATGCTTACTTACAGGTCCTTCCCAACAATACAGAGAGAAAAATAGAGAAATAATAGAAAAATGAGTAACTGTAACTTTGCTATATACACGAGTCGATGTGCAGGGGTACGAGGTAATTGAGGTAGATACAGTTGAAGTCATTGCCCAGCCCTAGGATTGAGGTCAGGGCTTTGTGATGGCCACTCCAATACCTTGACTTTGTTGTCCTTAAACCATTTTGCTACAGCTTTGGAAGTATGCTTGGGGTCATTGTCTATTTGGAAGACCCATTTACGACCAAGCTTTAACTTCCTGACTGATGTCTTGAGATGTTGCTTCAATATATCCACATAATTTTCCTACCTCATGATGCCATCTATTTTGTGAAGTGCACCAGTCCCTCCTGCAGCAAAGCACCCCCACAACATGATGCTGCCACCCCCTGTCACGACTTCCGCCGAAGTTGGTCCCTCTCCTTGTTCGGCGGTCGAAGTCACCGACCTTCTAGCCATGGCTGATCCACTTTTAATTTTCCATTGGTTTTGTCTTGTCTTCCATCACACCTGGTTCCAATTCCATCAATTACATGTTGTGTATTTAACCCTCTGTTCCCCCCCATGTCCTTGTCAGTAATTGTTTCCTGTAGTGCTTATGCACGGTATGCTGGTATTTACCGGGTTTTGTTTGACACATTTATTGTATTGTTCTGTTGACGGTGGTTTATGGATATTAAACGACACCGTTGTAAATCAACGGTGTCGTAAATCAACGCCTGACTTCTCTGCCGCCAGTACGCACCTCACTACACCCCCGTGTTTCACAGTTGGGATGGTGTTCTTCGGCTTGCAAGCCTCCCCCTTTTTCCTCCAAACATAACGGTGGTCATTATGGCCAAACAGTTCTATTTTTGTTTCATCAGACCAGAGGACATTTCTCCAAAAAGTACGATCTTTGTCGCCATGTGCAGTTGCAGACCGTAGTCTGCCTTTTTTTTAATGGTGGTTTTGGAGCAGTGGCTTCTTCCTTTCTGAGCGGCCTTTCAGGTTGTCGATATAGGACTTGTTTTACTGTGGATATAGATACTTTTGTACCTGTTTCCTTCAGCATCTTCACAAGGTCCTTTGCTGTTGTTCTGGGATTGATTTGCACTTTCCGCACCAAAGTACGTTCATCTCTAGGAGACAGAATGCGTCTCCTTCCTGAGCGGTATGACGGCTGCGTGGTCCCATTGTGTTTATACTTGCGTACTATTGTTTGTACAGATGAAAGTGGTACCTTCAGGCGTTTGGAAATTGCTCCCAAGGATGAACCAGACTTGTGGAGGTCTACCATTTGTGTTCTGAGGTCTTGGCTGATTTATTTTGATTTTCCCATGATGTCAAGCAAAGAGGCACTGAGTTTGAAGGTAGGCCTTGAAATACATCCACAGGTACACCTCCAATTGACTCAAATGATGTCAATTAGACTATCAGAAGCTTCTAAAGCCATGACATCATTTTCTGGAATTTTCCTTGCTGTTTAAATGCACAGTCAATTTAGTGTATGTAAACTTCTGACCCACTGGAATTGTGATACAGTGAATTATAAGTGAAATAATATGTCTGTAAACAATTGTTGTAAAAATGACTTGTTGTCATGCACAAAGTAGATGTCCTAAACGACTTGCCAAAACTATAGTTTGTTAACAAGAAATGTGTGGAGTGGTTGAAAATCGAGTTTTAAGGACTCCAACCTAAGTGTATGTTTACAGAAAAATACTTTACAATTTACATACATTTAAGACATTAACGTGTGTGTGTGTGTGTGTGTGTGTGTGCATCTATCAGTTACACATACATGTCAGTACATACACACAACAAGTAGGTCACATGGGGGAGAGGCGTTGTGCCGTGGGCTTTATTTGTTTTTTTAAACCAGGTTTGCTGTTCACTTCGCTATATAAGATGGAAGGGAGCTCCATGCACTCATGGCTCTGTATTATACTGTATGTTTCCTTTAATTTGTTCTGGACCTGGGGACTATGAAAAGACCCCTGGTGGCATGTCTGTTTGGGGTAAGTGTGTGTGTCAGTGCTGTGTGTAAGTTGACTATGCAAACAATTTGGGATTTTCAACACATTGTTTCTTATATAAACAAGAAGTGACGCAATCAGTCTTTCCTCATCTCTTAGCCAAGAGAGACTGGTATGCATAGTATTAATATTAGCCCTCTGATTACAATGAAAGAGCAAGACGTGTGGCTCTGTTCTATCTGCAGCTTAACTAGGTCTTTCTTTGCAGCGCTTGACCATATTACTGGACAAAATAACAATGTAATGAACTATTTAGCAATCTAATTGCTTGGGGATAGAAGATATTCAAGGTCCTGTTGGTTCCAGACTGGTGCATTGTTACCGCTGGCCGTGCAGTAGCAGAGAGGACAGTCTTTGACTTGGGTGGCTGGAATCTTTGACGATTTTCAGGGCCTTCCTGACACCGCCTGGTATAGAGGTCCTGGATGGCAGGGAGCTCAGCCCCAGTGATGTACTGTGCTGTACGTACTACCCTTGATAGCGCCTTGCAGTTTGATGCCAAGCAGTTGCCATACCAACCGGTTATGCAGCCAGTCAAGTGTCTCTGTGCTGTGCTGCTGTATAACTTTTTGAGGATCTGAGGGCCCATGACAAATATTTTCAGCCTCCTTAGGGGGAAGAGACGTTGTCATGCCTTCTTCACTGCTGTGTTGGTGTGTGTGGACCATGATAATTCCTTATTGATGTGGACAACGAGGAACTTAAAGCTCTCGAACCGCTCCACTACAGTCGCATTGATGTGGATGGGGTCGTGCTAGGCCCTCTGTTTCCTGTTGTACACAATCAGCTCCTTTGTCTTGTTGATATTGAGGGAGAAGTTGTTGTCCAGGCACCATACTTCCAGGTCACTGTCCTCCTCCCTATATTCTGTCTCATCATCAGTGATCAGGCCAACCACCGTTGTGTCGTCAGCAAACTTAATGATAGTGCTGGAGTTGTGCGTGGCCATGCAGTAGTGGGTGAAGAGGGAGTACGGGAGGGGACTAAGCGTGCACCCCTGAAGGGGCCCCCGTGTTGAAGGTCAGCGTAGCAGATGTGTTGTTGCCTACCCTCACCACCTGGGGGCGGACCGTCAGGAATTTAAGGATCCAGTTGCAGAAGGGAGAGTTCAGTCCCAGAGTCCTGAGCTTAGTTTTGAGCTTGGAGACCACTATGTTGTTGAACACTGAGCTATAGTCAATGAACAGCATTCTCACATCAGTGTTCCTCTTGTCCAGGTGGGAGAGGGCAGTGTGGAGTACCACAGAGATTGCGTCATCTGTGGATTTGTTGGGGTGGTATGCGAATTTGAGTGGGTCCAGGGTGTCTGCGATGACGGTGTTGATGTGAGCCATGACAAGCCTTTCAAAGCTTGTCATGGCTACAGATGTGAGTGCTACAGGGCGATAGTAATTTAGACAGGTTACCTTGGCGTTCATGGGCACAGGAAACTATGGCGGTCTGCTTGAAACATGTAAGTATTACAGACTGGGTCAGGGAGAAGTTGAAAATGACAGTGGAGAAAGACACTTGCCAGCTGGTCAGCGCATGCTCTGAGTACGTGTCCTGGTAATCTGTCTGGCCTTGTGAATGTTAATCTGTTTAAATCAAATCAAATGTATTTATATAGCCCTTCTTACATCAGCTGATATCTCAAAGTGCTGTACAGAAACACAGGCTAAAACCCCAAACAGCAAGCAATGCAGGTGTAGAAGCACGGTGGCTAGGAAAAATTCCCTAGAAAGGCCAAAACCTAGGAAGAAACCTAGAGAGGAACCAGGCTATGAGGGGTGGCCAGTCCTCTTCTGGCTGTGCCGGGTGGAGATTATAACAGAACATGGCCAAGATGTTCAAATGTTCATAAATGACCAGCATGGTCAAATAATAATAATCACAGTAGTTGTCAAGGATGCAGCAAGTCAGCACCTCAGGAGTAAATATCAGTTGGCTTTTCATAGCCGATCATTAAGAGTATCTACCGCTCCTGCAGTCTCTAGAGTTGAAAACAGCAGGTCTGGGACAGGTAGCACGTCCGGTGAACAGGTCAGGGTTCCATAGCCGCAGGCAGAACAGTTGAAACTGGAGCAGCAGCACGGCCAGGTGGACTGGGGACAGCAAGGAGTCATCATGCCAGGTAGTCCTGAAAGAAAGATAGAGAGAAAGAGAATTAGAGAGAGCATACTTAAATTCACACAGGACACCGGATAAGACAGGAGTACTCCAGATATAACAAACTGACCCTAGCCCCCCGACACATAAACTACTGCAGCATAAATACTGGAGGCTGAGACGGGAGGGGTCAGGAGACACTGTGGCCCCATCCAATGATACCCCCAGACAGGGCCAAACAGGCAGGATATAACCCCACCCACTTTGCCAAAGCACAGCCCCCACACCACTAGAGGGATATCTTCAACCACCAACTTACCATCCTGAGACAAGGCCGAGTATAGCCCACAAAGATCTCCACCACGGCACAACCCAAGGGGGGGCGCCAACCCAGACGGGAAGATCACGTCAGTGACTCAACCCACTCAAGTGACGCACCCCTCCTAGGGACGGCATGAAAGAGTTAAAATTCTTTAAAGTTCTTATTCACAAAGGGGACATTAAGGTGAAGCAGTCCTCTAAAGACACAAAAGACAATAATACAAGAAACAACACTTCTATTGCCTCTCCCTCTACGATACGCACTTCCGGTTTGGTTTGGAGCGAGTAGTTGCATTCCGCTTTGCTCCACAGGTAGTATTACAGGTAGTATTACATTTCATTTCATTACAGTACAACAGTTTGATTTGTTTGATCTTAGCTGGCTACATAGCCGTCTTTGTATCCAAGATAATTGTGTAGTCTAGAGTAATTGTCGAGGTTACTTAGCCAGTTAGAGGTTACCTAGCCAGCTACACTTTCAAACAAAGTCAACAACGCAGCCACTGCTAGCTAGCCTATTTCACCAGCCAGCAGTACTATATCATTTTAGTCAATAAGATTTTTTGCAACGTAAGCTTAACTTTCTGAACATTCGAGACGTGTAGTCCACTTGTCATTCCAATCTCCTTTGCATTAGCGTAGCCTCTTCTGTAGCCTGTCAACTATGTGTCTGTCTATCCCTGTTCTCTCCTCTCTGCACAGACCATACAAACGCTTCACACCGCGTGGCCGCTGCTACTCTAACCTGGTGGTCCCAGCGCGCACGACCCACGTGGAGTTCCAGGTCTCAGGCAGCCTCTGGAACTGCCGATCTGCGGCCAACAAGGCAGAGTTCATCTCAGCCTATGCTTCCCTCCAGTCCCTCGACTTCTTGGCACTGACGGAAACATGGATTACCACTGATAACACTGCTACTCCTACTGCTCTCTCCTCGTCTGCCCACGTGTTCTCGCACACCCCGAGAGCTTCTGGTCAGCGGGGTGGTGGCACTGGGATCCTCATCTCTCCCAAGTGGACATTCTCTCTTTCTCCCCTGACCCATCTGTCTATCGCCTCCTTTGAATTCCATGCTGTCACAGTTACCAGCCCTTTCAAGCTTAACATCCTTATCATTTATCGCCCTCCAGGTTCCCTTGGAGAGTTCATCAATGAGCTTGACGCCCTGATAAGTTCCTTTCCTGAGGATGGCTCACCTCTCACAGTTCTGGGTGACTTTAACCTCCCCACGTCTACCTTTGACTCATTCCTCTCTGCCTCCTTCTTTCCACTCCTCTCCTCTTTTGACCTCACCCTCTCACCTTCCCCCCCTACTCACAAGGCAGGCAATACGCTTGACCTCATCTTTACTAGATGCTGTTCTTCCACTAATCTCATTGCAACTCCCCTCCAAGTCTCCGACCACTACCTTGTATCCTTTTCCCTCTCGCTCTCATCCAACACTTCCCACACTGCCCCTACTCGGATGGTATCGCGCCGTCCCAACCTTCGCTCTCTCTCCACCGCTACTCTCTCCTCTTCCATCCTATCATCTCTTCCCTCTGCTCAAACCTTCTCCAACCTATCTCCTGATTCTGCCTCCTCAACCCTCCTCTCCTCCCTTTCTGCATCCTTTGACTCTCTATGTCCCCTATCCTCCAGGCCGGCTCGGTCCTCCCCTCCTGCTCCGTGGCTCGACGACTCATTGCGAGCTCACAGAACAGGGCTCCGGGCAGCCGAGCGGAAATGGAGGAAAACTCGCCTCCCTGCGGACCTGGCATCCTTTCACTCCCTCCTCTCTACATTCTCCTCTTCTGTCTCTGCTGCTAAAGCCAAATTCTACCACTCTAAATTCCAAGCATCTGCCTCTAACCCTAGGAAGCTCTTTGCCACCTTCTCCTCCCTCCTGAATCCTCCTCCCCCTCCTCCCCCCTCCTCCCTCTCTGCTGATGACTTCGTCAACCATTTTGAAAAGAAGGTCGACGACATCCGATCCTCGTTTGCTAAGTCAAACGACACCGCTGGTTCTGCTCACACTGCCCTACCCTGTGCTTTGACCTCTTTCTCCCCTCTCTCTCCAGATGAAATCTCGCGTCTTGTGACGGCCGGCCGCCCAACAACCTGCCCGCTTGACCCTATCCCCTCCTCTCTTCTCCAGACCATTTCCGGAGACCTTCTCCCTTACCTCACCTCGCTCATCAACTCATCCTTGACCGCTGGCTACGTCCCTTCCGTCTTCAAGAGAGCGAGAGTTGCACCCCTTCTGAAAAAACCTACACTCGATCCCTCCGATGTCAACAACTACAGACCAGTATCCCTTCTTTCTTTTCTCTCCAAAACTCTTGAACGTGCCGTCCTTGGCCAGCTCTCCTGCTATCTCTCTCAGAATGACCTTCTTGATCCAAATCAGTCAGGTTTCAAGACTAGTCATTCAACTGAGACTGCTCTTCTCTGTGTCACGGAGGCGCTCCGCACTGCTAAAGCTAACTCTCTCTCCTCTGCTCTCATCCTTCTAGACCTATCGGCTGCCTTTGATACTGTGAACCATCAGATCCTCCTCTCCACCCTCTCCGAGCTGGGCATCTCCGGCGCGGCCCACGCTTGGATTGCGTCCTACCTGACAGGTCGCTCCTACCAGGTGGCGTGGCGAGAATCTGTCTCCGCACCACGTGCTCTCACCACTGGTGTCCCCCAGGGCTCTGTTCTAGGCCCTCTCCTATTCTCGCTATACACCAAGTCACTTGGCTCTGTCATATCCTCACATGGTCTCTCCTATCATTGCTATGCAGACGACACACAATTAATCTTCTCCTTTCCCCCCTCTGATAACCAGGTGGTGAATCGCATCTCTGCATGTCTGGCAGACATATCAGTGTGGATGACGGATCACCACCTCAAGCTGAACCTCGGCAAGACGGAGCTGCTCTTCCTCCCGGGGAAGGACTGCCCGTTCCATGATCTCGCCATCACGGTTGACAACTCCATTGTGTCCTCCTCCCAGAGTGCTAAGAACCTTGGCGTGATCCTGGACAACACCCTGTCGTTCTCAACTAACATCAAGGCGGTGACCCGTTCCTGTAGGTTCATGCTCTACAACATTCGCAGAGTACGACCCTGCCTCACGCAGGAAGCGGCGCAGGTCCTAATCCAGGCACTTGTCATCTCCCGTCTGGATTACTGCAACTCGCTGTTGGCTGGGCTCCCTGCCTGTGCCATTAAACCCCTACAACTCATCCAGAACGCCGCAGCCCGTCTGGTGTTCAACTTTCCCAAGTTCTCTCACGTCACCCCGCTCCTCCGCTCTCTCCACTGGCTTCCAGTTGAAGCTCGCATCCGCTACAAGACCATGGTGCTTGCCTACGGAGCTGTGAGGGGAACGGCACCTCCGTACCTTCAGGCTCTGATCAGGCCCTACACCCAAACAAGGGCACTGCGTTCATCCACCTCTGGCCTGCTCGCCTCCCTACCTCTGAGGAAGTACAGTTCCCGCTCAGCCCAGTCAAAACTGTTCGCTGCTCTGGCACCCCAATGGTGGAACAAACTCCCTCACGACGCCAGGTCAGCGGAGTCAATCACCACCTTCCGGAGACACCTGAAACCCCACCTCTTTAAGGAATACCTAGGATAGGATAAAGTAATCCTTCTAACCCCCCCCCCTTAAAAGAGTTAGATGCACTATTGTAAGTGGTTGTTCCACTGGATATCATAAGGTGAATGCACCAATTTGTAAGTCGCTCTGGATAAGAGCGTCTGCTAAATGACTTAAATGTAAATGTAAATTCACATCGGCTATGGAATGCGAGATCACACACTCATGTAGAACCTCTGGTTTTCTCATGCCTGGTTCAGTGTTGCTTGCCTCGAAGTGAGCATAGAAGGCATTTAGCTTGTCTGGTAGGCTTGCGTCACTGGGTAGCTCGCGGCTGGGTTTCCCTTTGTAATCCGTGATAGTTTACAAGCCCTGCCCATCTGGCCAGCGTCAGAGCTGGCGTAGTAGGATTCGATCTTAGCCCTGTTTTGACTGTTTGATGGCTTGGGGATTTCTTTTAAGCGTCCGGATTAGTGTCCCGCTCCTTGAAAGTGCCAGCTCTAGCCTTTAGCTCAGTGCAGATGTTGCCTGTAATCCATGGCTTCTGGTTGGGATATGTACGTACGGTCACTATGGGGGTGACGTCATTGATGCACTTATTAATGAAGCCGGTGACTGACGTGGTAAACTCCTCTATGTTATTGGGTGATTCCTGGAACATATTTCAGTCTGTGCCATCGAAACAGTCTTGTAGTTTAGCATACGCTTCATCGGACAATTTCCGTATTGAGCGCGTCACTAGTACTTCCTGTTTGAGTTTATGCTTGTAAGCTGGAATCTGTGTGTTGATTCAAGTTGATCTAGAGTTTTTCCGCCTCTAGTTATACAGGTGAAATTCAGGTAAAAATTAGTTAAGACTGATTTCAGTTTCCCTGCATTAAAATCACCGGCCACTAGGATCGACGCCTCTGGATGTGCATTTTCTTGTTTGCTTATGGCCTTATACAGATCGTTGAGTGCAGTCTTTGTGCCAGCATCGGTTTGTGGTGGTAAATAGACAGCTACGAAAAATATAGATGTAACTCTCTTGGTAAATAGTATGGTCTGCAGCTTATCATGAGGTATTCTAACTCAGGCAAGGAAAAACCTAGATACTTCCTTAACATTAGAGATTGCGCACCAGCTGTTGTTAGCAAAGAGACAAACACCTCCCCCTTAACCTTACCCGAAGCTGCCTTTTGGTCTTGCTGATCCGTAAAAAAAACAGCTAGAAGTACAGTATTTTATCCATTTCCTTTTTCAGCCACGACTCTGAGAAACAGAGAATATTACAGATCTTCAGGTCCTTCACTGATAAGATAGTCTTAAATGGAACTTGTCCAGCTTGTTCTCTAGTGGTTGTATGTTTGCCAATAGAACACAAGGTAGAGGCTGTATATTTACTCACCGACGTATTCTCGCTCGTTTACAGCTTTTCTGCCATATCTTCCTCTTTCGAGTCCCACAATTTAGGGCCTGGCCCGGAATGAGCAGTATGTCCCCAGCTGCCGGTTCGTTGAAGTAGAAATCTTCATCCAATTTGAGGTTTGTGGTCGCTGTTCTGATGTCCAAAAGCTCTTTTCGGTCATAGGAAATGATGGAGGAAATATTATGTAAAAAAAATAAAAAGATCAGCATAAAAAAACACAAAATTGGTCAGGAGCCCATAAGACGGCAGCTAACCACTGCAGCACCATCTTCCTGAAGTGTGTGTGTTTGGGTGTCTTTGGGGGTCATGTACAGATGCTACACATCATACATTATGCTATTTTATATGGGTTTTTATACCATCACTTTGGGATAATAATCACTCTGGACCACCAGTAAAGCAGAAATGTCATGATAGAAAGGCATATTCATCTTTAGAGAGAATTTCGTGAGACAATAAAGCGAGTTTGGAGCAGCGGTTCCCAAACTAGGACTCACAACCCTATCTGGGGTCGTGGGAGAATTTCCATTTCCAAATCCTGAGGAAAGAAATCATATATACAAAAAAATATATTATAATATATTTTTTTGTATCTCAAAATCATTGTAATTTGGTTAATCTTCAAAAATATGAATTAAAATTCTTAAAATCTAAAAGATAAAATTCAATGAGAGAGCGCCCTTAGATCATGGGAAAAGGCCACACTTGACTGTTGCACTTGAATCATTCCCATGGTAAATGGCTAGGCACGCTACACTATAAAACCACACACAGAGACTGATATTACCGGCCACAATTGATAGGGTGAAAATAATGTGTGGGGAGGCGGAGGCACAGAAACTCACACCAATACCTTTGTCAGATAACACTGTTAAACAAAGAATATATGCTATCACTAGCAATCAAGAGGAAACTGGCTGACCTACTCAAACTCTCCAGTTTATACTCTCTAAATGGGCGTTAGCTGTGAGGGTTGAAATTCCCATGTATTGACTTTTGTTCTCTGTACATGTCAGGGGATGCTATTTCACAATTCCTGGGCATGAAAAGGCACAGGGGATGTAAAGTGTGCTGCGTGGCTATATTGAGGAAAAAACAATTCCATTGGATCAAATGGTGGGCTTTTGCACCGATGGGGCTCCATCTATTGCGGGACGGCGGGCAGATCTCTGCACTCTAGTTATGAATGTATTTCCCTCTGCCATATGGATGCATCGTATGATGCCCCTTTCCATCGGCTGTGCGTGTTTCTAACAGAAAACAGCATCAGTAAGTGTCCCACACGAGTTCTGACTGCTCACCTCCAAGGCTTGGAAGAGCACTTTGGGACCTACTTCCCAAACCGTTTGACTGGCTCAGTTGACATGCCGGTAAGTGAAATCGAACAGCTGATGGAGCTCTCATGTGACCGAATGCATTCATGGGTCACTACGGAGGAGTTTTGGTTCCTGACTCAAAGGGAATAATAGCCTGCTGTCTGCCTCTGAGCATTAAGGCCCGGTTTAAACAACTGGGAACTCGAAACTGGGACCTCGTAAATCTCCGACTTCAGTACGTTTAAGACAACTAGGAACTCTAAATAAAACGAGCTCCGAATGCGAAAAATCATTTTGATCGGTCATCCGACTCGGTCCTTTTTCTAGAGCTCCAACTTTCTGACCTGAAGATCACTGGCGTCATCATTTGACCTCTTATTTTAAATGTTTTCGTCTTGAAAGCACCATAAAATGAATATCTGTGTAAAGCTGGATTCAGTGCTCTCGTCTGCATTAAAACCAAATATCGATGCAGGTGGGAGAGATGAGGTGAGCACTGTCGACCACACCCCTGACTTTGAGAATCTCAGATGCGACACACATCAAGCATACCCATCTCATTAGTGGTGGTGAGATTTTAGTCAAAGCCACTCCGACATTGCTCGTCCTAATATTTATATATTTCTTAATTCCATTCTTTTACTTTTATATGTGTGTATTGTTGTGAATTGTGCTATACTACTACACTGTTGGAGCTAGGAACACAAGCATTTCGCTCCACCTGCAAAAACATATGCTAAATATGTGTATGTGACCAATAGAATTTGATTTTAGATAAGATACATTGTCAGACTAATTAGAAATTGACTGTCATAGCCCCACATTAAAAGTATGTGATGGTGAGTTGAGAAGACCATCAGAAATACTGTTATAATGTTTTTCAAATGACTGCCATACCCCCAAATAACGGACGAATCAGGGTTTGGTGGATGCCAGGAGAACGTTAACTGCCCGAATGCATATATATATATATATAGATATATAAAAGCAAAAGGCCTCTGGGGCTGGGATTAAAAATAAAAATATAGGACAAATCACACATCACTACAAGAGAGACACCACAACACTACATAAAGAGAGACCTAAGACAACAACATAGCATAGTAGCAGCACAAAACATGGTACAAACATTATTGGGCACGGACAACAGCACATAGTGCCAACTGTAAAGTTTGATGGGGGAGGAATAATGGTCTGGGGCTGTTTTTCATGGTTCAGGCTAGACCACTTAGATCCAGTGAAGGGAAATCTTTACTCTACAGCAGGGGTCGGGAACCTATGGCTCGCGAGCCAGGTGTGGCTCTTTTGATGATTGCATCTGGCTCGCAGATAAAACAAAATATTCTCACTTGTTTTAATCCATCCATCGATTTTTCACTGCTCATGTCCTGTTCAGGGCTGACGAGTATCGTACATTTCAGGACGAATGGACCGAATAATTCACCTTTGTGGAGAGAGCAGGTTCTGCGGTGTGTCTAATTTGCAATGACAAAATTACATCGATGAAACGGTCGAATGTAAAGCGGCACTTCGACACGTGCCATGCTACCTTTGCATCAAAATACCCTGCGGGAGACAGCAGAAAGAAAGCGTGCCAAGAGCTACTGAGCAGGGTGCAAGCTAGCCAGCAGCAACTCCGCCTATGGACCCGGCAAGGTGACTATAATTCCGCTAGCTTTGCTGGATCTTTAGCAATAGTGAGGAACGGAAAACCATTCACAGATGGCGAGTATGCTAAAACGTTCATGCTGGATGTAGCCAATGAACTTTTTGATGATCTTCCGAACAAAGACAAGATAATTAAACGGATACAAGACATGCCTCTGTCGGCAAGAACTGTACATGATCGTACCATCGTGATGGCAAACAAAGTGGAGGAATCGCAAGTGAAGGACATAAATGCAGCGCCGTTCTTTTCCCTGGCTTTGGATGAGTCAACAGACGTGAGCCATTTGTCGCAGTTCAGCGTGATTGCAAGATATGCTGTTGGTGACACACTGCGCGAAGAAAGTCTTGCAGTTCTGCCATTAAAAGGGTCCACAAGAGGTGAGGATTTATTTAAGTCTTTCATGGAGTTTGCTCAAGAAAAAAATCTACCTATGGATAAACTTCTCTCAGTGTGTACTGATGGTGCTCCGTGTATGGTGGGGAATAAAAAAGGATTTGTGGCGCTTCTCCGTGAACATGAAAATAGACCCATCCTAGGTTTCCATTGCATTCTACACCAGGAGGCACTTTGTGCTCAGATGTGTGACAGGCAGTTTGGGGAAGTGATGTCGCTGGTCATTCGTGTGATCAACTTTATTGTTGCTCGAGCCTTAAATGATCGCCAGTTTAAAACACTGCTGGATGAAGTTGGAAATAACTATCCTGGTCTGCTTTTGCACAGCAATGTGCGTTGGTTGTCAAGAGGGAAGGTGCTTAGCCGTAAGAATAAATTCAGAGGCTTATTATACTGACATTTAGTTGAATTCACTTTTAAAATATATTATATGGCTCTCACTGAAATAAATTTCCAAATTCTTTGCTTTCATGGCTCTCTTAGTCAAAAAGGTTCCCGACCCCTGCTCTACAGCATACAATGACATTCTAGACGATTCTGTGTGTCCAACTTTGTGGCAACAGTTTGGGGAAGGCCCTTTCCTGTTTTAGCATGACAATGCCCCCATGCACAAAGCGAGGTCCATACAGAAATGGTTTGTCGAGATCGGTGGGGAAGAACTGACTGGCCCGCACAAAGCCCTGACCTCAACCCCATCGTACATCTTTAGGATGAATTTCAACACCGACTGCGAACCAGGCCTAATTGCCCAACATCAGTGCCCAACCTCACTAATGCGCTTGTGGCTGAATGAAAGCAAGTCCCTGCAGCAATGTTCCAACATCTAGTGAAGAGCCTTCCCAGAAGAGTGGAGGCTGTTATAGCAGCAAAGGGGGAACCAACTCCATATTAATGCCCATGATTTTGAATTGAGATGTTCGACAAGTAGATGTCCACATACTTTTGGTCATGTAGTGTACATGTCAGTAAATACACAACAGGTAGGTCACATTGGGGAGAGGCGTTGTGCTGTGGGCTTTATTTGTCTTTTTAAACCAGGTTTGCTGTTCACTTGCGCTATATAAGATGGAAGGGAGCTCCATGCACTCATGGCTCTGTATTATACTGTATGTTAGAGAGAGAGAGTGTTTTCCTAATGAGAGACAATTCAATCAGCGGTGCCTCGCTGTGTCTGTTGTTTGACTTTCCACCCAGACCTACCTGTGTGTGGCCAGCCAGCCTGTCACTCAAATACACCACCTTGGATGGTGGACTTGGGGGGTGGCCTTACTAGTAGTGTACATACTGCTGTGCTGTGTGCTCAACGTCTCTCTAGACTAGAGGAATGACAATACAAATCATGTGCTCTTTACATATGAGGAGGGTGTGCTTTTGCATGTACTAAAGTATTTATTTTAACACTGGCGAAACGTTGCAGACTGTGCATGATTATTCACAAAAGCTGAAATGTGAGAGATTGTTAATCCAACTTGCACAATAGGGTGATTCAATTTAGAACACAAACTCAATAGATAATATTTACCATGTCGAGGGTAGTTATGGAAGTCATTTGCACCCGTATGCACTGAGTAAACTGAAAGACACACAAACCAGTGGTCTACATGGATAAACATTACGTTTCCCTCGCACTCCGAAACTATGGGATCATGCAGTGCAGAGCCATCATCTGTCCTTGATGAGCTGTTTGAGCTGAACTGAGGATGTCTGGGTCAATAGGACATTATTCTTATTATTACCCTCCAGAAGTAGTACAGAGATGGCTACAGTATAATTTAGTACTACTAAATGTAATTTATCTCTAATTGCTATATAATTCCGCAACAATTATCACATCTTTAATGTAATTGTTATGTAATTATTCCTACATATGATGTTGTTGTTTTAATCAAGGCTAATGAAAGGGGGGAGGTGTCAGGTGTGCTAGCTACAGCAAATTATTTAGTTTTACATATTGCTCTTAAAATGACATACTTACTGTAGTTGATGGATCTTTGAAATGCTAACATGTCAATAGTGCATTAGGAACCATTACAATATAAATACCAGTTTTTCCTTTTCGTGTTTTGCTATCTTACATAGTTCTTTAATCTAGAACCAATGAAGTTGTGTATGGAAGTAATATTGCAAATCTAAGTGTTTCTGCTTTCCCAATCAAGAAACCTCATTAAAACCAAACAGACTAATGTCAGTAAAACACAAATGTCAGACTGGTCTTCTCTTCTTAATATAGAAGGATGCCTGCTGCAGCCTTCTCCTGTGGATAGCGTGGGTAGATGACAGAATAGGTGTATTTAGTTTGTTTTTATTCAAATTTTTTTTTTTTGCTGTCACAGTCCCCTCCCCTCATGCTCCTCTTCAAACTTCCAGCCTGCCTCTGTCGTGCCTGTCTCTAATTACCTCCAGCTATCCTCCTTTAAAACCCCCCTCTCTTCTCCTCTCTTCGTTCCCACTGGGCCCAATTTAGCAACTAATATAAGCAAATGTTATCTAAAAGACTTTCCAAAGCATAGTCTGCTTCAATTTGGGAGCTTTGTCATGACTTATTTACAGTTTTTCTTGGGTGAAAGTAGTCAGGTTTCGTTGGAAGCATCTTCCTGGGGGCTTTCCGCCCAATTACCTTAAATAGACCAATTATTTCCCATCTCAGCTGCTGGTAGAACATAACCACTATACCTGGCATGGACATTTTCTGCAGCATGAGAAATGTAAAATACAACACATATATAATAACTCCATGGACCTACATCTCCTCCCTCTCATTGAGAAGGCTTAGGACGCCCCCTTAATAGAAAAACTCAGGCCTAATCAGGATCACTGCCTCATATTCCCTTGTTAGACCGGATGGGTTTGCTGTGTATGGACTTGTTGGCTGGTAAATGGGATGTTTCTCAGCTTAATAATATGCCATAAATAACCCCATCATCAGAACACCTCTCATATAGACGTAGTCTCTGTATATTAGACAGGCTCAGATACGCTGAACCCTGGACCTGATAATGAGCTTGCTGTGAGATGGAGAGATCTGATTGGAGGGGGAACTTGTGTGAGGTGCTCAGAGAGCCTGTGTGTGTATTACACTGTGGCCCCCTGTGATACTATATGGTCTATAATACAGTGTGATTAGTTTTTTTGGGGGGCCATGAACACAAAAGGGGAGTTGTATTTGACTACTAGCACTGACTTTGTATTTGTATTTATTACAATTAAGGCAGTTATACAAATTTTTAAAACATTCATAACAGATTTCACAACACACTAAGTGTGTGCCCTCAGGCCCCTCCTCCGCTACCACATATCTACAACACAAAATCCATGTGTAGATGTATAGCGCTGTGTCGGTCAGGAAATTTCGTAAGCTGGTAATTGTCAAGCAAATAATTGTCTGTCTCACGGTAATTGACCGTAATTAACATAAACACATTTAGCATCTCCTGGCTTCCACACATAGTCTACAAGCCACTGATGCAGACCTTTGGAGCATTCACATTTTAACAAGTCTAATAAATCCATGTAATATAGCCTACACCTTCACAATAAATCCATTATTTATATTAGACAGGTCTAAAGAGGCATGATATGAAGAAAATGTAGTCTATTTCAGAAGAACAGAATAGCATACTCTGAGTTGTCCTTATGTTAGGTCTTGATCTGGCTATGCCAAATGACTGTCGGCTACTTAATTTAGAGTTATTAATGTAACTTTAGTTGTTCTACAAACGTTGGGCTATATGTTTTGATTTTTAATATATTGTAAGGCTGCATGATGTGATTCTAATGATGATTTGGAAAAAAGTAACTTGAAAGGCATGATCTCTGCTTTGTTTTTTTGTGCAGACTGTACACACTACATCAGTCACTCATTCACAATTTGACAAGCACTTGATAATGCCTAGAATTTCATGGTAGCATCCCCATTGTGTGGCCGTAATGCACCCTAAATTAATCTATGCCTTTTGCGGCCGGTGGCCGTTGTGCACTTCTCCCTGAGTGCTGCGCGCTCCATCACGTGATTGGGTCTTTCTCAAAGGCTACAAGTGAAGACAGACACATCCAGGATGCAACTGCGCGAGTCCTTATCCAATTCCGATGTGCATATTGAAGATATTGGAAGAACTGTCCACATTTACTTTTCATCAGACAACAAGATGAGTAGGCCTAACAAACCGTAAAAGCACTAGTTTATGTCAATCTACTAGTACAAAAGTTGACCTATTCCATTAGGTTAAGAGAAATACATATTCCAAACATAGTCTGGGACAGTTGTGGGATGTGATAGATCCCAAATTAATACAACCACTAGCATCCCAAAAACTTTTTTACGCAATATGGCTGACGCAACAGATCAGAACATTTAGTTTAAAATATTGACATTATAAGCGCAGCAATGCGCACATGGCAGTAGGCTATAAGCACAAATATTCCATTATCGGAAAACACCATTGTCGAAAGTGACCGCAAATGCAATTATACATGTAATGCTTTTATTATAAAGGTACATTTTTATGGTGAAAATCATCTTCCCCAAACTTGAAACTCAGGCTTTGCTTATGTATGCTAGTTAGGGTCTACACCCCTTGTAAAGCAGATTCATGTGCTTAATTTTAAGAAGTTATTTGGCCACTTTACATATACGCCTATAGGCTAGGCTACATGAGGTGTGTGACTATGATTAGAAAGGGTTAGGGTTAGGCATTGTTTCTTATGGTGGGCATCATTCACAAGTGATAATATATAATTCACAATTGATAGGCTAATATTGTCACCCATCAGAATTCTTGATTTAATCTTTACATATACTAAATAATATATGTGTGAAATTTGTTTTGATTTAAAACGGACCATTATCATGCACCTGTATCGAAACCGGGGCAGCGGAATAAATACATGTCATCTATGCACTTAAATAGCGAATGGAGGACGCTTTTCCCCTTGGTTTATTTTCATGCCAGCCAGGTAATCTATACTCCAGTTGTAAATATAAGCAATGTGCTTAATATTAGGAAAGTTGAGAAATAAATATAGTAGGCCTAGCCTATAGAAAGCTGATGGGATCCTCTTGTTAGTAGAGGCCAATGCTCTGTTTTCTAGCCTCAAGCATGTGTCCAGGTCTGTGAACTGTGATCATCGCTTAGAGTGGACCGGTATTTTGACTTGATGAACCCATTGATGCGGCCAGTCATGGCTGGTGCTCCATTACACAGGTTTGTAAATGGGTAACTGAGTGCTATTAATAAAGTCCTTGAATGTCACAAAAATGTCCTCCCGTTGAGTTTTTCCTTTCAACTATATGATTTTGAGCAGTTCCTCTTTGGCAGTCATATCTTCAAACACCATTCTGATGAAAATGCAAAACTGAGATGTGTCGATCACGTCTGCCAACTCATCAAATTAAAGTGAAAGAACACGCACTCATTTATGTATTTTTTAAGATGCTCCCTCAAATCCTCATCCACCATTTCACAGCGCCGTGTAACAGTATTTCTGGATAGCTGAATATCCTTAATAGCGGAAATGATTTCTGATTTATTTTTGAAATCATCAAACAATGGTTCTGCTGCCTCTAAAAAGGCCTCTTTTATCATTTCTCCACCCTGGAACGGTTTCTTGTGCTTTGCTAGTATGCAATTATGAGCTGGGCCTTGTAAAGATCGATTGTTGTTCAGCTAGTTGAGACTGAACTCTTTTACTTTTCTCTTACGTAGTTCACTTTTAGCTGGAAAGTCACTTTCATATTTCTTGTGAACAGTTTTGAAATGCCTCTCAACATTTCCTTTCTTAGCAAGAATGTTTGAATGGCAGATCAGACACACATTTTGAATTTGTTGTGGTAGATTTTCAGTTTCTTGCTGCTTGGTCCAGCACTCATATTAAACACGTAACCGCAACTTCATAGTAAAAAACAATTACCACTGGAACAACAAAGAATATTCTGTTACAGGTCTCGCAAGCATGGAAATGTAAACGTACTAACTGCAGATGGTTGCTATGGTAGGGACAGTTTGGAAAACAAATGTAGGAACTATAGTGCTGCGGGTTGGTCCAATTTGATGTCAATCAAGCAGTTTTTAAAAATATTTTGGCTGTACACTAATATTCGAGAAAGAAGCTAACCTGTAAGAAAAGCATACGGTGCTTCAGAGCTGTGGACCTCTATCTTTAAGCAGACTCAATGGTAACGCTGTGAATTGCCCAAAATAGTTTTTTGGTGTAATTCATTTTGAAAACTTTTATGCGGTCTACTAGAAAGAAGTTCGCAGTCGACCTCGATCGACGTCCTGTGCACCAATGCCCTAGACCCACTTCAATTTGCTTACCACCCCAAATGATCCACAGACGATGCCATCACACTGCCCTATCCCATCTGGACAAGAGGAATACATATGTAAGAATGCTGTTCATTGACTACAGCTCATAGTCAACACCATAGTACCATCCAAGCTCATCATTCAACACCATAGTACCCTACAAGCTCATCACTAACTTCTTATGGCTGCAATCCCGTTAATGGGATGATATGACAACAGCCAGTGAAAGTGCAGGGCGCCAAATTCAAACAGAAATCTCAATTCCTCAAACATACATGTATCTTATACCATTTAAAGGTAATCTTGTTGTTAATCCCACCAAAGTGTCCGATTTCAAATAGGCTTTACAGCGAAAGCACCACAAACGATTATGTTAGGTCACCGCAAAATCACAGACAAACACAGTCGTTTTTCCAGCCAAATACAGGAGTCACAAAAAGCAGAAATAGAGATAAAATGAATCACTAACCTTTGATGATCTTCATCAGATGACACTCATAGGACTTCATGTTACACAATACATATGTTTTGTTCGATAAAGTTCATATTTATATCCAAAAACCTCAGTTTACATTGGCGCCATGTTCAGAAATGCCTCCAAAATATCCAGAGAAATTGCAGAGAGCCACATCAAATAACATAAATACTCATCATAAACTTTGATGAAAGATACATGTTTTACATAGAATTAAAGATACACTTGTTCTTATTGCAACCGCTGTGTCCGATTTCAAAAGCTTTACGGCAAAAGCACAATATTCAATAATCTGAGAACAGCGTTCAGCCACAAAAGGAAGCCATACAGTTACCCGCCAAATTGTGCAGTCAACAAAACTCATAAAAAGCATTATAAATCTTCACTTACCTTTGCTGATCTTTGTCGGAATGCACTCCCAGGACTCCCACTTCCACAAGAAATGTTTGTTTTGTTCGGTAATGTCCATCATTTATGTTCAAATAGCTATTTTTGTTAGCGTGTTTGGTAAACAAATCCAAAGTCAGGAAGCGCGTTCACTAAAAGCAGACGAAATGTCAAAAAGTTCCGTAACAGTCAGTAGAAACATGTCAAACGATGTATTGAATCAATCTTTAGAATGTTTTTAACATAAATCTTCAGTAACGTTCCAACCGGAGAATTACATTGACTTCAGATGTGCGATGGAACAGAGCTGCCTCTCATGTGAACGCACATGGTCAGGTCATGATAGATTTGACTAATTCCTGTCTCCTTCGGCCCCACTTCACAGTAGAGACATCAGACAAGGTTCTACAGACTGTTGACATCTAGTGGAAGCCGTAGGAAGTGCAAACTCATCCATATCCCACTGTGTATTCAATAGGGTCTTGGTTGAAAATCGACAAACCTCAGAATTCCCACTTCCTGTTTGTCTTTTTCTCAGGTTTTTGCCTGCCATATGAGTTCTGTTATACTCACAGACATCATTCAAACAGTTTTAGAAACTTCAGTGTTTTCTATCCAATACGAATAATAATATGCATATATTAGCAACTGGGACTGAGGAGCAGGCAGTTTACTATGGGCACCTCTGTGCACCTTTCATCCAAGCTACTCAATACTGCCCCTGCAGCCATAAGAAGTTAAGCTCGAGGCCCTGGGTCTGAATCCCGCCCTGTGCAACTGGGTCCAGGACTTCCTGACTGGCCGCCCCCCAGTTGGTGAAGGTAGGAAACAACACCTCCACTTCGCTGATCCTTAACACCGGGGACTCACAAGGGTGCGTGCTCAGCCCCCTACTGTACTCCCTGTTCACCCATGACTGCGTGACTACGCACGCCTCCAACTTAATCATCAAGATTGCAGACGACACAACAGTAGTAGGCTTGATCACCAACAATGATGAGACAGCCTATAGGGAGGAGGTGAGGGCACTTGGAGTGTGGTGTCAGAAAAACAATCTCTCACGCAACGTCAACAAAGGAGAAGATTGTGGACTTCAGGAAACAGCAGAGGGAGCACGCCCCTATCCAAATCGACAGGACAGTTGTGGAGGTAGATAGTTTCAAGTTCCTCAGCGTACACATCACGGGCAAACTGAAATGGTCCATCCTCACAGACAGTGTGGTGAAGAAGGCGCAACAGCGCCTCTTCAACCTCAGGATGCTGAAGAAATTTGGCCTGTCATCCAAAACCCTCAAACTTCTACAGATGCACAATTAAGAGCATCCTGTCGGGCTGTATCACCACCTGGTATGGCAACTGCACCTCCCACAACCGCAGGGCTCTCCAGAGGGTGGTGCGGTCTGCACAACGCATCACTGGGGGCAAACTACCTGCCCTCCAGGACACCTACAGCACCCGATGTCACAGGAAAGCCAAAAAGATCATCAAGGAAATCAACCACCCGAGCCACTGCCTGTTCACCCAGCTAACATCCAGAAGGCGAGGTCAGTACAGGTGCATCAAAGCTGGAACCGAGAGACTGAAAAATAGCTTCTATCTCCAGGCCATCAAACTGTTAAACAGCCATCACTAACACAGAGAGGCTGCTGCCTCCATACAGACTTGAAATCATTGGCCACTCTAACAAAAGGATCACTAGTCACTTTAATAATGCCATTTTAATAATGTTGTTTACATATCTTGCACTACTCATCTCAGATGTACAGTTGAAGTTGGAAGTTTACATACACTTAGGATGGAGTCAATTAAACGTTTTTTTTATCCACTCCACACATTTCTTGTTAACAAACTATAGTTTTGGCAAGTCGGTTAGGACATCTACTTTGTGCATGACACAAGTCATTTTTACAACAATTGTTTACAGACAGATTATTTCACTTGTAATTCACTGTATCACAATTCCAGTGGGTCGGAAGTTTACATACACTAAGTTGACTGTGCCTTTAAACAGCTTAGAAAATTCCAGAAAATGATGTCATGACTTTAGAAGCTTCTAATAGGCTAATTGACATCGTTTGAGTCAATTGGAGGTGTACCTGTGGATGTTTTTCAAGGCCTACGCTCAACCTCAGTGCCTCTTTGCTTGACATCATGGGAAAATCAAAACAAATCAGCCAAGACATCAGAAAACAAATGGTAGACCTCCACAAGTCTGGTTCATCCCTGGGAGCTATTTCCAAACGCCTGAAGGTACCACTTTCATCTGTACAAACAATAGTATGCAAGTATAAACACCATGGGACCACGCAGCCGTCATACCGCTCAGGAAGACGCGTTCTGTCTCCTAGAGATGAACGTACTTTGGTTCGAAAAGTGCAAATCAATCCCAGAACAACAGTAAAGGACCTTGTGAAGATGCTGGAGGAAACAGGTACAAAAGTATCTATATCCACAGTAAAACGAGTCCTATATCGACATAACCTGAAAGGCCGCTCAGCAAGGAAGAAGCCACCGCTCCAAAACCACCATTAAAAAGGCAGACTACGGTTTGCAACTGCATATGGATCGTACTTTTTGGAGAAATGTCCTCTGGTCTGATGAGACAAAAATATAACTGTTTGGCCATAATGACCATCGTTATGTTTGGAGGAAAAAGGGGGAGGCTTGCAAGCCGAATTACACCATCCCAACCATGAAGCACGGGGGTAGCAGCATCCTGTTGTGGTGGTGCTTTGCTGCAGGAGGGACTGGTGCACTTCACAAAATAGATTGCATCATGAGGTAGGAAAATTATGTGGATATATATTGAAGCAACATCTCAAGACATCAGTCAGGAAGTTAAAGCTTGGTCGCAAATATGTCTTCCAAATGGACAATGACCCAAAGCATACTTCCAAAGTTGTGGCAAAATGGCTTAAGGACAACAAAGTCAAGGTATTGGAGTGGCCATCACAAAGCCCTGAACTCAATCCCATAGAAGATTAGTGGGCAGAACTGGAAAAGCATGTGTGAGCAAGGAGGCCTACAAACCTGACTCAGTTACACCAGCTCTGTCAGGAGGAATGGGCCAAAATTCACCCATCCATTTATTGTGGGAAGCTTGTGGAAGGCTACCCAAAACGTTTGACCCAAGTTAAACAATTTAAAGGCAATGCTACCAAATACTAATTGAGTGCATGTTAACTTCTGACCCACTGGAAATGTGATGAAAGAAGTAAAAGCTGAAATAAATAATTCTCTCTCCTATTATTCTGACATTTTACATTCTTATAATCAAGTGGTAATCCTTACTGACCTGAAACAGGGAATTTTTACTTGGATTAAATGTCAGGAATTGTGAAAAGCTGAGTTTAAATGTATTTGGCTAAGGTGTATGTAAACTTCCGGCACAGTCAACTTAGTGTCAACTTCTGACTCACTGGAATTGTGATAGTGAATTATGAGTGAAATAATCTGTCTTTTAAACAATTGTTGGAAAAAGGACTTGTGCCATGCACAAAATAGATGTCCTAACCGACTTGCCAAAACTATAGTTTGTTGACAAGAAATGTGTGTAGTGGTTGAAAAACAAGTTCTAGTGACTCCAACCTAAGTGTATGTAAACTTCCGACTTCAGCTGTAAATACTGTATTATATTCTACATTATCTTAGTCTATGCCGCTCTGTCATTGCTCGTCCAAATATTTATATGTTCTTAATTCTTTTCATTTTCATTAGATTTGTGTTTATTGTGTGTATTGTTGTGAAATTGTTAAATACTACTAGTTAGATATTACTGCACTGTTGGAGCTAGAAACACAAGCATTTCGCTACACCCGCAATAACATCTGCTAAACACGTGTATGTGACCAATAAAATGGGATTTGACTGCCTTCATGACTCATGTCCGCTGGTGTGGCGGTAATACGGACACTGCAACAGCCCTATACGTGTGTGTATAGTGTGTATGTTACCATGTGTGTGTATGCGTGTGTCTGTGCCTACAGTATGTTTGTGTTTCTTCACAGTCCCCGCCGTTGTCTTTTTATCTGTTTTTTAAAATGTGATTCTTCTGCTTGCATCAGTTACCTGATGTGGAATAGAGTTCTATGTCGTCATGGCTCTATGTAGACTTTTCTGATAACTGCTTTTTTGAGGGAAAAGTGTACTTACTACGACTGTGATTTGTGGTTTGCTCACCTAGCTATCTTAAGATGAATGCACTAATTGTAAATCGCTCTAGATTAGAGCGTCTGTTAAATGACTAAAATGTCAAAGGTAATGAGAGGCTGGCCCAGGATGTCCTGTTACCCTTCTGGGACGCTGACAGTTGATTCATCTCCCGTCTTTCCTTAATGAATTAACCTCTCCAAGGCTGTTGGAAGTTAGAATAGAATATAACAATGATCGCCTTTCAATTGAGAACCTTTTCTTCGGTTCATCATCAACATGAATGGGCAGTAAGATTATCTATGTGTGTGTCAGTGATTCCCTGTTGGTGACTATGTAACCTGGGATGCCCTCCTATATCACATACCTGTCACAGTAGGATGATGGACATGCTTTAGATGTATGTTTTTACATGAAGAGATCACATGATTGAGATACAGGTGACTGATTGGTTTTGCCGACTCCTCACTGGAGGCGTTGTTTTCCTGTAGACACGAGGAAGAATAGCAAGCCTGCCGCCCTGCTCCTGCTTCACTGGGTGTGAGTGACATTTGGACATGGTTTAGGAGGGGAGATTTGAGGCGTGCTGTTTGTTGTGTCTCTTTCTTACATTAATCAATGCTCAAAAGGTCTCACATAATTGTGTCTATTTTCAGGCCATCCATTTCTGCACAATGACCACAGAGCTGGGGCCTAATTGAGACGCCAGTGCTAATTTTCAGCGAGAGCATGATAGGCAGGGACTCATCTCTCCGGCCCCAAAACGATACAGACGGGGAAATGGCAGAGGTCAGACTAGCTTTTCGCCATGAAAGAGATCAAGATTATTCATTAATCTCCATTCCAGGGCCGTTAGACCTACACACGCGCGTGCACACGCACATTCACACGCCCGCAAATACATTCACACAAACCACTTGGATCATAACAAGCTTAGGAGGATATCATGACTAGACGCTGGTGGATATTCATCCATCAGAAGGGACTAGCGAGCATAGGCGAATCAGGCTCAGCGTTTGGCACATCTTAATTATTATGAAAGCATTATTGGCCAGTTCATCATGTTATCTCTGTAGCACTACACTAATGGTCCATCCTGGTGATGAATGCACTTATTATTTATTTCCTGTACCAGACAGCAGAAACCACGGCCATTTCCCGTCCAGTAAAGGAGTGAGTTGGAGAAATACTAAATGAGTAACCAGGCAGTATGGCATCATTAGATATAATTTGACTGATATTGCTGTGTGGTTGACTGTGTAGGAATGGGCCTTTTGACCAATGATATCAGTCTTACCAATGCTTAATAGGTGGGGAGAGAGGAATAGGATTCTGCTGTAATGACCCATAAAGAATGAGGGTGATGTGATTGTAATAACCCATAATAACATATTACTATGAGTTGCTCCCCTTAAATACCAGAAGAGGAGCACATCTCAGTGACTGGGTTTGTGAATAAAGAAGCTGGCCCAAGACACATGCCATACACGCACGCACGCACGCACACACACACACACACAGTATCCATGCACAGAACAGGGTTACAGCGGCACATCAGCATATCAAAGATTCCCTCACTCACTGAGATCCTCTATGCTTCTCAGAGGTGAGATCTGCATTGCAGTCTTGCATATACTCATTCATTCATAGTCCATCCAACCGGAAGGAAGGAAGGAAGGAAGTGAGTGAGTGAGAATGCTGTTATTGTTGCCTGTTGCTGCCCACATTCAAACTGGCCCAATTTTGTCAGCCTCTATTAAAAATGTACTAAAATTGCAGATCTGCCATTAACACTAATGAAATCTCTGTTTGTAATGTAGCTAGTTACCTCCTACTGTATGTGAGCTGTTGAGTGACGCGGGAATATATCAAGTCTGTCTAATTATAAACGAGGTAGTTTGGGTTGCATTGTGCCTACGAACAGCCCTTAGCCGTGGTATATTGGCCATATACCACACCACCTCGGGCCGTATTGATTTAAAAAATCCCGCCGAAGGGCTCTTCTTAAGCACGACAGTACACAGAGTGCCTGGATACAGACCTTAGCTGCGGTATATTGGCCATTTTCAGTATCACAAACCCCTGAGGTGCCTTATTGCTATTATAATCTGGTTACCAACATAACCACCCAGTTTATAATGTACGATATACCACTGCTTTCAGTCAATCAGCATCCAGGAGCCAGACTACCTGATTTATAATGGCCAATATACTACACCCCTCAGGCCTTATTGATTAAATGTACAGGGTAAAGTTTGTACTTGTAGCTTTCTTTCTCTAATTGTATCTTTTGTCTGTTCCCCTTTTTATAGTTGATGTAATTATTTAGCTTGCAGCTGGAAGGATCCCAACCACATAGATTAAGGACAGTATCTTGTCAGGATGCCAAGACTGTGCCTCTGTCTACACACTCTTTCTCCCTCCCTCTCTCCCTCTCTAGCCTTTCTCTCACTCTTGAAAACAACTTAAATTCACCGTGTCACTTCGTACCTCTCTTCCTGTGGTTGCAGGTGCAATGACCCACAGTGATGTCAGCAGCACTATGAGCGGCCAGGTCCAGTCAGAGAACACAGAGACGTCTCCGGCCCCCTCACTGCCCCCTTCACTGCCCCACAGGGACCAGGGGGACGGGGACGAGCGGGGGCAGGCCGAGGAACACAAGGAGCCCATCGACGACACGGAGCACAGGGACAGGGGCTCCAGCGAGTCAGTGGGCAGCGGCTCTTCCTTTGAGGAACTGGACTTGGTGGAGGAGATGGTGAAGGAGCTGGAGAGAGAGTTGGGGAGGGAGGGGGAAGGCCTCACGGTGGAGGAAGGAGCCAAGGAAGCCCCATGAGAGGCTGTCGCTAGCCTATGGGGGATGGAGAGGAGTAGAAGACTGGGTGATAAAGGGATGGATGGAGGTAACTCCTCTGGGTCTATTATTCTGGGGTGATAGAGAGATTTCTTCAGCGAATCTTAGTTGTCTTGTATGCCAACTTTTGTTCGTAGCCATACAATTTATCATGACAGACATGCCATCTATTTCTGGACCTCTGTACTTTCCTGTACCTAAGACGGTAATTTATTTGTTGAGAGATTATAACAAAACTCTTTATTTTTTGTAAAACATATCAATAACAACAGTTCTTCCTTTTTTCAAAGATGTCTTAATTTAAAAAGGGTTTATCAATACTAAACAGATATAACTATTGTATGATATGATACATTCACCAGTAGAAAATGATACACTCTGAGTGGAGAGAAATATTGTTACAATATACTTGTGGGACTGATGAAAGTCAATCTTTCTTTTCATTTAAATATTTAAATGTTAAAAACATTGTGTACAATAGATTTAATCATCTCTCATCATAGTAGACACACATTTTATATAAGATGGACAACAATTATATATAATCGAATATATAGTGTAAGATTAACAAACATATGAAGGAATCAAAGGCATTTAGTTGTGAATGATTTGTAATTGCATCTAACAACATATCGGGACAATTGAGATGCTACCTACCTGCAATGGGCTACAATGTTTCCAGAATACTGTTATGATGCCATTTCCCACTATTTAGCCACCAGAAAATCCAGAGCATGTACTGTACAAGAGGGTATCTAAAGCAATATCTGCCTTATTCATTTTTACATGAATAACAACCTTACAAGGTCATTTAGCTTTTGCCCTCAATTTGAAATAGGTTTGACACCTGGGAAACTCTGAGAACTGGGGCAGGGCTTAAACCGAGTGGTGTAGACTAATCCATAGAACTGCAAGAAGAGGGGGTTTAGGTGAAAGTCAGTTCAGACTCATAAAGTCATCAAGGGCTAGGATTTACAATTCAACTCTGAGATGGAAACAGTCTGAAAGTACTGTATTTTTATTCATCTGGTAGACTTATGTTATCTAACAGTTTAACAATACAGCCAATCAAAAGAAAAGATTTGAAATCTTCACCTTTCAGATGATCTGTTCTATTACTTTGGCCTAGGTGTTTCCAGTCTAAATCAAATAAAATGTTATTGGTCACATACACATGGTTAGCAGATGTTAATGCGAGTGTAGCGAAATGCTTGTGTCTAAACTTGTTCAACTACTCTGGTCTGTCATGTGTACCATTAGAATCTTTAGTCTTTGACTTGAATCCGGGATACAATGTTCCACTTCTTTTAAGTATTATAACAACTTCCTGTATGTCATGTTGATAATCCTATGATATAGACATGGGGCTCACGCCATTTGTTTTTGTCACATGTTCTTCTGTTGGATCTCTTGTCTTGTGCTTTGAGACACAAGACAAGATAATGTACAATGCCATGGAGGTGTCTTTCTGTCTGGAATAAACATGTTTAATTGCAAATGTTAACCTAGAGGATATGCAATTGTAAAAATGTTCTGTATAAAATATCAATACAGAAAACTAATACTGTTTTGATATTGTACGCATATTGTGGTAAACCCGTGTAGTATTCAGCTGGTGAAAGTATATTGCTCTGTCCCTATTGCTTACTCTACAGCGCAGAAAATGAATCCTCTGTGGCCTTTTTATTGATGAAAGTCTCTCTTTTATGAAGAAGAGCTTGCCTCACATAGGTAGGGAGGGGTATTATATGAGGAAATTATAGATGGACCCAAAGTACCTACTAACTTAACAACCACTTTCTTTCATGCAACCAGCTTTCATGACCACTCAAACTTGTCTTTATTTTTATTGGAAGCTTGTATTGACGACAATTCTCTTTACTAAAGGAGGCTCAGAGAAAGGCCTGGTGAATAGATTTCAAAAAGCTACATGAAAGCGGGACAGTATGTGAAGAAAGGGCATCTCTGGTAAAATGCATCTGCAATACAACTTGAGCCACATTCACCCTTTGTGAAGGAGCCATTTGTCTCAGCACTCTCTTGAAGTAATAGATGTTTATGACAGAGTAAATCAATATGCACAATATGTGTGTGAAGAGCATACTTTTCAATATGTATGTACAATGGTCAGAAAGTGTTCAATGTGTTACCTATAATCCCAGTGCCTCTCCTCATACCAGTATTGGGAAAACTACATTTACAACTCCACAGGGTTGGTGGAGTAATTGATTACATATATTCAGTTTACATGTAATCTGATTACAAAAATGTTGTAACTAACCTGTTACATTACAAGCAACAATATTGTAATCAGATTACATCTACTTTTGAAAAACTAGATGATTACTACTTTGATTACTTTTAAATTCAGAAAGGATGTTTGTGGAAAAAATACATTGACACCTTTCTGTTTTCTCAATGACATTCAATTCAGCATTGAAAAAAGGTGCAAGTTGAATTTTTTTCCCACCTGAGCGAGTCTGACCACAAGTCAGAGACCATTATAATGACACTCCAAATGCGTTTGATGGATCCTGAGTTTGGGTAATCTAAAAATGACGTTGCTGATTTCAATTTTGGAGAGGGAACTTTACCGGATTACATTTAGAAAGTAACCTACCCAACCCTGTATCTGCACACGGTAAGTGCTTCTCAGGTCATTTTATGTCTGAATACCCATTTCAGTTCACAACAATGAGGGAAGAGGCAGCAAAGTTGGCAGAGTGCTACACGTCTTGGCCCTTTGTCTCTATGAAATGTAGATCTTACTGTATTGAGTGGGATTTCAATTTAACAATGAAATGATTGACATTAATTGGCTTATACTTATCTTAAAGCCCTTTCCAACTGTAATGATTCTCCGAAATTGGAACATTCAAAATCTATCTATAGGACACTTTGAGTCTGTGGTGAGGGACTAATGTTATGGACATTCACTGCTAGTAATATTGACTTTGTGCGAACATTTGTTGCCTGGCTAAATTTTCTCTGAGCATTTAATAGAGCTTTTACATGGCCATAAAAAAAATGATGCTGTTAATTTCTCCAAGATGGTTAATCTGCTGCAGACCTTCTTGGCCAATCACTATTGATTAATGTCCTCATTTACAGAGAATCATTGATGTCACATTCAACTACTCTATCAGTAGCCTATGCATTCAACCAGGGTGTGTCCTACAGTGTATCCATCAATATAACCCTGTTCAAGTCTGTTCTTCAATCCATTCATCACTCATAGACTGTTGTTTGATTTATTCAATTGTTTCCAGATAGTGGGTTTCCACACTGTCAACTCCCTTCATCCGTGATATGCAAAGCATTTCTGAAAGAGCGGTGTGCAATACTGGTATCAATGATTTAATACGCTATATATACAAAAGTATGTGGACACTCTTTCAAATTAGTGTGTTCGCCTATTTCAGCCACACCCGTTGCTGACAGGTGTATAAAATCGAGCACACAGCCACGCAATCTCCATAGACAAACATTGGCAGTAGAATGGCCTTACTGAAGAGCTCAGTGACTTTCAACGTGGCACCATCATAGATGCCACCTTTCCAGGGGTCAAAGTAGATTTCATTTCTTACGTGTATGGGACACTCAATTGTGCGCAGTCATTTTTTATTATACTACAAACATTACAGTGTAGCCTACTCTGCTGACACTGACTAACAGATCAATAAAAACTATGTTTTCTTATCTATATAATTCGTCTACGAAAAGGGGAGACACAAATACAATATGATATTCATCTAAGCTGGAGAAGGAAATTATTGACCAAGAACAAACAAAAGTGGGACTGACCCAATAACAAAGACAGTGAATATGCACACTCACCGATGTTCTCCGCTGGTGCCAATAAGATACTGTAGGCTACAGTTCGCTCAATTAAGTTAATAATTTTGATGACTAAAAGACAGATTGTAGTCTTTTCAATGTAATCTCTTTACAGCAATAGCCATTTGCTTTCCAAACAATTTTTCCACTATTGTATTTTTACTATTGCGATATGCCTGGTTGGGTCTCTGCTTTTCACTGACAGTCGCAACTCAACAATCATCTATTTGGTATTTGAAGCTCGCGCTGCCCAAATTGCGGCTATTTCTGTAGGCTATGCAATTTAAAACAATCCACAGTTTAAAAAAAAAAAGCTTATGTTATTTTGTGGCCAATCATGCTTCCTGGTGTAGTAGCCTATTTTTTATGATTTTATGTATTTTTGTATAGACAGGGGTAAGCTAATTAGGCTATATCATTTTGGCAATGTAATTCAATTTACTTTCGGGAAAGCGTCCCCTAGCCTTATGGACACGCCTCATATGCCTTTTAAAATGGCATTAACACAACCAGTCATTATGTTTTCATCTGATTGTCAAACAATCACTTAACAAAGGGGATCCTGTAGGCTACGCGCACATTCGTCCACTCACAACATAATTGCAGCTTCCAAACCCCAACAGTGCACCCACAATTTGATGACAGGAAGGGGACATATGTTACAAAACACCTACGTGTATTATAATGACATTCTGCGATTGTCAATGGGCCTACTTTTGTAGCCTGAATTGATGCAACCACTGTTGTCCAAGCGCGCCTCCGTCTCAGCCACTCATCTCCGCCTTGTCCACGGTGTCTCAGCCACTCATCTGCGCCTAGACAAAATATAAGTCTTCTCCTCAAACCTCAAAAGATTTGGAGCGTATACCAGCCGATTCCAGACAATCGGCTAATTGTTCATGCGGCTGATAAGCAGTAATGTTAAATAATGGTGTAATAGTCTATAGTTTTTTGGGCATGTTGTGTTAATTGTGATATGCTCACGTTTTACCGGTACGGCGTACCACTCACTATCGAGTTCCAAACTGCCTCTGGAAAAGTCAGCACAATAACTGTTTGTCAAGAGCTTCATGAAATGGGTTTCCATGGCCGAGCAGGCGCACACAAGCCTAAAATCGCCTTGTGCAATGCCAAGTGTCAGCTGGAGTAGTGTGAAGCTCGCTGCCTATGGAGCAGTGGAAACGCGTTCTCTGGCAGTCAGACAGACGAATCTAGGTTTGGCAGATGCCAGAACGCTACCTTCCCCAATGCATAGTGCCAACTATAGTTTGGTGGATGAATAATGGTCTGTGGCTGTTTTTCATGGTTCATGCTAGGCCCCTTAGTTCCAGTGAAGGGAAATCTTAACGCTACAGTATACATTTACACTCTAGACGATTCTGTGCTTCCAATTTTGTGGCAACAGTTTGGGGAAGGCCCTTTCTTGTTTCAGCATGACAATGCCCTCATGCACGAAGCGAGGTTCATACAAAAGTGGTTTGTTGAGGTCAGTGTGGAAGAACTTGACTGGCCTGCACAGAGTCCTGACCCCAACCCCATCGAACACCTTTGGGATGAATTGGAACGCTGACTGCGAGCCAGGCCTAATCGCCCAACATTAGTGAAGGACCTCACTAATGCTCGTGTGGCTGAATGGAAGCAAGTTCCCGCAGCAATGTTCCAACATCTAGTGGAAATCCTTCCCAGAAGAGTGGAGGCTGTTATAGAAGCAAAGGGTGGACCAACTCAATATTAATGCCCATGATTTTGGAATGAGATGTTTGACAAGCAGGTGTCCAAATATTTTTGGTAATGTAGTTTAATTAAATCACTATGAAACCGTGACTTCTCGATATTACACTCAGCCTTTTATATTCCGGGGCCTCGTTTGGATCACTCCGCTTCCCATGGTCCTTTGTGGGACGCATTTTCAACCCTCCGGTCCCGCTCCAATCACTAGGCGCATCGAGGTGGATTCTCTTCCACATGGATTGGCGCTCTAAGCATGCGTGTAATCACCAAACATCTGCGACTCATTTAGGGGGTGAAATATTCCAGAGAGGCAGGCTAAAGGCCCTAAATATTTTCCTTTTCATGGTGTCGGAGTGTGGGGTATTTGAATTTGAATCTTAAGTCGGCTATTCACCCCCCAGGTCTCTGGGCACCGTCCGGGTGGGCTAGGGAGATAGCAATGATGTTTACCAAAAACGTGTCTGGGTTCCCTTTGTTGTTGTTTGAATCCCAGATTGAGCCATTAGTCTTACTCGTTATATGTCTGATCCATTGAATGAATATGTGTAGGCCTACCACATGCCGATTTGCTTTTTCAATTTGCCTACTGTGATGGCTGACAGATCACAATGATTTATCTGGCACCCCACCTGTTCTCCAAAGGCAAGTTAGAAGAGCAGGCTACATACTGAAAATGGGGTAACACTGCTTTGACAACTGATGTAATTAATAGTGAAACCCACATGGGGTATATTTAGTGTTTTGAGGACATGGAGATATGGCCTTCCCTATGTTGTTAATTATTAATCCTATTCCAGCGGAAGTGTGGATATGGATGACGTCTCATACTAAATCAGTTGATAGACCCTCCATGACCGTGTGATGTTGGTTTTGGCAGTGTTGATCTCGAGTCCACGTCCAGCACGCACAGGGTTACCACCTGGGAGCCACCTAGCGCTCTCACTCGGCTGCGCTGCCATGTCAGAACTTGTGTGTGGACTGGAAATATAACATATATAGACCTCGCGGCAATGCAGCTAAGCAGTAGCCAAAGAGCTGCTGTTACAGGTTGTGCTTGCCCGATTAAACAAAATCAAGACGATTCCCTGAGCTTCTCCACATTTACACGCTCAGTGCAACCTAATCAACAGCTCTCAAAAACAGAAAAGGATAATAGAGAATTAGGATAATAGAGAAGTTGTCTTCTTATTCTTATTATTGTATTAATATTAATAGACTATTACTTTGAATTTGCTACCATTAGTCTATTATAAATTATAACAGTTCATCTTAAACATGTGAGAAAGACTGTGGCCAATTTCTTAATGCACAGATCAAAATCAATCAATTGTACCTGTATTGTTTGCAGGGTGGTCGTCCACAACATGCAGGCTGGTTAGCCCACAGACACACCTATTTGGAGTCACTATCACCCACAGGCGTTCGGTCTGTTCTCTTCTGTGTGTCAATATGACAGATCAGTTCACATGATGGCCTGTGGACTTCTGTGTTTTGTAAAACAAGGATATGCATGGGAAATAATGATTTGACACCAAAAAATCTCGGGCACCCGGAATTTTTTTTTTTTCAACAGTCTTCTCATCTCCAGGCAGGCTAATTGATAACTGCGCTATCTCAATTGTTATCAAATAGATCTGTTGCACAGCCGAGTTTAGAAGGTCGACGCGCTGTTAATAATATGATGTAAGTATTTTGTTAAATTAGTGCCTGAGGTATGTAAAATGTGGACTTTTTAACCCTGGCCACGGGATAAAATCTCAAGGAATCCGCGCGCTCGTCCGAATCTTTTTCAGCACCAAGGACACTTACTCAAGCGCGCCGCAGCTCTGAGGCGCGAAAACTTCATTCACTCTCGGTCCAAGTCCTGCCTTCCTTCATCGTGAGTATCCACCAATTGTTTATTCAGCAGAATAACATGAGATTTATCAAAGGCTTCACCAAGGATATGAAGTGCACGACCTAATCTGTGTAACCTATCCGACTTGGAATCGCTTTGAAGTGAGATTCATTTGACAGGTAAGAGCTTTTGTTATTTGTGTACATTTGTTCCCAGCAACAGCAGCGTGCATTCTGTATGCACGATTACGACCATGTGGATGTATTTGTACGACTATATCAATGCAACAAAGCTTTGTTACAGACATAGAAGAGATAACGATTGATAATGACAATATACAAACTACTGGATTAGTGTATCAGGCTAATCCCATTCTATTCCTACTTCGTTTTGACACACCTCTCATAATGTCTAGAATTATTTGTACATCATTTGTTTGATTGACAGGTTAAATACATTAAGGATTTTTTTGTGAATGCAATTACTATAGAATAGGGTTACTTGGTTGTAATAGTAAACAAATGAGATCATACCACCATCCTAATAATCTTTATCTGTTTAGATCTTTGAGCAAATTTAGTAGAGACACTAATACATGAGAGAATCCAAAAGGGACTCCTCATCCATGATATATTTGACTGTATTTCCATCATTCAACATCTATGTCTATAATGCTTTTATTTGATTTCATCTGATATTTAATGATAATTGATGTGACTCAAAATCAAGTTGCATTTCCCATAGATCATACAGTTGGTCAAATTATGATGTTTCCTAAAAGGGGGAGAAGGGGGAGAAGCCTTATCACAACGGCAATGCATCTTGGTGTCTTTCTTTGAGCAAATTATCTTGTAAAACAATGGCGAGCCCATGGCAGCACTCAGACCCAGAGTGCAGAGATGTTGATTAGGGTAAATAATTCAAGATGTGGCTGAAGAGGAATATGTTCTTCTCTTCGCATCTGGAGATCCGAGCAGAAACAGGAACAGGAGGAGGAGACGAGCCACTCTTTGTGCACCCATATCTTTATGATGTCCAAATGGAATCCATCTCACCTGTATCAGCGTGGTGCAGAGTGGGCAGTGGCCCACGGCTAAGTGCGCACACGGGGGAGGGGTGGAATCATGCTAATCCCCCTAGGTGTTTTCAGAGTAGCTGCTTCTCAAAGTATCTCAGAGCATGGCGGAGCAGTGTTATCGCTGAGCACCCAGCGTGTTAAGATGCTCCTTATCCACTAAGAACACAAGCGTCCCCAGCACCGGGCCACGGAGGTCAGGTGACTTTGAAGTGTTGTATAGATGGACGGGAGCACCTTACACCAGTTCACCTGTCAAGCCACCGCACCTTGAAGTATGCCACCACCATTCACCAGATCCATTGAGCACGGTCTAATGGATGGATCTACTGTATAGAAAATTATTTATAGATTCCAGTCAACTTCAGTGTGAATGTACATGGGTAGATCTGTTTTATCATTTTGTTAGAGCATGAACTGATATACAGTATAGAGGGAAACCATAGAGATCCTATTACATTCTAATTTCTAATTCTATGGGGAAACCAAAGTAGCTAACACAACTCAAATGCCTGATAAGATATCTCAGTGTCACCCGGGTCTCTTATTCATCATTTGGGTTTAATTAGCTAGCCGTCATCTGTGATTAAAAAGCAGGGTGATGAATGGCTGTGGTCCTATCAAACAGGACAGCTTAATTACTTACACCTCCTTTTGGCCTCTTAGGCTACCGATCACACACACACACACACACACACACACACACACACACACACACACACACACACACACACACACACACACACACACACACACACACACACACACACACACACACACACACACACACACACACACACACACACACACACATCATTAGTTGATTAAAAATCACTTGCCGATCAAATAAATGCCTGAACATCTCCTAGGACATTGTTTCAAGTGTGAGTTATGCTTCCAGGCATTTTTGTGCTTCCATAATAATGCAGCTAGAGTAGTATGCAGCAGATGTTGTGTGTGTCCCTGGACTGGTATACCTGTAGAGCTAATAGAGAGGCCTGGGGACAGTCAAGGATCCCTGAGGTTGTTATGTAGGACCAGGGACAATGTGTGTTCAGCCATGCATCTGTCTCACTGAAAGTTATTTGGTTTATGTTGTGAGAATCTGTGTTCCCTGCAGCACATATATCATTTGTATTGGGGATGTATGTGTTTTTGTGTGTACAGTTTGTGTCTATCTGCATTGGGGATGTATGTATTTGTGCACGTGAGTAAAATGTGTGTTTGAGAGATAACAAGACAGAATGAGAGCATGTCTCAGGTTTCAGTTTAGGATCAGGGGGTCCACACTTGTTTCTTTCTTGTCATTGATGGTGTGTGTGATGAATAATGGAAAGACCCACAGAAAACCTAACGCAGCCCCTGAAACATAAACACCATGCCTCCATCACCCTGTCTGGGCCGATCACAGCTCTGCCTGTAATGAGCTCACGGACACACAGAGAACACAGAGAGGCGAGGAATCTTAAATGAGGTAGTACACAGTGAGGTGGAATCAGGCCCCTGGGAAGGGGAGAAGATATGGTACTGTACCAGGGGATTCCCTCTCTCACACAGGTGCAGAGAGTGCCAGGGATGGAGTTACTGTAAGGGAGGAGCTGAGAGGCAGAGAAAGCTAGTAATGACAGACACACATGACCAAATCCAAATCTATTCTTTGTTTAATAGCTGAAAAGTCTGGACCTCTTGGTCTACTGTCAGCTCAATGATGAGGAGAGGAACCGTGGTGGTGTGAGATTGAGTAAGTGCCTGATTTGGTAGACATCTTCTTAATTGCTGTATATGTCCACTCTTTGTTATTCAGCACCGGCCTCAGATTTCCTGGGCTGCTATCGTTTAAACTTCAATTACTGCTTTTCCCCTTAATTTGTTTGGTATCAGTGACCTTATTTGGAAAGTTCAGTGCTCTTCATTTTCGGAGATGGGTTTGTCTTTTTGCCTCAGCAATCTCAGTGGTTATCATTGATCCAGTCAATCTCCCAGGCCTGGATTCATGGAACTGGATTCAACTGGTTATTCCTCTGCAGTTGAAGTGTTACTTCATGATAAAAATGAATGAAAACGCTCCTGAAGAAACTTTGTTTGTTATACAACTTTTCAGCACTGAAGTTGAACGTCTTTCTGGGCAAGTTGAAGTCCACAGTCTGTCAAAGAGAGAAAGGAAGTGGTTTTCAATCTATAACAAGTATGATCAAACCTGTAGCGAGTTCTGAATGGGTTATAAGATTATAATTAAAGATTAAGATCACTTTATTCGTCAATTGTACACAAAGGTCCAACCGAAATGTGACTTCTGCTTTTATCACAACTCCTCCAAAAGACACAAATACACACATACAGCTATTGGAGAGGTGCGGGGGGCAATGGCATCTAGGATTTGATACTACCAACCCCCCGGTTGCCAGCTCACTTCCTGTCAGACCCCTCCCCCCCCCCCCCCCGATATCTATCTACCCAGACTGTCACTAAATTAGTTGATAGAGAGAGACAGAGAGAGATGTTAGACACAGAGTTAGGCAGAGATATATGATGGGGAGCCCCAAATGAAAGACATATTTGTCAGGCTGCCACTGGTAGTTGGTAGTTCTCTCATTGCACTACCATGGCCAGATTAGGGGGATGGAAATTGTGATTTCTCCACTCATTGTGTTAAGATTAATTACTGTCAGGCTAGACTTGGCACAGCGTGGCGTCACATTTGGAACGATGTGGAGTGGACTTGCCAGTGTTAGCGTGTGTCATGACAATAAATTATTTATAGATGTTAAGCATGTTTCTTCTGTGATAACTGGGTGATATTTGTCATACATACTTATAAATCCATTACTCAAATCTAGTTGTATGGGAATTGGAAATTAAGATTGCTGCTTTAAAAAAAAGTTTGTTCAGTTTCTCAAAGATGCTGATGTCATTTTCTCATAAAGGGGGTTGCCACAGGTGGTTCTCTGATTGCAGGGCAGGAGGTTGATGAATTGTTTGGGTTGGGTGATGTGAGAGCTCAGAGCACTCAATGACCCCTCCCTTTCCCATTAGCAGACCATTCCCCAGTCTTGCTCCGCCCAGGCCCATTCTCGTTGTTAGCTGGAAATTTGATTTTGGGGGAAGCCTGGCTCCCATCACCCTCCTCTCCTCTCCTGTCGGTGTTGTGCTCCCAGGCAATTATTCCACAGGGAACCTCCTCCCTGGTCTTCCCTTGGCTCCAGCCTGCATATAGATGCCCACTCCCCAGCCTACCTGCCTTCCTATTATCATGTTAATGCTGCAGCTCTCCACTCCTGCCTGAGGAGGTGATTGAAAAAACGGAGACAAAATAACACCTTGTGAAGCTCTTCCTCCTCTTTCCTCTTCTCCGCCCACCCTCCTTCTCCTCCCCCCTCTTCCATCCTTGCTTGCTTTCCAAAACCTTCCCATTCCTTCACACCACCTGGCTTGAAGAGTGTAAGAGTCTGGCACTCTCCACACACTTGAATTAAAAAGGCCATCTGGTGAAGCGGAAAGCAGAAACTAGAGGGAAGAGAAGGGAGATGGCTGCATGGGAGGAGAGAGGATGAAATGAGGCTGGGTGCTCTTTGAAGTTAATACACATCAAATTGTATGTCACATGTGCTGAATACAACAGGTATTGTTTACCTTACCGTGAAATGCTTACTTACAAGCCCTTAACCAACAATGCAGTTTTAATAAATTTGAGTTAAAAAAATATTTACTAAATAAAATAAAGTAACACAATAAAATAACAATAACAAGACTATATACAGGGCTTACCGGTAACAAGTCAATGTACGGGGGTACAGGTTAGTCGAGGTAATTGAGGTAATATGTACATAGAGGTAGGGGTGAAGTGACTATGCATAGATAATGAACAGCGAGTAGCAGCAGTGTACAAAAACAATTTTGGACGGGGAAATCATTGTAAGCCTGTTGACCGTAAAGAAGACATGGCATTATACGCATTATCCTTTGCTGTCAGACAGTGGTTGTGGGGAGAGGTGCTGTACAGTTTCACCGTGTTTATCTGACTCTCCGGGGCTAAGCCAAACGCCTGACATTCCCACTCTCATTTGGTATTGGAGAAAAAGACCTGTCAGCCCACAAAACGCTGCAGCAGAGAGATGCTGTAAAATAAAATGCAATGTGTCACTTCTAGCATACATACATCCACAAAACCCACAGGCATTTTGCCTCTAAAGTATCTGCAGAGCAGAAATAACATTGACGGTTAGAGTGTATTGGTGAATTGAAGATATGCTGGTGATTTATTTGTAAGTTACAGGTAGAATAGAATACCTGGCAGTAAAGTGTGAAATAGAGCCATGCATTGGTTGATGGATGTAGTGGATGAAGTATGTATGTGAGTGAGAGGATGGGGCCAGTTTACAGCAGGCTTCTTTCCCAGTGCTCCCACAGGACGTTACTCAGTGGTCAGATTGGTCCACTTGTCCTCTCCTCGGCCTCGCCCGTCTCGTCCCAACCCTTCATGTCTCCGGTCAAGTTTCCATGGAAACAAAGAGTATAGAGAGGTTACCTAATGAGTGGGAGAATGTGTATTGGTGAGATGAGCATATATATCTCTGAGTGGACATGCACACACACACATACGGATGTATGCACACACACACACACACACACACACACACACACACACACACACACACACACACACACACACACACACACACACACACACACACACACACACACACACACACACACACATACACATACACATAGACCCACTTTCTTTCGCACGCAAACACAGGCGAGCAGGGAAGATCTACAGCAATGACTGAAAAACTGCACTTTTAGATTTTTAGAATTCAGAGAATGGTACTCTACTTAATTTAGGTAGTAAATATCCTGCCATACAGAGCCGTATACAACATGAGATGGTCGATGGCCATAGTGATGGATAACATGAAAGAGTACTTCAATTCAATAGCGTTCTCCCAGACACTCAAAACAAGGAAACACTTTGAGAAATCCAAATGAAATCAGTACAAAGCCAGACTGCCTTTTTTATGACTCATTTTCATAATCTCTAGCTTTCTCAGTGAGCGGATTTGACTGGCAGAGGCAGCTAGTGGCAGTGGCTCATGCAGATGATACTGGCTCAATATCGTGCTCCAATAAACTGCTCCCTTTCCTCCTCTGTAGTGTGGCTAATTAAACCCAGGGGAGGATGGAGGAGAGAGTGACATGATGCTGGCTGCTGCCCCTCCTCCGGACCCATCCATCCATCTCTACTGGAACCACTCTGGGTCTGGGTCCTCACACAGCTCCACACCCAGGGCCTTGCTGCTCTACAGGGGCTGTGTCCCAAATGGAAGGCTATTCCCTAGTGCACTACTTTTGACCAGGGTCCATAGTGCTCTGGTCAAAAGTAGTGCACTATGCATGGAATAGGGTGCCATTTGGGATGCAACCAGGGTCTGGCTCTGCCTCCCTACTGACCAGAGGGGAGGGGCAGTGGACATAAGAATTTGGATCAGCATGGTCAACCAGTTCACCTTTGAGTTGAATTGGAGAAGCATGTTAGTAATTAGTAGGGATAAAAACGAAGAAAAAAAAGAAACGTCCTCTCACTGTCAACTGCGTTTATTTTCAGCAAACTTAACATGTGTAAATATTTGTATGAACACAACAAGATTCAACAACTGAAACATAAGCTGAACAAGTTCCACAGACATGTGACTAACAGAAATGGAAAAATGTGTCCCTGAACAAAGGGGGGGTCAAAATCCAAAGTAACAGTCAGTATCTGGTGTGGCCACCAGCTGCAATAAGTACTGCAGTGCATCTCCTCCTCATGGACTGCACCAGATTTGCCAGTTCTTGCTGTGAGATGTTACCCCACTCTTCCACCAAGGCACCTGCTAGTTCCCGGACATTTCTGGGGGGAATGGCCCTAGCCCTCACTCTCCGATCCAACAGGTCCCAGATGTGCTCAATGGGATTGAGATCCGGGCTCTTCGCTGGCTATGGCAGAACACTGACATTCCTGTCTTGCAGGAAATCACACACAGAACAAGCAGTATGGCTGGTGGCATTGTCATGCTGGAGGGTCATGTCAGGATGAGCCTGCAGGAAGGGTAGCACATGAGGGAGGAGGATGTCTTCCCTGTAACGCACAGCGTTGAGATTGCCTGCAATGACAACAAGCTCAGTCCGATGATGCTGTGATACACCGCCCCAGACCATGACAGACCCTCCACCTCCAAACCGATCCCGCTCCAGAGTACAGGCCTCGGTGTAACGCTCATTCCTCCGACGATAAACGCCAATCCGACCATCACGCCTAGTGAGACAAAACCACGACTCGTCAGTGAAGAGCACTTTTTGCCAGTCTTGTCTGGTCCAGCGATGGTGAGTTTGTGCCCATAGGCAACGTTTTTGCAGGTGATGTCTGGTGAGGACCTGCCTTACAACAGGCCTACAAGCCCTCAGTCCAGCCTCTCTGTTCAACTATTGGTTACATTTATTTGTATGCAATCTTGGTTTTCATTGGTTTCAGTTGGACAAAAATAGAAAGAACTGAAACAAAGCTGTGAATGAGTAATCACAATGTCATTGTGGTTGTTATAAATCCGCCACTACAGTACTTTCTCAATGTAAATATCATGATATTTATGCAAAATTGTCTGCAGGAAGTAGGAATAATCTTATGCAGTAGAAACAGTGTTTAGATTCAATCCATCAGGGGAAAATAAGTCTTCAGCTACTGCTGCAGGGACATTTCAACAGCTCTTTGTGAGTGTGTGTATGACAATGTATGTGTTTGTGTTTGCTAAATCAGTCTCATTTGCATCATTTGCTTTGACAGTGTTCCCCAAGGGATACCTTTTTTTACAATTTGTGTGTGTGTGTGTGGTGCGCCTGCCTGCATGTGCAACAAACAGCTGTGGACTCGTTTCCCTGCAATGAGAGGCATGCGGTCAAACAGGAAACTAGATGGAGAGAGGGAAAGAGAGAGAGAAAGCGAGGAAGATTAGAAATGGAGAGATGGAGAGAGTTTCGCACCAGAACAGTCACATGGCCCCTCAGGCACAGTTGAAGACAAACACATTCTATTCCAGAGGAAGCCATTCACCATGGGGGAAGTGATGCGGTCGGTCGCTAGCGAGCTGCTTAAGAACTCAGACATGAGAAAACACTCTGGAGAATCCAGCCAGCGTCCTCCGTACACACTGTTCTCACATCACACACCCTATATATGCATGTTATACACCTGTGCAAAGAAGCTAGAGCGACATTTCTCCCTAATATAGGTTACTATATATAAAACCAGGGACTTCTGTGGCGTCCTACATCAGCATGTTTAGTGGTATTTCCTATTTGTGTAGTCGCCTTCTGGCTTTGAAACCGATGATTATGTCACATTATCCTGCTATATGACTTGACAGACCCCTAGTCATTTAAAAAAAGATATGTTGTTGAATATTACATATTTAGAATGGGAAAAGGGCCAGCATGCTGCATCATGAATATAGTTGCATGTCACAAGAGAATGGAAGTAGTAAGTTAATATACATTAGCCTATGTAGTATTGTACATGTGTAACTACTTATCACTTTTATGTCAATGTGTCATTATCCAGTGACTATCCCTGCATCCTACAGCAGTTATTATCAACACAAATTTCACTGGAATCATAAGACACTAATTTCACTGGAATCACATGACACACATTTCAATGGAATCATACAACACAAATTTCACTGGAATCATACAACACTAATTTCACTGGAATCATACAACACACATTTCACTGGAATCATACAACACTAATTTCACTGGAATCATACAACACAAATTTCACTGGAATCATACAACACTAATTTCACTGGAATCATACAACACTAATTTCACTGGAATCATACAACACAAATTTCACTGGAATCATACAACACAAATTTTATTGGAATCTTACAACACTAATTTCACTGGAATCATACAACACAAATTTCACTGGAATCATACAACACTAATTTCACTGGAATCACATGGCACACATTTCACTGGAATCATACAACACTAATTTCACTGGAATCATACAACACAAATTTCACTGGAATCATACAACACCAATTTCACTGGAATCATACAACACAAATTTCACTGGAATCATACAACACTAATTTCACTGGAATCATACAACACATATGTCACTGGAATCATACAACACAAATTTTACTGGAATCATACAACACTAATTTTACTGGAATTGGAATCATACAACACACATTTGACTGTCTCGTAAATATGATGTATATGGAAATGAGAATGTGTCCCAGGCACCTTGATTTTCTTGGACTGTATGTGTGTGAAACAAAGGTCTCGTTGTATTGTAGCATTGACTGACTCCCCCTCTGTTTGATCCACAGGCTGTACTCTCCATAACCTGATGCAGGAGATGGCCTCAGCTAGAACAAAAACACTGGCGCTTTGAGATCTGGTGCCGCCGTGCCACGCTGCTCTGTTCCTTGCTAGCCTACTGTACCCTCCCCAGCTCCAGAGAGAACAGAGAGAACCAGAGGAAGAGAAACACCCGACAGCAGTGATCAGACTCACCCAGGGCCCAGGGCCATGTCACCAGGGAGGTCTCCTGGGTTGGGGCTGTACACCCTGCCCCGACACCTCCACCTCCACCTCCACCTCCACCTCTCCCACCTCTGCCTGTTGTTTGTATGTTTGTCCCTCCTGGCCCAAGCCCCACTGGGTCTCCCCATGTCAGGCTTCAATACGGACACCAAGAGGGAGATCACAGTGGACGGGGACCTGATCATAGGAGGGCTGTTCCCTGTGCACCAGAAGGGCGAGGGTGCCGAGGACTGTGGGAAGATCAACGCTCAGAGAGGGATCCAGAGATTGGAGGCCATGTTGTTAGCCCTGGACGAGATCAACAAGGACGAGCGCCTATTGCCGGGGATACGGCTGGGAGCCCACATCCTGGACACCTGCTCTAAGGATACCTACGCCCTGGAGCAGTCCCTGGAGTTTGTCCGTGCCTCCCTCACCAAGGTGGATGATAGCGAGTACACCTGCCCTGACGGCTCCTACGCCATCCATGACGACGTCCCTCTGGCCATCTCTGGGGTGATAGGAGGCTCCTACAGTGATGTCTCCATACAGGTACAGCACTGACTCTACACTCTAAAGATATTTGTTTATGTTGCTCTATTCTATAGGTTCGAACTTGGATCTTAACTATGGTTGCTGATATGAGTACTGAGAGTTTTCTTGATTCTTGCTAAAGATACTTTCTAAAGCTGATACGTTTTTTTAAACTCTGAATTGCTCCTAGTTTATTTAGTATCTCCCAGTCTCTGGTTTTGAGCAATCCCAACCCATGCTTGGTAAATACTGATGCACTGACTGTTCTATAAATCTATGTTACAGTCCAGATAGCCGTCGTTTCACTCCATAGAATAGAGAAGGTACACAATGATTGATGATCATATAACTTTCTCTCTTTATTTAAAGTACTGGCATGCAATTACGGTGCTCCATGTTTAGTGAGATGTTAACACAGTAGCTTTAATGAGTATGGGTTCCGCATGCCAGATCTGTTTACCTGTTTGCCCGTATGCTTGGCTGATCTCATTTGGAGGAGCTCCTCTCTTCCCTGGCAATTCAAACTCCAGCAGTGGGCCTGTCAGATGCAAACACGCTGCAGATGTTGGGTTGAGGAGGACGGGCTGAAAGGATGACTAGTGACATCATGATTACTCTCAGTAGTAGTAACAATAGTATCAGTAACGGCTGACTGGTGAGGTGAAGCAAGGCGAGCTCCTCACACTGACGTGATGAAAGGCCTACTAATTGCAACAAGATCTCACGGTTTGACCAATTTGCCCTAGCAAAACCCAAGCTTATTTGATGTTAATAGCGCTCAACGTTGCTCCTAGTGGCGGGTTTGAAGGCATCTCCCGACTTCCTGGGGACATGGATGGACGTCCAATTTCAAAGTCAATCTTGAGTGACCTGCCTGACTAATTGGGCCCACGTTTATTGGGACTTAATAAAGCCACTGCCTTGTGAGAGGAGACGCTCCGTAGCACCCAGACTGGGAGAGAGAGAGAGAGTGTGTGCGTGCGTGCATGTCATAGATAATTGTGGACATTCACTTGCACACTCTACACACAATCACCTGTATTTACATGCTCAAATACACACATCAGCCAACTCCCAGCTCTGTCAGAGGAACTTCTCTAGCCTAAGGTGATACCTCCCCATACTAAATGATTATACTGTAGTTACCTTCTGGCTAGCCCACAGTAGTATAACAGGCTTATCATCACACATGCCATTATACCTTCTGGGCATCCACAGACCACCAATGGGTTTCAATTAGGGTCCAAGGCATTATTAAAATAGCAGATTTAATCACTGCAGCTTGCATGGATATTTCCTCCAGTGGTTGTACTTCAGTATGCTGGGGCCCAGCCAGTTACTGTGGTGGCTTCCTTCCTTCCCTCTCCTCTGCTTCATAGGCAGAATGACTGCATCCTATGCTACTTGGGAGACAGGGAGGGCTGGATGAATAATAAATTGGACCATTCTACCCAGAGGGGGAGGGTTTGCTCTCTGCGTGAGATATGCCCATATGTCAGGATAAAAGTATGCCATGAAGGTATGCAAAAAAGCTTGGGAAGGCTCACTCTCTGGGGTGCCTTAGTGAGTGCGTCACAGTGTTTAATTGTAGATACTGATGACATCGCCGGGAATCCCCATAGTTGAAAAGGTGCTCATGATTTGAGCAATATTTGAACTATTCCTTAATGATGAGTTTCGTGCTGAGAGAGGGGATCCAGCGACTGCGGTGTTCATGCACTGATCAGCCATTATCTAAACACCAGAGCAGAATTGGAGACTCCACTACAAGTAATTAATTTAGAAAATAGACTGAATACAGCAATGTGCTAACTCCAATCTATTGTTCTGTGTATTCCTCCAAAACAAACATAAATACCTCATAGGGCCTGTGAGGAGGTATGGGATTAAAAGGACATGCAAACATACGTAGACTTGATGAACGAGGTATAATTTTGGTAAAGACTATCTGGGGCTTCTGTCTCCTTTCAGGGAGCATGCCCTTGTCCTGTGGTAATTTATAGAGCTGCTATTACCCGTTTCTGTTCTCATGGTTGCCCCAGCTTCTCCCACAGTGGCTCCACGGAATCTATCAGCGGGTTGAATAGACCCACCGGCCTGCCTGACGGTGCCCCTTGCCTTTGGATAACACTTTTTTAACCACATGACCTCTACCCTGTACTTAGACTACACACAGTCTCAGAGGGAGAAGGGGATAGCCTGGTAACTGATCTGTTTGTGCTCCTGAAGGAGTGCTTTCTCACTTTCTGTGTTGTAGTGCTGAGCCGGTGGGCCTGTGGGTGTCTGTCTGATGAACAAGGCCCAGTCTATTAGGACTGATTGAACTTGGCTTGGACCGCTCTACATAGGGTCCCAGGGAGTGTGAATCTGTCATTACCTTCACTCTGACACTAATGTCTGTGCTTTATTGAGTGTTTTGTTCAGCCTTCCTTTTTGTGTGCTGAGCAAATTAGCACTACATTATTAAGACTAATCTTCCCTTGTATTGCACTTCCTTTATCATTCATGTATTTTTAAGCACTTTGGGTTTGTGGAACAGCGCTTCGCAAACACACTGTACTGTCACCACAATTACCGCTACTGTAATTCCTGCAAAGGCTCACATTGTGGTGCGGACTGCGGTGTCTAATTCATAAACACTGATTGATGGCCACATAAACAATGATTTCCTGTGCTCCTAATAGGCTGTCAAATTGAGCCAGACAGACAATGGTGATGGATGAAATGTAGCAGCCAGTCATTGGTTGAAATTATGTTATTCAGAGATATGCAGGTAAAGTGAGTATTGAGTGTGTGTGTGGGCATCGTTCACACGAGCTGCATGTTCTACTACTCTGCAGCCTTTGGCTCCTCAGCCCTCTCCTCTCATGTCTGTCTGTCCTGCACTCCCTGTATAATCCTGATGAGTCAGACTAGAGTCCATGTCTGGGCCGTCCAGGCCGTGTGAAAGGTCACTGTATCTGACCTCCCCGTGTGAACCCCCAGGTGGTCACGTCTGATGTGTGTGAAGTCTCCAGGGAGATGGGCAGGCCACAGGACACCTCACAATCCCCTGCTAAAGGTCCCCATTACCATGGAGATGCACCGGAACATGGCTGCCTCCACCCCACTGGAGGTATGGGACTGGGGAGTTTGGGTCTGGGAGTCTGAACTGGACTGGTTACAATGAGAATGTTGGTGCTGCTGCAGCCTGCCGGATGCATGGTGGTGTTGTTGTGTCCCAGAGTCCGATGTGATCTGTGGGTGGATCTGGCCCAGGGACTTGCCAGTGGGTGTCATGGTGTTCCAGAGACACAGATTGGGAGGTAGTGTGGAGGCGAGGGCCTGTGACGCCATTGAAGGCTCCACACAGGCTTACCCACACTATTAGCTGTTTTTGTAATTTTATCAGTAACTTACTGTATTAATCAATAGTATGATATTATATAACTGAATACAGTAGATTACCGTATAATGCACAGTAAAATACCACCCATTTGTTTTACAGCACACTGTATGACCTTTCTATAATTAAAACACTGAAACACTGTAGAATGCACAGTAAAATACTGGAAATGGTGCATTGTGGGAAAATGTTGTGAGCGGGGAAAGAGAGTCTGTGTCATTAACATATTTAAGGCATGCTTTGTAAGAGACTTTATTTGTTGCACCCTTGAGTGAGAATGCTGTACCGCACAGAATACGTGAATATATTGTATTATAGGAATTCTACAAACCTTGTCCTGAAACTTTACAGGAACTTACTGGCAAATTGCTGCCAGTAAATTACTGTAATTGTCATGTGTGCTCCCTCTCCGGCCTCTAGGTCACCAGGCTGCTCGTTATGGCGCACACCTGTCACCATCGTTACGCGCACCTGCGCGTCATCAGACTCACCTGGACTCCATCGCTTCCCTGATTACCTTCCCTATACAGTGGGGCAAAAAAGTATTTAGTCAGCCACCAATTGTGCAAGTTCTCCCACTTAAAAAGATGAGAGAGGCCTGTAATTTTCATCATAGGTACACTTCAACTATGACAGACAAAATGAGGAAAAAAAATCCAGAAAATCACATTGTAGGATATTTAATGAATTTATTTGCAAATTATGGTGGAAAATAAGTATTTGGTCACCTACAAACAAGCAAGATTTCTGGCTCTCACAGACCTGTAACTTCTTCTTTAAGAGGCTCCTCTGTCCTTCACTCGTTACCTGTATTAATGGCACCTGTTTGAACTTGTTATCAGTATAAAAGACACCTGTCCACAACCTCAAACAGTCACACTCCAAACTCCACTATTGCCAAGACCAAAGAGCTGTCAAAGGACACCAGAAACAAAATTGTAGACCTGCACCAGGCTGGGAAGACTGAATCTGCAATAGGTAAGCAGCTTGGTTTGAAGACATCAACTGTGGGAGCAATTATTAGGAAATGGAAGACATACAAGACCACTGATAATCTCCCTCGATCTGGGGCTCCACGCACGATCTCACCCCGTGGGGTCAAAATGATCACAAGAATGGTGAGCAAAAATCCCAGAACCACTCCTGATCCCCGGGATCTTCCCTTTGGTTGGCGTCCTACGGCTGGAGCCAAAATGCGCCGGGGAGGGGGTACCATCACATATGCTCTCTCTCCGGCACTCTTAAGTCGCCATGCTCTCGTGTCTCAGCTGGACTGAGAGGTTCCCCGCGCCTTAGCAGAGGTGACCGGTCCGCTCCTGATCCCCGGGATCGTCATTTTGGTCGGCGTCCTGCAGCTGGAGCCGCGCGTCAGGGAGGGGGTACTGTTACGTGTGCTCCTTCTCCGGCCTCTTGATCACCAGGTTGCGCGTTATGGCGCACACCCGTCACCATCGTTACGCGCATCTGCGCGTCATCAGACTCACCTGGACTCCATCACTTCCCTGATTACCTTCCCTATAAATGTCACTCCCTTTGGTTCCTTCCCCAGGCGTTATTGTTTCTGTTCCTGTGTCATGTCTGTGTGTTATTCGTGTTTCTTTTTTTTGTATAATTTTGTTTTTATTTATTAAAACACTCACTCCCTGAACTTGCTTCCTGACTCTCAGCGCACATCATTATAGTCATTCAGAATACAGTACCATACTGCATTTTTGGAACACCAAAAACTTTTTGAACACTAGTGGGTGCATGGTAGTGCTGAGCGATTAACTGAAATTAACTAATTGACCAACGTCGGTTCAATTATTTGAATTTTCTGTGAGCTCAATGCACACATTACACTGTTTTCTCTACAGATAAATCAGATCAAGCCCATACTGTGCGATGTAGTAGTGAGTTTCCAACAGGCCAATATTCTACACAATTTAGTGCAGAAAACCTGGTAATTAACTACAATGACCAAAATCCATTGTGTGCCTAATTGTCTGATCTGTGTTTCTTTTACCACTGCTATGTAAAAAAAGAAATGAAGAATGTGCGATCGAGAGGGATAGAGAGCAGTTGCTTCGTGAGGTACCTTTACCTGATTGATAGTTGGTATTCAGCAGTCATAAATGCCCTATTTACGTTGAAGAACTACCAAAATAGTGATTTTGTCAGACAGCATAGGCAGCAGCTCTATAGAGATGAGATGATGACTTGGAATGAAACAATAAAGTAATCAAATAAAACAAATGTAATATACACAACAACTGAAATATTTTATTAAAGTAAGGTAATGTGAATAAATTATGGTTAATAAGTGATGAGGTAATGGGCAGTCACTACGCTCATGGGACTTTTATTAATTGTTCTATTCTGTGTTGTTACAGCATTCAATTTATGTAAAAAAAAAATTGAAAGCAAACGGTGATAATTTTTTAATAATCGATCTGAAATCGAACCGACCTCATAAAAGCACTAATCGCTCAGCACTAATGCATGGTATTATTGTTTCTCACGCAATAGCATTTTCTAAGGCATGTCTTATAGGTGGCTATATTGTTGCACCCGTTAGTGAGAGTGCTGTACCAATTTAAGTGATTATGTGGTAGTGGTTCCCTAACAAGGAAATATATATAGGGGACAGATCAGAGTAGCAGAAAGTCTCAAACCTTTAATGGTTGAGTGGCTAGCCATGTCCTTTTGATCTGTCTGCCTTGTAGTCACTGTCCGTTTAGAGGCCTTTGTTAAGGCCTAAAGTGCAAGCCATATAAAACACTAATTATCAGTTTGTATGCTGTGATATATTTAAGCAATAAGGCACGAGGGGGTGTGGTATATGGCCAATATATCACGGCTAAGGGCTGTTCTTAGGCACGACACAAGGTGCCTTATTGCTATTATAAACTGGTTACCAACGGAATTAGAGCAGTAAAAATAAATGTTTTGTCATACACGTGGCATACAGTCTGATATACCACGGCTATCAGCCAATCAGCATTCAGGGCTGGGACCCTGAATATTCACTGTTAGTAATTGCTGATTTAATTTTCAATACAATTCAACAATAAAGTACTGCTATGTTGCTATATATTTACTGCAGCATAATGTAAATGATGGTGCATTGTGGAGAAATATTGTGGAAGGAGAAAGAATCACTTGCTCATTTACACATTTTAACTTTTTACTGCAGTGGGCTTAAATCAGGGTCAGTGTTTCTTGGTAGTCTTAAACAAATCTACTTTGAAACAAAAGTACAGTTGAAGTCGGAAGTTTGCATACACCTTAGTCAAATACATTTAAACTAAATTTTTCACAATTCCTGACATTTAATCCCAGTAAAAATTCCCTGTTTTAGGTCAGTCACCACTTTATTTTAAGAATGTAAAATGTCAGAATAATAGCAGAGAGAATTATTTATTTCAGTTTTTATTTCTTTCATCACATTCCCAGTGGGTCAGAATTGGGTCAAACGTTTCGGGTAGCCTTCCACAAGCTTCCCACAATAAGTTTTGTGAATTTTGACCCATTCCTCATGACAGAGCTGGTGTAACTGAGTCAGGTTTGTAGGCCTCCTTGCTCGCACACGCTTTTTCAGATCTCCCCACAAATGTTCTATAGGATTGAGGTCAGGGCTTTGTGATGGCCACTTCAATACCTTGACTTTGTTGTCCTTAAGACATTTCGCCACAACTTTGGAAGTATGCTTGGGGTCATTGTCCATTTGGAAGACCCATTTGCGACCAAGCTTTAACTTCCTGACTGATGTCTTTAGATGTTGCTTCAATATATCCACATCATTTTCCTTCATAATTTTCCTTCCTTTTGTGAAGTGCACCAGACCCTCCTGCAGCAAAGCACCCCCACAACATGATGCTGCCACCCCTGTCCTTCACGGTTGGGATGGTGTTCTTCGGCTTGCAAGCGTCCCCCTTTTTCCTCCAAACATAACGATGGTCGTTATGGCCAAACAGTTCTATTTTTGTTTCATCAGACCAGAGGACATTTCTCCAAAAAGTACGATCTATGTACCCATGTGCAGTCCCCATGTGGCGGTTTTGGAGCAGTGGCTTCTTCCCTGCTGAGCGGTCTTTCAGGTCATGATGATATAGGACTCGTTTTACTGTGGTTGCACAACGTGTATTACCGGGAATGCACATCAAGCCTCCACGATTCTACAGATCTATTTTGCACTGTAATAAGGCCAGTTTGGACGCCTTTGTTTAGTCCTCTAGATGTGCAAGTGATATAACACAGGCGCTCTCATTTGTTGACTTCTGTAACCGTAAAAGCCTTGGTTTCATGCATGTAAACATCAGAAGCCTCCTCCCTAAGTTTGTTTTACTCACAGCTTTAGCACACTCCGCCAACCCTAATGTCCTTGCCGAGTCTGAATCCTGGCTTAGGAAGGCCACCAAAAATTCTGAGATTTCCATCCCCAACTACAATATTTTCCGTCAAGATAGAACTGCCAAAGGGGGAGGAGTTGCAACCTACTGCAGAGATAGCCTGCAAAGTTCTGTCATACTTTCCAGGTCTATGCACAAACAGTTCGAGCTTCTAATTTGAAAAATGAATCTCTCCAGAAATAAGTCTCTCACTGTTGCCGCATGTTATAGACCCCCCTCAGCTCCCAGCTGTGCCCTTGACACCATATGTGAATTGATTTCCCCTCATCTATCTTCAGAGTTTGTTCTGTTAGGTGACCTAAACTGGGATATGCTTAACACCCCGGCCGTCCTACAATCTAAGCTAGATGCCCTCAATCTCACACAAAGTATCAAGGAACCCACCAGGTACAACCCTAAATCCGTGAACATGGGCACCCTCATAGATATTATCCTGACCAACTTGCCCTCCAAATACACCTCTGCTGTTTTCAATCAGGATCTCAACGATCATTGCCTGCATCCGTTATGCATCCACGGTCAAATGACTACCCCTCATCACTGTCAAACGATGGCCTTTCTAAACAAACTGGCCCAGGTATCCTGGAAGGATATTGACCTCATCCCGTCAGTAGAGGATGCCTGGTTGTTCTTTAAAAGTAATTTCCTCACCATCTTAAATAAGCATGACCCTTTCAAAAAATGTAGAACTAGGAACAGATTTAGCTCTTGGTTCACTTCAGACCTGACTGCGCTCGACCAGCACAAAAACATCATGTGGCGTACTGCACTAGCATCGAAAAGTCCCCGCGATATGCAACTTTTCAGGGAAGTCAGGAACCAATACACACAGTCAGTTAGGAAAGCAAAGGCTACCTTTTTCAAATAGAAATTTGCATCCTGTACCTCTAACTCCAAACGTTCTGGGACACTGTAAAGTCCATGGAGAATAAGAGCACCTCCTCCCTGCTGCCCACTGCACTGAGGCTAGGAAACACTGTCACCACCGATAAATCCACGATAATCGAATTTCAATAAGCATTTCTCTACGGCTGGCCATGCTTTCCTCCTGGCTACCCCAACCCCGGCCAACAGCTCCGCACCCCCCGCAGCTACTTGCCCAAGCCTCCCCAGTTTCTCCTTCACCAAAATTCAGATAGCAGATTTCTGAAAGAGCTGACAAACCTGGACCCGTACAAATCAGCTAGGCTAGACAATCTGGACCCTCCCTTTCTAAAATTATCCGCCGCTATTGTTGCAACCCCTATTACTTGTCTGTTCTACCTCTCTTTCGTATCGTCCGAGATTCCTAAAGATTGGAAAGCTGCCGCAGTTGTCCCCTCTTCAATGGGGGTGACACTTTAGACCCAAACTGTTACAGACCTATATCCATCCTGCTCTACCTTTCTAAAGTCTTCGAAAGCCAAGTTAACAAACAGATCACTGACCATTTCAAATCCCACGTACCTTCTCCGCTGTGCAATACGGTTTCCGAGCTGGTCACGGGTGCACCTCAGCCACGCTCAAGGTACTAAACAATATCAGAACCGACATCGATAAAAGACAGTACTGTTCAGCAGTCTTCATCGACCTGGCCAAGGCTTTTGACTCTGTCAATCACTGTATTCTTATCGGCAGACTCAACAGCCTTGGTTTCTCAAATGACTGCCTCACCTGGTTCACCAACTACTTCTCTGATAGAGTTCAGTGTGTCAAATTGGAGGGCCTGTTGTCCAGACCTCTGGAAGTCTCTATGGGGGTGCCACAGGGTTCAATTCTCGAACCGACTCTTTTCTCTGTATATATCAATGATGTCGCTCTTGCTGCGGGTGATTCCTTGACCCAACTCTATGCAGACGACACCATTCTGTATACATCTGGCCCTTCTTTGGACACTGTGTTAACAAACCTCCAAACGAGCTTCAATGCCATACAACACTCCTTCCGTGGCCTCCAACTGCTCTTAAACGCTAGTAAAACTAAATTCATGCTCTTCAACCGATCGCTGCCCGCACCCGCCCGCCAAACTAGAGGTTCTGACTTAGAATATGTGGACAACTACAAATACCTAGGTGTCTGGCTAGACTGTAAACTCTCCTTCCAGACTCATATTAAGCATCTCCAATCCAAAATTAAATCTAGAATCGGCTTCCTATTTCGCAACAAAGCCTCCTTCACTCACACTGCCAAACATACCCTCATAAAACTGACTATCCTACCGATCCTCGACTTCGGTGATGTCATTTACAAAATAGCCTCCAACACAATTGGATGCAGTCTATCACAGTGCCATCTGTTTTGTCACCAAAGCCCCATATACCACCCACAACTGCGGCCTGTATGCTCTCGTCGGCTGGCCCTCGCTACATATTCGTCGCCAGACCCACTGGCTGCAGGTCATCTATAAGTCTTTGCTAGGTAAAGCTCCACCTTATCTCAGCTCACTGGTCACCATAACAACACCCACCCGTAGCATGCGCTCCAGCATGTATATCTCACTGGTCATCCCCAAAGCCAACACCTCATTTGGCCACCTTTCCTTCCAGTTCTCTGATGCCAATGACTGGAACAAATTTCAAAAATCGCTGAAGTTGGAGACTTATATCTCCCTCACTAACTTTAAACATCAGCTATCTGAGCAGCTTACTGATTGCTGCAGCTGTACACAGCCCATCTGTAAATAGCCCCTCCAACTACCTACCTCATCTCCATATTGTTTTTATTTACTTTTTTTGCTCTTTTGCACACTAGTATGTCTACTTGCACATCATCATCTGCACATCTATCACTCCAGTGTTAATTTGCTAAATTGTAATTACTTCGCTGCTTTTGGCCTATTTATTGCCTTACCTCCTTACTCCATTTGCACACACTGTATATAGATTTTTCTATTGTGTTATTGACTGTACTTTTGTTTATCCCATGTGTAACTCTGTGTTGTCGCACTGCTTTGCTTTATCTTGGCCACTAAAAAAACCCTAGTATTCATTAATATGATGTAATATGCAAATGACTACAGCCAACCTGCTTACTCTAATCTCTTGTAATTACAGTAAAATACTGTAGAAATAACTTTCTTACAGTTTATTAGTCACTCATTGTATTGTACTGTGTTTCATTGCTCTAGGCATCAAGTTACCGTGAATATTTCAGTATTGTATTGGCACTATCCAGTCAAATCAAATTTCAAATGTCCTCATCTGCTTGCATGCGCCTTCCCTATATCAATGTGTTTTGCTTCTCCCTTGTGCACTACGCTTTCCGCACACTAATTGTTACTATGCCACAGGTCAATACAGTCCACCAGTCTAACTGTCTATGTTGACAATAGTGGTTGGTGGATCGTTTGTCCAGATCTGCAATAGGCTAACTAGCAATCATACCACACATAAAAGCATTCAAAGCTACATCAATTGAATCCCCAAGAACAAATAGGAATAGCTGATAGAAAGCTGAAAGGCCAGGTGGATCATTGCAGATGCACGTACAGTGAAGACATGAGACATGCAGCTCAAAAAGATCCCCTATTTATAGTGTTTAGGGACAATACAATGATCCTACTTAGACTAGCCTACAACACCACAATCCAATGATCCTACTTAGACTAGCCTACAACACCACAATCCAATGATCCTACTTAGACTAGCCTACAACACCACAATACAATGATCCTACTTAGACTAGCCTACAACACCACAATACAATGATCCTACTTAGACTAGCCTACAACACCACAATACAATGATCCTACTTAGACTAGCCTACAAACACCACAATACAATGATCCTACTTAGACTAGCCTACAACACCACAATACAATGATCCTACTTAGACTAGCCTACAACACCACAATACAATGATCCTACTTAGACTAGCCTACAAACACCACAATACAATGATCCTACTTAGACTAGCCTACAACACCACAATGCAATGAATCATTGCAAAATTCTACTCTATGCTAATTTGAATAATGGCACACAAGCCCTGTGATTTGGATGTTTCATTCCATTTGGATCAGTTGTTTGTGGGTCTACTCTCTACAGTTTATAATGTCCAGAAAGACATAGTAGCAGGCCAGTCTGGATGTATTTGTACTTTTATTCAATATTTTACTTAGATGTGCTGTCTGTTATGGATCATCATTCGCCCAAGTCATCCTATAATAATTTGGCCACAGCTCCTGGCAGGCCCAGTTATTCTCAAAAGCATAACATGTGCTCTACCTCCTCTCCAACCCGAGCGGCTATTCCTCGCACACCTAGAACGCTTCAATATAGCCTAAATAGTTGTAATTTAACTTTTAAAATGTATTCCCTTTTATATGTGGCATAAACACAACCAGTCCTGTAGGCATGCATACGCTTGTCCAAAATATAATTTCAGCATCCTCAAAATGGCTTGACATTAACTAGATTTCCATCCAATATTTTTATGCGAGTAAAGTACGTCGGATGAAAAATGTCACAACATCATGGGAAAGCATGCAGTTTATTAGGTGATAGATTAAATAATGATGAACTTCACAGGGTGGTGAAAATGCATGGTGTTGAGCTTGATGCTCCTTTCAGTGAATAAGCCTGAATAACCGGTGTCTGTATATAGCCTTGCTACTGTTATTTTCACATTTCTTTTTACTGTTGTTTTATTTCTTTACACACACACACACACACACACACACACACACACACACACACACACACACACACACACACACACACACACACACACACACACACACTTTCTTTTTCGCACTATTGATTAGAGCCTGTAAGTAAGCATTTCATCTTAAGGTGAAATTCGGCGCACGTGACAAATAAACTTTGATTTGATTTGCCATCTTGCACTTTTGTCCATAATAATCTCATCATGTAGGCTATACCCACACTGTATCTGTGAGCTGTTGGCTAAAGTGCACGTGCCAATACCAGAGTGGGCACATTTGCTATACCTATGGAACATTTATTACAAAACCATCAGTAGCCCTAGAGTTGAAAATGCGATGAAAACCCATTTAACTTGTATTTATTATTCGGTACATGGGAGTTTAACCGCAAAAGTAATTTTTATGTGCACTACATATTTACGCACAGACTTTTATCCTGAACAAGTCAATTTGATGGAAACACAACTCTGGTGGGAAATTAGCATGTTGTTTTTATGCAGATTTTAGAATATTCGCCTGAAAATCTGTCGCCAAATTGGATGGAAACCTAGCTACAGACACCATAAAGACTCTGGCAGGTGTGCTAGTGCAGTGACACTTTGATTATGCCTGCACATAATGGTTCACCAGCAGCCCCAAACATCTAAAGAATAAACAACAGAAAAGTCAAAACAAGCTTTTAAGAATTGTACTAAATTAACTCTCATTTTAAGCAGCTCGGCTCGTTTTCTGTGGAAAAAAAATCATTGTAGTATTAATTCAACTTGGTCTGGTCCACAGAATTACACTATATATACACAAAAGTATGCGGACACCACTTCGAATTACTGGATTTGGCTATTTCAGTTTGGCTATTTCAGTCAAGAATGGGAAAAACTCCCCAAATACAGGTGTGCCAAGCTTGTAGCGTCAAACCCAAGAAGGCTAAAGGCTGTAATCGCTGCGAAAGCTGCTTCAACAAAGTACTGAGTAAAGGGTCTGAATACTTATGTAAATGTGATATTTCAGTTTTTATTTTTTATAAATTGGCAAAAATAAATGAAAAGTAGTTTTTTCTTCATCATTATGGGGTATTTTGTATAGATAGATGATGGAAAAAAACGATTTAATACATTTTAGAATAAAGCTGTAACCTAACAAAATGTGGAAAAATAATTATTTCCAAAGCCACTGTATATATATAATAATATACTGTACCAGTCAAAAGACACCTACTCATTACAGGGTTTTTCTTTATTTGTACTATTTTCTACATTGTAGAATAATAGAAGACATCAAAACTATGAAATAACACATATGGAATCATGTAGTAACCAAAAAAATTGTTAAACAAATCAAAATATATTTTATATTTGACATTCTTAAAAGTAACCACCCTTTGCCTTGATGACATATTGCATACTCTTGGCATTCTCTCAAACATCTTCATGACTACATTTCTAAATGTATATTTGAATGACATTAGAGATAATTGACAGAAGTTCATGGATGAACTTTGGCCTGTTAAGGAAATGTGGCTTCTTTATTCAGGTGTGAAATGGACGTCAAATACCATAATATCTCATTAAAGAAAGGATTCCTACATATCTTAGTGATAAAGCCACATGTTGCGCTCTTAAATATGTCCCCTATAATTCAGCACTACAAAGGCATGTCTGTGCTGCCTTCACAGACACCGACATTTCAGTGAGTAGTTAAGGGAGCATTCACGCTATTTCTCATTATAAGCCATGCGGGTGCTGTGTTGATTAGTGATGCACTATATTCCACAATTACAGCGAGGAACATCTAATTAATGCATCGCAGGGTCTCCAGCAGCGTTACCCCCGACAACAGTCCTGTTAAACGTGACTCACTGACACTGCTATGAAACCGTCCCTAACGGTAACCAAGCTATAAACACCTAGGCGCATCAGCTGCATAGCAACAGATCTGAGATGATGTCAGAAGCTCAAATACTCAGACACACAGAAAGAAGGTTCACAGCGAATTTCCCCTGTGTGGGGAAATCTCCATGATGGTTTATTAAACAGACATAGTAGTATAGACTAGAAAAAGTATTGATTATTCCTAACAGCGTGGAAAGATAGTGTCTGAATGTAAAAACAAAGGCACTTCTTGCCATGCTCTTTGCGAGAGAGGGTGCACTTTTTAGTACCTGCTGCGCATGCCAGAATCCTCCTGTTATTTAAAGAGGAATGTTTAGCACATTCTCCAGACGCAGCGCTGAGACTCAGTAATTAATCCGACAGGGCGCCATTTAGAGATGGATGATGTAACAACATCTGATAGGAGAAGAGCCACATACTTACACACATGCAGGCAAGTACACACACGTATGCACGCACAAATGCATGCACACAGTGATTTCAAGGTCCCAGGCAGAGGCCAGTTTGAGCCCATCCTACCTGCGTATCCTAAAACAATTTTATGGGATTTATAGTTAAGACGTACCTGTATACTGAACAAAAATATAAACGCAACATGCAACAATTTCAAAGATTTTACTGAGTTAGAATTCATGAAATAAATTGACTAGGCCATAATCTATGGATGTCACATGACTGGGAATACAGATATGCATCTGTTGGTCACAGATACCTTAAAAAAAAGGTAGGGGCGTGGATCAGAAAACCAGTCAGTATCGGGTGTGACAACCATTTGCCACATGCAGTGCGACACATCTCCTTCGCATTTAGTTGATTAGGCTGTTGATTGTGAATGTTGTCCCACTCCTCATCAATGGCTGTGCGAAGTTGCTGGATATTAGCGAGAACAGATCCTTGCAACATGGGGCCGTGCGTTATCATGCTGCAACATGAGGTGATGGTGGTGGATGAATGGCACGTCAATGGGCCTCAGGATCTCATCACGGTATCTCTGTGCATTCAAATTGCCATCAATAAAAATACAATTGTGTTCGTTGTCTGTAGCTTATGCCTGCCCATACCATAACCCCACTGCCACCATGGGGCACTCTGTTCACAATGTTGACATCAGCAAACCGCTCGCCCACACGACGCCATACACGTGTTCTGAGGTTGTGAGGCCGGTTGTACGTACTGCCAAATTGTCTAAAACAACTTTGGAGGCGTCTTATGGTAGAGAAATTAACATTCAGCTCTCTGGCAACAGCTTTGGTGGACATTCCTGCAGTCAGCATGCCAAATGCACGCTATTTTAGAGTGGCCTTTTATTGTCCCCAGCACAAGGTGCACGTGTGTAATGATCATACTGTTTAATTCATCTTATTGATATACCACACCGGTCAGGTGTATGGATTATCTTGGTAAAGGAGAAATGCTCACTAACAGTGATGTGAACAAATTTGTGCACAACATTTTAGAGAAATAAGCTATTTGGGCATATGGAACATTTCTGGGATCTTTTATTTCAGCTCATTAAACATGGGACCAGCACTTTACATGTTGTGTTTATATTTTTGTTAAGTATAATTTAACTGTAAAAATGTATTACCTTTAATTTGCCATGAACACAACTAGGGCTGTGGCGGTCATAATATTTCGTCAGCCAAATAAAATTGTCAAGCAAATTGTCAAGCAAATAACTGTAGGTCTCATGGTAATTGACCGTGAATTAACATAAACACATTTAGCATCTCCTGGTTTCCACACAATGCCAAGAGATTCCAAAGCTGTCATCAAGGCAAAGGGTGGCTATTTGAAGAATCTCAAATATAAAATATATTTTGATTTGTTAAACAATTTTGGGGTTTTGATATCTTCACTATTATTCTACAATGTAGAAAATAGTACAAATAAAGAAAAACCCTTGAATGAGAAGGTGTTCTAAAACTTTTCACTGGCAGGGTAAACAAAATACTTTGTGTGAAATTAGTTTTGATTTAGAATGGACCATTATCATGCACCTGTCTTGAAGGAAATATGTCATCTACAGTATGCAATTAAATAGCGAATGGAGGATTTCCTGTGCTTCATTTTCATGCCAGCCCAGTAGGCTATACTTCTCTTGTGAAGATAAGCAATGTGCTTAATATTAGTTGAGAGATAAATATAGCATGCCTAGCCTATAGAAAGCTGACTGGATCCTCCTCTTTTTAACAGAGACCATCACTCTGTTTTCTTGCACAATTGCATAGCCTATAGAAAGGTTGAGCAACATGAGCTCTGGGCTCTCTTGAAGTGTTTATTTGTTTTTATTTATTTTTAAACATTTTTCTCCCTATTTGGTAGTTAAAGTCTTGTCCCATTGCTGCAACTCCCATATGGACTCGGGAGAGGCGATGGTTACCATGACTAAACGGTCATGTGGATTTTTACTTCATTCATGACTCGTGACCACAGGTGTGGCGGTAATAAAGTCAAAGCAACACACCTAATAACAAACAGTCATGATGTTTTCATTTGATTGTCAAACAAATCAATTAAAAAAGTAGGTTACATTTGCACGTTCATCCAAAATAATTCCAGCATCCGAACAGCGCACTGTGCACCCGTCAAATTTGCTTCAATTCGCAAGTGGCTGAAACCCACTGGAGAAAGCATCCAGGCGAGCGAAACACCGCTCCTCTGTCTTACTATATATAGCCCATGTATCTGATGCTGTCTGGCCAAAAAGAGTATCACATGCCATTATATTTTTGTCCAGACCCGTCGCGGACCAGGATGTCTTGCTCCCAGACAGACTAAATAACTTCTTTGCTCGCTTTGAGGACAATACAGTGCCACTGACACGGCCAGCTACCAAAACCTGCAGACTCTCCTTCACTGCAGCCGCCGTGAGTAAAACATTTAAACGTGTTAACTCTCGCAAGGCTGCAGGCCCAGACGGCATCCCCAGCCGCGTCCTCAGAGCATGCGCAGACCAGCTGGCTGGTGTGTTTACGGACATATTCAATCAATCCTTATCCCAGTCTGCTGTTCCCACATGCTTCAAGAGGGCCACCATTGTTCCTGTTCCCAAGAAAGCTAAGGTAACTGAGCTAAACGACTACTGCCCCGCAGCACTCGCTTCCGTCATCATGAAGTGCTTTGAGAGACTAGTCAAGGACCATATCACCTCCACCCTACCTGACACCCTAGACCCACTCCAATTTGCTTACCGCCCCAATAGGTCCACAGACGACGCAATCGCAACCACACTGCACACTGCCCTAACCCATCTGGACAAGAGGAATACCTATGTGAGAATGCTGTTCATCGACTACAGCTCAGCATTTAACACCATAGTACCCTCCAAACTCGTCATCAAGCTCGAGACCCTGGGTCTCGACCCCGCCCTGTGCAACTGGGTACTGGACTTCCTGACGGGCCGCCCCCAGGTGGTGAGGGTAGGTAACAACATCTCCACCCCGCTGATCCTCAACACTGGGGCCTGTTCACCCACGACTGCGTGGCCATGCACGCCTCCAACTCAATCATCAAGTTTGCGGACGACACTACAGCGGTAGGCTTGATTACCAACAACGACGAGACGGCCTACAGGGAGGAGGTGAGGGCCCTCGGAGTGTGGTGTCAGGAAAATAACCTCACACTCAACGTCAACAAAACAAAGGAGATGATTGTGGACTTCAGGAAACAGCAGAGGGAGCACCCCCCTATCCACATCGACGGGACAGTAGTGGAGAGGGTAGTAAGTTTTAAGTTCCTCGGCGTACACATCACGGACAAACTGAATTGGTCCACCCACACAGACAGCGTTGTGAAGAAGGCGCAGCAGCGCCTCTTCAACCTCAGGAGGCTGAAGAAATTCGGCTTGTCACCAAAAGCACTCACAAACTTCTACAGATGCACAATCGAGAGCATCCTGTCGGGCTGTATCACCGCCTGGTACGGCAACTGCTCCCCCCACAACCGTAAGGCTCTCCAGAGGGTAGTGAGGTCTGCACAACGCATCACTGGGGGCAAACTACCTGCCCTCCAGGACACCTACACCACCCGATGTCACAGGAAGGCCATAAAGATCATCAAGGACAACAACCACCCGAGCCACTGCCTGTTCACCCCGCTATCATCCAGAAGGCGAGGTCAGTACAGGTGCATCAAAGCAGGGACCGAGAGACTGAAAAACAGCTTCTATCTCAAGGCCATCAGACTGTTAAACAGCCACCACTAACATCGAGTGGCGGCTGCCAACATACTGACTCAACTCCAGCTCACTTTAATAATGGAAATTGATGGAAATTGATCAAAAATGTACCACTAGCCACTTTAAACAATGCCACTTAATATAATGTATATGTATATACTGTACTCTATATCATCTACTGCATCTTGCCATCTTTATGTAATACATGTATCACTAGCCACTTTAAACAATGCACTTTTATTTTTACATACCCTACATTACTCATCTCATATGTATATACTGTACTCGATATCATCTACTGCATCTTGCCTATGCCGTTCTGTACCATCACTCATTCATATATCTTTATGTACATATTCTTTATCCCTTTACACTTGTGTGTATCAGGTAGTAGTTGTGGAATTGTTAGGTTAGATTACTCGTTGGTTATTACTGCATTGTCGGAACTAGAAGCACAAGCATTTCGCTACACTCGCATTAACATCTGCTAACCATGTGTATGTGACAAATACAATTTGATTTGATTTGATCAGATACATGAGCTACACATACAGTGCCTTCAGAAAGTATTCAGACCACTTGACATTTTTTCCCTCAGCAATCTACACACAATAACCTATAATTACAACCAAAAACAGGTTGTCAGAAATGTTTGCAAATGTATTAAAAGTATTCCTTGAATACTTGAATCCAAGATGGCGTAGCAGTCGGACGTGTGTTTGTCTTGTCTTGTCCCGTGTAAATAGTCCTCGTATTTTTCGTATACATTTCGTATATATTTTAATTTCACTTTCCATCTAGGAACTGAATATACATTCCTACATTCCGCCTCACCCAATGTGGTACGGACCTGCTATTTTTTATACTTTAGAACCGTAACCCCAATCAGAAGCTAGCCAGATAACTAGCTACTAGCTAGTAGTCAGTTAGCCACTGCTGCGGTCTTCACCCTTAACTCGGACACAGCCAGCTTCAGCTCGGGCCAATACCTGCCAGTCTGCAAGCGCGATATCAACCCAGAGCATATAGGACTGCTTTTTCTCTACCACATCACCGGATTCCTGACGCAAGCTCTGGACAATTACACCGTATCATCACAGCTAGCTAGCTGCAACCGAGTGGCTACTACTGGCTAACACCTCTGTCCCGAAGCAAGCACCAGTTAGCCTTGAGCTAGCCTCGAGCTAGGCCCATCTGCCGGCTAGCCGAAGAGGTCTACCAGCGAATTCTTGGGCTACAATACCTCTTTTGCCAATTGGACTGGACCTTTTTTTGCCGACACAGAGCCCTGCCAATCCATCACAACTGGTCTAAATCAGCTACAAGCTAATTAAGCCATTTTTTGCCGCTGCTAGCAGCTTTTACCTTCTGCACAGACACCAGCCCTGTTATTAGCCTGGATATTACTCACCAATTTACCAGCATCGGACTGTCTCTCGACAACAACGCCGGATTCCTGCCGTAATCCCTGAGCCACTACTTCTGATCCTCACAGCTAGCTTGCAGCTAGCGCAGCTAGCGCCACTGCCACGAAGCTAGCACCAGTTAGCAAACACAATCCTACAATTCACAACCTTGGATTCTCTGTCGACACGACCATGTCTGAGCAGACCCCCTCCGTCTGAGCAGACCACCCCCCGGGCTACTAACTTTAAACGCCGCGTGCTAGCATAGTGGAGGCCTCCCTGCTCCATCTACGGCTGCCCCCTGGACACTATGATCACTTGGCTACATAGCTGATGCCTGCTTGACTGTCCATTAATTCACGGTACTCCATTCTGTTTATTTGTGTTTTATCTGTCGGCTCTGTGCTTTAACTCAGGATCTGTGTGTAGTTAATCCGACCCTCTCTGCCTAGTTGTCGCCATTTTTACCTGTTGTTGCTGTGTTAGACTAGCACCCTGTTATTGCTGCTGTTATCTTACCTGTTGTTTTAGCTAGCTCTCCCAATCAAGACCTGCAATCACTTTATGCCTTATTGTATGTCTCTCTCAAATATCAATATGCCTTGCATACTGTTGTTCAGGCTAGTTATCATTATCATTGTTTTGGTTTGCAATGGACCCCGTAGTTCCACTCTCCGTACCTCTGATACCTCCTTTGCAAAAATCTCTGAAGTTGGAGACTTTTATCTCCCTCAACAACTTTAAAAATCTGCTATCCGAGCAGCTAACCGATCGCTGCAGCTGTACATAGTCCATCTGTAAACTACCCACCCAATTTACCTACCTCACCCCCCATACTGCTTTTATTTATTTACTTTTCTGCTCTTTTGCACACCAGTATCTCTTCTTGCACATGATCATCTGATGATTTATCACTCCAGTGTTAATCTGCTAAATTGTAATTATTCGATTTATTGCCTACCTCATGCCTTTTGCACACATTGTATATAGATTCTCTTTTTTTTCTACCATGTTATTGACTTGTTTATTGTTTACTCCATGTGTAACTCTGTGTTGTCTGTTCACACTGCTATGCTTTATCTTGGCCAGGTCGCAGTTGCAAATGAGAACTTGTTCTCAACTAGCCTACCTGGTTAAATAAAGGTGAAATAAAAAAATAAATAAAAAAATTCAGACCCTTTACTCAGTACTTTGTTGAAGCACCTTAGGCAGAGATTACAGCATCGAGTCTTCTTGGGTATTACGCTACAAGCTTGGCACACCTGTATTTGGCGAGTTTCTCCCATTCTTCTCTGCAGATCCTCTAAAGCTCTGTCAGGTTGGATGCACAGCTATTTTCAGGTCTCTCCAGAGATGTTCGATCGGGTTCAAGTCCGGGTTCTGGCTGGGCCACTCAAGGACATTTAGAGACTTATCCCGAAGCCACTCCTGCGTTGTCTTGGCTGTGTGCTTAGGGTCGTTGTCCTGTTGGAAGTTGAACCTTCGCCCCAGTCTGCGGTCCTGAGGGCTCTGGAGCAGGTTTTCATCAAGGATCTCTCTGTACTTTGCTCTGTTCATCTTTCCCTCGATCCTGACTAGTCTCCCAGTCCCTGCCTCTGAAAACATCCCCACATCATGATGCTGCCACCACCATGCTTCACCGTAGGGATGGTGTCAGGTTTCCTCCAGACGTGACGCTTGGAATTCAGGCCAAAGAGTTCAATCTTGGTTTCATCAGACCAGAGAATCATGTTTCTCATGGTCTGAGAGTCTTTAGGTGCCTTTTGGCAAACTCCAAGTGGGCTGTCATGTGCCTTTTACTGAAGAGTGGCTTCCGTATGGCCACTCTACCATAAAGGCCTTCATACGAGCCCCATGACACTTGCGGGGGTTGTAGAGCAAAATGGATCGTGTTTGTGAGTGTGTAATATTTCAATAGAGTGGTCATATTAGTGTGTAGGCCAAACCGCTCGGATGTTACAGACGTTTTCGAGAGAAGACCGATTTTCGGGGGGTTTCTCCTGGTCTTACAAACACCGCTGTAGCTCGGCCACCATCCACAGTAAGATCCGGAAGGCCGACACTGGCGGATGCTTTGGATTTAGTCACAGCGTATACAACCCCCCCCCCAGATATATCTAGCTGAAACAGACAGATTTTTTTTTTTTTTTTTTTTTGTATTATTATTATTTTTGCCTCGAGCTGAGAAATTATTTAAACATTATATATAAAAAATAAAGCCCAGCTCATGAGGCCTCTTGATTATGTGAGTCCTGAGGCAATTGCCTCTTCTGCCTAATGATAACACACACGAGCGCACACACACACACACACACACACACACACAAACACACACACACACACACACACACACACACACACACACACACACACACACACACACACACACACACACACACACACACACACACACACACACACACACACACACACACACACACACACTTATGGAAACATTGGTTGACATTTACTAGACTAGAATAATTCTCCTAATGTATACTATATTAATGAGGTTCTGGGCTGTGGTAACAGAGAGCTCTAACATCTCATTCTTATTTTAAAGACAATGGCTATTTTTAGTCCTCAGCGGTTTTCATCTGGTCCTAGACAGTGCCGATCTCTTGGAGCACACATGACTCACCCAGTGGATTTTACATGGATGCACACACATGATCGAATTCATGCCAGAAAGTACAATAATGATGAAACATATCAGTAAAGCAATGCAGTGGAAATGCATAATTCATAGGGAAAAAGTAAGGAACATGTTCCCCCCCAAATAATAAATAATTCACGTGATTTGGTTATTCAGTGGCTCGGCAGAGCTCACTATTCATGCAGTCTCACAATCCATATCATCCTCTGCACCACTGAATGAGTGTGTCCCCTGTCCACCTTACGATCCGGTGCGGCAACATTTTAGCCCACTCCCAGTTTGCTTGGCCATACTATTGTGACAAGAGAGAAAATGGGGGCGAGAAGTCGATCTCAGTTGGAAGGATGAAGGACCTCCTGAACACTTGGATCGGACACACGTGATGTCATGACCATTTTGTACAATGCTCCATCTGAGACAGAAAGGATGGGAATTGGTTGTGATGAAGATGGACGAGAGCTGAGTGAAAGAGTTAAAAGGGCTTCAGAAGACAAAACTGCCAAGATGAAGTGCCAACACAATTTAAGATATGCATGGATTCTAATACATTAATTATTTCCTTCCTTCGAATGACAGCAGGAGTGTGTGTTGTCTGCTGTGGTGACTGTGGGGTCCCTGGCAGAGCATATTTAAGTGACCCATTCAGAGGAGACTGGTGGGAGGAGTTATAGGAGGACGGGCTAATTGTAATGGCTGGAATAAAATAAATGTGGTTTCCATATGTTTGATGTGTTTGATACCGTTCCATTTATTCCATTCCAGCCATTACAATGAGCCCATCCTCCTATAGCTCCTCCCACTAGCTACCTCTGGACCCATTACAGTATGGGGGCTAATATCGCTCGGCAAGGTGAGAGGGGAGCTCTCATGAGAGAGATCCAGTCCTCTATTGTCTAATCGGGTCACATTTCCACCTGGTTGCCAAGCAACTAAACTCTTGAGAAGTGAACTGCTATTGATTCTAAGTATGGAATCTAGTCCTATAGTCTGCTATCTACACCTGGGGAAGGAGATAGTTCAACAACACACACTGGCCACAATATATTACATCCTCTTTGAACATCACCTTCCTCAGTATTAGGTGTTTGTGTGTGTGTGTGTGTGTATGTGTATCTGGCAGTGCACACAGAGAAGTCATGCCCCTGTCCCATAAAAAAAACATTTATATATATATATATATACAGTACCAGTCAAAAGTTTGGACACACCTACTCATTCAAGGGTTTTTCTTTATTTGTACTATTTTCTACATTGTAGAATTATAGTGAAGACATCAAAACTATGAAATAACACATATGGAATCATGTAGTAATCAAAAAAGTGTTTTAAACAAATCAAAATATATTTTATATTTGACATTCTTCAAAGTAGCCACCCTTTGCCTTGATGACAGCTTTGCACACTCTTGGCATTCTCTCAACCAGCTTCACCTGGATTTTTCCCCCAACAGTCTTGAAGGAGTTCCCACATATGCTGAGCACTTGTTGACTCATCCCAAACCATCTCAATTGGGTTGAGGTCGGGGGATTGTGGAGGCCAGGTCATCTGACACAGCACTCCATCACTCTCCTTCTTGTTCAAATAGCCCTTAGTGTTTGGTCATTGTCTTGTTGAAAAACAAATGATAGTCCCACTCAACGCAAGCCAGATGGGATGGCATATCGCTGCAGAATGCTGTGATAGCCATGCTGGTTAAGTGTGCCTTGAATTCTAAATATATCACTGACAGTGTCACCAGCAAAGCACCCCAACACCATCACACCTCCTCATCCATGGTTCACGGTTGGAACCACACATGCGGAGATCACCCATTCACCTACTTTGCATCTCACAAAGACACAGCGGTTGGAACCAAAAATCTCTAATTTGGACTCATCAGACCAAAGGACAAATTTCCACTGGTCTAATGTCCATTCAAATCAAAATCAAATAAAATGTATTTATAAAGCCCTTCTTACATCAGCTGATGTCACAAAGTGCTGTACAGAAACCCAGCCTAAAAGCCCAAACAGCAAGCATTGCAGGTGTAGAAGCATGGTGGCTAGGAAAAACTCCCTAGAAAGAACAGAACCTAGGAAGAAACCTAGAGAGGAACCAGGCTATGAGGGGTGGCCAGTCCTTGTCGTAGAAAATCACTTCAAATATAACTCTTACAAGAACTTTGTGAACTCAAATAAGATTTTTAATACAAATTGTATCACAATCTGGAATGTCCGCGGAACACACCCCGCGGCACACACACCGCGGAACACCCACCGCGGAACCCCCCTCTCCCAGAGCCTTAGCTCCTATATTTATACACACATAGCACTATGTCCATCCCTTATGCAAATGAAGTCTCCCTTCTCAAGTCATTCGCCACCACTATCCTCTAGTTCAAGCTTCCCGCTTGTTCACGCCCAATAACGCCCACATCTGCTCTCAGCTAGACTACAATGGTGGCCGGACCCTCCATCCTAGTGTGTCAGCATAATGTGTCAATGTACTCTTTGTTTTGTTTGCCTTTATTGGAATCAGCAGATTCTGTCTTATAAACCTCTGTTTAGAAGCAGCTGACTATGGATCCCTCTATCTTTAGTGTGTCAGCATAATGTGTCAATGTACTCTTTGTTCAGTTTGCCTTTATTGGAATCAGCAGATTCTGTACTATACGCCTTCTTTTTAGAAGGAGCTGACTATGGGTCCTTTTTATCATTAGTGTGTCAGGTCAGCAGACCATGTGTCTCCCCCTTTCATTAATGTGTCCAATTGTCTTAGGCATATTTCTCTAGTATGTGTCTTATTGGAATTGTCAGACTATATGTCTCTTCTACCATTAGCATCCAGTTGCCTTATGTTACTACTACAATCCCCCCTCTGGGGCTATTTAGCCACATAAATGATACAAATAAGACTTTGGGATAGTAAAAGAAAATACCTATGATAAACAAGAAAATACAAAAAATAAAAACAAAGTGAAGCATATAAACCAACTAGACCAAACATCTCCAATGTGAAATAGGAGTAAAAGATCTAATCAGAAACATAAAAAACAAAAACTAACTAGACCAAACATCTCCAATTGTCATAAGAGTAATAGATCAAATTTGGTATAAAAAATATAAGGATAAAATATTACATATTTGATGAAGCATGAGATATATCTAATTCTGTTGCTTTTTCAATGTTCTTATCTTGAGGTAGATCATTAGAGTTTATCAGAAAGTTTCAAATATCAGTAAAAACTCTCCTGACTGATGTCTCAGATTGCTTTGTTGGCACGGTGGTCTGCTTGGTAAGGGCAGTCGATGTCATCTAGTGGTAGCTACTGTGGTCGTCACAGCAGCCGCCACCCTTGTTGTTGTCACAGGTTCTTCCTGTTCAGGTGCAGGGGTAGGATCAATCTTAATGACCGTGGTGCTACTCCCTTCGGTCACTGTTGTTCTTGTTATTTCAACTATTAATTCTTCACCTTCAACTGGTTCAATCTGATTCATGATGAGCACCCTCTCGTCTTTCTCTTTGATTAATGTCAGGTCACATCCTTTCGGGTCCCAAACGACTTGTCCCTTTGTTTGGTGATGTGTCCATCCACAGAGGGCCATCTCCAGTAAGGGTTTGATCCTTATGATTGAGATAGACTTCAGTTCTCCTGCTTCTGTTATAAATTGAGGTGGAACAGAGATTCTAACCTTGTCAGTCTTTTTGGATTGTTCGGCTGATTCCTTTCTTCTCTTCCTGCTTCCACCATACATCTTGATTGTGCATTAGTCTGTTGTTTCTATACTAGCATTCACTGTTGCTTCTGTTATGTCAATGTCATTATTCTTTTGTTGTTCTAACTTCAATTGTCTGTAAAGGAGACCATTCAAAAGTTTAAAAGTCAATTGTGAGGAAATCCCCATTTTCTTCAGCTTGCAGGACTTTTCCTCCTCTTTCTTCACCTGAGGCTCCCTCCTCAGGCCGGACTTAACTTCCATCTGGAAGGTTCCAATTTTTAGAGAAAAGATCTTCTCATTCTGTGCCTTGTGAGGCCTCTCCTCCTCTTCTGGGTGCATTAGTCGGTGCACTTGTCGTATTTTGGCTTTCACTTCATTTACTGTTTTCTTGGCTCCTCCCTGGCATCTCAATCGTTTCCGCTGCTCCTGCTCCCTCCAGGCTCCCTCCTGGTGAATCAGCATCCTCTGTGTCCTCATCTCTATGTGGTTGTGTCCTTCTCTCTGTTGGGACTCAGCTGCAGTGGTTCAGATGGTATCACGTCTGGCTTCTTTTCACTTGGACGGCCGTTCTTGTTGCTTTGGCCACCTCATAGGGTCCATCTCTCCTCGGTTGATCCCACTTCCTCCGGAACACTTGAACGTGGACTAGATCTCCTGGTATCACTGGGAGAAGTCCTTCTGGTCCCCTTGGATCATCAGACGTAGAACCTCTCATCCTGGCTCAGGTTTCTGCCTTCTTTCTGTGAAGCATTCATACTTAGAGACTTATGGCCTCTGTTCTAAGATTGCACCATACATCCTCTTACTTCCATCACTCATCACACAACAAACAGACATTCCAGCTGAAGCTGGCGAACCCCTCTCCTTCTGGTTTCCTAAACATAAGACTTGGAAAACAACAGACAAAACATAACAGCATTGTCAATGTTATGTGTTATGCATAAATATATTCATGCAAACTGAAATCTGAGACCATGACAATTCCCACTCTCTCTTTACCTGACTCTATGCCTCCAGGATACTTTTCTGCTGGACTCCACAAAAATAAAAGCCCTAAAAAGCTTCCTCATGCTTCCACCCAGTCTTCCCCTTTCGGCCACAGGTTCTGAGAGGTGTTCCCAAATCATGTCATTTTTACTTAGTTTCCCATCTACTCCATTTCAACTGATAATCATGTGCATAACCTACAATTAACATTCTCTCTTCTTGAATTAATTCAACACTGTATATGCTTTCATATCAATCCCTTTAACATGTTTGTTTAGAGTATAATATCCTATCATCCATTCTCTTTCACATGATGTATTAAAAATAAAACAAGTAGCCTCCAAACTCAACCCAGTATGTCTATAGTGGAATCTAATCTCTTTCTCTTTCTCTCTCTGATTCCACATCCTCTGTCATGGTGTTTTCAAGCTCACCCATTATTCAGCTGGACCTTACTTCTCGTGAGACTTATACACCCACCAAAGAGAGACATAAAGAACTTTACCACTGCAGTGTTGTAAGAAGTATACCACCAGCCTGGTGTATCTTGATGTACACTCAGTCTCCAGAATGCAGCCCAAGCCCTTCCATTTCTGGCTGTTTTTTCCTGAGGACATACACACTAACACATGGGTTATTTCCTGACAACATTAGCAAGATCACTAAATCTTAATTTTTAATAACAGCCCTATGTAACCATTCTGCCTCAAATACCTGGCCTCCTGCCACAGAAATATTCAATGATAGTCAAATGATGTTCCCTACATCAACTGCTGTACAATAACATGTAATCAGTCAAATGTCTTCCAGTTGGATTAATATCCAATCCTATCAAAACTAAGTAATAAGTTTCTTAAACTTTTGCTCTAGTGTTCAAAATGCCACCACTTATTCTTTTTACCATATCTTTAGATATGTGAATTGTTCTATTTACTTTTAGAATTGTCCCTATATTTTACACAGCCAGCTATCTTTCCTTTTCTGTGAATTATCTCTATTTTTATACATATTTCTAGAAATAACACCCCTTTACTACCATTACCTTCATTTATAAGTCCCCTAACCCATAACTGCCATTGTTTGATACATACTTAAAACATCCTTAAGTCAATTTATATATCATTTATATCAGTCCCTCCTCAGGAACATATACACAACCTTATGTTCCTCAAAACAAAAATAAATTGACCAAACGAGAAAAAGAGAAATTAAAATAAAAATAAAATTATAATAATTATTGCACATGTGCAATATTATCACTATTTGTAAAGAAATGAAACCTGGAGAAAACATCCATCCGTGTCATTCTATGCCCAAGTTATTGTTGGTCTCTGTCTTCTTCATTCATGGGTATCTTCGCACAACAGACTACCTTTTTATTCAATTAAACATTACATTTTATCATTCCAATTCCAATGACATTATAAAACGAAAGAAACAAAAAACCTTTAATCTAAAATTCTGTAAGTTTTGTCAACCACCTTGTCTCAGGATTAGTTTCCAGAGCTTCCCTAGGCCTATTAACGTTAAACAGTTCTATATCCAAATAACTAAACAGTTCTTTTTGAAATACTTTTCCCAATCCAATATTCAGGATAACAGTCCTTAGTGTTTACTTTAACTCAAATTTGACCTTATCTATTCAATACACAACATCCCTTTAATAATTAACATTTATACTAAACACTTTTATTACCAGTACTATCTATTTTCCCAATAGCCCTTTTGTCTCAGTTTCTCTCATGAGTGGCCTGATAATAAAAAAATCAGTACCCCAATAACCTTAAGTCATTATTCTCCCAACAAATATAACATAATTTCAGCATGTCTTTTTTTTATTTTTTAGATACAGTTCACAGGTCATCAGACACAGTTGTCCCTCACTATTCAGTCGATTAGGGCGGGTATGAGCTCCACACCCACTAGTGGTGATATTCTCTCCCATGCCCTAAAGCATTCTGACGTCACCTTTCATGACAACTCCCTTATTCTACTGGTGATCTCTCAGATGAATTACAGATGATGTAGTTATCAACAAAACCCTTACAGAAACCCACACTCCAATAAACCCTTTAAAAAAACTTTCAACACTTTTTATATGCATAATGAACAAAACACATTTGTGTATTCCCCCAAAGACCATAACCCCAAAGAACTGATAGTTTTACCTATGAACCCATGTTATATCGAAAATAAAAATTAAAATAAACCTATTCGAATAACTTATTCAATTTAAGGGTACAACTCTTCATAATTTTCCCAGGGACATAATAGATTTTCAAAGTAATTATACAGTTTGAATAGAGTCTGGTGTCTTAAACATTTTATAAGTATATCCCACCTGTTCCAACAATTTCTAGTAAAAGGTGATCAGTCTTTCACAAGAAATTCCTAGGATTCAGGGCATTTTGAGACCATTAATATGTTTCCACTCCCCCTTTCTTTAGGAGCAACTTAAATACATTTTTCAAAAACATGTTCATCCTTTTGCATACCCAATTTGAAACTGAATTGGAAAAAACCCTTCCAATAAACCTACTAATGTATATTCATTCCCAGTACATGGTGCACTTAGTAGTAAATCATAAGCCAATAATCGCAAAGGGGCTGGACTCACTCATCCAGAACTCCATGTTTTAGCCTTATCCAGATATTTTTATTTTTAAAGCGGCTGACTTTAATTAACTGCTTTCCACAGTAATGCAGTCTCCAATGACATTGTTGACCAGAGAAGATTAAAAAACCCTTTTTTTCCCTTATTCTTTCTCGAAAAGAAAGTGTACATATTGTTAATATTCACAACGTTACCTTTTAGTCAGCAAACCAATAATTTTACTTATCCATAGATTTTATTCTAAAGCGTCTTTAACAGTTCCAGAGAATTGTGGTATAGAATGTCTAACAATTAAAATTCCATCGTTATTTTACTAGATGTCAAACGTGATCCAATACTTCTTCTTGACCACATATAAACTGTAATCTCTATGAAACACTCATTGTTCGCTCAGAGACTATACACCGACAAGTAAAAAATTCCATTCTCACTAACCTCAAACCAATTAGTTGTTTGTTATTTTGACAAGGAAATAAACTCTTGTATAGCGGCATTTCCTACTACCGCACTAAGTTCTAATGTCACATTACACTACCCAATATACCTATATCCAGAACAGAGAGCTATTTTCTTATTGGTTCTTAGATCTTGTCAATAGTTCTGCCAATCACCCGCACGTCTGCGAGGACTAGAGGAACCACACACACAACCTCATCGCAATGTATTTTCTGATGATAGAATGTTGACATCAGAACGCCTACAAATCGAGCTTCACATTTTGGTCCCATGCGACTATTTATTTATTTATTTTTCCTAAATACTCCCATGTATTTCTACACCTTTTATTTACTATTTTTCCGAGTTAGAGCCAATCTCCTTTCCAATTAATAATTCATTTGTCACATCACTTAATTTATTTTATCGAAGCCTACTCTATACAGTACATACATTATTTCTGAATACTACAGCATCAACTCTACTCTGTCACAGGAGAGCTGCGCGCTCCCTCTCCTGGACGTTCTGCCTACATACACACACAACTCGTCTTTCCTTCCTAATCTTCTATTTTTACACAGATCTACTCATTTCTTACAACATTATCATTCATCCTTTTATGTTTCATCCGTTCATTCAATCCCTTTGTTTTTACCTCAAAACAACTCAGTCTTTCTTTATTGACTTAATTCACTTCCTTCTACATAAGCCTAGACTTCTACAATATGACGAGACTACTGTCTAATCGGATCAGCTTGTCTTCATATCCTATTCAACCCCCAATACTTATCTTTTCTTCTATTCTTAGAGTAGTATTGTGGCGTGACCTACTGAATTACCAAACCCTGGTAGCTAGACAGAGCGGTTTTTTATTCGCAGGATTTCTTTTGCATTTGAACGCCGCACAATCGGGCCAACGTTTTTCCTGCACCTACTACTTCACCCATACAATCCTCCTTTCAGAGCGGAAACTATGAATATTTATTTAACTACTGATTTATGTTTTGACCGTATAAGTTACTTTTGCAGTTGAACGCCGCACAATCGGGCCAACGTTTTCCTACAACCTACCGATTTATGCTTTGACCGTATAAGTTACTTTTGCAGTTGAACGCCGCACAATCGGGCTAACGTTTTCCTACAACCTACTGTTTTATGCTTTGACTGTATAAGCTACTTTTGCAGTTGAACGCCGCACAATCGGGCTAACGTTTTCCTACAACCTACTGTTTTATGCTTTGACTGTATAAGCTACTTTTTCAGTTGAACGCCGCACAATCGGGCTAACGTTTTCCTACAACCTACTGTTTTATGCTTTGACTGTATAAGCTACTTGTTGTAGCCCTGCGCCTGAGCCCAGCCGCTCAACTAGAGAGTACAAACAGTTGCGCCGATCAGCCCACACAAGGCTGCTCAAAATGAATGGTCCGACGAGAGGGGCAGTCCGAATCACACACACCCGACACGAGTCGCCCGCTCAGGTTGACTGAGGTGTGTTTACGCACATCCCAAAACAGATCCTGATACGGTCGAACCCGGCCAAGCAGAATCAGACGGAACAACTCCCCCAATCAAACCAGACACATGAACCTGTCTCGAGCAGTCCAACCAGAACAAATGCCCGCTCCCCCCAGCCAAACACCCGACACAATCAAAGTTCACAGTTCCAGTTCACTCAATCTCTAGACATGCGCATTCATACAAAACCCAAACTCACACATGCATGCACATTTATTTGAATTCAAAAGTTCTTTCGTTTTTATCGTTTTTAGGAAATTTGAGAGAGAGACCTACATGACATTCCTCCCGCTGAGACAGGACTCTGAAGCAATCTACACAAACATTTCAACTATTGTAAGAACTTGCTTACCGTATATAGTTGGGTGGCCACCTCTGTTTGTTTAGATTGTCCAAAGAACCCGCCAGCCAAGAACGTCTCCGTCCCTGTCACTCCTGGCAAGCTCGCCAATTATGTCGTAGAAAATCACTTCAAATATAACTCTTACAAGAACTTTGTGAACTCAAATAAGATTTTTAATACAAATTGTATCACAATCTGGAATGTCCGCGGAACACACCCCGCGGCACACACACCGCGGAACACCCACCGCGGAACCCCCCTCTCCCAGAGCCTTAGCTCCTATATTTATACACACATAGCACTATGTCCATCCCTTATGCAAATGAAGTCTCCCTTCTCAAGTCATTCGCCACCACTATCCTCTAGTTCAAGCTTCCCGCTTGTTCACGCCCAATAACGCCCACATCTGCTCTCAGCTAGACTACAATGGTGGCCGGACCCTCCATCCTAGTGTGTCAGCATAATGTGTCAATGTACTCTTTGTTTTGTTTGCCTTTATTGGAATCAGCAGATTCTGTCTTATAAACCTCTGTTTAGAAGCAGCTGACTATGGATCCCTCTATCTTTAGTGTGTCAGCATAATGTGTCAATGTACTCTTTGTTCAGTTTGCCTTTATTGGAATCAGCAGATTCTGTACTATACGCCTTCTTTTTAGAAGGAGCTGACTATGGGTCCTTTTTATCATTAGTGTGTCAGGTCAGCAGACCATGTGTCTCCCCCTTTCATTAATGTGTCCAATTGTCTTAGGCATATTTCTCTAGTATGTGTCTTATTGGAATTGTCAGACTATATGTCTCTTCTACCATTAGCATCCAGTTGCCTTATGTTACTACTACATCCTCTTCTGGCTGTGCCGGGTGTAGATTATAACAGAACATGGCCAAGATGTTCAAATGTTTATAGATGACCAGCAGGGTCAAATAATAATAATAATCACAGTGGTTGTAGATGGTGCACCTGTTGACCTGTAAATGTCAGTTGGCTTTTCATAGCCGATCATTCAGAGTATCTCTACTGCTCCTACTGTCTCTAGAGAGCAGGTTTGGGACAGGTAGCACACCTGGTGAACAAGTCAGGGTTCCATAGCCACAGGCAGAACAGTTGAAACTGGAGCAGCAGCACGACCAGGTGGACTGAGGAGAGCAAGGAGTCATCAAGCCAGGTAGTCCTGAGGCATGGTCCTAGGGCTCAGGTCCTCCTCCGAGAGAGAGAAAGAAAGAAAGAAAGAGAGAGAGAGAATTAGAGAGAGCATACTTAAATTCACACAGGACACCAGATAAGGCAGGAGAAATACTTCAGATATAACAGACTGACCCTAGCCCCCCGACACAAACTATTGCAGCATAAATACTGGAGGCTGAGACAGGAGGGTCGGGAGACACTGTGGCCCCGTCTGACGATACCCCCAGACAGGGCCAAACAGGCAGGATATAACCCCACCCACTTGCCAAAGCACAGCCCCCACACCACTAGAGGGATATCTTCAAACACCAACTTACCATCCTGAGACAAGGCCGAGTATAGCCCATGAAGATCTCCCCCACGGCACAACCCAAGGGAGGGCGCCAACCCGGACAGGAAGATCATGTTAGTGACTCAACCCACTCAAGTGACGCACCCATCCTTGGGACGGCATGGAAGAGCACCAGTAAGCCAGTGACTCAGCCCCTGTAATAGGGTTTGAGGCAGAGACTCCCAGTGGAGAGAGGGGAACCGGCCAGGCAGACAGCAAGGGCGGTTCATTTCTCCAGTGCCTTTCCATTCACCTTCACACTACTGGGGCAGACTACACTCAATCATAGGACCTACTGAAGAGATAAGTCTTCAATAAAAACTTAAAGGTCGAGACCGAGTCTACGTCTCTCACATGGATAGGCAGACCATTCCATAAAAATATAGTTCAAAAAAGGAATAGCGTAAATGATGAGCAGATCAGGGTGTGAAAGTGTTAAAAAGACTCTTCTTTTTTAGTCTAAGGTAGTGGGGGCAAGGAATTATCTAGGGGAGTTGGTAAGCTTAGATGACAATCTTAGATGCCATAGAGGAGACATTGAGATGGACTGGTACTTGTATTGCCTCTTCTCTCACCATAGTGTGTTCAATTAACTTGTTATGGCTGCAGGCCGGTGTCGGTACCCTTATGACAACAGCCCGTCCAAGTGCAGGGTGCGAAATTCAAAATATATTTTTTAGAAATATTTAACTTTCACACATTAACAAGTCCAATACAGCAAATGAAAGATAAACATCTTGTGAATCCAGCCAACATCTCCGATTTTTTTAAATGTTTTACAGCGAAAACACCACGTATATTTATGTTAGCTCACCACCAAATACAAAAAAAGCACAGACATTTTTCACAGCACAGGTAGCATGCACAAAACCAACCAAACTAACCAAGAACCAACCAAACTAACCAAGAAACAACTTCATCAGATGACAGTCTTATAACATGTTATACAATAAATCTATGTTTTGTTCGAAAAATTTGCATATTTGAGGTATAAATCATAGTTTTACATTGCAGCTACAATCGGAAATAGCACCGAAGCAGCTAGAACAATTACAGAGACCAAATTGAAATACCTAAATACTCATCATAAAACATTTATGAAAAATACATGGTGTACAGCAAATGAAAGACAAACATCTTGTGAATCCAGCCAATATTTCCGATTCTTTAAGTGTTTTACAGCGAAAACACAATATAGCATTATATTAGCTTACCACAATAGCCAAAAACACAACCCATTTATCAGCAGCAAAAGTTAGCGATCGCAAGAAAACAGCAAAAGATATATAATTTTTCACTAACCTGGACAAACTTCATCAGATGACAGTCCTATAACATCAGGTTATACAATACACTTATGTTTTGTTCGAAAATGTGCATATTTAGCGCTGAAATCCGTGGTTATACATTGTGAAAACTTAGCATATTTTTTCCCAGAATGTCCGGATATATTTCTGACACTCACCTATTCTGACCAAATAACTATTCATAAACTTTACTAAAAAATACATGTTGTATAGGAAATGATAGATACACTAGTTCTTAATGCAATCGCCGTGTTAGAATTCTAAAAATAACTTCATTACGACATGCAGCTTACGTTATTGCGAGAGAGCGGCCAAAATCTGGGCGCAAACTAAAAGTAAACATGTTCGACAGATATATGAAATAACATCATAAATGTGTCCTACTTTTGATGATATTCCATCAGAATGTTGTACAAGGGGTCCTTTATCCAGAACAATCGTTGTTTGGTTTTAGAATGGCATTTTTCCCTCTCGAATGAGCAAGCAAAACTAGCCAAGTGGTGCTAAGCTCTCCTTCGTCACCAAACGCAAAGAACGCAACACGCCTAAACTCCCGAAAAAAATTCAATAATCTAATAAAACTATATTGGAAAAACATACTTTACGATGATATTATCACATTTATCAAATAAAATCAAAGCCGGAGATATAAGACGTCTATAACGAATGCTTTTCAGAAGCCAATACTGGTGACCTTTATGCGCTTCCTGAACAAAGGAATTCTGGGGTCATGTCTTTCCAAGCTGTCTCTTTTGACCATAGAAATACCTAGAAACCCCATTTCACCTCTCACAGCCTATTGACATCTAGTGGAAGGCGTATGAAGTGCATGTATACTAATAGATATCAAGCACATTTATAGGCAGGCCCTGGAACAGAGCCTCGATTTAAGATTTTTCACTTTCTGACAGGAAGTTTGCTGCAAAATGAGTTCTGTTTTACTCACAGATATAATTCAAACGGTTTTAGAAACTTGAGAGTGTTTTCTATCCAATAGTAATAATAATATGCATATTGTACGAGCAAGAATTGAGTACGAGGCCGTTTGAAATGGGCACCTTTTATCCAAGCTACTCAATACTGCCCCTGCAGCCCAAATAAGTTAATTACAATGACGATGGATGTTGGTAAATGTCTAGTTATGATGCACATGTCCCGAAGGAGCGCCAGCCATTCACAACTTCTAGTGTGGCTGACATAGGAGCTCAGGGCAATTTTGTGTTTCATTTTCGATGAAACACAATGTTTCATCGAAATGTACAGCTGTGTGTCATCCGCATAGCAGTGAAAGTTACCAGTATGTTTCCGAATGACATCACCAAGAGGTAAAATATACAGTGAAAACAATAGTGGTCCTAAGACGGAGCCTTGAGGAACACCGAAATTTACAGTTGATTTGTCAGAGGACAAAATATATATTTTTACATAGAATTAGACATAATGAGGATGGCTCTAGATTGCAGAGAAAAGCTGTTTCAGGTGTTTGAAAAATGCACAATTCTCCTATTTATGGACAGGGGGCCTAGTCCCCATTCGGACTACCATCCAGCCTTCCTCACATACTTTGTGTCCCCTCAGATTTTTGGGGTGCATGACGCCCCTGAGGGCACATATATGTTTGATAGTGTATGAGTGTGCAGCTGTGCATGTGTGATAGTGAGCATGGCGCAGGACTGGCACGGTGGGAATACTGTGTTATTGCTGCAGAAGCACACTGAGACAGCCTTATTGGAAGAGCAGATGGGCATTTCCATGAGGCTGTGCTGCTGTGGCCTGAATTAGGACAGCCTCTACCTCTCCTCTTCTCTCTATTTCTCGTCTCTTTCTCTTTCTCTGGCCTCACTCTCTCCCCCCTCCCTCTCTCTTCTTCCTCTCTCTCTCCCTTCTTCCTCTCGCTACACTATAGATATAAAAGTATGTGGACACCTTCAAATGAGTGGATTCGGCTATTTCAGTCACATCCATTGCTGACAGGTGTATAAAATCGAGCGCACAGCCATGCAATCTCCATAGACAAACATTGACAGTAGAATGGCCTTACTGAAGAGCTCAGTGACTTTCAACGTGGATGCTACCTTTCCAACAAGTCAGTTCGTCAAATTTCTACTCTGCTAGAGCTGCCCCAGTCAACTGTAATTGCTTTTATTGTCAAGTGGAAATGTCTAGGATCAACAATGGCTCAGCTGCGAAGTGGTAGGCCACACAAGCTCACAGAACGGGACCCCCGACTGCTGAAGCGCGTAAAAATCGCCTGTCATCGGTTGCAACACTCACTACCGAGTTCCAAACTGCCTTTGGAAGCAACGTCAGCACAATAACTGTTCTTTGGGAGCTTCATGAAATTAGTTTCCATGGCCGAGCAGCCGGGGTTGGGGTGGTGTAGGAGGAGCAGTGGAAACCCATTCTCTGGAGTGATGAATCACGCTTCACCATCTGTCAGTCTGATGGACAAATCTGGGTTTGGCGGATGTCAGGAGAACGCTACATGCCCGAATGCATAGTGCAAACTATAACGTTTGGTGGAGGAGGAATAATGGTCTGGGGATGTTTTTCATGGTTTGGGCTAGGCCCCTTAGTTCCAGTGAAGAGAAATCTTAACTCTACAGCATACACCGACATTCTAGACGATTCTGTGCTTCCAACTTTGTGGCAACAGTTTGGGGAGGCCCTTTTCTGTTTCAGCATGACAATGCCCCCGTGCACAAAGCGAGGTCCATACAGAAATGGTGGCTGCACTGGCTGCTGCTGTTGACCCTTCTCGCTCATTAACTTGTAGAAACCAGTTTTAAAATGATTTCCATAAACCATTAATCAATGGAATTGATCAAATGAAATAGAGATGTTTGCTTGAAAGCACAAAATAAAATCAGATACTTCACACGGTATCATCAATACATTTTGATCATACTGTATAATCATTCTCACAGTAAATTTTCACCAAAAAAACCTGAGCACCTCTTTAGGAAATCTTACTCCTCCCTCTAATATTGCACTGGGGAAATTGCACAGAAACCTCAGGTTTTCTATTTCCGAAACCCACCAAGTGTAAATTCAATAATTGTTTTCTCTGCATGGGGAGAAAACATTGAAGTCATTTAGCTACTAAAGTCCAAACTTGCCATAGATGAATATCTTCTGCACCAACATAATCAATACACTACTGCTATACCACTATTACGACATAACATTTCACCACCCTGGAGCCTTCTATTATTAATGCAATAATGAGTGCTGCACCACTCTAGTCTCTATTAGCTTTAGCACTATTTCAACTCCTGTACTTTTACTCTGTTTCTGTGTCAGGTTACTGTGTTTTGATACTGAGTCGTGGACATGGTGCTCGGCTGTGCTTTTGTCTTTCGGCACTCTGTTCTTCCACTGTGCTGGGTTTCTTTCTTTTTACATGAGAGCTGAAAAACCTGTCAGAACGCTGTTTGCTACGGTCATGTCTCTGTCTGAAATCTCTCTTTCCACACTCAGGCTGTGTGCTCCAGAAAGAACCTTGCTCCAAGTAATCTGCTCTATAGCAGACTCTTCCTGTACAAATCCTCTCCTTGCCTGCTCCCTAATTGTCTTAATTAAATACAGAGCTCTCTCAAGAAGGAGGAGTCTCCGCGTGTCGGGAATAGTATGAGCTGCATGTCTAATATGTTTAAGTCAGCTAGGCTGCAGTACAAAGTGAATATGGAACTAGAAGTTAATCAATAATAGTGATTCAAGAAAGATAAACAGTGTGAAAGATTTTTGTTTCTCAATACATAGGAGTATTCTGCTTGAAGTATATTTGATTTCTGTCTACCAGACTGACAGATCAGTAATTTGACCAAAAGTTAAGAGTTGCCTTTGAGCAAATAAATCTAATTGCTTGAATTGTGAGGGATGGGTGGATCATGTCATTCCCCAAGGCACTGGCAACAATTTGTTATAGGTATCACTGGGCCTGAGAGCATTCACATAATTTGAGTGGTGAGGAAGCCTGACAATGACAAGTAAGTCAGATACATGGTTTTAATCATTGCCCACAACACCACTATATCCGTGACATGGCCTCTGGGTTACGCTTGATCTCCTCTGGGACTGTGTATGGATTAATAAAAAGAAGCATAAGATACATCCTGGGGCATGGGGAATTACAATTAAGATTCTTGATGGAGGAGAAACGAAATATTGATTGGGAGTTATCTACTAATGTTGAGAAATGTATGTTTAGTTGCAGAGAAGACTATTGTATAAATGTGTGTTTAGTTGCAGAGAAGACTATTGTATACATGTGTGTTTAGTTGCAGAGAAGACTATTGTATACATGTGTGTTTAGTTGCAGAGAAGACTATTGTATAAATGTGTGTTTAGTTGCAGAGAAGACTATTGTATAAATGTGTGTTTAGTTGCAGAGAAGACTATTGTATAAATGTGTGTTTAGTTGCAGAGAAGACTATTGTATAAATGTGTGTCCCTTTATCTTTTGATGCTGAACTCAGGCTTTTCCATTACAAGTCATAGAAGCTCAGTGATGTGTCAACTCGTACATGTTGATGTGTGGACATACTTAGGTGACACTTAATGGGTCTGCTACACAAGTCCTATGTCAATAGTATACCATCAAGCTGCCTGTCACAATCAGCTATGGCTCTGCATCAATTCATCAACACTGACAGCTGACTCAACAAATGAAATAGTTTGCGCCATCCAGCAGTTAAATTTTTCTGACCCAATATTATTTCTTTCTATCTCCTCACTCTTATAATTCTAGTGTTTTTGAAAAAGTGAAATCTGTCAATTTAGTCTGAGTGCTAATTTATAAGACTTGTCGACAGTAGCGGTGTGTGGGTAAAATCATTGGGGAAGCCAAGCCAGAAAAAAATGCCATATTGCACCTTACAGTATGTGATAATTGCGTTGTTTGCTTTATAACCTGTTAGTTTATAAGCCTTGCGACCGTGATATACAGGTCTAAGTCCGAGACAAAAAGAAGACACAGTGGCAGCATAAATTCAACAACACCTTTGTTTTATCACAAAACCGGAGAGCAACCTCTGTCCGGTGAAGTCCACAAAGCATATTGCATGTAACAAACAGTTACATGACCTTCAGCATGGACAAGCAAGTTAACTTTTCTGACATTTTCGAACCACTAAACAACTATTAATTTAGAAACACGGAGAGTTACCGAAGTCGCAAAGAAAACGGGAGCTGCCTCCACTATTCCAGCACCATTTTAACTTCAACATTTCATCATAATCAAGTCACCTATGCTTAGTCTAATACAGCGACAACTAAAAGATATCAAAAAGAATTGTACAATCAACATAAGCTACAGTTGAGGTCGGAAGTTTACATACACTTAGGTTGGCGTCATTAAAACTTGTTTTTCAACCACTCCACAAATTTCTTGTAAACAAACTATAGTTTTGTCAAGTCGGTTAGGACATCTACTTTATGCATGACACAAGTCATTTTTCCAATTTTTTTTTACAGACAGATTATTTCACTTATAATTCACTGTATCACAATTCCAGTGGGTCAGAAGCTTACATACACTAAGTTGACTGTGCCTTTAAACAGCTTGGAAAATTCCAGAAAATGATGTCATGGCTTTAGAATCTTCTGATTGGCTAATTGACATCATTTGAGTCAATTGGAGGTGTACTTGTGGATGTATTTCAAGGCCTACCTTCAAACTCAGTGCATCTTTGCTTGAGATCATGGGAAAATCAAAAGAAATCGGCCAAGAACCCAGAAAAAAAGTTGAAGACCTCCACAAGTCTGGTTCATCCTTGGGAGCAATTTCCAAATGCCTGAAGGTACCACGTTCATCTGTACAAACAATGCTACGCAAGTATAAACACCATGGGGCCACGCAGCAGTCATACCGCTCAGGAAGGAGACGCGCTCTGTTTCCTAGAGATGAACGACTTCGGTGCGAAAAGTGCAAGTCAATCCCAGAACATCAGCAAAGGACCTTGTGAAGATGCTGGAGGAAACAGGTACAAAAGTACAACGAGTCCTATATCAACATAACCTGAAAGGCCACTCAGCAAGGAAAAGCCACTGCTCCAAAACCACCGTAAAAGAAACCCAGTCTACGGTTTGCAACTGCACATGGGGACAAAGTACGTACTTTTTGGAGAAATATCCTCTGGTCTGATGAAACATAAATAGAACTGTTTGGCCATAATGACCATCGTTATGTTTGGAGGAAAAGGGGGAGGCTTGCAAGCCAAAGAACACCATCCCAATCGTGAAGCACAGGGGTGGCAGCATCATGTTGTGGGGGTGCTTTGCTGCAGGAGGAACTCGTGCACTTCACAAAATTAATGGCATCACGAGGAAGAAAAATTATGTGGATATATTGAAGCAACATATCAAGACATCAGTCAGGAAGTTAAAGCTTGGTCGCAAATGGGTCTTCCAAATGGACAATGAGGCCAAGCATATTTCCAAAGTTTTGGCAAAATGGCTTAAGAACAACAAAGTCAAGGTATTGAAGTGACCATCACAAAGCCCTGACCTCAATCCTATAGAAAATTTGTGGGCAGAACTGAAAAAGCATGTGCGAGCAAGGAGGCCTAAAAACCTGACTCAGTTACACTAGCTCTGTCAGGAGGAATGGGCCAAAATTCACCCAACATATTGTGGGAAGCTTGTGGAAGGCTACCTGAAACGTTTGACCCAAGTTAAACAATTTAAAGGCAATGCTACCAAATACTAATTGAGTGTATGTAAACTTCTGACCCACTGGGGATGTGATGAAAGAAATAAAAGCTGAAATAAATCATTCTCTCTACTATTATTCTGACATTTCACATTCTTAAATAAAGTGGTGATCCTAACTGACCTAAGACAGGGCATTTTTACTAGGATTAAATGTCAGGAATTGTGAAAAACTGAGTTAAATGTATTTGGCTAAGGTGTATGTAAACTTCCGACTTCAACTGTAAATATGATGTGGCTGTTCATGGTTCTGATTTCTCTCTCTGTGTGTGTGTGTGTGTGTGTGTGTGTGTGTGTGTGTGTGTGTGTGTGTGTGTGTGTGTGTGTGTGTGTGTGTGTGTGTGTGTGTGTGTGTGTGTGTGTGTGTGTGTGTGTGTGTGTGTGTGTGTGTGTGTAGAAGTAAGTAGAAAAAACATTTTGACTCACCCTACTTGTAGAGAAACGAGAATCCTCCTCTCTTTCACCTTTCATCACTCTGTCATACAGTACACACTTGTATTTTTTGTTGTCCTAGGCTACCTGGCTAAAATGCTTGCTCACTAACCTAATTTCCTTTCAAGGGCATGGTTAGCTAGGGAACATTTGCCTTCTACATCTAGCTACATATTGAACTTCCATCCTCTCAGGCCAGGGGCATAATGTATGAATTTATGGATGGATCATAATTGCCGTTTTAATCATTGGCCATTACAAAGAATTTAGTAAAAGTCCAAATCCCTATCTCCATCCATGGCTAATTTAGGAATGGGTCAATTTTAGCTAGTTAGCCACCAGAGGACAACAACACAATGAGATGCAGAACGAGTTTCTGTCAATGACGTATGCTCTCGATGCGATGTGATTGGAGTGAAGCCAAATCCAAACTGGCTTCCCTTGACTTTCTTTTGGTACGCCAGCACCATTCACAGTTGAGCTCAATCAGTGTAGCTCAACGGTGATTGGCTATTATTATTATTTTTTAATTATCAAGGGAGGCCAAATTCTCCCTTCCCTTGCATTCAATGCATGGCGCAGCGATCTAAGGCGCTGCATCTCAGTGCAAGAGGTGTCACTACAGTCCCTGGTTCAAATCAGGCTGTATCACATCCGGCCGTGATTGGGAGTCCCATAGGGCGGCGCACAATTGGCCCAACGTCGTCTGGGTTTTGCCGGGGTAGACCGTCATTGTAAATAAGAATTTGCTCTTAAATGACTTGCCTAGTTAAATAAATGTAAAAAAAGAAAATGCTACGGGCGGCAACAATGTCATACTCTTTTGGACCTGACAACATCAGATAGATGGCCTACACATACAGAGGGGCGCTGGTTCGCGCGCTCGGATGCTTTCTCAGGTGAGAAGCGAAAGATACATTATTTTATGTCTTTTTCTTTTTTTCTCTGTCAATTTTTTGGGGAAGCCTGGCTTCCCTTGGCATCCATGAATACACGCCAGTGCTTGTCAATGACTTCAGGACTGCATGCATCCCAATTAAAATCATTGTTGCATTACAGTTGAGCAAACTACCCACTAGATACACACACGTTGAATCAACATTGTTTCCACGTCATTTCAATGAAATTACATTGAACCAACTTGTAATAGACATTGAATTGACTTCTGTGCCCAGTGGGTAAAGGTTGTTGGTAGTGCTAATCTAGGAAGTTCTATTTTTAGATTAAAGTTAGACTTAGATTTTGTACTTTCTGAATCTTGTGTCAGTTGGCACTTAAGTTGGTGCTCGAATTCTCCTAGGAGAAAAAAATGGTTGCTGCTAGCTGTCTGAACATGTGTTTAAAAAGCCTGTCGAGGTGGGTTAGGGAAGGAGAGGTTTTTGGAGAATGTTTCATGGCAATAATAACTAGAGCTCCCAGTCAGGGAATCTCTAGTCGGCCAGGCAGGAAGCCTCCAGGGAAACACACTTTTCAAATATTAAACAGACAACTACTCATATGTTTTAAACAGTTTCTATGGCAACATGCATAAAACGTAAGAACTATTTTGAATATGATTTGACTGCCACCTTCTCTTGTTTAAAGAACAAGATAATTTAGTTACATATTACTGCAATAGTGTAGCAATAATTCCTGTGACGCATACCGTGGCAATACAAATCACCATATATGACATTCTGAGGTTTAGAGTCTAGATGGATGACTTGTTTGTATCTGGACGATTGAGGTCTTGGGTTCAATTCCAGCTACTTCTGATTTTGCTATCGTATAATATTAATGCATTCATTTTAATAAATATCTCAGTTAGGAAATCACATCTGGTATTCATCCCTCTGATCTCAGAGAATAATAAGGGTGGCAGGTACCCTAGCGGTTAAGAGCGTTGGAGCAGTAGTCGAAAGGTTGCTGGGTTGAATCCCAGATCCGACTAGGGGGAAAATATGCCGATGTGCCCTTGAGCAAGGCACTTAACCCTAATTGTTCCTGTAAGTCACTCTGGATAAGAGCGTCTGCAAAACAGAAAACGTAATAAAGATTCCTGTGATTAAGACTCATTCAGGCACATCACAACAGATTTCCCTTGACATCTCCCAATGTTTGGCTTCATTTACGCTGCATTTTCAACTAGCAAAAATGTTTAATAATCATTAATTATTATTATATACAGAATTAATTAGATATCTCATAGAGGTCTTGGTCAAATAACCCTGATCTTCTATTTATGGCCGTGCATACTATTTCAACATAATTTCAGAACACCTACGCATCTATTTTCTTATTCTTGACTTGTATGTTAAAATTGCACAAATGAAATGTCAAACAAAGTATTGAATGCCTACATAATTCATGATGTGCTATCACATTTATTTAAAGGAAAGGTTTGCTGGAATTCAAGATGTTATGCTATGAGAGTGAGACCCTGAATTAAAAGAGAATACATGTGGCGTGGCATTCTTTGGCGTAATCAGACCAGACTCCCCTTCTGTCTGTCTCTCTGTGTCTGTCTTTTTCTGTGTATTTCTTTATAGTGAAATGGAATCTATAAAGAATCTATATCTAAATGTAGTTCATATTGTGTGTTTCCATATCAAGCCAATGAATCATCTGATATTGCATGGCTTTATTGGTGGATGTTGTTGACAGTGTGGTAGATCAGATATGACATATCTGGGTAGTAGGCTATGTGGGCATCCCTGGAGCCCGTGGCAACCACAGGATGTTGTCACACAATCAGCAGAAAGGAGATTTGTGAAATACACTGCTGGGACTCAGAGGGAGATGAGAGGCTACAGATTGGAGTGAGACTGATTGTCCCGGTTGGCCAAAATGCTAGTGAGACTACAGTATTCTGTATCTGATATGGCTCATTTCATCAACTTGTGAAATGATGATTTATAAAGAAATGACCCACACGCAATATCTGTTTTGATTCAATAAAATATCAGAACTCCCATTAATGCAGTGAATTGTAATACATGTATAACAGTTATAGTACTAAACTTTACCAGTACTATTATGAGGGTGTAAATCAGGCATCATCAACTAGATTTAGCAGGGGGTGATTTTGTCTTGAGAGGATGGTCATGGGGCCGGAACGCTGATTTAGTGGTGTTTTAACAGTCTTTTATGTCCAACAAATACAAAATGTAAGATTTTATTTGTTTTTCTCCAAGAACTTGGGGGCCAACTAAAACCACCCATGAGCCAAATTTGGCCTGTGGGCTGCTAGTTGGGGAACCCCGGTGTAAAGTTTAGGTACAGTAAATACCTACAGTATTGTTGAAATCTTGATCATGGTCTCATGGTACCTCTCTCCCTCTCCAGGTGGCCAACCTCCTTCGTCTTTTCCAGATTCCTCAGATCAGCTACGCCTCCACCAGCGCCAAGCTCAGTGACAAGAGCCGCTACGACTACTTTGCCCGCACGGTGCCCCCTGACTTCTATCAGGCCAAGGCCATGGCAGAGATCCTGCGCTACTTCAATTGGACCTACGTGTCCACCGTGGCATCGGAGGGCGACTACGGTGAGACAGGTATCGATGCCTTCCAGCAGGAAGCCCGCGCCAGCCAGATCTGCATCGCCACCTCAGCTAAGGTGAGCCGCTCGATGAACCGCTACAGCTACGACCAGGTGATCCGCTCGCTACAGCAGAAGTCCAACGCCAAGGTGGTCATCCTCTTCACGCGCAGTGAAGACGCCCGGGAACTGCTGGTAGCCGCCAACCGCATGAACGTGTCCTTCATCTGGGTGGCCAGTGACGGCTGGGGGAGACAGGATAGCGTGGTGAGAGGCAGCGAGGCTGTGGCAGATGGGGCCTTCACCATTGAGCTGGCCTCCTACCCCATCCTTCAGTTTGCTGAGTACTTCACAGGCCTGAACCCCTACAACAACACACGTAACCCCTGGTTCAGGGAGTTCTGGGAGAATCGTTTCCAGTGTAGCCTCCATGACCTGGGCTGTGGGAAGCACTCTCTGCGCGATGGCCTGTTTGAGCCGGAGTCGAAGATCATGTTTGTGGTGAATGCTGTCTATGCCATGGCTCACGCCCTGCACAACATGAGGCAGACACTGTGCCCCAACTCCACCACCAAGGTCTGTGACGCTCTGAAGCCAGGCAACGGCAGGAGGTTCTACAGGGAGTATATTCTCAAGACCAAGTTTGATGGTGAGTTAAGAAGATTGATGTGTATGGCTATGACAAGGCTACATGACTATACTGTATACAGAGAAATTAGATGTTCTATATCCTAAAAAAATATTATATCTAGGATTGTTACCGTGACCATATTACCGCCACACCGGCAGTCACGAGTCAAATTCCAAGTCAAATTCCACGTGACCGTTGGGTCATGCCACGGAACCTGCGCTCTAATGCTGCTGATAGTCATGAGTAGCCTACCAATCAGCAGCAGGCTGCTGAGGGAAGGATGGCTCAGAATAATGGCCGGAACGGTGCAAATAAAATGGCGTCAAACACATGGAAAGCATACGTTTGCTATATTTGGTACCATTCCACTTTTGACGCTCCAGCCATTACCAGGAGCCTGTCCTACCCGATTAAGGTGCCACCAACCTCCTGTGAGGCCAATACTCTGCACTCTATTGTCCCTCTAATCACTCTGACATCAATGCAAATTAAATCGAAAATCAAATCAAACACTTCATGAGAGCCCTGCCTTTCACAGTTTGAGAGGAATATGATCACTTGTTGCTCAGTGAGAGCCAGCTCCTTATAGCTGGTTGATGCATGGAAAGAAATGTGTTCCTATAAGCCCATGTTGTACAACATTTCTATAGGCTATGCAATTGCGTGAGAAAACAGAGTTTTGATGGCCTCTATTAAAAAGAGGAGGATCCAATCATATTTCTATAGGCATAAAATATTTATTTCACAACATTCCTAAAATTAAGCACATTGCTTTGCTTTACAACTGGAGCAGCCTACCTGGCTGGCATGAAAATTAACCACCGGAAAAGCGTCCTCCATTTGCTGTTGAAATGCCCATAGGCCTATACGTTTTTGGAGAGCCCAGAGCCCATAGGTCTATATGTTTTAGAGAGCCCATAGCCCATAGGCCTATATGTTTTAGAGAGCCCATAGGCCTATACGTTTTGGAGAGCTCAGAGCCCATAGCCTACAGAGCCTAGAGAAACGTGTTCTTATAAGCCCAGTTATTGCGCAATCGTGTGAGTTTTGACTGGACACTATTTAAAAGAGGATCCCAGCTTTCTCGTGCAGCTATATTTATTGCTAAATTCTTAAAATGATGCACATTAATCTGCTTTACGAATGGTGTAGCATACCTGGCATATTTAAAACGTAACCTCCATTCGCTATTCAAGTGCAGGCTACTGATGACGTCTGTTATTTTGTGGGTCATTCTAAATAAAAAAATATTCCACACATATACAGCATTAGTAGGATATACGCAAATACCAGATAACAAATTGAGAATAGTCTGATGGTTGACAATATTATCCAGTGCTTGCCAAATTGTGAATGAGATACTGATGAAGTGTGTGCAGCCTGCCTTTAATGCAACTCAATTTCATCAAAACATATAGCCCAATGTTTGTATCACAACTAAATCTGCATAAATAACTCTAAATGAAGCATATAGGAGGACCTGTTTCTTTGTTAACCACTCAACACAGAATAGCCGCATGTGCACACTCCTTCAAATCGTTTGGATAAAATATCCTTTCTATGTTATTCAGCTCAAAAGTTCAATTGTATTGTTCTTACTATAAAACAATATAAAATAATGCCACGGGAATTATAAGCAAATCTCGCCTGCTAAATTAACTAGTGTAGCCTACAGCTATATGGCATAGCCAGATCAGGGCCTAACATATGGATGGCTCAGAATATGTTATTCTGTTCTTCTGAAATAGGCTACATTTTCTTCATATCATGTTTCTTTAGACTTGCCTAAAATAAATCATGGATTTATTGTGATAGTGTAGGCTATATTAAATGTATTTATTAGACTTTTTAAAACTGTACATGTTCCAAAGGTCCGCTAAGTGGGGAAGCCGGAGATGCTAAATGTGTTTATGTTAAATAAAGGTCAATTACTGTGAGACCTGCAGTGATTTGCATGACAATCACCAGCGGCTGACAACATTTCATGACCTCCGTAGTCTAACTATATCCTAAGAAATGTGATTTCCCGTTAGAATATTGCCAGAGAACAAATAGACCATATTCAACTCGGTTTTTTAGTACTTCATTTGGTTTATCTATATTATCCTTTTCTCCAATTATCCTCTCACAACATAATGTTGAAAATTAAAACTACACTGCATGATATCTTGCAATCATAATCTACCCATGAGTGCCCTGCTTGGTGACAAATTTGATTACAACAAATTAGATCCATTGTATCAATTCCTACCTAAACATAGGAACAGTCCAATGACTAATTCAAGTTGTTGTTTATAATACTGTTGAAGATAACAGCGTGCAACGATTAAATTTGCAAAGATGAAACATCCATGTCCAGCCTCACACTCTGAGGCTCATTTTCCCACACATCTCATCTGCCTGGAGTGTGAGGACAGTGATTTGGCCCAGAACCTGGATATCACAAATAGGAATAACTGTACATAAACACTTTCATCAGGCATCGACACTCTCATTCATGTGGTGAGCAGAGATAGTTAGCAAGTGTATCAGATAATTTATGTAAAACCCTATAGCATCAACACATCTGTACAACAACACCACCAAGCCAAATGCTCTGACTATCTAACTACTAAACTATAGTCTTAAAGTATTGATGGAGTAAAAGGCAATAATATTTTCATGCATGAGTAATGGTGGGTGGTTTGAAGTCCATGAGGGTTGCTTTACCCAAGCAATCCATCTCAGCCATTCATGGATTTTAGATGGATCCCCAGGGAATCTTGCTGTCAGAAGACATCAGATTGGACTACCTAACCAACCTAGCTGGTGATGTTAATGGTGAAGTTTCCGTTGATGGCACACTATTAGAAGAACTCTCCATGGTCCTGGAACTGGTCAGTGACAGCCAGTGATATCCTCGTCTTTTGCGGAGAATGGGACTTCCCTCTCACATCATTGCCAGCTAAAATGGCGCGCCAGCACTTTATGTTCTCCATGTTAGGGGCTGCCAATAACTATTGAGTGAGCTCTCACACCAATGGCCACTCACAGCTATTTCCCTTGCCTCCAGGCCCGCATCGGATAACTTTTGCATTCTGAAGTTGCTACCCAAGCGGGCTGGTCGTTAGTTATTTTCTCATGTTTTGACCCAGTCGTTCATTCTAATCATTCTATTCATTCGACGTTGCTATATAATTGGCATGTAGCTATCTATCTCAGATTAAAGGATGATGAGAGACAATAACTTCAATAAATAAGGATTTGATAAATATCCAATAGGCCTACATATGCTGCCTCGCGCCGGTTTCCCTGGTGAATCATTGTTCAATTTTAGGCTGGCTAGCCTACTAGCACGGGAGAGATCACATTTGTAAAATGATACATTGTTGCACAGGTCATAGAGGAGGCAGACTGGTAGGTTTATAAAACCCCCAACTGTTGCAAAACAAATAGTAGTGTGGAAAAATGTGTAGACGCTTTTTTCCAAGAGGGAGATGAAGTTCATTAATTTCCTGCCTGCTACTGTGGAATTATGGTATTTTGCGGGAGTTGTTGTCCCATATCAACCAATCAGGATCCAAACAACCCGTTTTATAATTTAACCCATTTGCCTCTAGAAATTAGAGTAGAAATGTGTTCAACGCCAAGCACGCCCCCATTTCTCATCGACAGAGCTGTAGTGGAGCAGGTTGAGAGCTTCAAGTTCCACCAACAAACTGTCATGGTCCAAACACACCAAGACAGTCGTGAAGAGGACACGACAACACCTATTCCCCCTCAGGAGACTGAAAAGATTTGTCATGGGTCCTCAGAGCCTCAAAAAGTTATACAGCTGCACCATTGAGAGCATCCCGACTGGTTGCATCACCGCCTGGTATGGCAACTGTTCGGCCTCCATCTACAAGGCGCTACAGAGGGTAGTGTGTATGGCCCATTACATCACTGGGGCCAAGCTTCCTGCCATCCAGGACCACTATAACAGGAGGTGTCAGAGGAAGGCCCTAAAAATTGCCAAAGACTCCAGCCGCCCTAGTCATAGACTGTTCTCTCTGCTACCGCATGGTAGGCGGTACCGGAGCGCCAAGTCTAGGTCCAAAAGGCTTAAACAGTTAATCAAATTGCTACCCGGACTATTTGTATTGACCCCCCCCCTTTTTTTTATGCTGCTGCTACTGTTTATTATCTATTATCTATGCATAGTCATTTTACCCCTACATACATGTACATATTTACTCAATTACCTTGACTAACCTGTAGCCCCACACATGGACTCAGTACCAGTACCCCCTGTATATAGCCTTGTTACTAGATAGCTGACGGTAGTTGCTGTGGTAACTAAACAAACAGATGTGCTAGTTTAGCTAACCAACCATTAGTCCTAGCTTGCTATTACGAAAATCAAATTCAACAATACCAATAATGTTTTGAATTCGACTTTTGTTTTAAAAAGTAACTCAAACAAAACATGTAAGAATGAATTATAGCCATTGAATTCTACCATGCCGATATGCTGTGCGTTATAGGGAAATAATGCCCTTCAGGGCCAATGAAGAAATGAGTATTCAACAATGCCATGGTATAATCTGCTGTAAACCCATAGTTTCTGGCACCTGAATAGTAAAACAGACTTCTGAATCGCATTCACATTCAAGTGCAAAGAAAACAGAGTCAACCTTCTGGCTTCAATTATGTAAATGCTGGGTTTGCACCTGTGTCCCCGATGCATCAGCTACTGTTCAATCCCATGTGGAAGGAATGGAATGTCAGAGGGGAGATACAGAGAGGTGAAGTGATGAAGCAGAAACAAGCTCATTCCATCAGAACATGTCGACGCTAAGATCCTTGGTTCATTGTACACATAATGCTAGGAAAGAAAAACACAATTAATTCAAAATAGCAATCTTAGTCAGAGTTCAGAGGGTTGATCATATATTGTATTGTTATGGATAGACATTCATTTGCTTATTTGACTTTCAACTATCATAACATGTCCATGGTCTTCTCTTTCACACCTTTCAGCTCCATTCCGTCCAGCAGACACAGAGAACATGGTGAGGTTCGATGCCTTTGGAGACAGCCTGGGCCGCTACAACATATTCCACTACCACCAAGAGGACGGGCGCTACGTCTACCATAAGGTGGGTTACTGGGCCCAGAGTCTGACCTTCAACACCAGCCAGATCCCCTGGGAGGGTCATGCTGTACCCACCTCCCAGTGTAGCGACCCCTGCAGGAAGAACGAGGTGAAAAGCATGCAGCCTGGAGACGTGTGCTGCTGGATCTGCATCCCTTGCCAGTCCTACCAGTACCTGATGGATGAGTTCACCTGCGCCGACTGCAAGTTTGGCGAATGGCCTCTGGCCAACTTGACGGGCTGCTACAACCTGCCTGAGGAGTACATCCGCTGGGAGGACGCCTGGGCTATAGGCCCGGTTACCATCTCCTGCCTGGGCATGATGTGTACACTCTTCATCATCGGCCTCTTCCTCAAGCACAACGACACCCCCGTGGTGAAGGCCAGCGGGCGGGAAGTGTCCTACATTCTCCTGCTGGGTGTTCTGATGTGCTACAGCATGACCTTCATCTATATCGCCAAGCCCTCCATGGCTGTGTGTACCCTACGTCGACTTGGCCTGGGCACCTCCTTCGCTGTGTGCTACTCAGCGCTCCTCACCAAGACCAACCGCATCGCACGCATCTTCAGCGGAGTGAAGGATGGAGCCCAGCGGCCGAGGTTCATCAGCCCTGCCTCCCAGGTGGCCATCTGCGGGGGTCTGATCTCTTGCCAACTGGTGGTGGTGGTGGTCTGGCTCCTGGTGGAGACCCCGGGGGTCAGGAAGGAGGTGAGCCCAGAGAGGAGGGACATAGTTACCCTCAAGTGCAACAGCAAAGACTCCAGCATGCTCATGTCCCTCACCTACAACTGCATCCTCATCATCCTCTGCACCGTGTACGCCTTTAAGACCAGGAAGTGTCCAGAGAACTTCAACGAGGCCAAGTTCATTGGGTTCACCATGTACACCACCTGTATCATCTGGCTGGCCTTCCAGCCCATCTTCTACGTCACGGCCAGCGACTACAGGGTGAGTTACCAACTCGGTGGGCCAGATTCAGACTTGAGATATGTAGTTTTAACCCTTTACACTCATGGGAATTGGCATATATGGATAGGGCCAAATTAAAATGTTTCTTACAGAATAAATATGAAAATACATAAGTATGGTAGCAATTGAAAGGGAACAGTTTGGAGTTAATAGGAACATCTGTTCATTCTGTCCAGAACAACCCGGGGTATGACGTCCTGTTATCTTGTAACTGCACATCAAACACAGTGATCATAAATGTTGACACTGATATTACATGGGTTTTATGATTTGGAGATGTGAAGTTCACATTTGGACTCACGGGTGTTTGGCTTGTTTGTATGACATCAAAGCTGTATTTATTGTAATCCTCAATATCTCATCTTTCAAAATACATTGAGTCATCTTAATTTACAACATTTCCCTCACTCAGAAAACAAAACATTTGCAAAAGTTGCCCAATTACCGGGCGGGATGGGGGCAACTTCTTGTCATGCACGGTGCTCAAGTTCAGAATGTCTGTCAGTTAAACCCGTATACATGTATGAGTGTAAAAGGGCTACGTCAATAAAATATGGATTTAAGTAAAACATAAATGACTCAAGTCCTTGTTAAGTCAAGTAATCTCTAGAGCCCAGAGAGTTTGTTATTATGGTATAAATAATCACTGCTTTTCCAAAGAATAACACCACAACATCAACACACTGCCTAACATACAGTGGGGAGAACAAGTATTTGATACACTGCCGATTTTGCAGGTTTTACTACTTACAAAGCATGTAGAGGTCTGTAATTTTTATCATAGGTATACTTCAACTGTGAGAGACGGAATCTAAAACAAAAATCCAGAAAATCACATTGTATGATTTTTAAGTAATTAATTTGCATTTTAATGCATGACATAAGTATTTGATACATCAGAAAAGCAGAACTTCATATTTGGTACAGAAACCTTTGTTTGCAATTACAGAGATCATACGTTTCCTGTAGTTCTTGACCAGGTTTGCAAACACTGCAGCAGGGTTTTTTGGCCCACTCCTCCATACAGACCTTCTCCAGCTCCTTTAGGTTTCGGGGCTGTCGCTGGGCAATACGGCCTTTCAGCTCCCTCCAAAGATTTTCTATTCGGTTCAGGTCTGGAGACTGGCTAGGCCACTCCAGGACCTTGAGATGCTTCTTACGGAGCCACTCCTTAGTTGCCCTGGCTGTATGTTTCGGGTCGTTGTCATGCTGGAAGACCCAGTCACGACCCATCTTCAATGCTCTTACTGAGGGAAGGAGGTTGTTGGCCAAGATCTCGCGATACATGGCCCCATCCATCCTCCCCTCAATACGGTGCAGTCGTCCTGTCCCCTTTAGAGAAAAGCATTCCCAGAGAATGATGTTTCTACCTCCATGCTTCACGGTTGGGATGGTGTTCTTGGGGTTGTACTCATCCGTCATCTTCTTCCAAACAGGGCGAGTAGAGTTTAGACCAAAAAGCTCTATTTTTGTCTCATCAGACCACATGACCTTCTCCCATTCCTCCTCTGGATCATCCAGATGGTCATTGGCAAACTTCAGATGGGCCTGGACATGCGCTGGCTTGAGCAGGGGGACCTTGCATGCGCTGCAGGATTTTAATCCATGACGGCGTAGTGTGTTACTAATGGTTTTCTTTGAGACTGTGGTCCCAGCTCTCTTCAGGTCATTGACCAGGTCCTGCCGTGTAGTTCTGGGCTGATCCCTCACCTTCCTCATGATCATTGATGCCCCACGAGGTGAGATCTTGCGTGGAGCCCCAGACCGAGGGTGATTGACCGTCATCTTGAACTTCTTCCATCTTCTAATAATTGCGCCAACAGTTGTTGCCTTCTCACCAAGCTGCTTGCCTATTGTCCTGTAGCCCATCCCAGCCTTGTGCAGGTCTACAATTTTATCCCTGATGTCCTTACACAGCTCTCTGGTCTTGGCCATTGTGGAGAGGTTGGAGTCTGTTTGATTGAGTGTGTGGACAGGTGTCTTTTATACAGGTAACGAGTTCAAACAGGTGCAGTTAATACAGGTAATGAGTGGAGAACAGGAGGGCTTCTTAAAGAAAAACTAACAGGTCTGTGAGAGCCGGAATTCTTACTGGTTGGTAGGTGATCAAATACTTATGTCATGCAATAAAATGCAAATTAATTACTTAAAAATCATACAATGTGATTTTCTGGATTTTTGTTTTAGATTCCGTCTCTCTCAGTTGAAGTGTACCTATGATAAAAATTACACACCTCTACATGCTTTGTAAGTAGGAAAACCTGCAAAATCATCAGTGTATCAAATACTTGTTCTCCCCACTGTATGTCTACTTTACAAGCTGAGGTTGAAGACACACAAAATGGATCCCTTTGTTGTTAATTCTACTTGTGTTTTTCCTGTGTCCTAATAGTCATAAGTCAGGGAATGTGAGTTTGGCGCATTGAATCTTTTCTAAAGCACCTGCGAGTTGAGATGAGAGATATCAAATCCCTTTGAACACTTCTCTTTAACTTTGATAAAAGCAGCAGCTCTCTTTTCATGTGGCTGAGAAATCTGTTCCAGATGAGAACAAAGGCTCAGAGGAGATCATATCATATATGTTTTAATAGGTGGGATGGATTTGGACTGAAAACACACTTGAAATCAGCTACTGAATGACAATTAGCATAGAGCAATTCTTTTTATTTTTTTTATTTTTTTATTTCACCTTTATTTAACCAGGTAGGCTAGTTGAGAACAAGTTCTCATTTGCAACTGCGACCTGGCCAAGATAAAGCATAGCAGTGTGAACAGACAACACAGAGTTACACATGGAGTAAACAATAAACAAGTCAATAACATGGTAGAAAAAAAGAGAATCTATATACAATGTGTGCAAAAGGCATGAGGTAGGCAATAAATCGAATAATTACAATTTAGCAGGTTAACACTGGAGTGATAAATCATCAGATGAACATGTGCAAGAAGAGATACTGGTGTGCAAAAGAGCAGAAAAGTAAATAAATAAAAGCAGTATGGGGGGTGAGGTAGGTAATTTGGGTGGGTAGTTTACAGATGGACTATGTACAGCTGCAGCGATCGGTTAGCTGCTCGGATAGCAGATTTTTAAAGTTGTTGAGGGAGATAAAAGTCTCCAACTTCAGAGATTTTTGCAATTCGTTCCAGTCGCAGGCAGCAGAGAACTGGAAGGAAAGGCGTCCAAATGAGGTTTTAGCTTTAGGGATGATCAGTGAGATACACCTGCTGGAGCGCGTGCTGCGGGTGGGTGTAGCCATCGTGACCAGTGAACTGAGATAAGGCGGCACTTTACCTAGCATAGCCTTGTAGATGACCTGGAGCCAGTGGGTCTGACGACGAACATGTAGCGAGGGCCAGCCGACTAGGGCATACAGGTCGCAGTGGTGGGTCGTATAAGGTGCTTTAGTAACAAAACGAATGGCACTGTGATAAACTGCATCCAGTTTGCTGAGTAGAGTGTTGGAAGCTATTTTGTAGATGACATCGCCGAAGTCGAGGATCGGTAGGATAGTCAGTTTTACTAGGGTAAGTTTGGCGGCGTGAGTGAAGGAGGCTTTGTTGCGGAATAGAAAGCCGATTCTTGATTTGATTTTGGATTGGAGATGTTTGATATGAGTCTGGAAGGAGAGTTTGCAGTCTAGCCAGACACCTAGGTACTTATAGATGTCCACATATTCTAGGTCGGAACCGTCCAGGGTGGTGATGCTAGTCGGGCGTGCGGGTGCAGGCAGCGAACGGTTGAAAAGCATGCATTTGGTTTTACTAGCGTTTAAGAGCAGTTGGAGGCCACGGAAGGAGTGTTGTATGGCATTGAAGCTCGTTTGGAGGTTAGATAGCACAGTGTCCAAGGAAGGGCCGGAAGTATATAGAATGGTGTCGTCTGCGTAGAGGTGGATCAGGGAATCGCCCGCAGCAAGAGCAACATCATTGATGTATACAGAGAAAAGAGTCGGCCCGAGAATTGAACCCTGTGGTACCCCCATAGAGACTGCCAGAGGACCGGACAACATGCCCTCCGATTTGACACACTGAACTCTGTCTGCAAAGTAGTTGGTGAACCAGGCAAGGCAGTCATTAGAAAAACCGAGGCTACTGAGTCTGCCGATAAGAATATGGTGATTGACAGAGTCGAAAGCCTTGGCCAGGTCGATGAAGACGGCTGCACAGTAATGTCTTTTATCGATGGCGGTTATGATGTCGTTTAGTACCTTGAGCGTGGCTGAGGTGCACCCGTGACCGGCTCGGAAACCGGATTGCACAGCGGAGAAGGTACGGTGGGATTCGAGATGGTCAGTGATCTGTTTGTTGACTTGGCTTTCGAAGACCTTAGATAGGCAGGGCAGGATGGATATAGGTCTGTAACAGTTTGGGTCCAGGGTGTCTCCCCCTTTGAAGAGGGGGATGACCGCGGCAGCTTTCCAATCCTTGGGGATCTCAGATGATACGAAGGAGAGGTTGAACAGGCTGGTAATAGGGGGTGCGACAATGGCGGCGGACAGTTTCAGAAATAGGGGGTCCAGATTGTCAAGCCCAGCTGATTTGTATGGGTCCAGGTTTTCCAGCTCTTTCAGAACATCTGCTATCTGGATTTGGGTAAAGGAGAAGCTGGGGGAGGCTTGGGCGAGTAGCAGCGGGGGGGGCGGGGCTGTTGGCCAAGGTTGGAGTCGCCAGGAGGAAGGCATGGCCAGCCATTGAGAAATGCTTGTTGAAGTCTTCGATTATCACGGATTTATCGGTGGTGACCGTGTTACCTAGCCTCAGTGCAGTGGGCAGCTGGGAGGAGGTGCTCTTGTTCTCCATGGACTTTACAGTATCCCAGAACTTTTTGGAGTTAGAGCTACAGGATGCGAATTTCTGCTTGAAAAAGCTGGCCTTTGCTTTCCTGACTTCCCTGAACAGTTGCATATCGCGGGGGCTCTTCGATGCTATTGCAGTTCGCCACAGGATGTTTTTGTGCTGGTCGAGGGCAGTCAGGTCTGGAGTGAACCAAGGGCTATATCTGTTCTTGGTTCTGCATTTTTTGAACGGAGCATGCTTGTCTAATATGGTGAGGAAGTAACATTTAAAGAATGACCAGGCATCCTCAACTGACGGGATGAGGTCAATATCCTTCCAGGGTACCCGGGCCAGGTCGATTAGAAAGGCCTGCTCGCAGAAGTGTTTTAGGGAGCGTTTGACAGTGATGAGGGGTGGTCGTTTGACCGCGGACCCGTGGCGGATACAGGCAATGAGGCAGTGATCGCTGAGATCTTGATTGAAGACAGCAGAGGTGTATTTGGAGGGCAGGTTGGTCAGGATAATGTCTATTAGGGTGCCCATGTTTACGGATTTAGGGTTGTACCTGGTGGGTTCCTTGATGATTTGTGTGAGATTGAGGGCATCAAGCTTGGATTGTAGGACTGCCGGGGTGTTAAGCATATCCCAGTTTAGGTCACCTAACAGAACAAACTCTGAAGCTAGATGGGGAGCGATCAATTCACAGATGGTGTCCAGGGCACAGCTGGGAGCTGAGGGGGGTCGGTAGCAGGCGGCAACAGTGAGAGACTTATTTCTGGAGAGATTAATTTTTAAAATTAGAAGTTCGAACTGTTTGGGCATAGACCTGGAAAGTATGACAGAACTTTGCAGGCTATCTCTGCAGTAGATTGCAACTCCTCCCCCTTTGGCAGTTCTATCTTGACGGAAAGTGTTATAGTTGGGTATGGAAATCTCAGAATTTTTGGTGGCCTTCCTAAGCCAGGATTCGGACACGGCAAGGACATCAGGATTGGCAGAGTGTGCTAAAGCGGTGAGTAAGGCAAACTTAGGGAGGAGGCTTCTGATGTTGACATGCATGAGGCCAAGGCTTTTTCGATCGCAGAAGTCAACAAATGAGGGTGACTGGGGACATGCAGGGCCTGGGTTTACCTCCACATCACCCGAGGAACAGAGGAGTAGTAGGATGAGGGTGCGGCTAAAGGCTATCAAAACTGGTCGCCTAGAGCGTTGGGGACAAAGAATAAAAGGAGCAGATTTATGGGCGTGGTAGAATAGATTCTGGGCATAATGTGCAGACAGGGGTATGGAGGGGCGCGGGTACAGTGGAGGCAAGCCCAGGCACTGGGTGATGATAAGAGAGGTTGTATCTCTGGACATGCTGGTCTCAATGGGTGAGGTCACCGCATGTGTGGGGGGTGGGACAAAGGGGGTATCAGAGGTACGGAGAGTGGAACTACAGGGTCCATTGCAAACCAAAACAATGATAATGAAAACTAGCCTGAACAACAGTATGCAAGGCATATTGATATTTGAGAGAGACATACAATAAGGCATAAAGTGATTGCAGGTCTTGATTGGGAGAGCTAGCTAAAACAACAGGTAAGATAACAGCAGCAATAACAGGGTGTTAGTCTAACACAGCAACAACAGGTAACAATGGCGACGACTAGGCAGAGAGGGTCGGATTAACTACACACAGATCCTGAGTTAAAGCACAGAGCCGACAGGTAAAACACAAATAAACAGAATGGAGTACCGTGAATTAATGGACAGTCAAGCATGCATCAGCTATGTAGCCAAGTGATCATAGTGTCCAGGGGGCAGCCGTAGATGGAGCAGAGGAGGCCTCCACTAAGCTAGCACGCGGCGTATAAAGTTAGTAGCCCGGGGGGTGGTCTGCTCAGACGGAGGGGGTCTGCTCAGACGTGGTTGTGTCGACAGAGAATCCAAGCCAGATGGCGATGGCGAAAGAGAGGTTGTGAATTGTAGAATTGTGTTTGCTAACTGGTGCTAGCTTCGTGGCAGTGGCAGTGGCGCTAGCTCTTCAGCTAGCCGGCAGATGGGCCTAGCTCGAGGCTAGCTCAAGGCTAACTGGTGCTTGCTTCGGGACAGAGGTGTTAGCCAGTAGTAGCCACTCGGTTGCAGCTAGCTAGCTGTGATGATACGGTGTAATTGTCCAGAGCTTGCGTCAGGAATCCGGTGATGTGGTAGAGAAAAAGCAGTCCTATATGCTCTGGGTTGATATCGCGCTTGCAGCTAGCCGGCAGATGGGCCTAGCTCGAGGCTAGCTCAAGGCTAACTGGTGCTTGCTTCGGGACAGTGGTGTTAGCCAGTAGTAGCCACTCGGTTGCAGCTAGCTAGCTGTGATGATACGGTGTAATTGTCCAGAGCTTGCGTCAGGAATCCGGTGATGTGGTAGAGAAAAAGCAGTCCTATATGCTCTGGGTTGATATCGCGCTTGCAGCTAGCCGGCAGATGGGCCTAGCTCGAGGCTAGCTCAAGGCTAACTGGTGCTTGCTTCGGGACAGAGGTGTTAGCCAGTAGTAGCCACTCGGTTGCAGCTAGCTAGCTGTGATGATACGGTGTAATTGTCCAGAGCTTGCGTCAGGAATCCGGTGATGTGGTAGAGAAAAAGCAGTCCTATATGCTCTGGGTTGATATCGCGCTTGCAGACTGGCAGGTATTGGCCCGGTATTGAAGCTGGCTGTGTCCGAGTTGAGGGTGAAGACCGCAGCAGTGGCTAACTGACTACTAGCTAGTAGCTAGTTATCTGGCTAGCTTCTGCTTGGGGTTACGGTTCTAAAGTATAAAAAAATAGCAGGTCCGTACCACATTGGGTGAGGCGGAATGTATATTCAGTTCCTAGATGGAAAGTGAAATTAAAATATATACGAAATGTATACGAAAAATACGAAGACTATTTACTATTTACTATTTACACGGTACAGGACAATACAAACACACGTCCGACTGCTACGCCATCTTGGATTCATTAATGATTAGTCAATGGATTTATTAAGTAATGCTCTCCAACATTGCGTAAATATTGTATGTGTATACTTTACACAAGTGTGTATGTGGTGTGTGGACAGCAGAGCAAAAAGCATAACAGCTAGAAAAATATTTCTGTGGCCAAGTGACCTAATCATACTTGGAATGTTAAGTCTTAAACTTAAAGATCTGATGACGGAGAGAGAGAGTTCCAGAAAGACATACTGAGCTCTGTCGTGGTTGGTTCCCTCTGGGATCCCTCTGTGGACTGGAGCCGGGGAGAGAGGCAGAGAGAGGTCCCCTGGTGACCCTATACCTCTGCAGACACAGATGGGCAGGCTGGAGAGCATGAGGTCTGGAGGTGGGACAGAACATCCCTGTGCGTAGTTGTGTGAAATGGAGTGTGAAAGAGCAGGACGTTGAGTCCCAGCTGTGTCCCGTGCGCTGGGATTATGGTATGTCTCCCAGGGCTTCAGAGGGACCCTACCTCATGGCAGAAGGGGGAGGGGAAAGAGTGGGACACGGACAGAACAGAGTGTCAGATCAACACAGATATCTAATCTGACCACTCTGATTATCTCTGGTGCAACTGAACTGAAACAGTGGCTCATGTGATTTGTTTTGTCTGCTGTGAGGGATATACAGTGCCTTGCAAAAATATTCATCCCCCTTGGCATTTTTCCTATTTTGTTGTATTACAACCTGTAATTTAAATGGACTTTTATTTGGATTTCATGTAATGGACATACACAAAATAGTCCAAATTGGTGAAGTGAAATGAAAAAAAAACTTGTTTCAAAAAATTCTAAAAAACAAAAATGGGAAAAGTGGTGAGTGCATGTGCATTCACCCCCTTTGCTATGAAGCCCCTAAATAAGATCTGGTGCAACCAATTACCTTCAGAAGTCACATAATTAGTTGAATAAAGTCCACCTGTGTGCAATCTAAGTGTCACATGATCTCAGTATATATACAGCTGTTCCGAAAGGCCCCAGAGTCTGCAACACCACTAAGCAAGGGGCACCACCAAGCTAACGGCACCATGAAGACCAAGGAGCTCTCTAAACAGGTCAGGGACAAGGTTGTGGAGAAGTACAGATAAGGGTTGGGTTATAAAAAATATATCTGAAACTTTGAATATCCCACAGAGCACCATTAAATCCATTGTAAAAAATGTTGAAGAATATGGCACCACAACAAACCTGCCAAGAGAGGGCCGCCCACCAAAACTCATGGACCAGGCAAGAAGGGCATTAATCAGAGGCAACAAAGAGACCAAAGATAATCCTGAAGGAGCTGCAAAGCTCCACAGCAGAGATTGGAGTATCTGTCCATAGGACCACTTTAGGCAGTTCACTCCACAGAGCTGGGCTTTACGAAAGAGTGGCCAGTTGGGGGAATAGTTATGCACACTCAAGTTTTCAGTTTGTCTTATTTCTTGTTTGTTTCACAATAAAAAAATATTTTACATCTTCAAAGTGGTAGGCATGTTGTGTAAATCAAATGATACAAACCCCCCAAAAGTCCATTTTAATTCAAGGTTGTAAGGCAACAAAATATGAAAAATGCCAAGGGGGTGAATACTTTCGCAAGCCACTGTGTCACTGTGCTGTGTTCTTTCTGCTACAAATAAAATCAAATCACATTTATTTATATAGCCCTTCTTACATCAGCTGATATCTCAAAGTGCTGTACAGAAACCCAGCCTAAAACCCCAAACAGCAAGCAATGCAGGTGTAGAAGCACGGTGGCTAGGAAAAATTCCCTAGAAAGGCCAAAACCTAGGAAGAAACTTAGAGAGGAACCAGGCTATGAGGGGTGGCCAGTCCTCTTCTGGCTGTGCCGGGTGGAGATTATAACAGAACATGGCCAAGATGTTCAAATGTTCATAAATGACCAGCAGGGTCAAATAATAATAATCACAGTAGTTGTCGAGGGTGCAACAAGTCAGCACCTCAGGAGTAAATGTCAGTTGGCTTTTCATAGCCGATCATTAAGAGTATCTCTACCGCTCCTGCTGTCTCTAGAGAGTTGAAAACAGCAGGTCTCGGACAGGTAGCACGTCCGGTGAACAGGTCAGGGTTCCATAGCTGCAGGCAGAACAGTTGAAACTGGAGCAGCAGCACGGCCAGGTGGACTGGGGACAGCAAGGAGTCATAATGCCAGGTAGTCCTGAGGCATGGTCCTAGGGCTCAGGTCCTCCGAGAGAGAGAAAGAAAGAAAGAGAGAATTAGAGAGAGCATACTTAAATTCACACAGGACACCGGATAAGACAGGAGAAGTACTCCAGATATAACAGACTGACCCTAGCCCCCCGACACATAAACTACTGCAGCATAAATACTGGAGGCTGAGACAGGAGGGGTCAGGAGACACTGTGGCCCCATCCGATGATACCCCCAGACAGGGCCAAACAGGGGGTATCATCGGATGGGGCCACAGTGTCTCCTGACCCCTCCTGTCTCAGTCTCCAGTATTTATGCTGCAGTAGTTTATGTGTCAGGGGGCTAGGGTCAGTCTGTCAGTCTACACTCTTGCTATGAGATGGTTGTCCTCACACCCTGAGATTTCAGAGTTCTCTGGTTGAATAATCAAACAGTAATTTGCAATGCCATCCATGAAATGTTTAAGCAGGCAAAATATGGTGTACTGAGGCATGAATTACAACATGATTACCAAATGAAATATTAAAGATGTCATCCCTGAAGGGGACAAGCAGCTCTTCCTCCAACCTCTGTGATAGGTTAACAAAGGTGATGAAACATCAGTCATATTCAAAGGCAAAGAGTGCCCTTGTTTCATGTAACCCATAGATCAGAAGAATCTAAGTTTTATTCCTCAAGATTTGTTTTAAATCATGGATGCCAAAAATGTGGTTCAACAAATCAAAGGCATCATCAGCTATCTTACCCCACGCTGTTACAAATATCTGCAGCTAGGCTTGTACATGGTTGTACAACTATCAGATGTACAGGTAACTGCCAAAATAAAGGAAACACTTGAGTAAATGAGGGATACAAAGTATACCGAAGAAAATATAAATGCAACATGTAAAGTGTTGGTCCTGTCACGTTCTGACCATAGTTCTTTTGTATTTTCTTTGTTTTAGTGTGGTCAGGGCGTGAGTTGGGTGGGTAATCTATGTTTTCTATTTCTGTGTTGGTTTTCTGTGTTTGGCCTGATATGGTTCTCAATCAGAGGCAGCTGTCAATCGTTGTCCTTGATTGGGAACCATATTTAGGTAGCCTGTTTTCTGTTGGGTTTTGTGGGTGGTTGTCTTCAGTCTTTGTGTGTCTGCACCAGATAGAACTGTTTCGGTTTTCACTTTTGTTGTTTTGTAATTTGTAGTGTTCAGATTTTTTGAGTTTCATTAATTTTAAGATGAACACTAACCACGCTGCGCTTTGGTCCTCTCCTTCTTCCACCGACGAAAGCCGTTACAGGTCCCATGTTTCATGAACCCAGCAATGTTCCATACACACAAAAAAGCATATTTATCTCAAATTTGTTCATCTTTTATTGTGGCATAAACACAACCAGTCATGATGTTTTTATCTGATTGTCAAACAATCGTTTTAAGGGATCCTTTACTAGGCTACCCTTGCACGTTCATCCACTCGCAACATATTTCCAACCTCCAAACAGTGGTGAATGGAAAGAGACATCTGTTACACAAAACACCAAAAAGTGTAATGACATTTGACAGGGGGGAAGAATTTATGCATCCACACGCGTCTCAGTGTTGGCCACTCATCCCTGCCTTTGCAAAATGTCCGTTTTTTTGTCTAACCACATCGCATTTTGGAATGTAGTCTATACCACCTGTTTTCAAGTCCATTCGCAAATGTTTCATGACATGAGGTAATGATTAATAATGGTGTAATAACCTACAGTTCTCTTGACTTTTTGTTTTCATTATTGTGATAGGCTCATGTTTTACTGGTACGGCGTACCCCCACTGTCTTTTGCCAGGACGCCTTACCCGGAACATACTGCCTTAATTTCACCCCTGTTCCTGAGTTAATTATGCAATTAACGTCCCATCATCCTTATTGTCATGTATAAAATTGCCCAGTTGCCCATTATTTTGGCTACCATGGCTAGAAAAAAATATCTCATTGACTTTGAAAAAGGGGTCTCAAAGGACCATAGGGGGTTTAAAGTGTGTGTGTGTTTCAGTCACCAGATCTCAACCCAATTGAACACTTATGGGAGATTCTGGAGCGGCCTCTGAGACAGTACAATCAAAAAAACATGCCTTATTAAGATACTTTATGTTGATGTTTCCTTTATTTTGGCAGTTACCTGTATCTTTAGGTTTTATTGGTGACATTTATTTCATATACTCATATTCTACAATCCAACAGAAACACTGAAATCATCCATTCATGCTCTACGTTCACATCCTGTTACCAGGCTGAAAATGTAGGATGATCTCACTCTTCTGGCTTCCTCTAGGTGGAAAAACACACCTGAATAGACAGTATGTATGGCTACCACAGGCTACACAGCCTTTTAAAAACAGATACTTCCCACTGGGCACACACTGGTTGAATCAATGTTGTTTCCACGTCAATTCAATGACATTTTGTTGAACCAATGTGGAATAGACGTTGAATTGACATCTGTGCCCAGTGGGTTGTATCTAAAAGTCTTATCGAAAGTACTTACAAAAATCTGTATCTACTGTATGTCAGTTTTCATAATGAACAATTCAATCCCACACTGAGAAGACAGATTCCCAGCTCTCAGCTCTTCCTAAGAAATATATTTGCTTAACACTTTATTATGCAGTATACTGTCCTCATTGCCGTGTTATTGAAACTATTTTTGAATACAAAGTGTGGGATATAGGACCTGTGTGCTATTTGATCATATCCAGCTACTTACATGAGGATGACATCCGTTTACCACCATTTAGTTATATTATAAACCAGATTTAAACCGATGGATTAACTTTTTAACAATGTACAGCTCAATAAAGGGACTGATAGATGAGACGGTCAACAAATCAATTATTCATTTCAAATTGAACTATACAACTCAAAGATTCACTTGTGTCATGTTATGGTGAATTTGCATTCAGTGACAGCAGCGAGTGAACGGCCACAGCACAGCTTGAACAGCATGTCCACCGCTGGGTGCTCTCTGCCTGCCAGCCCAGCTCATTCTAATGCTGATATTAGTATTCAGGGAGACATGGACAGACACCTTGGAAGTGTGTGGATGGCAGACTGGCAAGATCCACCCAGCACCCACCCACCATGCAGCTCTGCACTATAACTAAACAGTAATCTGGGAAGAGACAAAAACAAAGCTTGGCTGTATATAAAAGGACTGGCTGATGACACACAACTGCATGTGGGCGGATGGAAGGAGATGACGGGAGGGAGAGGGGAGTTAGGATGATTTGAGGGACTGACAGGCGAACAGCTCACTCACTCACTTCCTCAGTCTCCATGGTGTATTGTGTTCCGTAGTCAGGGTTGTGTAGGTAGGTTATTTCTAAATGTAATCCGTTACAATTACTAGTTACCTGTCCAAAATTTGTATCAGTAACGTAACTTTTGGCTTAACAAACTCAGTAACGTAATCAGATTTTTGGGGGGATTGCTTTTCTCTTAAAAGGCATTAGAAGAAGACAAATTATCCATCAAACGCATTTGCTGTGCCATCATAGTGGTCTCTGACTTGTGGTCAAATCAAATCAAATGTTATTTGTCACATGCGCCGAATACAACAGGTGTAGTAGACCTTACAGTGAAATGCTTACTTACAAGCCCCTAACCAACAATGCAGTTTTAAGAAAAATAAGAGTTAAGTAAAAAATAGATATTTAAAATAAAAGTAACAAATAATTCAACAGCAGCAGTAAAATAACAATAGCGAGGCTATATAGAGGGGGTACTGGTACAGAGTCAATGTGCGGGAGCACCGGTTAGTCGAGGTAATTGAGGTAATATGTACATGCAGGTAGAGTTAAAGTGACTATGCATAGATAATAAACAGAGAGTAGCAGCAGTGTAAAAGAGGGGTCTGGGTAGCCCTTTGATTAGGGGTTAGACTCGCTCAGGCGGAACAGATTTAAACTTGCTCCTTTTTTTAATGCTGAATTGAATGTCATTGGGAAATGTATAGGTATCCAAGAAGCAATCATCTAGGTTTACAAAAGTATCTGTAATCTTATTTAAATATTGTTGCTTATAACGTTACTGATTGGAGTTAGTTGTTTTGTAATCAGATTACATGTAATCAGTTACTCCCCAACCCTGTCCGTAATATGGTATGTATTGGCTTTATCAGATGAGTAATCCCTGTCTCTGGTCCCATCCTCTCCATTTATCCCTCTCCCCCCTTCAGGTGCAGACCACCACCATGTGCATCTCTGTCAGTCTGAGTGGCTCAGTGGTGCTGGGCTGCCTCTTCGCCCCTAAGACCCACATCATCCTGTTCCAGCCCCAGAAGAACGTCACCTCGCTCCGGGTGGCCACCACCCGCTTCGGCGTCACCACCGGCCCCGGATCCAGCTTCTCTCAAGGTACAAACCCCGCCGGCAGGCGAACACAACCTTCATCATCACCATTACCATCATCATCATTATTATTTCCATCGTGGTCGCTAAAATAATTTTACATTATCATTATTAATCACTGAGATGTTTCAACACATTACGTGATACAACACGTCACTTGAGAACACCCCTGTGGTGAGCTGTCAGACCAGCGTCTCTATATTTTAGAATGAGGTGTTCTTTTCTACTCCATCTTCTTCTCTAACCTCTAATCTGACTGCCAGTGGATTGTAATCTGATAGAAGTGTTGTAGAAAATGGTCTATTCTCTTTCTGCAGCTTCAGCCTCCAATATTGTACCAACGGTGTGTAATGGTCGAGAAGTGGTGGACTCCACGACTTCATCTTTGTGAAGACTGACAGACTGAGCCTCATGTTCCTCTGCTGCCATTGTATACACTTCTATAACCACTAGTCAAGAATCAGCTGTTTCAGATAATAAAGAGGTCACACTGAAGATTGTCCAGATTTGGTTATCCTCTTAGTGCTGTGAGTACAATGTCCCGATTCTGTTTTCATTCTCTGCCTAGTAGCGATTTTAAAAAGAGATGTCAAAGATTCAGTATTATAGCCCTTCTTTTTATTGAAGATTTTACTTCAGACATTGAGTAAATTATAGTAAATCTGTTAAATGTAATATATACAAGATGTTTTTAATGTAGATTTTGGTGAACCAGTTTGTGCTTTCTTGTAATTTATGTAAATAAAACGTTTTTTTTTATTAATATGAAAACTACAGATGTGTTGAATATTTTATAACTCTCATACACAGGCTGTCTGAATGAAACAAAATGTGTTGTAGTTAAACTGTCATTCAATCAGAAGACATTACTTTTCACAGAGTCACCAAGGAGGTGATCAAATGCTAGTGTGTGTATTTTAGTTAAAGTATTATGTTGCCTAGAAACCATTCTCCTACGTGTTACCGCTGCTCTTGAATTCCACAGAGCATTTGGGGAAAGGTGAATAAAATGAATGACATGTCATTACAAAATAGTATCACCCTGGAGCCTCGGCATGAGTAACCCTCAGAAACACCTCCAAGAACTTCAAACTCAAAAAACTACATCAACAGTTGCCATTTTCAAGTATTTAACACCGTGGCATTTTCAGACGGCCTGATAACTGGCATAGCCACATCACAGGAACCCATTACTGATAAAAATATACCAGCAGCTTACAAATGCCACGCTCAGCCAGACAAAACGTACCTTAATTTATTGGAGAATCCCAATGGCATACCTTGACCCACCTCCAACTGCCACCTAATGAGCCTCTTCAACTCTTGAATGCTTTAACATTCTAACTCTAAACTCTAACATCAGGAGAAGTAATGCAACTCATCTTGAGACGAGAAGCATTAGCAAATATTACTGTATACAATATGTGATTCAAATATTTATCATACAATCCCCCTCTAAAATACTATTTGCTTGTGCAATTCCTTGTGCAATTCCTCACTTTAGTTTCACTGAGTGTACAAAACATTGAGGACACATGCTATTTCCATGACAGACTGACCAGGTGAATCCAGGTGAAAGTATTGATCCCTTATTGATGTCACTTGTTAAATCCACTTCAATCAGTGTAGATGAAAGGGAAGAGACAGGTTAAAGGATTTTTAAGCCTAGAGACAATTGAGACATGAATTGTGTATGTGTGCCATTCAGAGGGGGAATGGGCGAGACAAAAGATGTACAGTGGGGAGAACAAGTATTTGATACACTGCCGATTTTGCAGGTTTTCCTACTTACAAAGCATGTAGAGGTCTGTAATTTTTATCATAGGTACACTTCAACTGTGAGAGACGGAATCTAAAACAAAAATCCAGAAAATCACATTGTATGATTTTTAAATAATTAATTTGCATTTTATTGCATGACATAAGTATTTGATCACCTACCAACCAGTAAGAATTCCAGCTCTCACAGACCTGTTAGTTTTTGTTTAAGAAGCCCTCCTGTTCTCCACTCATTACCTGTATTAACTGCACCTGTTTGAACTCGTTACCTGTATAAAATACACCTGTCCACACACTCAATCAAACAGACTCCAACCTCTCCACAATGGCCAAGACCAGAGAGCTGTGTAAGGACATCAGGGATAAAATTGTAGACCTGCACAAGGCTGGGATGGGCTACAGGACAATAGGCAAGCAGCTTGGTGAGAAGGAAACAACTGTTGGCGCAATTATTAGAAAATGGAAGAAGTTCAAGATGACGGTCAATCACCCTCGGTCTGGGGCTCCATGCAAGATTTCACCTCGTGGGGCATCAATGATCATGAGGAAGGTGAGGGATCAGCCCAGAACTACACGGCAGGACCTGGTCAATGACCTGAAGAGAGCTGGGACCACAGTCTCAAAGAAAACCATTAGTAACACACTACGCCGTCATGGATTAAAATCCTGCAGCGCACGCAAGGTCCCCCTGCTTAAGCCAGTGCATGTCCAGGCCTGTCTGAAGTTTGCCAATGACCATCTGGATGATCCAGAGGAGGAATGGGAGAAGGTCATGTGGTCTGATGAGACAAAAATAGAGCTTTTTGGTCTAACTCCACTCGCCGTGTTTGGAGGAAGAAGAAGTATGAGTACAACCCCAAGAACACCATCCCAACCGTGAAGCATGGAGGTGGAAACATCATTCTTTGGGGATGCTTTTCTGCAAAGGGGACAGGACGACTGCACCGTATTGAGGGGAGGATGGATGGGGCCATGTATCGCGAGATCTTGGCCAACAACCTCCTTCCCTCAGTAAGAGCATTGAAGATGGGTCGTGGCTGGGTCTTCCAGCATGACAACGACACGAAGCACACAGCCATGGCAACTAAGGAGTGGCTCCGTAAGAAGCATCTCAAGGTCCTGGAGTGGCCTAGCCAGTCTCCAGACCTGAACCCAATAGAAAATCTTTGGAGGGAGCTGAAAGTCCGTATTGCCCAGCGACAGCCCCGAAACCTGAAGGATCTGGAGAAGATCTGTAGGGAGGAGTGGGCCAAAATCCCTGCTGCAGTGTGTGCAAACCTAGTCAAGAACTACAGGAAACGTATGATCTCTGTAATTGCAAACAAAGGTTTCTGTACCAAATATTAAGTTCTGCTTTTCTGATGTATCAAATACTTATGTCATGCAATAAAATGCAAATTAATTACTTAAAAATCATACAATGTGATTTTCTGGATTTTTGTTTTAGATTCCGTCTCTCATAGTTGAAGTGTACCTATGATAAAAATTACAGACCTCTACATGCTTTGTAAGTAGGAAAACCTGCAAAATCGGCAGTGTATCAAATACTTGTTCTCCCCACTGTAAGTGCCTTTGAGTGGGGTATGGTAGTAGGTGCCAGGCGCACCGGTTTGTGTCAAGAATTGCAACGCTGCTGGGTTCTTCATGGTCAACAGTTTTCCGTGTGTATCAAGAATGGTCTACCACCTAAAAGGACATACAGCCAACTTGGGAAGCAATGGATTCAAAATGGACTAGCATCCCTTTAGAACGCTTTTGACACCATCTTGACTCCATGCCCTGACAAATTGAGGCTGTTCTGAGGGCAAAAGGGGGTGCAACTCAATATTAGGAAGTTGTTCTTAATGTTTTGTACATTCAGTGTATGTTGGTAAGTGTAAAGTAAATGGGAAGCTGCCAAATATTTGTCTATTTAATTCACCATCTGCAAAGCATGCTGACCAAACAGACCACAGCCTCTCAGTGAAAATTAGCTGGAACATCTACATGACTTTATATGAGAGAAAATCCTCTGCAGGTGCCTTTGAAAATACACCAAACAAAAGTTGTACTGCGGAAGAGTCGAAAGAGAACATGAGCCAGATTCTTCTAAGAACGATGGACCACATCCATGATTCAACACTGCCATCTTGTGTGCATGAAGTGAACTTTCTCCACAAAGGCAAAATCCAGCTGGTACATCTACTACATTCACATGATTGTTGTCACAAATTATGATTTTAATTTGAGTGATATGACATTATTGATGCTGATACATTTAACTAGTACAATCCCAGACAGTACCTACATTATATTAATCCCAGATAAAGAACAGATGATTAACACAATCTAATGTGCCATAGATTAGACCATGTGTTGTAATGGCTAGGTTCAACACAGACTACGCACACTTCATTATGGCCTAATATGACAGCCTATTCTATTTTTCAGAAAACTGATGAGTAGTACAAATTGGCTCCTCACAAGGCTGATCCATTCCTGACAAGCTCAGATTAGTCATTCAGTGTTGGAGTAATGGGGTGTAGCCAGGCCTACCACAGGCCCAGACCTCTATCCCTCTACTACCAGCCAGTCCCTCTCAATCAAAAATATAAAACAGGTTTTTTAAAGCACTAATGTAGCCTTTATCATGTGAACCCTTATATTCTAGAAGGACAACTGCAATTTCCTACAGGTGCAACATTTCCAAGAGGAGGGTATCATTTATGCTTTTAGACATCAGGACTAACTTTACTGTTACTGGTGAGGTAGCCTAGAAATACAATATACAGGCACCTTGTAAGAGAGCAACACCCCTCCCTACCTTCAGGCTATGTTCAAACCCTACAGCCCAACTCGAGCACTCCGCTCTGCCACCTCAGGTCTCTTGGCACTCCCACCCCTCAGCCTAGTCCAAGTTCTTCTTGGTCCTGGCATCCCAATGGTGGAACCAGCCCCCAGCCCCAGCCCCCCCCCCCCCCCCCCCCAGAACTTGCACTTGACTCTGCTGATAGCTACGTTGTTGAGGAAAAATTTACTTTCTATGCCTGTGAATGTGGTTCTTCCCTTGCTATCTTAAGATGAATGCACTGTAAATCGCTCTGGATTAAAGTGTCTGCTGTAACAGTCCTGAGTTAGCAAATCTCTGGCCATGCCACTCCATGGGCCCAATTCCAACCCGAGTTAAGCATACGTCAAAGGAACGTAATTAACTTTTTATGCACTTTAACTTTTTATGCACTTTTCTCTCTACGCGTATTCTGACCTTGAACTTAAGCATGAGAATAGCGTACTATTCACTTGCTATTTGTATTGGGTGGAGATCAAATAAATGAAGGTGTGGTGGAGGTGTGTCTACAGATACGGCGTGTTCTAACCTTGACTTAATTCCCTTATAATTCCATCAACTTTACGCGCCAGGAAAGCATTAATAAGGTCTAGCGAAACGTACCAAGTGGAAAAAGCATCTATTTAATTTTTTCAGATAGAAATAACAGCATTTGCCATTCAGTGTAATTTACAACTTGATAAGTGCTAAGAGTTAGGTAAATGAATAATTTGTTTGGATAAGGGAATTGTAAATATAGATGACACATAGATATATTTTCCCTTATAATCGCTGGAGACAAATGTGAAATCAGTCATATAGCAGCAAACTGAAGTATATCAACATTCCCACAGTAAAGTTTATGAAAAGCTGTGCCATTATGCAGAATTTAAAATGTACAGCCTTTTAACTTGCTCTGATGGGAATTCTTGAATGTCTTAATTGTAGGCCACCCCGACTTTCTCCGTCTCCTATTTCTATCATGTTAAATGCTATCCACTATCAGTATTGACCGTCAGTAGTCCTAATAACAACACATATTCAACTGCCAATTTACTGTTAGTTCCCTTCAGTTGGTATTGCCTTCATTATCGTTTAATTTAATTACATTGTTTTGTTTACCTTCATTTGCTTTCTCTGTAAATGCCGTCTCGGCTATGTGGTTCTTGCTGAGGATTCTTAGTAACAGTTGATAATATTAAAAAAAGAGCTCAGACCAAGCATAACAGTTCCATGGTTATTGCAGGCAATAGACGAGGGTATAGCCTACAGTTGTACACTAATCTTCCAACATTAACATGGGTTAAAGAACTTAATGTGGCCATTTTCAGAATGAATCAAACCACCATTTTCAGAGTATTTTTAAATCTACCAATTGGTGCTGAAACGGAGACGAATATGCATTTATTTAGATGGCTTTCTTTCACTGATCCCTAATATTCTGAATCCGTTCTCTCAATATATTCTACTTTATTTTATTTTATTTATTTAACCTTTATTTAACCAGGTAGGCAAATTGAGAACACGTTCTCATTTACAATTGCGACCTGGCCAAGATAAAGCAAAGCAGTTCGACACATACAACAACACATAGTTACACATGGAGTAAAACAAACATATAGTCAATGATACAGTGAAAAAATAAAATAATAAGTCTATATACAATGTGAGCAAGTGAGGTGAGATAAGGGAGGTGAAGGCAAACAAATATATGTATAAATAAATAAAAATATAAAAAGGCCATGGTGGCGAAGTAAATACAACACAGCAAGTAAAATAAAAACTAAAAACACTGGAATGGTTGGTTTGCAGTGGAAGAAAGCGCAAAGTAGAGACAGAAATAATGGGGTGCAAAGGAGCAAAATAAATAAATACAGTAGGTAAAGAGGTAGTTGTTTGGGCTAAATTATAGATGGGCTATGTACAGGTGCAGTAATCTATGAGCTGCTCTGACAGCTGGTGCTTAAAGCTAGTGAGGGAGATAAGTGTTTCCAGTTTCAGAGATTTTTGTAGTTCGTTCCAGTCATTGGCAGCAGAGAACTGGAAGGAGAGGCGGCCAAAGGAAGAATTGGTTTTGGGGGTGACCAGAGAGATAAACCTGCTGGAGCACGTGCTACAGGTAGGTGTTGCTATGGTGACCAGCGAGCTGAGATAAGGGGGGACTTTACCTAGCAGGGTCTTGTAGATGACCTGGAACCAGTGGGTTTGGCGACGAGTATGAAGCGAGGGCCAGCCAACGAGAGTGTACAGGTCGCAGTGGTGGGTAGTATATGGGGCTTTGGTGACAAAACGGATGGCACTGTGATAGACTGCATCCAATTTATTGAGTAGGGTTTTGGAGGCTATTTTGTAAATGACATCACCGAAGTCGAGGATTGGTAGGATGGTCAGTTTTACAAGGGTATGTTTGGCAGCATGAGTGAAGGATGCTTTGTTGCGGAATAGGAAGCCAATTCTAGATTTAACTTTGGATTGGAGATGTTTGATGTGAGTCTGGAAGGAGAGTTTACAGTCTAACCAGACACCTAGGTATTTGTAGTTGTCCACATATTCTAAGTCAGAGCCGTCCAGAGTAGTGATGTTGGACAGGCGGGCAGGTGCAGGCAGCGATCGGTTGAAGAGCATGCATTTAGTTTTACTTGTATTTAAGAGCAATTGGAGGCCACGGAAGGAGAGTTGTATGGCATTGAAGCTCGCCTGGAGGGTTGTTAACGCGGTGTCAAAAGAAGGGCCAGAAGTATACAGAATAGTGTCGTCTGCGTAGAGGTGGATCAGAGAATCACCAGCAGCAAGAGCGACATCATTGATGTATACAGAGAAGAGAGTCGGTCCAAGAATTGAACCCTGTGGCACCCCCATGGAGACTGCCAGAGGCCCGGACAACAGATCCTCCGATTTGACACACTGAACTCGATCAGAGAAGTAGTTGGTGAACCAGGCGAGGCAATCATTAGAGAAACCAAGGCTGTCGAGTCTGCCGATGACGATGTGGTGATTGACAGAGTCAAAAGCCTTGGCCAGGTCAATGAATACGGCTGCACAGTATTGTTTCCTATCGATGGCGGTTAAGATATCGTTTATGACCTTGAGCGTGGCTGAGGTGCACCCATGACCAGCTCTGAAACCAGATTGCATAGCGGAGAAGGCATGGTGGGATTCGAAATGGTCGGTAATCTGTTTGTTGACTTGGCTTTCGAAGACCTTAGAAAGGCAGGGTAGGATAGATATAGGTCTGTAGCTGTTAGGGTCAAGAGTGTCCCCCCCTTTGAAGAGGGGGATAACCGCAGCTGCTTTCCAATCTTTGGGAATCTCAGACGACACGAAAGAGAGGTTGAAAAGGCTAGTAATAGGGGTGGCAACAATTTCAGCAGATAGTTTTAGAAAGAAAGGGTCCAGATTATCTAGCCCGGCTGATTTGTAAGGGTCCAGATTTTGCAGCTCTTTTAGAACATCAGCTGACTGTATTTGGGAGAAAGAGAAATGGGGAAGGCTTGGGCGAGTAGCAGAGGGGAGGGCAGTGCTGTTGTCCGGGGTAGGGGTAGCCAGGTGGAAAGCATGGCCAGCCGTAGAAAAATGCTTTTTGAAATTCTCAATTATAGTGGATTTGTCGGTGGTGACAGTGTTTCCTATCTTCAGAGCAGTTGGAAGCTGGGAGGAGGTGTTCTTATTCTCCATGGACTTTACAGTGTCCCAGAACTTTTTTGAATTTGTGTTGCAGGAAGCAAATTTCTGCTTGAAAAAGCTAGCCTTGGCTTTTCTAACTGCCTGTGTATACTGGTTTCTAGCTTCCCTGAAAAGTTGCATATCACGGGGGCTGTTCGATGCTAATGCAGAACGCCATAGGATGTTTTTCTGTTGGTTAAGGGCAGTCAGGTCAGGAGAGAACCAAGGGCTATATCTGTTCCTGGTTCTAAATTTCTTGAATGGGGCATGCTTATTCAAGATGGTGAGGAAGGCATTTTAAAAAAATGTCCAGGCATCCTCTACTGACGGGATGAGATCAATATCCTTCCAGGATTCCTCGGCCAGGTCGATTAGAAAGGCCTGCTCGCTGAAGTGTTTCAGGGAGCGTTTGACAGTGATGAGTGGAGGTCGTTTGACCGCTGACCCATTACGGATGCAGGCAATGAGGCAGTGATCGCTGAGATCTTGGTTGAAAACAGCAGAGGTGTATTTGGAGGGCAAGTTTGTTAGGATGATATCTATGAGGGTACCCGTGTTTACGGAATTGGGGTGGTACCTGGTAGGTTCATTGATAATTTGTGTGAGATTGAGGGCATCAAGCTTAGATTGTAGGGTGGCTGGGTTGTTAAGCATGTTAAAATTTAGGTCGCCTAGCAGCACGAGCTCTGAAGATAGATGGGGGGCAATCAGTTCACATATAGTGTCCAGAGCACAGCTGGGGGCAGAGGGTGGTCTATAGCAGGCGGCAACGGTGAGAGACTTGTTTTTAGAGAGGTGGATTTTTAAAAGTAGGAGTTCAAATTGTTTGGGAACAGACCTGGATAGTAAAACAGAACTCTGCAGGCAATCTTTGCAATAGATTGCAACACCGCCCCCTTTGGCCGTTCTATCTTGTCTGAAAATCTTGTAGTTGGGGATGAAAATGTCAGAATTTTTGGTGGTCTTTCTAAGCCAGGATTCAGACACGGCTAAAACATCCGGGTTGGCAGAGTGTGCTAAAGCAGTGAACAAAACAAACTTAGGGAGGAGGCTTCTAATGTTAACATGCATGAAGCCAAGGCTATTACGGTTACAGAAGTCATCAAAAGAGAGCGCCTGGGGAATAGGAGTGGAGCTAGGTACTGCAGGGCCTGGATTCACCTCTACATCACCAGAGGAACAGAGGAGGAGTAGGATAAGGGTACGGCTAAAAGCTATGAGAATTGGTCGTCTAGAACTTCTAGAGCAGAGAGTAAAAGGAAGTTTCTGGGGGCGATAAAATAGCTTAAAGGAATAATGTACAGACAAAGGTATGGTAGGATGTGAATACAGTGGAGGTAAACCTAGGTATTGAGTGATGATGAGAGAGATATTGTCTCTAGAAACATCATTGAAACCAGGTGATGTCATCGCATATGTGGGTGGTGGAACTGTGAGGTTGGATATGGTATAGTGAGCAGGGCTAGAGTCTCTACAGTGAAATAAGCCAATAAACACTAACCAGAACAGCAATGGACAAGGCATATTTACATTAAGGAGAGGCATGCTTAATCGAGTGATCAATAAGGGTCCAGTGAGTAGAGGTTGGTTGGGGTCACGGCGATCCAGACAGCTGGCCGGGTAGATGGCTATCGGTAGCGAGATAGCATAGTATGGAAGTCTATTTGTAGATACCTCGTGCGTTTCCGTCGGTAGGTTAGTGGGGTTCCGTGTGGTAGAGGGGATCAATCCAAATTGGCAAAATAGATATAGTGACCCAAGAAAAAAGAAAAAAAAAAAGAAAAAAAAATAATAATAATAATTGTCCGATATACTTATTCAGATAGCAGCCGGTAAGACAGCTAACGGTTAGCGGGCCCCAGATGAGCGTTCAGGTAACGTCGGGACGGAGGTGCCAGTTGGATAACTCCCTCGGGCAGATAACGTCGGCAGTCAGTCGTGAAGGCCCGGCGGGGCTCCGTATCTGCAGCAACAACAAAACAAAAAAAAACGGGTCCGGATAGGTGACTGTAGCCCAGGAATGGCTGATGGAACTCCTCAGCTGGCTAGCTCCGGAATGATTTGAGTTTGCTCCGGGATCGACGTAAGCCAATAGTCACACGGTTTGCAGCTAGCTAGCTGCAAATGTCCAGAGCCTGCGGCTGAAATCCGGGGAAACTGAGAGAAAAAAAAGTCCCGGAATGCTCCGGTCCGAGTCGCGTTGCACAAAAGTGCCGGTAGATTATCGAGCTAAAGGAATAGCTGATGACCACAAAACGTGGGCAGCTGAGACACCAACGCTAGCCAGCAGACCGGCTAATTTCTGGGCAGTTACAGATTAGCTTCTGGCTAGCTATCGGATAGCTTCTGGTTAGCTTTCTGGCTAGCTTCTGAATTAGCCCCTGGCTAGCTTCCACGGTGGATTTTCAGATTTGAGGTAAATAATACTTTTTTGTAATTGGTGAAGCGGGTTGCAGGAAAGCTTTTGCAGGAAAGCTTTTGTAGTTGAGTTCTTGGATAATAAAATATATAAAAGATATGCGAAGAAAGGTGTAAATATATATATATACAGGACACGACAATACGAAACAGAAATGACGTCTGAACTGCTAAGCCATCTTGGAAAAAGATGAGTCTGCTGCTACTGAGTCTGTCGACAAAATTCTAACTGGAAGGTACACCGTATTTAAAGAGATGGCTTAACATAAATGCACTGAAAACTCTATTGAATGAAAACTCCACAAGAAAATATGTTGGCCAGAAAGTTGGAGGCTTTTCAGTTGAATTACATTTATTCAGAGCGCAAGGGAACCAGGCCTGGAGCCCGTTATGTACATAAGGTGAGTCTGAATACCAACTACTGAGAATTGTGAAGGAAAGGCATGCACAGGAAAGGCTTAAATTCCTAAGTCAGAATCAGGCCTCATGTAAATTGCTGTTACACAAGACAAAATATCTGTCGTTCCTCTTATCATAGACTATTCGTCTATCAGTTAGTCACAGTCAATTGTAGCTCTAAGTGGACATGCAAATATTTGAGATAAGGACATTTGCATAACATACCACAAAAGGATCTTCCATTTTAGGGGCACATGGCTGCACTACAAATTGATAATTTCCTACATCAGTAGCCATACTTGTTGCAGTTACACAGGCAGCTCAATACTGATATTTTTCCCACTAATTGCTCTTTTGATCAATCACATCAGATCTTTTCACATCAGCTCTTTTTCAGAGCTGGTCTGATTGGTCAAAAGACAACAACAAAAAATATTGGGCTGCATGTGTAAACGTAGCCTATGAAGGCTAATAGGCTGCATTTAGACAGTTGTAACCGATGTGAAATGGCTAGCTAGTTAGCGGTGGTGCGCGCTAATAGCGTTTCAATCGGTGACGTCACTGGCTTTGAGACCTTGAAGTAGTGGTTCCCCTTGCGGCTTTTGTGGAGAGATGGGTAACGATGCTTCGTGGGTGACTGTTGTTGATGTGTGCAGAGGGTCCCTGGTTCGAGCCCGGGTATGGGCGAGGGGACGGACGTAAAGTTAAACTGGTCCTAAAATTCTAAATGAATTCGCTAAATGATCCAAAACATTTAATCGAATACATATTTATTTGTCACATGCGCCAAATACAACTGGTGTAGACTTTACTGTGAAATGCTTGCTTATGAGCCCTTCCCAACAATGCAGAATAAAATACACCCAAGAATGGAGCTATATACAGGGCGTATCAGTACCAAATCAATGTGCAGAGGTACGAGGTATTTGTGGTAGATATGGACATGAAGGCAGGGTAAAGTGACAAGGCATTAGGATAAATAATAATAATAATAAAATAAAGAACAGAGTAGCAGCAGCACATGCTTGTGTGTGTGTATGTGTGTGTGTGTGTGTGTGTGTGTGTGTGTGTGTGTGTGTGTGTGTGTGTGTGTGTGTGTGTGTGTGTGTGTGTGTGTGTGTGTGTGTGTGTGTGTGTGTGTGTGTGTGTGTGTGTGTGTTGTGTCGGTCTCTGTGTGTGTGTTATATGTGTGTGTGGGCGTATGAAGTGTATGTAAATGTGTGTGGGAGTGCCAATAGAGTGTGAGTGGGTATAGGGTTGGTACATTGAGTGAACAAACATTAAGAATACCTGCTCGTTCCAAGACACACACTGACCAGGTGAATCCAGGTGAAAGCTATGATCCCTTATTGATGTCACTTGCTAAATCCACTTTAATCAGTGTAGATAATGGGGAGACAGGTTAATAAGGATTTTTAAGCTTTGAGAGAATTGAGACATGTACAGTATTGTGTATGTGTGCCATTCAGAGGGTGAATGGGCAAGATAAAATATTTAAGTGTCTTTGAACGGGGTATGGTGGTAGGTGGTAGGTGCACCAAAGGTGTTCTTAATGTTTTGTACACACAGTCTAGTGAGTGTGTGTAGGGTCTGCAGATAGTTCTGTACCATTAATTTACTATTTAGCAGTCTGTCTATTTAGCAGTCTTATTGCTTTGGCATAGAAACTGTCTCGGGCCTGTTGGTTCAAGAGCTGATGCTCCGGTACCGTTTGCCGGATGGTAGCAAAGTGAACAGTCTATGGTTTGGGTGGCTGGAGTCTTCAGCAATTTTTTGTCCCTTCCTCTGACACCGCCTGATATAGAGATCCTGGATGGCAGGGAGCTCGGCCCTAGTGATATACCTGGTTGACTGCACCACTCTCTGTAGCGCATTCCCGTCAAGGGCGGTGCATTTGCCATACCAAGTGGTGATGCAGCCAGTCAAGATGCTCTCAATGATGCAGCTGTAGAACTTTTTGAGAATCCGAGGGCCCATGACAAATATTTTCAGCCTCCTGAGGGGGAAGAGGCACTGCGGTGCCATATTCATGACTGTGGGGGTGTGTGTGGACCATGTTAAGTTCTTAGTGATGTGGACGCCAATGAACTTGAAGCTTTCGACCCACTCCACAACAGCCCCATCAATGTAGATGTTACGACCATCTTAAAACGGCTTACACGGAACCCAAACCAGCTGAGCAAGTGCGCCATCGTGTGCCATCGTGCATACATTTATTTTGTCCCTCCACACCAAACGCGATCATGACACACAGGTTAAAATATCAAAACTCTGGACCAATTATATTAATTTGGGGACATGTTGAAAAGCATTAAACATTTATGGCAATTTAGCTAGTTAGCCTGCACTTGCTAGCTAATTTGTCCTATTTAGCTAGCTTGCTGTTGTTAGCTACTTTGCCCTGGGAAATAAACATTGAGTTGCTATTTTACCTGAAATGCACAAGGTCCTCTCTCAGCCAATTAATCCTCACATAAAATGGTCAACCGAATCGTTTCTAGTCATCTCTCCTTTTCAGGCTTTTTCTTCTCTTGACTTTATATTGCGTTTGGCAACTTTCATAAATTAGGTGCATTACCGCCACTGACCTCGTTCGTCTTTCAGTCACCCACGTGGGTATAACCAATGAGGAGATGGCACATGGGTACCTGCTTCTATAAACCAATGAGGAGATGGGAGAAGCAGGACTTGCAGCGCAATCTGCGTCAGAAATAGAACTGATTTCTATTTTACCCCTTGGCAACGCAGACGTTCGTTGGCATGCGTGAGTAGTGTGGGTGCAATAATTGAATAACATAGATTTCTAAATGTATTTTGCAACGCTCGCGCACGCGACGTGAGCGTTGTCGTCAGCCTGTTAGACTTTTAGATGTTAAAGATGAACTTTCATGAAGAAAAAAATAAGTTATTTGAAGACCAGATGTTTTAGGCTTAGTTATAGTGAAACATGTCAATTTTGTTCTTCCTTTTGACAGTTTGTTATGAAAGTGATATATTTTTGTATTTCAGTAGTAAATCTATAAATCTTTGTCTCTAACAGTTCAACTCTACCACTGAAATTGCGATGTAGAGGCACCTTGGCTGCGTTCATTATGTTTTTATTTTCTTTAATGTTGGGTTGGGTTGTGGTTTGGGGAACGCTGTCAGCATCACCACTGCCCTTTTATATAAGTCACTCATTGTTTCAAGCAACACCTCACCACACCCACCAAAAAGGATCAAACAGTCCTCAGTCTGTTCAAGACCGTACAGGAAGGTTTTGGGGGAACAGGTCGTTCAGTACAAACCGTTCCGCAACACAGCAAACGTTCAAGCCTCTTAAGGTGCCACTAGGTCATCTCAAGCCACAGGTTCGGTATGAAATACACTCCCTTTTTGATGTGCTGGGTGGTACCACCTCAAGGCGTACTATAAAAGCAGGTGACAGCGTGCCTTGTTTAGCAATAGAGAGAAATGGTAATGGTATATTTTTGTAGGCACTAACTCTGCCATGGTTCGTTGGACAAAGCTTATAGAGCAAAAGAAGCACCAATTTGCCCTAACTGTTAGTTTTATAAAGAACAACACAAAAAAATAATCATAACATTTAAAACTATATAAATATAAAATATACAGGTGAAGTCGGAAGTTTACATACACTTATGTCGGTGTCATTAAAACTCAACCACTCCACAAATTTAACAAACTATAGTTTTGGCAAGTCGGTTAGGACATCTACTATATGCATGACACAAGTAATTTTTCAACAATTGTTTAGACAGATTATGGCACTTATAATTCACTGTATCACAATTCCAGTGGATCAGAAGCTTACATACAATAAGTTGACTGTGCCTTTAAACAGCTTGGAAAATTCCAGAAAATTATGTCATGGCTTTAGAAGCTTCTGATTTACATCATTTGAGTCAATTGTGGATGTACCTGTGGATGTATTTCAATGTCTACCTTCAAACTCAGTGCCTCTTTGCTTGACATCATGGGGGGAAAAAAATAAAATAAATTGTAGACCTCCACAAGTCTGGTTCATCCTTGGGAGCAATTTCCAAACGCTTGAAGGTACCATGTTCATCTGTACAAACAATAGTTCGCAAGTATAAACACCATGGGACCACGCAGCCGTCATACCGCTCAGGAAGGAGACGCGTTCTGTCTCCTAGAGATCAACGTACTTTGGTGCGAAAAGTGCAAATCAATCCCAGAACAACAGCAAAGGACCTTGTGAAGATGCTGGAGGAAACAGGTACAAAAGTATCTATATCCACAGTAAAACAAGTCCTATATCGACATAACCTGAAAGGCCGCTCAGCAAGGAAGAAGCCACTGCTCCAAAACCGCCACAAAAAAGCCAGAATACGGTTTGCAACTGCACATGGGGACAAAGATTGAACTTTTAGGAGAAAGTTCCTCCGTTCTGATGAAACAAAGATAGAACTGTTTGGCCATAATGACCATCGTTATGTTTGGAGGAAAAAGGGGGATGCAAGCCGAAGAACACCATCCCAACTGTGAAGCACGGGGGTGGCAGCATCATGTTGTGGGGGGGCTTTGCTGCAGGAGGGACTGGTGCACTTCACAAAATAGATGGCATCATGAGGTAGGAAAGTTATGTGGATATTTTGAAGCAACATCTCAAGACATCAGTCAGGAAGTGAAAGCTTGGTCGCAAATGGGTCTTCCAAATGGACAATGACCCCAAGCATACTTCCAAAGTTGTGGCAAAATGGCTTAAGGACAACAAAGTCAAGCTATTGAAGTGGCCATCACAAAGCCCTGACCTCAATCCTAGAGAAAATTTGTGGGCAGAACTGAAAAAGCGTGTGCGAGCAAGCAGGCCTACAAACCTGACCCAGTTACACCAGCTCTGTCAGGAGGAATGGGCCAAAATTCACCCAACTTATTATGGGAAGCTTGTGGAAGGCTACCTGAAACGTTTAACCCAAGTTAAACAATTTAAAGGCAACGCTACCAAATACTAATTGAGTGTATGTAAACTTCTGACCCACTGGGAATGTGATGAATGAAATATAGCTGAAATAAATAATTCTCTCTGCTATTATTCTGACATTTCACATTCTTAAAATAAAGTGGTGACCCTAACTGACCTAAAACAGGGAATTTTTACTCTGATTAAAATGTCAGGAATTGTGAAAAACTGAGTTTAAATGTATTTGGCTAAGGTGTATGTAAACTTCCGACTTCAACTGTGTACAAAAATAAGATTCATAAGTATAAAAAAAACTAATAAAACACATTTGTGTTGATTTGGCAATCGAGCATCAATACATTACCCATCCACCAACACTGTCAACCAAGTCAAGACTAAACCAATTCACCTTGGTGGTGTGCAGACTGGTTTTATATTATTCTTCACGATTTCGCACAAACCAGAAAAAAATGCAACAATATGTCTGTGAAACTATATATTCACAGTATTATGAATGAATTGTGGTTTATCTGGTTGCATTTCGTAGTATGACTGATTTTACTAATTACATTAGTACTGTACAAAGTTAGAGGTGCGCTATTTGATAGATTCCCGCGCTCGACCTACCTCGGACTTCCAGTGGGGAGACCTGAGGTCAACCTACCCCCGCCGCCCTCCCCATCTTCTACTTCTGAGGACAATGAATGGCGTTTTTGTATGGTTTTTGGATAAACGGCAAAAATAAGGTCTGTGGTAAACACAGGCTTAGGAGATATTACACATTTTGTTCAAACAGATCATCTTCCTCAGCTAACGTCACTTTTGGTGAAGTTTTTAGAATTTATGTAATAATAAAAAACACAAATCGCATGAAGGCTTCAAAATTCATAAAGGTCATGTTAACTAACTGCTATTATCTCACAGACCAAAATGTATAAGATCTCATAAGCATGTGTTAACAACAGACCTTATTTTCGACATTTATTCCAAAACCCTATTCTTTCCCCATTCATTTTCCCATAGGGATGGCTGAACGAGCCAGAGGTAACGTATTTCCAGGGTTTAGGCTAGGTTGAAGATGGGAAGGTTAAGACAATGTAGTAGAATCGTGGAATTGTAGAATCAATCTGGAGTGCCAGAGTATGCTCTGGGTGTTCCAAAATTCAGAGCATTAGATTGTCCGTTCGTAAATTCAGTTTCGCTCTCGGAGTGTACACTGGACGTTCTGGCCGAGGGGTAAGGTTGATCCGAGCGTTCTGACCTCACAACGGCAGTCAAGCACACAAGCTAACTGGCTAACGTTGGCCATTAGAATCCTCTGGTCTTAACTTGTATATTTTGAACCTAGGTTATAGGACTACAAGCTGGTGAACTCTATGGTCTTGGTAAATGGAGTGTGCCAATATATTCTGCATGATACTGCCTTGATTGGACTACTGACATTACACAAAAGGCAGTAAGGCACATTCCCGCATATGACCAAATTCAATGTTTTTGCTTACCGTTTCATACAAATCTGTGCTTCTACAAAGAAAAAAAAACATGTAGGCTATGAGGATTATATGTTGATATTTGTAGCTACAGCATAACAATAAATAGATGACAATGGTGGTCAGGTTAATTTATATGTTTTCATAATTACTATGACTGATTGGTTACACAGTCCACTAAGACAGTTGACTAACAGTTCAAAATTTGTGAGTTCTGATCCCACATGGGTTTTTAAAAATGTTTTATTTGCAATATACTGTACATCCCATGCTTTCACATGTATAATTCTGAAAAGTGAAAGCATACCTGTGAGAGGGGTCGTCCTGGTAGTAGTTATAGGTTTTATACAGTATCCAAGACCAATCTGTGAGTTAATTTGACCATTGCAAAAAGAGCTACTGCGTAAAATACTGCAATGCGAGTTGGATTGAATTGAGCCCATAATCTTAATTTTAAATGTGATGATTGCACTTTCTTCGCAATACAATACTGCAATAAATGTGGGTCCACATTTAAAATAATGGTAATAGATGTCATGAACTCTGTGACTTACCACTGTGAGCTAAATGTCCAGAGCTGTATTTGCTTCGATGCACAGTGAACTTCTGGTAAGTATGCACAAGTGAGAAAGTGTTTGATAAGGTATGTGATGGAAAATGTTATCATTTGAAGAGACGGCCTTGAAAATGTTCACCTTGTCTTTCGTGTCATAAATAATCCTTGGTTCCTGCCTGTGCTTGGTAAAGATATGAGGGGGGGGTGACATGACCATCAGGCAAAACGCCCAGAATATGTTCTATAAATTAAGATAGGAGACGGTGCAAGACACATGCCGGAACCAACCCTATGAACTATGCCTATGTAATGTGTCTGTAAGCAGTATATAAGATAACTAACGGGACTGCTCTGAGGGAGCTCACTTCAGACCGATACTTTATGCATCTAAGTTTGACTGTGACCTCCAGCTTGCTGTTAATAAAGAATGATTCATTTAAAATTGAAAATTGTGTCCCTCTGTAGAATTTCCACAACAATTTGGCATCAACAAACAGGATGATTGATTCTGCCTGCTGAGCTTTCCAGTGGGGGTCTGTGGGGAAAACCGGTGGCGCATTTTATGAAGCGTGAGGGAAATTCCTGTCTGACCAAAAGCGGACGCGGACCCCCCCCCAGACCAGACCCTTACAGTGAGCTGCCCTGGAGGAGACACATCATCCGTGAACAATTGAGAGACGGCAACTGATTTCAGTAAGTCAATTTAAATGAATTTTTATAAAATAAATGATAACACCAATAAAATGGAGGTGAGTAACGCATAAAAGTAACGCAGTGATTTAAGTAGAAAGTAATGTCACCTAAAACAATCTGTTTCCATTACGTGGAACTGTGTCCAGAATTAACGTTGATCCAAGTAAATGTTTTTAGTACCGAATATTGAGTTGATAAGCCAGCACCAACCTTTTGAAGGTTCTAGCAGATTTGTTAAAGAACAGGTTGCATATTTTGACTAGTTGATGGGACAGTCAATACAGGGACATATGTCAATGCAACAGGTCAAAATGTTAAGATTACAAGAGAGGGCTGGTTTACTTTAGAAGGTGCCAATTCCACTTGACGCGACACTGTTTAATCTGTTTTTAAAGTATAATTCTGTATACGTATGGTTTTATCAAGACTTCCTTCCCAAGATGCAGTAAACTTAATTAAGATTACGAATTTTTAGGACTAATTAAAATGTGAAAACTAAGTACATGTTTATTTTCCTTCTTCCAGGACTGATGGAACCAAGTTTTTTTTACATGTTTATCAATGATTCTCTATCTCCCCTTGAAATGCTTTCTGAGGCAGGTGCCTTGAGAGAACAGTTAATATAAAGGTACTGGGATCCGGTTGTTAAGGGAGCTCCCAAATTAAGTAAGGCCTGGCCATTCTGTTTGTTTTTACCTGTTATGAATATTTGTTAGTGGTGTCAATACTGATTTATTGTGTGGGGTCTTTTTATTTAGGTTTTATTGTTTTTTTTCACGGGTTAGAAAGGATGCACCTTAAAGGGCACACAAATAAACATTTCTGAAGTATCTGTTGCACACATGTAAATTCTCTTGATGAGAAATGTACTGAAAAACCCAATGTATACCTGATACACAAAATGTTTGAAATATCTTTAAATCATGTCTGAGGTACAGGGAAAGAAACACTCACTTAATAGGGTTGACTGACCTCTGACCTCTGTTCTGACATTCTGATGAGGCCTGATCACCCACACTAGAAAGACTAGAGACATTAGGTGAGATTTAAATGGGCTATGTAAACACTAATAATTAGGAAGATGTTTATAATTTAGCAATAGCCCTATGTGTGATTCGGACTACGAGAAGGACAGAGAGAGGACTGCCCCTGAATGAGGGACACCTGTCTCTAGTCTATTTTACTATTCCTTGAATTACCTTATGGGATACAATTAAATTAAGATGGAGTTATCAAGGAATGTAATTCTAATTGTATTTGTTATTTTTATTTAACAGGCTGTGTTGTTGCTTTTTTTGGATGCATGAATCACGATGTTAGTAATGTTTCCAAAGGAGGAGTTACCGGTCCCCTGGGGCCCTTTGGTAAATATGCAAATAGATTTTCTTCACATGCCTGCCAGTAAAATATATGTTGGTAATGGTTGACAGTTACTCCAAATGTATTACATTTTTCCACACCTCGAGTGATTTTAAGAAGTGTATCAAGTGATATATGAAGAAGTGTATTGTTGTTGTTTGTTCTGTTTTTGTCTTAGACATTTGTATTAAGAATATTGGTAGTAGTAATAATTTTACATTCAGTGAATAAATTGTCATTTGTCATACAGTAAATAATTTGTCTGGATTTCCTGAATCAGAAATGCCCTAAACTAAACTGTTGTTCTGGTCTGTCCTCTCTCGAGGTTATGGCAAAGGTGACCACAGATGGTATATAGATGCATGGAAGGGATCATTTCACCAAGAACAGTGTGAACCTCACCCCCTCTAACCGGCTGAAGTAATGATGACAATGACGTTCACTATGGCCCTGGCCTTCACCACTTCTACCGTGAGACCTGTCCGAGCCAGCAACCTGTACACAGCATCCAGTCGAAGCTATCAACTTCCTTTTCTCTCATGCCTTTTCTCTCAGAAGTGCGACATGAGTCCACGTGGAGTGAGCATGGAGAGATGTCCTGTCCAAACTTCTCTCATGCTGCTGGTGTACTGGTAGGAAAATGGACAAGACATAATGGACCGTAAAGGACAGTGGCGACTCCGGTGAGAATAAATCGGGACATTACCAAACATGTGCCACTGTAAAGATATCTGATGAAGAAAATGAAGTGCCGTGAAGGAGAAAGGTGGTCAACCGTGCCCGTAATTGATTTAGGCTTGTCCAAAATTGTTTATATGGGGTATCAGGTTGATTGTGAAGGTCTGCACTCTGCGAAATGTATAGTAATGTAGACTAGAAATGCATTGAGATACCAATCTGTCATTACCACAAATGAGGCCGTGATGAGTAAAGTTAATGCTAGAAATATAAGATGAATATACTGTATGTGTCACGTCCTGACCAGAGTTCTTATGTGTTGTGCTTGTTTTAGTGTTGGTCAGGACGTGAGCTGGGTGGGCATTCTATGTTGTGTGTCTAGTTTGTCTGTTTCTGTGTTCAGCCTAATATGGTTCTCAATCAGAGGCAGCTGTCAATCGTTGTCCCTGATTGAGAATCATATATAGGTGGCTTGTTTTGTGTTGGAATTTTGTAGGTGGTTGTTTTCTGTGTCAGTGTTTGTGTTTGTGCCACACGGGACTGTGACGGTTAGTTTGTTTGTTATTTTGTATAGTGTCTTGTTTTCATGTTCATTAAATCATGGAAACTTACCACGCTGCACATTGGTCCTCCGATCCTTCTCGCCTCTCCTCGTCCGATGAGGAGGACGACTTAGACTGCCGTTACAGTATGTCAATGTAAATGTATATTCTGCCAGTATCGGTGTGCTAAGTTGATGGTCTTAAAAATCGAGTGAGAGATCCAATGTAAAGCACTAAGGATTGTCATTCTAAATTTGGGTTGGATAATTTCTCAATAGTTCTAATTATGATTTGGAAAGGCGAGGCTTCTAGAGACAGAGCAATGCCCCTAAAATGTGAGGAGAGCCACTAGATTGTAGCTTGGGCCAACCTTGCCCTAATCTCATTCTTATCAAGGTTAGTGTGAAACTGTTACCACATGTGTTCTCTCTCTTCACTGTGAAAGTCAAAATGGTTTTTAGGTCGCATGGAACATTGTTCCAGATGAGGGATTGTTGGAAATTGATTTTTTTTTGTTGTAACTGACTAATTGACTTGAAGTTTTTTCTATGTTTATAACTATAGTCGTATGAAAAGGTTTGGGCACCCCTCTGAGGCTCCATAATAATTTACTCTGTTGTCACAGAAAATGATCACAGTGGCATGCCATTCATTTTCTAATAAAAGCTGAGTACTGGGGTATTGTCCAGACAAAGATTTTTAGTTTAGCAATATTAAGTTGTATGAAATTAAATCCGATGTGAAAAACAGGCTATGCAAAAATGTGGGCACCCTTGTCATTCTGTTGATTTGAATACCTGTAACTACTTAGCACTGATTAACACACAATTGGTTTGGTGAGCTCATTAAGCCTTGAACTTCATAGACAAGTGCATCCAATCATGAGAAAAGGTATTTAAGGTGGCCAATTGCAAGTTGTTGTTCTCTTTGAATCTCCTCTGAAGAGTGGCAACATGGGGGCCTCAAAACAACTCTCAAATGACCTGAAAACAAAGATTGTTCAACATTATGGTTTAGAGGAAGGCTACAAAAAGCTATCGCAGAGATTTAAGCTGTCAGTGTTCACTGTGAGGAACATAGTGAGGAAATGGAAGAACACAGGTGTAACAGTATAACTTTAAACCGTCCCCTCGCCCAGACACGGGCGCGAACCAGGGACCTTCTGCACACATCAACAACGGTCGCCCACGAAGCATCGTTACCCATCGCTCCACAAAGGCCACGGCAACACTACATCTAGGTTTCAGAGCAAGTGACGTAACTGATTGAAACGCTACTAGCGCGTACCCGCTAACTAGCTAGCCATTTCACATCCGTTACACTCACCCCCCTTTCAACCTCCTCCTTTTCCGCAGCAACCAGTGATCCGGGTCAACAGCATCAATGTAACAGTATAACTTTACGGCGTCCCCTCGCCCCGACACGGGCGCGAACCAGGGACCCTCTGCACACATCAACAACTGACACCCACGAAGCGTCGTTACCCATCGCTCCACAAAAGCCGCGGCAACACTACATCTAGGTTTCAGAGCAAGTGACGTAACTGATTGAAACGCTACTAGCGCGTACCCGCTAACTAGCTAGCCATTTCACATCCGTTACACAGGCACAGTTCTTGTTAAGGCCAGAAGTGGCAGGCCAAGTAAAATATCGGAGAGGCAAAGGCGAAGGATAGTGAGAACGGTCAAAAACAACCCACAGACCACCTCCAAAGACCTACAACATCATCTTGCTGCAGATGGTGTCACTGTGCATCGTTCAACAATTCAGCGCACTTTGCACAAGGAGAAGCTGTATGGGAGAGTGATGCGGAAGAAGCCTTTTCTGCACACACGCCACAAAGAGAGTCGCTTGAGGTATGCAAACGCACATTTGGACAAGCCAGCTTCATTTTGGAATAAGGTGCTGTGGACTGATGAAACAAAGATTGAGTTATTTGGTCATAACAAGGGACGTTATGCATGGCGGCAAAAGAACATAGTGTTCCAAGAAAAACACTTGCTACCCACAGTAAAATTTGGTGGGGGTTCCATCATGCTGTGGGGCTGTGTGGCCAGTGCCGGTACTGGGAATCTTAAAGTTGAGGGTCGCATGGATTCCACTCAATATCAGCAGATTCTTGGGAATAATGTTGAAGAATCAGTCACAAAGTTGAAGTTACGCCGGCGCTGGATATTTCAACAAGACAACGACCCAAAACACTGCTCAAAATCTACCCGGGCATTTATGCAGAGGAACAAGTACAATGTTCTGGAATGGCCATCCCAGTCCCCAGACCTGAATATCATTGAGAATCTGTGGGATGATTTGAAGCGGGCTGTCCATGCTCGGCAACCATCAAACCTAACTGAACTGGAATGGTCCAAAATACCTTCATCCAGAATCCAGACACTCATTAGAGGCTATGGGAAGCGTCTAGAGGCTGTTATTTTAGCAAAAGGAGGCTCTACTAAATATTGATGTGATTTTTCTATTGGGGTGCCCAAATTTATGCACATGTCTAATTTTGTTTTGATGCATATTGCACATTTTCTGTTAATCCAATAAACCTAATTTCACTACTGAAATATTACTGTGTCCATCAGTTATTTGATAGATAAAAATGAAATTGCTGATCCAAACACCCAATTATTTCTAAATGGAATTCATGGAAATTGTCAGGGGTGCACAAACTTTTTCATACGACTGTATATACAGTGCCTTCGGAAAGTATTCAGACCCCTTGACTTTTTCCATATTTTGTTATGTTACAGCCTTATTCTAAAATATATATTTTTTAAATCCTCAGCAATCTAGAGACAATACCCAATTTTTGCAAATCTATTTAAAAACAAAAACATAACTACTTTATTTACAAAAGTATTCAGACCCATTTGCTATGGAAAGGCACATACCTGTATGTATAAGGTCCCACAGTTGACAGTGTATGTCAAAGCAAAAACCAAGCCATGAGGTCAAAGGAATTGTCCGTAGAGCTTTGAGACAGGATTGTGTTGAGGCACAGATCTGGGGAAGGGTACCAAAACATTTCTGCAGCATTGAATGTCCCCAAGAACACAGTGGCCTACATCATTCTTAAATGGAAGAACCACCAAGACTCTTCCTAGAGCTGGCCGCCCGGCCAAACTGAGCAATCGAGGGAGAAGGGCCTTGGTCAGGGAGGTGACCAAGAACCTGATGGTCGCTCTGACAGAGCTCCAGAGTTCCTCTGTGGAGATTGGAGAACCTTCCAGAAGGACAACCATCTCTGCAGCACTCCACCAATCAGGCCTTTATGGTAGAGTGGCCAGACGGAAGTCACTCCTCAGTAAAAGGCACATGACATCTCTGTAAAAGGCACCTAAAGGACTCTCAGAACATGAGAAACAAGATTCTCTGGTCTGATGAAACCAAGATTGAACTCTTTGGCCTGAATGCCAGGTGTCACGTCTGGAGGAAACCTGGCACCATCCCTACGGTGAAGTATGGTGGTGGCAGCATCATGCTGTGGGGATGTTTTTCAGCGGCTGGGACTGGGAGACTAGTCAGGATCAAGGCAAACTACATTTACCCACCCACAACTTCTCACCTGAATGCATTTATTTTTTGAATTTGAAGGGGTTGGGAAAAGCCTGAAATTAGGGTTGAGAGTTTGTAGTGGCTGATTTAAAGAATACTGAACCATTGATTAGAGTTTCTCCTGGCCCATAGACTACTTTCAGGGCGAGGAACCATTCAACATGCAGTTGTGAAATAGTGAACTGCTCCTTTAAAAGCGGAAGGGGCACTCAGTGAGAGGTGTGTTTGTCAAAGATAGATTTTGTGTTCATGCTACTTCTGACAGTGACAGCTCGAGCTGCCGATCACCTGCTCTGTAAGGTAAGTAGCAAGTCGATGAAGGATGGCAAATTGTTTAGATAGCTTCAAATGTATCAGCTGTAGCTACATCCATAGCCTCATAACTATTCGTGTGTGAACTTCTCGCTAGCAATGGTGTTTAGCTGGTTCAGCTACACACACCCACACAATCAAGTTATTGGACTTTGCACCAAGCTAATTTAACTACCTGGCTAAAATATTACTGAGGGGTTGTAAATGGAAATCCAGCCAGGACAGCTGCTCTAGCTAGCTAGCAGGTTAGTTAGCACTCTCAACCACCTCAGTGCATCCGTTGCCATGTCAGGGAATATACATGCATGCCAGGGCTTGTCTGTGTCTGCTGCTTCTACTGTATCTGCTGCTTCTACTGTGGGTGTGTTCGTAAATTCAATCTGGAGTGTGTGGTGGAAAATTGCAAGATTATGTTATAATACTTTTATTGCATCAAATGGTTGTTTTATGCAACGGAATAGAGTATTCTGTTAACTATTGTGTGCGTGTTCTACTGAGGATGGGCCTCTGGGAGATAACACTGACAGGAGATGTACGATGTCATTTGGGTGATAAAACCTAAAGAGCATTCCAGAGCATGAGTTAATGTTTCTTTTCTATATGGGGCCAGACACAGGTCTCTACACAATGAAAACTGTTGACACAGCAGATACTGTCTGCTATGTATTATAGGTATCTTTCATACAAATCTTAACCTTGTGACCCATTCTATATATCTGTTGTTCGTCATGTAGGTTGAAAGGGGTGTATGTTGGCTATAAAATACCTTTGTACTTTTGTCTCGGGGCTCTCAACAAATCATCTGAGCGTGAATTGTCGACCAGCCATGCCCAGCCATCATTATCGTAGAGCACTCAATCGATTCACTTTATATGTGTGCGTTGTATTGACCTGCTCCCTTATTAATAAGTGATTAAAGATGTAGTTTAAGTATAACTCTGACTTGTGTGATAAGTTTGTCTCTCCTCATTTGATAGTAAAGAAATTAACCACCAATGTGCCAGAGTGCGTACTTGGCGTTCGTAAATTCAGAGCGTTGTCAGATTGTCCGTTCATAATTCGCTCTGGATATCTACTCTGATTTCAGAGCACTCTCGTTTGATTGTGCCAGAGCGCAGAATAACTGATGAATTTACTTTTGCCCTTAACGCGTGGCCCTTCAACTTTGAGCGCCTCTTTGCTGCTTCTACTGGGTCTGCTGCTGCTACGTCTCTGATACTAGAAGTACCCATTCCCTCACTTAGCTGCATCAAAACATCACTGCCGTGGGCATTGGACAATGAAGTGAAAAGGATAAAGTGAAAAGCACCTGCTGACTCAAGTGCATGAGGATTATCCATCATCTTTCATTTTAGTGTGTTGATTCATAACGTCGTATCTATTTTTTTGCAGTGATTTGAGATACAGAGAAAGGATGGCACCAAAGAGAAGTGCTGCCTCTTCCACCAAAGTCACTGAAGCAGGTGGAAATAAGGTGAAGCAAGAGCCACATCAAAGTAAGGCTGATGAGCAATGCTTGCTGTCAGAACAGCATTCAGGAGAGGTGAGTTGGACATCATGTCATATCAAGGCACAAAGTAGACAATTTCTTGGGCTGCCTGTACCACCTATCAGACAAATGTATTGGGTACTGTTTCATCTCAAATGTCCTCCTGTGGAGCCATTATTTTACATTTTAGTCATTTAGAAGATGCTTTCATCCACATACAGTGAATTCAGAAAGTATTCAGACCCCTTGACTTTTTCCACATTTTGTTACGTTACAACCTTATTCTAAAATGGATGAAATCTTTTTTTCCCTTATCAATCTACATACAATACACAATAATGATGAACCAAAAACAGGTTTTTAGACATTTTTGCTAATGAACATTTTTTTAAATAAATATCACATACAAGTACCAGTCAAAAGTTTGGACACGTCTACTCATTCAAGGGTTTTTCTTTATTTTTTACTATTTTCTACATTGTAGAATAATAGTGAAGACATCAAAACTATGAAATAACACATATGGAATCATGTACTAACCAAAAAAGTGTTAAACAAATCAGAATATATTTTTGTTTTAGATTTTTCAAAGTAGCCACCCTTTGCCTTGATGACAGCGTTGCACACTCTTGGCATTCTCTCAACCAGCTTCATGAGCTAGTCACCTGGAATGCATTTAAATTAACAGGTGTGTCTTGTTAAAAGTTCATTTGTGGAATTTCTTTCCTTTTTAATGCGTTTGAGCCAATCAGTTGTGTTGTAACAAGATAGGGGTGGTATACAGAAGATAGCCCGATTTGGTTAAACACCAAGTCCATAATATGGCAAGAACAGCTCAAATAAGCAAAGAGAAACGACAGTCCATCATTTCTTTAAGACATGAAGGTCAGTCAATACGGAAAATGTCAAGAACTTTGAAAGTTTCTTCAAGTGCAGTCGCAAAATCCATCAAGCGCTATGATGAAACTGGCTCTAATGTGGACTGCCACAGGAATGGAAGACCCAGAGTTACCTCTGCTGTTGAGGATAAGTTCATCGGAGTTACCAGCCTCAGAAATTGCAGCTCAAATAAATGCTTCACAGAGTTCAAGTAAAAAGGCTGGGCCTAATATAGTGCATGAGGTCATACAATAAGTTTTGTTATGATTCCTATGCTAACGATGTAACAATATTTGCTGGTCTGTGGTGTGTAACCAGATGCTGCTCTTGACACATTTATGAAATTGCTTATTCCAGTTACTAATAAGCATGCACCCATTAAGAAAATGACTGTAGAAACTGTTAAATCCCCTTGGATTGATGAGGAACTGAACAATGTGTATGGTTGAGATGTTGAGGCAAAACAATTGCAAATAAGTGTGGCTGCACAACCGATTGGCGAACTTACTGCAAATTGAGAAAACATGTGACTAAACTGAATAAAAAGAAGAAACTATTCTATGAAACAAAGATAAATTATATAAAGAATGATAATAAAAAGCTTTGGAGCACCTTAAATTACATTTTGGGCAAAAATGCAAACTCAGCTCCTTTATTCATTGAATCATAACAAAACCCACTGATATGGCTAACTACTTTAATTATTTTTAGAGTTTTTTAGAAAACTCTATCAAACTTAGCCATTACATGCCAGCAACAAATGCCAACACTACACATCCAAGTATAATTGACTTATGAAAAACCAGCATTGTTATTTTGAATTTCGTAAATTGACTGTGGAAGAGGTGAAAAAAGTATTGTTGTCTATCAACAATGACAAGCCACCGGGGTCTGACAACTTGGATGGAACACTTTTGAGGATAATAGTAGATGATATTGCCACTCCTACTTGCCATATCTTCAATCTAAGCCTACTAGAAAGTGTGTGCCCTCAAGCCCAGAGGGAAGCTAAAGTCATTCTGCTATCTAAGAATATTAAGCCCCCTTTACTGGCTCAAATAACCGACCAATCAGCCTGTTACTAACCCTTAGTAAACTTTTGGGAAAAATGGTGTTTGACCAGATACAATACATTTTTACAGTAAATAAATTGATAACAGACTTTCAGCACTCTCATGGGGAAGGACATTCAACAAGCACAGCACTTACACAAATGACTGATGATTGACTGAGAGAAATTTATGATAAAAAGATTGTGTGGGCTGTTTTGTTAGACTTCAGTGCGGCTTTTGACATTAACAATCATAGTCTGCTGCTGGAAAAATGTATGTGGCTTTACACCTCCTGCTATATTGTGGTTAAAGAGTTACCTGTCTAACAGAACACAGAGGGTGTTCTTTAATGGAAACCTCTCCAGCATTATCCAAGTAGAATCAGGAATTCCCCAGGGCAGCTGTCTAGGCCCCTTACTTTTTTCAATCTTTGCTAAAGACATGCCATTGGCTTTGAGTAAAGCCAGTGTGTCTATGTATGCGGATGACTCAACACTATACACGTCAGCTACTACAGCAACTGGAATGATCGCAACACTTAACAAAGAGCAGCAGTTAGTTTCAGAATGGGTGGCATGGAATAAATTTGTCCTAAATATTTCAAAACTAAAAGCACTGTATTTTGGACAAATCATTCACTACCCCTAAACCTAATCTAAATCTTGTAATGAATAATGTGGAAATAGAGCAAGTTGAGGTGACTACACCGCTTGGAGTAACCATGGATTGTAAACTGTCATGGTCAAAACATGTTGATACAACAGTAGCTAAGATGGGGAGAAGTCTGTCCATAATAAATTGCTGCTCTGCCTTCTTTCTTTTTTTTTTAAACAGTATTTTTATTGTAATTTCACAATTTTCACCCATATTAAGAGATACAACAACAGAGACAAAGCAAAAAACAACAACAACAAAAACAGCACTCGCTTACGCATACCTGCGCATACATATATATATATATATATATATATATATATATATATATATATATATATATACATACATACATACATATACACACACGCACACCATTTTCCTCTCCCCGCTTCTCTCACCCTATCCCCATCATTGCGTCTCTCAATACATACATTTTAAACAAACTTACAAACAGAAATTAAACAAAAAAGCTCAGTTCAAACTAAGAAGTTAGGTTCCACACATGGAACATACAGTGTAATTCTGAATACATAGATCACCACCATTCTAAGAGAATCCTTGCAGCATAATAGCTGATACCTCAGGTTCTAGGTAATTTAGATAGGGTTCCCATACTTTATAGAACTGATCTGTTTTAGAATGCAATGTACATGTCAGATATTCCAGAGGCACCTATTCAAAAAGTATCTTATGCCAATCTTTAATAGAAGGAACCTTATCACTAATCCACCGTAAAAATATGTTTTTCCTTGCTGCAAAGGTAAGGATGTTGTAAAGCCTCCTCTTACTCACAGAAGTAACATGCCTACTAGGGAGACCCAACAGTAAAGAAACTGGGTCCAATTCTAGATCAACCCCTAGGATCTTTTCAATTTCTTGCAGAACACCGGACCAGTATCTTTGTATTTTGGTACATGACCATAAACAATGTGTTAGGGTGCCTGTATCAGTTTTGCATTTAAGACACTGAGGAGAAGAGGAAGAGGGGCTAAAGGCATGTCTGCGATTTGGGGATATATGCAATCTGTGTATTATTCTTAATTGGATTGCTCTAGTACGATTACATATAGATATTGTTTTTGCATATCTCCAAATGTCCTCCCACATCTCTTCGTCAATAGTAACAGACAATTCTTTCTCCCACATTTGTTTCACCCTCTGTGTGTTGACAGCAGGAAAGGACCTTAAAGCATCATAAAACAGACTTACAGACATTTTCCTTTGTGGAAAAAAAAGCATTCTCTCAATGACAGACATATCAGGGTTACCAATTAAGGTGGTGCTCTTCACAATATAATGTCTTACTTGTAGGAAGCGGAAAAAGTCCTGCTTTGGGAGTCGATATTTCTCCACCATCTGCTCAAATGACAATAGAATCTTATCAGCAAATAAGTCATTTAGTCTGCGTATGCCCTTATTAAGCCAAAAGTTAAAACCAGCATCCAGCAATCCTGGACCAAAATCTGGGTTGTTAAGAATTGGGGTAAGAGCAGAGGTTAGTTTGGACCTTCCCAGGAAGCGCTGAACTGACCTCCAAACTTTGAGTGTGTTAAGTGTAATAGGATTATTGCAGTGATCTTCTACAGACTTGAAACTTCTGAAAAATAAAAGATCCTGTAAGGGGTATTTTGAAAGAGAAGTCTCAATGTCTAGCCAAATAGAGGAGTCATCGTTTGTGATCCAATCAGAAATATAACATAGGTGGGCACACCACTGATAGAACCTGATATTGGGCAGATCCAAGCCCCCCGTAGAACTTGGCAGCTGCAATATTGCCATCTTAAGCCTTGGCTTGCGTTTACTCCATATAAAGGAACTTAGCCATCCATTTACATCCTTTATTACCTTATTGGAGAGTAATACTGGGATCACTTGGATTGGGTAAAGTAGTCTAGGTAAAATGTTCATTTTCAAGAGGGATATTCTACCCAACCAAGAAATCGGGAGAGAGTTCCAGCGCTCCAGATCCTGTCTTATTGTATCAAACAAGGGAACAAAATTGGCTTTGTACATTTGCTGGAATTTAGGAGTTACAAATATACCCAGATACGTAAAGCTTGAGGGAGACCATTTAAAAGGGAAGGGGGGAGAAGTATTAGGTACAGAGTGAAGGTTACCAAGTGGCATAGCCTCTGATTTAGTTAAGTTAATCTTGTAGCCTGAGAATTCGCTGAATAATTCAATAATATTAATAAGAGATGTAGTTGAGGTCTCGGGATTAGAGATGAATATCAGGACATCATCAGCATACAAGCTTATTTTATGGTGAACATCACCAATGAGCAGCCCCTGTATAGTAGGCGTTACCCTGATGGCCTCGGCCAGTGGTTCCATAACGAGTGCAAATAGGAGGGGTGACAAAGGACAGCCCTGTCTGGTACCTCTGTATATAGAGAAGCTATTTGACCTTAGCCCATTAGTAAGGACAGCAGCCTGAGGATCATCATATAAAACTTTCACCCATTTTATAAAGTTCTCCCCTAGACCAAATTTATTTAGAGCAAAGAATAGGTAAGACCACTCCACACGATCAAATGCTTTCTCAGCATCTAGGGAGAGCACAAGACCATCCCTAGCACTTTGTTGGTAGGCTTGAATTATATTAAGAAGCCGCCTGACATTGTTGCACGACTTACGGCCCTTAATGAAGCCAGTTTGGTCTCCTTTCACAATTAGTGGCAGTGAGTCCTCTAATCTTGTGGCTAGAATTTTAGAAAGTAATTTTCTATTCACATTCAGAAGGGAAATTGGTCTGTACGAGGAACAAGACTCTGGACATTATCCCTTTTTGAGAATAAGTGATATGTTGGCTTCCCTCAGCGTTTGAGGGAGCTGGTCATTTGAAAATGAGTGGTTAAACATATCACGTAATGGCTCAAGGATCAGGCCATGGAACTCTTTATAGAACTCACTACAAAACCCGTCTGGTCCTGGGGCCTTACCGTTTTGCAGATTCTTAATTGCGAACATTATCTCTTCCTCGGTAATAGGGGCATTAAGGAGAGACCTCTGTTCTTCGGATAGTAGGGAGCTCAATCTTAGAAAATAAATTCTCCATTAATTTGGGTGCGTCATTTGGCAGTTCTGAGGCATAAAGATTTGCATAAAATTTCTTAAATTAGTCATTTATCAATTTATTTTCATATAAATGATTGCCATCAGAATCAGTAATAGTAGCAATTGACTGTGAGTCAGCTCTCTTTTTAGCTAGGTACGCCAAGTACTTTCCTGGCTTATCGCCATGTTCATTTAGCTTTTGCCTGACAAATCCCATTTTCTTTTCAGCGTCCTGTGTTAGGAGAGAGTCCAACGTTGATCTAAGAACTGATATTTCCTTTAGTAGGGCAGGAGTGGGAGTTTTAATATAGTTCTTCTCTTTAGTTCCTAATTCACCCTCTAACCTTTTTTGCTTTTCACGCTTTTTCCGCCTCTTAGTGGCAGTGTATGACATAATCAGACCCCTGGCGTACGCTTTACAGGTTTCCCAAAGGAGCGAGGGATTATCTGTTGATTGAGAGTTAATAGAGAAAAATGCTTTAAACTCTGTAATAAAATATGATGTGAATGTATGGTCTTTAAGGATGGTTGTATTCAACCTCCAATGTCTTGACAGATTGAATGCTCCGTTGAGTTTTATGTCCAGGATCACCTCCGCATGATCAGATATGACTATGCTTCCTATCCTGGCGGATAAAACGGACTGCAAAGACGTCCTGGGCACAAAAAAGTAATCTATTCTAGTCTGACATCCATGAGGTGCAGAGAAAAAAGTTAACTCTCTGTTGGAGGGGTGAAAAGTTCTCCAAACATCAGCATACCCCAGATCATCACAAATAGCTTTAAGTGACTTAGCTCGAGGAGAGAGTGAAGCTATACCGCTGGGAAACTTATCAATAAGGGGGTTCAACAAACAATTAAAATCTCCTCCAACCACTGCAGTGTCTGAGTTTAATTCTGAAAAGTCTAGAAATACCTTAGTGAGGAAATCAGGGGGGTGGGCAGGGGGGAAGTAAATATTCATTATGGAGATGTTCTGCCCTTGTAAAGTACCATTAATTATAACAAAGCGACCAAATTTATCTTTCACACAATTCAAGACCTTAAGTGGTAAGTTCTTTTTCACAAGAATTGCTACACCTTTACTTCTGGATGTAAGTGATGAGAAAAACACTTGACCAAACCCCCCTTGTTGTAATTTCAGATGCTCCTTATCATCCAAATTAGTTTCTTGCAACAGGGCAATATCAATATTTAATTTTTTCGAAAAAGACAGTACCTTCTTCCTTTTAATGGGATTATGGCTCCCTCTAATGTTCCATGTACATACACGCAGTGTATTACCTGCCATTGCACTTTGACCGTTTCATATTCAGACTGAATCCCACTGTAAAAATTGGGTGGTACCTTTTTCCATGTGTTGAACTCTCTTCTATCTCACCGAGCATAAACAAACGATATGAACCCTGAACTCTAACTATACTAAACCCAAAAATTAAACATGTAAAGATCCAAAAGGGGGTTTTCCCACTAGCTAACATGCAGGGGATTTCAACTTTCCAATGTAGACTCTTAAGTCTGCATTGCCACTCAATAGCCTCATCCTTTATACATATGAAAATGAAAATCAATATATGAAGATTGAGGCTCTTCCACCTAAAACCAAGCCTGGGCACCAATATAGATTCACCCATATCTCAGCCTGAGCTATAGTGGCAGTTACTCTAGCAAGAAAAATAATAAAAATATGAATATTACTCAACCGGAGCATGTGAGAACTCACACCACTGTTTCATGATCACATTCAAATAAAATAATAAAGTTATCCAATGCTGCGGCGGCGCAGCTTAAAGTTTTTTACCCGAGAGAGTCAATAAACGCAGCCGCCTCTTCAGGTGTGGAGAGTTTTTTAGGCGATCCGTTGACCATAATCTTCAATGTGGCCGGGTACAACAGTGCGTAGTCCATCTTCATTCTCCTGAGTCGAGCCTTCGCCTCATCAAACCCTTTGCGTCTTCGTACAACCGCTGTGGAATAATCATTGAAGAATGAGACCTTTGGACCTTTACGTTGACTACCGTCAGAGCCGATGCTTCTAGCCCATCCATGACGCGCTGCTTGTCGGTGAAGTTGTGGAACTTTATAACCACTGGCCGTGGGCGCTGGTTGGGACCGGGTATCGGTGCTTGAGAGCGATCGGCTCTGTCCAGCTTCACACGACCAGCCTTAGTGTCCATTTGTAAGTAGTCAGGGATCTATTCCTCAAAAAAATGTACTGAACGTGTCCCTTCAGAATTTTCCGGGAGTCCCACAACACGAATATTGCATCTGCGTCCTCGATTATCCAAGTCGTCAATGTGCTCCGCCATTTCGCGCACCTGTTTCTCAAGTGCTTTTATCTTAGTGTCCATAGATGTAGTCGAAGCTTCCACTGTAGCAATTCTTCCTTCCGCCTCATCAACACGTTTGACAACCCTCTGTAGTTCAGCTGAATGGCCTGCTATTGCTTCCAAGACCGTTCTTATCTTAACATCGATCACTTTAGTAATGTTGTCCGTCATCTTTTGAATCACCAGGTCCATTGTGCCTGGATCCGCAACGGTGTTAGCTTCGCTAACGTAAGCTAGCTCCTCCTGCACATCTACAGGGATGGTGGTTTTGGTCGAGTTCTTAGTAGCTCTGCTGGGCATGTTGTCGGAGATTTTTGAGAAATAACCGTCAAGACTCATTGCAGGATAACTTATTTAGCCAATTCTAACACTTTTTCAAGCTAGGAGATTAATGAAAAAATATAAATTTACGAATGCCACGGGAGCTCGCTGAAACACAGTGTTCTCTCTACAGCGCCATTTTGTCGCCCCCCCCTGCTCTGCCTTCTTAACAACACTATCAACAAGGCAGGTCCTACAGGCCTTACTTTTGTCGCACCTGTACAACTGTTCAGTCTTGTGGTAGCTGCCACAAAGAGGGACTCAGGAAAATTACAAATACAAATCTCATGTCTCAAAGTGGACAAGAGATTGACTTCATCACTACTTGTTTGAAGTGTTGACAAGCTGAATGCACCAAGCGGTCTGTTTAAACTGCTGGCACATAGCTCGGACAGCCATGCATACCCCACAAGACATGCCACCAGAGGTCTCTTCACAAGTCCAGAACAGACTATGGGAAGTGCACAGTACTACATAGAGCCATGACTACATGGACCTCTATTCCACATCAGGTATCTGATGCAAGCAGTAGAATCAGATTTTTTTTTAAATACACCTTATGGAACAGCGGGTTCTGTGAAGAGACACACACACGCAGGTACAGATACATGCATACACACACACGCTAGCACACTCTACACATACGTACATTATAATATTGTTGTATGGTGGTATTATAAATGTTGTATTGTAGATATGTAGTGGTGTAATAATGTTATATGATGTATTGTTTTATCTTTTGTTTTATGTGTGATGTAAGTGTCTTAATGCATTTGGACCCCAGGAATAGTTTCTGCTGTCTTGGCAACAGCTAATGGGGATCCCTAATAAATACAAATAAAACACTTTGCTCCGTTGTAATGAGTGTGTGAGTTCACTTATATCTCCTGGACTGTATATGCTGCATACACTTATAGCGGTTTCAAAAGACCAATGTACTGCTGTGTGTGTTACTCATTCATATGTAGCAGATTCTGAGAAACTGTCACTAGCTATAGGTATTTGACTTAATGATTTGTTTGATCAGCCTTGCAGTCACATCAGTAGGACAGACTGTGCAGTGTGCAGTGCAGTAGTTGAATGGGTAGTCGGGTAGTCAGGTAGCCATAAGGCCGCTGGTTCATATCCCCGAGCCGTCAAGGTGAAAAATCTTAGGACGTGTACTTGAGTACGTCACTTAACCCTAATTGCTCCTGTAAGTTGCTCTTGATAAGACTGTCTAATAAAATGTAATGCGCCAACGTGAATTAAATCATGTTCCTCCCCCACAGGTGTATGAAGATTATGACTGTATGCTGAATCAGACCAACATTGAAAAAAACAGGAATAAGTTTTATGTCATTCAAGTGTTGAATAAAGGTGCCTGTTACTACTGCTTGACCAAATGGGGGAGAGTGGTAAGCTTAATTTCAGACAAAGACAAGATGGTAGTTTGCTACACATTCCTGTGTTAACTGTAGTAAATCAAATTTTTTGTTGATTACGTTAATATACTAAACTATTAATCTGTTGAGCATCTAGGATTGAAGCACGAAATCCTCTCTCCTCACCTACAGGGGGAAACAGGCCAGTCAAAACTATCAGACCCTTATGTCAGCCCAGACAAAGCCATCAAAGACTTTGAGAAGATGTTCAAAGAGAAGACGGAGAACAGCTGGAAGGAGCGAGACAACTTTGTGTCTCGCCCGGGGAAGTACACCCTGATAGAGGTGGATGGAGGACAGGATACAGAGGTCAAAGTAACGGTGGTGTGCTAGGGACTAAGTACTGCTAAGGACTCTGATAGATATGTAGTCAGACTGCAACTTTGACTCTCACTCATTATTGCTTTGCTGTGTCAATTTGTTATCTCTCTATAGCATGCTCTCGTCTGGTTTTTGCAGGTGGACAATGTTGATGGGAAGATTGTCAAGGGGCCCCAAAACATTCTGCCTTGCACCCTGAATAACCCCACACAGAAGCTCATCCATCTCATTTTTAGCAACGACATGTTCCAAAAGACCATGGAGTGCATGACCCTGGGTGGGTGTCAATCTTAGTCCAACACACCACCTTTACCGCTACAGCACTGAAACAATCCTCTGTTCCTCAGTCATTAAGCCTGGGTGGGATCTGTCTATGTACCCATGTTCTATTAAGTAACATACCTGTTTGACTGGACTGCTTGTTGTATTGTATTCTACTCTCAGTGGAATTATATACAGTACTTGGCTGTTAAACTGAAGTCTGTGATCAAAGAGGTATCCTAAATCATTAACTAGAGTCATTTAAGTAGAGGGTAAAGCCTGGCGATCTGGAGATAAATGTCTAATCCATATAAAACCCAGTCTGCCTGATCAATAATGTAAATGGAGCCTGACTGTACAATTGATTGATTTGGACCGAAGCTTATTCAGCTGTATTGCGAGTTCCCCAACAACCACATTGACCAATGTAGAGGTTAGCAGTCAACATAGAGCTATATAAAACGTGTCTAACATGTGAACTCAGAGCGGTAATATGTGTATAATCATCATCTCTTCCCTAGTTGTTGGACCACCAGACATAAAGAAGATACCCCTGGGGAAGCTGAGCAAGCTGCAGATCGACAAGGGCTCTAAAGTGCTGGAGGAGATTGAGGGAGCTATGAACGCCAGCCAGACCAGCAGGACCAAACTGGAGGAGCTCTCCTCCAAGTTCTTCACCACCATCCCACACAACTTTCAACGCGATAGGCCCCCGGTCATCGACAGCTCTGAGATCATAGAGAAGAAGAAGGAGATGCTTCTGGTGAGGTCTACTTAATCAACTTGTACTTTGTGGAATGACATTGATATTGGTCAGTACTATTTAGGGCCAAAAGTTTTTTTTAATAGCCTACAAAGACCCAGAGTTTTGGTAATAGGTAAAACTCCTGGCCGTAATCATGAGTCGTTTTTTCCAGGCCTGGTCCCATCTCTCCCTCCTTCTGCTGCTCCCTGCAGGTGCTGGCTGATATAGAGATACCCCAGAACCTGAAGGCTGAGACTGAGAAGACCCAGGAGCTGATGGAGGTGGAGAAAGTACCTCATTCACTGGACCAGAAATATCTGTCTCTCAACTGCAAACTCTGTCTACTAGAAAGAAAAACACAGGAATTCAAGGTACTGTGGCCTCTAATGGAAGTTTAATTTTATACAAACACGGCTGTATTGTTGTAGATGTAAAAATCATAGTCATACAAATCTTTAGTGATACTGATTGTAAGACGGCGCCGGAGAAGATGGCTGACGTTTTACGTGCTCCTAACCGTTTTATGTTTGTTTTTTTGCGTTATTTGTAACTTGTTTTTTTACTTATGTTGTAAATAATGTTGGTGCTACTGTCTCTTATGACCGAAAATAACTTCTGGACATCAGAACAGCGATTACTCACTACGAACTGGCAGAAGCTTTTTTTCCTTTAACGAGTCCGACGAGCCCTACGTGAACGACATACTGCTTTCCCAGGAACAGGCCCAAATCCCACCATTTGCTTGAAGAGACAACAGCGAAAAAGAGGACAGAGGTCGGGCTTCCTTCTGAGAATTTGTAGGCGATCGAATAAACCCCCCCTCCCTTCCGTTCTACTAGCTAACGTGCAATCATTGGAAAATAAAATCGATGACCTACGAGGAAGATTAAACTACCAACGGGACATTAAAAACTGTAATATCTTACGCTTCACGGAGTCGTGGCTGAACGACGACATTATCAACATACAGCTGGCTGGTTAAACGCTGTATCGGCAGGTAAGAACGTCTGGTAAGACAAGGGGTGGCGGACTATTCAAACATGTAAACAACACGATATCTAAGGAAGTCTCGAGGTTTTGCACGCTTGAGGTGGAGTATCTTATGATAAGCTGTAGACCACACTATCTATCTAGAGAGTTTTCATCTATATTTTTTTGTAGCTGTCTACATACCACCACAGACCGATGCTGGCACTGAGACCGCACTCAATGAGCTGTATTCCGCCATAAGCAAACAGGAAACCGCTCATCCAGAGGCGGCACTCCTAATGGCAGGGGACATTAATGCAGGGAAACTTAAATCTGTTTTACCAAATTTCTATCCGCATAAAATGTTAAATGTGCAACCAGAGGGAAAAAAACTGTAGACCACCTTTACTCCACGCACAGAGACGCATACAGAGCTCTCCCTCGCCCTCCATTTGGCAAATCTGACCATAATTCTATTAGCCTGATTCCTGCTTACAAGTAAAAATTTAAGTGACTCGATCAATAAAAAAGTGGTCAGATGAAGCAGATGCTAAGCTACAGGACTGTTTTGCTAGCACAGACTCTAATATGTTCCGGGATTCTTCCTATGGCATTGAGGAGTACACCACATCAGTCATTGGCTTCATCAATAAGTGCATCGAAGACGTCGTCCCCACAGTGACCGTAAGTACATACCCCAACCAGAAGCCATGGATTACGGTGTTAGGTTCTTATTTTTCAGAGTAAGTAACTCACGGACACTAGAGAAGCTTTAACCAGGTTTAATCTTTCCCAAAGGTTCTGTACAGCTGAAATCAGACCGCTAAACATTTCAGACATCACAGTTTATATGCATCCTACTTAAGACACTCCTCCTCTTTACAGTTTATGGCTCCACAGGAAAGAAGGTAATCAGATAGCAACCCTGATTACTCCCTTAACCTCTCTGGGGTAGGTGGGACGCAATCGTCCCACCTGCCCAATAGCCAGGGAAAATACAGAGCGCCATATTCAAATAAAATTATATAAAAATCAAACTTTCATTAAATCACACATGTAAGATACCAAATTAAAGCTACACTCGTTGTGAATCCAGCCAACATGTCAGATTTCAAAAAGGCTTTTCGGCAAAAGCATAAGATGCTATTATCTGATGATAGCACAACAGTAAACAAAGAGAGTAGCATATTTCAACACTGCAGGCACGACACAAAACGCAGAAATAAAAATATAATTCATGCCTTACCTTTGACTAACTTCTTTTGTTGGCACTCCAATATGTCCCATAAACATCACAAATGGTCCTTTTGTTCGATTAATTCCGTCGATATATATCCAAAATGTCAATTTATTTGGCGCGTTTCATCCAGAAAAACACAGCTTCCAACTTGTGCAACGTCACTACAAAATACATCAAAAGTTACATGTAAACTTTACCAAAACATTTCAAACTACTTTTGTAATACAACGTTAGGTATTTTTAAACGTTAATAATCAATCAAATTGAAGACGGGATGATCTGTGTTCAATACAAAAAGAAATCAAACTGACGCAACCTTTCTGGTAATGTCCCTCTCTCAAACAATTTACTTCAAGTGACCCTCATTTAAGATGGCCGTACTTCTTCATTACACAAAGGAAAAACCTCAACCAATTTCCAAAGACTGGTGACATCCAGTGGAAGCGGTAGGAACTTCAAACAAGTCCCTTAGAAATCTGGTGTCCCAATGAAACCTCATTGAAAAGACAGTGATCTCCCAAAAAATTATTTCTGAATGGATTGTGCTCGGGGTTTTGCCTGCTACATAAGTTCTGTTATACTCACAGACATGATTCAAACAGTTTTAGAAAGGTCAGAGTGTGTTCTATCCAAATCTACTAATAATATGCATATCTTATATTCTGGGGATGAGTAGCAGGCAGTTGAATTTGGGCATGCTATTTATCCAAAAGTGAAAATGCTGCCCCCTACTCCGAATAAGTTTTAAGGGGAACTGACCTCACCCCTCACCTCCTGATCCACAGATATCCATCTGTCTTCCCTATATCAACACATCGCTCTCCTCTCCTCCATCAAACACATTCCAAAGCCTTCTGGCTTTTTACAAACTTTTTCTATTCAAGGCTTTGTCTATCATTTATTTAATATCTCAATGTTCAAAGTTTAGTCGATTCCAACAACGGGCAACATCTGCACTGAGTTAAAGGCTAGAGCTGCCGCTTTCAAGGAGCAGGACTCTAACCCGGAAGCTTATAAGAAATCCCGCTATGCCTTCCGACGTACCATCAAACAGACAAAGCGGCAATACAGGACTAAGAGGTTCTACAACTGCACCATCGAGAGCATCCTGACTGGTTGCATCACTACCTGGTATGACAACTGCTCAGCCTCCGACTTCAAGGCACAACAGAGGGTAGTGCGTATGGCCCAGTACATCACTGGGGCCAAGCTTCCTGCCGTCTAGGACATCTATACCAGGCGGTGTCAGAGGAAGGCCCTAAAAATTGTCAAAGACTCCAACCACCCTAGTCATAGCCTGTTCTCTTTGCTACCGCATGGCAAGCGGTACCGGAGCGCCAAGTCTAGGTCCAAGTGGCTGCTAAACAGCATCTACCCCCAAGCCATAATACTCCTGAACATCTAATCAAATGCCTACCCAGACCATTTGCATTGCCCCCCCCCCCCCCCCTTTTACGCCACTGCTACTCTATTATTATCTATGCATAGTCACTTTAATAACTCTACCTACATGTACATATTACCTCAGTTACCTTGACTAACCGGTGCCCCCGCACATTGACTCTGTACCGGTACCCCTTGTATATAGTCTCGCTATTGTTATTTTACTGCTGCTGTTTAACTACTAGTTACTTTTATTTCTTATTCATATTTTTTAAACTGCATTGTTGTTTGGGGGCTTGTGAGTAAGCATTTCACTGTTGTATTTGGCGCATGTGACTAATAAAATTTGATTTGATTTGGTCATATTTTGTAACATAAATGCAATATAGGCGACTGTTTACTGAGACAAAATGATATACAATATTCTTCTTTGTAGTCGAAAGTAATTGTTGAGCATCGATTGTATTTTCGTTCTTGTCTAATTTAAAGGTAATTGAGAAATACCTGAAGGCCACTGCAGATAGCCACAGCCAGCCAAAGATTATAGATATCTGGGAGGTAGAGAGTGAGACTGAGGTGGGTAACACATGACACAACTACTTCATCAAAATAATGTTAGCATGTAATACAGAATTAATTTGTATTGATTCATTACTTATTTGTGGTGAGCTTGATTGTTGTAATGAAGTTGAGAATCTCTTATTTTTTGGGCTTAAATGTACACACAGGTTCCTCTATTATAGTGAATATGTTTGTGTGCGTTAGGTCAAGGATTCTGTTCTCCTATCTGCATATCTGTGTGTTGGCATTGTTTTCGGCAGGCGGAGCGGTTCAGGGAGAATGACAACCTGGAGAACCGGCGTCTGCTGTGGCACGGCACCAACGTGGCAATGGTTGCGGTCATCTTGAACGGTGGCCTATATAGTCACTTCATGCCCCAGTCAGATGCCCCTGCCTACGCAGCCCCCTACTTTGCTTCGGAGATCAGCAACTCTGCTAATTACGGTGAGGTTCTACCCCTGCGTTATAGTGCATTTGGAAACTATTCAGACCCCTTGACTTTCTTCACATTTTGTTAAGTGAAAAACTTAAATAATACATTTACATACGTATTCAGACCCTTTACTCAGTACTTGTCGAAGCACCTTTTGCAGCTATTACAGCTTCTTGGGTATGACGCTACAAGCTTGGCACAACTTTATTTGGAGAGTTTCTCCCATTCTTCTCTGCAGATCCTATCAAGCTCTGTCAGGTTGGATGGGAAGCGTTGCTGCACAGCTATTTTCAGGTCTCTCCAGAGATGTTCGGGCTCTGGCTGGGCCACTCAACACTTTTTTGTTTACTACATGACTCCATATGTGTTGTTTCATAGTTTTGATGACTTCACTATTATTCTACAATGTAGAAAATAGTAAAAATAAATAAAAACTCTGGAATGAGTGGGTGTGTCCAAACTTTTGACTGGTACTGTATGTGTTCATGAGAGGGGTCATATTAGTTTGTTGCCCAAACTGTTCAGACGCAACAGACTTAATTAGCAAATTGGCGGTAGAGACTTCAGACGAGTTCCTGGATGCTTGTGGAGGTTGAGAGCCTTATCTTACCATAGAGGGTTCATAATAGCTTTTGTTGTCGGCCAAACCGTTGAGATGCTACAGACATTTTCGTGAGAAGACCGATTTTTGGGATGTCTCCTGGTCTGACAAACACCGCAGTAGCTCTGCCACCTTTCACCGCAGGTGGGGATGACCAACAACGGCGGATGTTGGGGATTGAGACGCAGCCCAAGCAAAAAAACATATTTCTAGCTTATTATGCTAATTTGATTTCTGCAGGGGCACGGACATCGACTCTAGGCGGTTAAAAGAACCTCCCTAAAAGCCATGTCTCTGTGTCCTGTCCCTGTGTAGTGCATACATCTGAAGGCATCGTGGTGATGTTTCTGAATGAGGTGGTGCTAGGGAAGGAGCACACCATCACGAAGGATGACAGCTCCCTGAGGAAGGCTCCTGATGGCTACGACAGCGTGGTGGCTAGAGGACAGCTGGAACCAGGTACAGCACCACCACTCACAGCTCACTTCTGGTGTAAGGCCAACTCACTCCCTTACCCTGGTGACAAAATCCATTCACTGTTATTGTCTCAGCCATGGCCAGTCTGTCTCTATATACACCATTCAAAAGTTTGGGGTCACTTAGAAATGTCCTTGTTTTTGAAAGAAAATCATTTTTTTGTCCATTTAAAATAACATCAAATTGATCAGAAATACAGTGTAGACATTGTTAATTTGGTAAATGACTATTGTAGCTGGAAACGGCAGATTTTTAATGGAATATCTGCATAGGTGTAAGGAGGCCCATTATCAGCAACCATCACTCCTGTGTTCCAATGGCACGTTGTGTTAGCTGATCCAAGTTTATCATTTTAAAAGGCTAATTGATCATTAGAAAACCCTTTTGCAATTATGTTAGCACAGCTGAAAACTGTTGTTCTGATTAAAGAAGCAATAAAACTGGCCTTCTTTAGACTAGTTGAGTATCTGGAGCATCAGCATTTGTGGGTTCGATTATAGGCTCAAAATGGCTAGAAACAAAGACCTTTCTTCTGAAACTCGTCAGTCTATTCTTGTTCTGAGAAATGAAGGCTATTCCATGCGAGAAATTGCAAAGAAACTGAAGATCTCGTACAATGCTGTGTATTACTCCCTTCACAGAACAGCACAAACTGGCTCTAACCAGAATAGAAAGAGTGGGAGGCCCCGGTGCACAACTGAGCAAGAGGACAAGTACATTAGAGTGTCTAGTTTGAGAAACAGACGCCTCACAAGTCCTCAACTGGCAGCTCATTAAATAGTACCCGCAAAACACCAGTCTCAATATCAACAATGAAGAAGTGACTCCGGGATGCTGGCCTTCTAGGCAGAGTTGCAAAGAAAAAGCCATATCTCAGACTGGCCAATAAAAAGAAAAGATTAAGATGGGCAAAAGAACACAGACACTGGACAGTGGAACTCTGCCTAGAAGGCCAGCATCCCGGAGTCGCACTTCACTGTTGACGTTGAGACCGATGTTTTGCGGGTACTATTTAATGAAGCTGCCAGTTGAGGACTTGTGAGGCGTCTGTTTCTCAAACTAGACACTCTAATGTACTTGTCCTCTTGCTCAGTTGTGCACTGGGGCCTCCCACTCTTTCTATTCTCTTTCTTTCTATTCTAGCCAGTTTGTGCTTTTCTGTGAAGGGAGTAGTACACAGCATTGTACGAAATCTTCAGTTTCTTTGCAATTTCTCGCATGGCATAGCCTTCATTTCTCAGAACAAGAATAGACTGACAAGTTTCAGAAGAAAGGTCTTTGTTTCTAGCCATTTTGGGCCTATAATCGAACCCACAAATGCTGATGCTCCAAATACTCAACTAGTCTAAAGAAGGCCAGTTTTATTGCTTCTTTAATAACAACAACAGTTTTCAGCTGTGCTAACATAATTGCAAAAGGGTTTTCTAATGATCAATTAGCCTTTTAAAATGATAAACTTGGATCAGCTAACACAACGTGCCATTGGAACACAGGAGTGATGGTTGCTGATAATGGGCCTCTGTACACCTATGTAGATATTCCATAAAAAATCAGCCGTTTCCAGCTACAGTAGTCATTTACAACCTGAACAATGTCTACACTGTATTTCTGATCAATTTGATGTTATTTTAATGGACAAAAAATTGATTTTCTTTCAAAAACAAGGACATTTCTAAGTGACCCCAAACTTTTGAACAGTCGTGTATACTTTAATGAAGTGGTCACTGTATTTCTAAACATCTGGTAGATGGTCAGACGATATCCAGAAGAAGGCATCAGTATGGTTGTGTAGTCAATACCATTGTATTGTTTCAGACCCGTCCAAGGACATCTTCCTGACTCTGGATGGTAAGCAGGTGGCTGTGCCTCAGGGTAAACCCACCAAGCAGCCCCAGTACAAGGACAGCTACTTCCGCAACAGCAAGTACCTAGTCTACAAGGAGAACCAGTGTCGCATCCGCTACCTGCTGGAGCTCAAGTTTTAACTGGAGACAAGGAGAGAGGAGGCACCTATGCATTTTAGGAGATGGTATTATTCAAGTAATTAAGGTTTCTGTTATTAATAGACACCTCTGTCACTGTGTGCAATTTCCAACCAAAGTTCCCTATAATATCATATATATACTCTGTGCCTTGTCCTTTATAGTATCCTAACAGGCTTTGAGTGTACAGTCTTTCATGGTCTATTGCAGTGGTTCCCAAACTTTTAATTGTCCCGTACCCCTTCAAACATTTAACCTCCAGCTGCGTACCCCCTCTAGCACCAGGGTCAGCACACTCTCAAATGTTGTTTTTTTGCCATCATTGTAAGCCTGCCACACACACACTATACAATACATTTATTAAACATAAGATTGAGTGTGTTTTTGTCACAGCCCGGCCCGTGGGAAGTGACAAAGAGCTCTTATAGGACCAGGGCACAAATAATAATATAATTATAATAATCAATAATTTTGCTTTTTATTTAGCCATCTTACTGTACATATAAACTTTATTTGTTCATCAAAAATTGTGAATAACTCACCACAGGTTAATGAGAAGGGTGTGCTTGAAAGGATGCACATATCTATGCAATGTTGGGTTGTATTGGAGAGAGTCTCAGTCTTAAACCATTTTCCACACACAGTCTGTGCCTGTATTTAGTTATCATGCTAGTGAGGGCCGAGAATCCACTCTCACATAGGTACATGGTTACAAAGGGCATCAGCGTCTTAACAGCGCAATTTTCCAAGGCAGGAAACTCTGAGCGCAGCCCAATCCAACAATCTGGCAGTGGCTTCTGATTAAATTCAGTTTTCACAGAACCGCTTGTTGCAATTTCAATGAGGCTCTCTTGTTCAGATATCGGTAAGTGGACTGGAGGCAGGGCATGAAAGGGATAACGAATCCAGTTGTTTGTGTCGTCCGTTTCTGGAAAGTACCTGCGTAATTGCGCACCCAGCTCACTCAGGTGCTTCGCTATATCACATTTGACATTGTCCGTAAGCTTGAGTTAATTGGCACACAAAAAAATCATACAATGATGGAAAGACCTGTGTGTTGTCCTTGTTAATACAGACAGAGAAGACCTCCAGCTTCTTAATCATAGCCTCAATTTAGTCTCGCACATTGAATATAGTTGCGGAGAGTCCCTGTAATCCTATATTCAAATCATTCAGGCGAGGAAAAACATCACCCAGATAGGCCAGTCGTGTGAGAAACTCGTCATCATGCAAGCGGTCACACAAGTGACAATTATTGTCAGTAAAGAAAACTTTATGCTCGTCTCTCATTTAAAGAAAACGTGTCAATACTTTGCCCCTTGATAACCAGTGCACTTCTGTATGTTGTAAAAGCGTTACATGGTCGCTGACCATATCATTGCATAAAGAAGAAAATTTGCGAGAGTTCAGGGGCCTTGCTTTAACAAAGTTAAACATTTTCACTGTAGTGTCCAAAATATCTTTCAAGCTGTCAGGCATTTCCTTGGCAGCAAGAGCCTCTCAGTGGATGCTGCAGTGTACCCAAGTGGCTTCAGGAGCACCTGCTTGCATGCGCATTACCACTCCACTATGTCTCCCTATCATGGCTTTTGCTTGTTATTTCGCTGAACACTAGATGGTTTAATTAAAACATTTTGCAGTGAAATGAGGTTACTCAGGCAAGAATAAAAACATCACCCAAATGTATAGCCCCATTGGAAAATCTAAATGCACTGTTTGAAAATGTGAATCACATTTTTATTTGGCTACGCCTGATGGCATTGTGCGTACCCCTGGGTGAATAGCTGGTCTATTGTATTTGGCTGTTGGCAGTTTTACTCGTAACCTGTGCTCAGTTGGTAGAACATGGAACTTGCAATGCCAGGGTTGTGGGTTTGATTCCCACGAGGGACCAGTACAAATGAAAATGTATGTGCTCACTACTGTAATGACTATTACTGTAAATCTATTATTCTAGAATATTTACTTTGAACAGACAAATACTGTGGCTAGATTTTCAATGTACATTAATTGTGTACTATTTGCCCACTGTAATTTTGGTTATGGGAGGACTGTTCACATTACTTTTACTGGATATAAAGTGTGAATACTGTACCTTTACTAATGCAATACAGTACCTACCTGTGTCTTCGTTCTGGACATTATTATTTTTATTTCGCTCTGTATTTCCGACTCTGAACATAAACTCAGCAAAAAAATTCACTTTTTCAGGACCCTGTCTTTCAAAGAAAATTTGTAAAAATGTATTTTGTAAAAAATAAAAAATAAAATTTGTAAAATTTGTAAAAGTCCGTCATGGTCTGGGGCGGTGTGTCACAGCATCATCGGACTGAGCTTGTTGTCATTGCAGGCAATCTCAATGCTGTGCGTTTAAGGAAAGACATCCTCCTCCCTCATGTGGTACCCTTCCTGCAGGCTCATCCTGACGTGACCCTCCAGCATGACAATGCCACCAGCCATTTTGCTAGTTCTGTGTGTGATTTCCTGCAAGACAGGAATGTCAGTGTTCTGCCATGGCCAGCGAAGAGCCCAGATCTCAATCCCATTGAGCACGTCTGGGACCTGTTGGATCGGAGGGTGAGGGCTAGGACCATCCCCTCCAGACATGTCTGGGAACTTGCAGGTGCCTTGGTGGAAGAGTGGGGTAACATCTCACAGCAAGAACTGGTAAATCTGGTGCAGTCCATGAGGAGGAGATGCACTGCAGTACTTAATGCAGCTGGTGGCCACAACAGATACTGACTGTTAATTTTGACCCCCCCTTTGTTCAGGGTCACATTATTCCATTTCTGTTAGTCACATGTCTGTGGAACTTGTTCAGTTTATGTCTCAGTTGTTGAATCTTGTTATGTTCATACAAATATTTACACATGTTAAGTTTGCTGAAAATAAATGCAGTTGACAGTGAGAGGACGTTTCTTTTTTTGCTGAGTTTACTTGTATAAAGCTTTTCATTTTCACTCACCTACTTTTGGTGAAAACATATCTCTTCAGTTACCATATGAATGTGAGTGCATGCAACAGAATTCGATACGGAAGATATATGCTGTATCGGCATGGAGTAAAATGCCTGATTGAGGGAATAACTGTAGAGATGATATCCATGTTCTGTATATGTCCACAAAAGTTTGATTTGTCTATGAATGAGAAGATGCGCTTTGCCAATCTATAATCCCAGTGCACTGTTATTGTTTATGTGTTGCCTATCAATGCTTTGGAAGTGCCTGTGGTGATCAATTTTCTTGTCTCAGTATATTCAGTGGCCTGGGCCCAGATTCACAAAGCATCTCAGATTGGGAGTGCTGATCTAGGATAATTTTTGCCTTTTAAATCGTAAAGAATAAGTGATCCTAGATCAGCTCTCCTACTCTGAGACACTACGAATACGGGTCCTATTCATTGCACACAGCAGCCTGTTGAGAGAATGTCCTTCTGCCTCGCCACCAGGAGGTGTCACTAGAGAGCACTGCCTCAGACCCTGTTGAATGTAGCCACCTCTCAGCCTTTTTGTATGTGATCTATTTACTTGAACCCATGATACAGGCTCAATAAACAAAATGGCCCTCAAGCTAGCTGTCAGACCTCTGTCTGTCGCATATCTCTCTCTCTCCTCAGGTTTTCATCTAGATTTTTCGTAGTTATATTATTGGACCCTGCTCCCAGTGTTTTGTGCAAAATAACTAAAGTTATACCTTCAGCGTTTTTGATGTCACTGTTGGTTGACACTGTTTAGTGGTTGTTGCCCAACATGTTTGCAATACACTGTATATGCTCAGTTGGATCTGGTGATCCCATTCTTTAGACAACACTTACAGCATTTCATTAAATAGCAACACCAACACACAAAGTTGCTATTACAGTTTCTTCCTAACACTCAATTTTGAACATTGTCATCCAGAGATTAATATAATTCTCATCACCACAGCTGGTTCAATTACTAAATTAATAGATGATGGTTCAAGAAAAGATTATACCAAATTGTTTTAATTAACATTCACTCTGAGTAATGTGATATTTGGTTAAAATAATTATGTTTTAACTCTAAATAATACAAAAACACATTGTTGGAAAAGGCCATGTCAACATGTACTGTACATTCCAGTTTCAGTTGTTTCCACACAGCTGGTGCCAGTCTTGTGATTTGGTGAGCTTTAGGACCCTGGGAAGACCTGACTTTTGAGGGGACAGTGGAGTGTGTGTGTCTGTCTGAAAAAAAAATCACACAGCTCACAATGTGTGACAGTCACTGCCATACACAGTGATAGAGTGAAAGGAGGAGGGTTGAGAGAGAGAAAGGGCATCCTCTCACATCTATCAGGGACTTAGACACTATCCTGAGGGAAGTGAAGTGATCAACAGCTTCTACACACCATCTCTTACACTAGTGTCCCTCTGTTACCCCAGCCTGGTTTGGACCAGGGATATTCCCTCTGGAGTACACCTATAATAGAGACTGAACTTCAAAACCTCTGGACAACCCACTCTGGCTACCTCTACCTGGAACCCTCACCAGTATGGAACCTGTCCTGCTCATCCAGTGGTAATACACACTGTAACTGGTCTACTTGGACCTTTTCAGGTCTACTCATCTGAGGTCTCCTCACTAAAACAACCCTTGGGATATCCAGAAAGTACGACTCAAAAAATCCTTATTTCTTCGAATTGGACTGGACATATCATCTAATATTATGGGTAGGTTATGAGACTTATTTGATAATTTTACTAATTTTCATTCATTTTCCCATCTCCATAACATACAGTACATCCGCCACAGGATGCATAGCTAACAGGTGTACATTCTGTTAGATGCACTGTGCACTTTTACATACATTGTAATCACTTGAACGTTTCATCACATTGTCATTGACGAGCTGAGAGTTGAGGGAACAAACTATTTTAAGTTATTGTTTTTGGGGGGAATGGGTTTTCTGCTTCAGGTCCATGCATACTGTAGTTATGTGTTTCAAAGTGAAGGTAATGTAAATGTCCAATGTATGTCTTATGTGTATGTGCTCTTAAGAAATTACTTCTCATCTTTTCAGTAAAATATATTTATCCTGAAGGGAAATATAACAAATGTTTCTTCTATACCATCTATTATCACTCATAATACACAGCCTTACCAAAAGTTAATTTAATTTTAAGAAAAGTCTTTTTAATTTATTCACATTGAAAGAGATTTAACTGACTCCATCTCAGTGCGTTTCCCAGTTGACAGTTAGCTGTGCAGTGACAGCTCGAGCTGACATGGCAGGGAGGAGATGGGACCAGAGGGATAGTGAGGGGGACATCGGAGGGACAAGCATGGGTGACTCACGTCTCTCAAAAAAAAGTGCTTGTCTGTAAGAGCCATTGAACACAGGTCACTGGCCCTTCAATGTAAAACATACTGGCGCCGAAGGGTAGGGCTGCTGTCTTATCGGCTCTCAACCAATCATGCTATTTTGTTTGTGTTTTTGCATTGTTCGTAACTTGTTTTGTACATAATGTTGCTGCTACCGTCTCTTATGACCAGAAAAGAGCTTCTGGACATCAGAACGGGGATTATTCACCTCAAATTGGACGAGGAGTTCTTCTTCAATGAGTCGGGATATACTGCAGACACCCGACCAGGCCCCGATCCCCGTGATTCGCTGCTGAAGGAAACGGAGAGTTCGAGGCAAAAGATCGGGGTGCCCTCGAGGATCAGGCAACGAGTGGCCAATCTGCCCGTGTCTTCCATTCTGCTAGCTAACGTTCAATCACTGGAAAATAAATGGGACGAACTGAAAGCACGTATATCCTACCAACGGGACATTAAAAACTGTAATATGTTTCACAGAGTCGTGGCTGAAAGATGACATTAAGAACATACAGCTGGCGGGTTAGACACTCTATCGGCAAGACAGAACAGCAGCCTCTGGTAAGACATGGGGCAGAGGCCTATGCATTTATGTAAACAACAGCTGGTGCATGATATCTAAAGAAGTCTCCAAGTTGTGCCCGCCTGAGGTAGAATATCTCATGATAAGCTGTATACCACACTATCTACCTAAAGAGTTTTCATCTTTATTTTTTGTAGCTGTTTACATACCACTACAGAGTGAGGTTGGCACTAAAATGGCACAAAATGAGCTCTATTCCGCTATAAGCAAACAGGAAAACGCTCATCCAGATGCGGTGCTCCTAGTGGCTGGTGACTTTAATGCAGGGAAACACAAATCAGTTTTACCGAATTTCTATCAGCATGTAAAATGTGCAACCAGAGAAAAAAGAATGCTAGACTACCTTTACTCCACCCACAGAGACGCGCACAAAGCTCTCCCTCGTCCTCCATTTGGCAAATCTGACCATAACTCTATCCTCCTGATTCCTGCTTACAAGCAAACATTACTAAACTACAGGACTGTTTTGCTAGCACAGACTGGAATATGTTCCGGGATTCTTCCAATGTGATTGAGGAGTACACCACATCAGTCACTGGCTTTATCAATAAGTGCATCGAGGACGTTGTCCCCACAGTGACTGTACGTACATACCCGAACCAGAAGCCATGGATTACAGGCAACACCCGCACTGAGTTAAAGGGTAGAGCTGCCGCTTTCAAGGAGCTGTAAGCTTATAAGAAATCCCGCTATGCGCTCCGATGAACCATCAAACAGGCAAAGCATCAATACAGGACCAAGATCGAATCGTACTACACCGGCTCCGACGCTCGTCGGATGTGGCAGGGCTTGCAAACTATTACAGTCTACAAAGGGAAGCACAGCCGAGAGCTGTCCAGTGACACGAGCCTACCAGACGAGCTAAATAACTTCTATGCTCGCTTTGAGGCAAGTAACACTGAAACATGCATGAGAGCATCAGCTGTTCTGGATGACTGTGTGATCACGCTCTCCACAGGCGATGTGAGTAACACCTTTAAACAGGTCAACATCCACAAGGCCGCAGGGCCAGATGGATTACCAGGACGTGTACTCCGAGCATGCGCTGACCAATTGACAAGTATCTTCACTGACATTTTCAACCTCTCCCTGTCTGAGTCTGTAATACCAACATGTTTCAAGCAGACCGCCATAGTCCCTGTGCCCAAGAACACTAAGGTAACCTGTCTAAATGACTACCGACCTGTAGCACTCACGTCTGTAGCCATGAAGTGCTTTGAAAGGCTGGTCATGACTCACATTAACACCATTATCCCAGAAACCCTAGACCCACTCCAATTTGCATTCCGCACCAACAAATCTACAGATGATGCAATCTCTATTACACTCCACACTGTCCTTTCCCACCTGGACAAAATGAACACGTATGTGAGAATGCTATTCATTGACTACAGCTCAGCATTCAACACCACAGTGCCCTCAAAACTCATCAATAAGCTAAGGACCCTAGGACTAAACACCTCCCTCTGCAACTGAATCCTGGACTTCCTGACGGGCTGCCCCCAGGTGGTAAGGGTAGGTAACAACACATCCGCCTCGCTGATTCTCAACACGAGGGCCCCTCAGGGGTGTGTGCTCAGTAACCTCCTGTACTCCCTGTTCACTCATGACTGTACGGCCAGGCACAACTCCAACACCATCATTAAGTTAGCTGATGACACAACAGTGGTAGGCCTGATCACTGACAACGATAAGACAGCCTATAGGGAGGAGGTCAGAGACCTGACCGTGTGGTTCAAGGACAACTACCTCTCCCTCAACATGAGGGACTCCGACTACAGGAAAAGCATGCCCCCATTTTCATCAACGGGGCTGTAGTGGAGCAGGTTGAGAGCTTCAAGTTCCTTGGCGTCCACATCACCAACAAACTAATATGGTCCAAGCACACCAACACAGTCATGAAGAGTGCACGACAAAACTTATTCCCCCTTAGGAGACTGAAAAGATTTGGCATGGGTCCTCAGATCCTCAAAAGGTTTTACAGTTGCACCATCGAGAGCATCCTGACGGGTTGCATCACTGACTGGTACGGCATCTGCTCCGACCGCAAGGCACTACAGAGGGTAATGTGTACGGCCAAGTACATCACTGCCCCCCCCCCCCCCATACGCTGCAGCTACTCTCTGTGATTATCTATGCATAGCCACTTTAATAACCCTACCTGCATGTACATAATTACCTCAATTGCCTCGACACTGGTGCCCCCGCACATTGACATATTGACTCTGTACCCCCTGTATAGAGCCTCTGTATATAGCCACGCTATTGTTATTTACTGCTGCTCTTTAATTATTTGTTTTTCTAATCTCTGACTTTTTTTAGGTATTTTCTTTTCTTAAAACTGCATGGTTGATTTTCTTAAAACTGCATGGTTGGTTAAGGGCTTGTAAGGAAGCATTTCACTGTAGGTCTGTTGTATTCGGCGCATGTGAGAAATACAATTTGATTTGATTTATATTCTTAAAGGTGCTACACATAGGATTTTTTTTTTTCATTGTAATTTTAGAAAATGCTCATAATATATCTGCAGTAATAGTGGAATTATAATGTTTGACAGTATTTCTTACCCGCCAGTGTTGTGATTGACTGTGATATTCTCATATTGATTTCTCCCGCCGGGACGGCATTTTTTGTCAAAATGGGAAAGCTGCTCTGTCATTTCCTGTTTGCAAAAATGTTACTGTTCCCTCAATTTGAGTTTATGTGAGAATACAAGCACTTTATAGTGTAGGGAGTCATTGTACCATCTAAATCGCTGTGAAATATATTTTCAACAACAAAAATATAATGTATTTTCAGCTGTTAGTTGGTGGTTCAAAACCGAAAGTAAAAGACTCAAGCGTGTCTCCGCCATGTTACTGGGATATGGGACGAGGGAGAAATTCGGAGAAGTGTTTCACTCTTTCTCCTGTCTAAAGTAAACACACTCTTCTGAGAGAAAAAAAACTACGACTTTAGTAAGTCAAAAGGCAAGGATATATTTCCTATGTGAGTGGAAGCTTGATGTTGGTCAGTGTTTGGATAGAAAGGAGAGCAGACTTACATAACCCTGCATTTATGGGTAAAAACATCACAATCCCTCAATTGGCCTGGTGCCCCACACTGTATCTAATGTGCCCATTACAATTATCTATTTTGTGTTCCCCAAATCCATGCTATACAGACACACCATGTAGCAAGAAGTAAGGATTATATGTTTCAGACAAACTGTTGTAAGTGCTTTATCTGAATCAACTTGTACATCTGTTTTTCTTATCAAAACTGTAAAAATACATGCATTCTCAGTCCTTAATGGTTTTACGTCCATGTGATCTGGTAGTTTGGCTTGTCCAATAACCTCCAAGCAGTGAACTAGAGGGGCTTCAGGCCAGGGCAGCGATCCCCTTGTGACTATAATGCTCTAGAAATGTAATCATATCCTATATTTTACAAATTCATTTGCTTTGTTTTCTTTTTGGCTAAACGTTGTTATTATATTCAATTATATCAGACTGATGTGTTTGGACATGTTTTACTAATCAAAGTGAAATTATATAATTGAGAAAGAATATCAATAAATGTAGACTTGAGAGATGACTCAGGTAAATGTATTTGGTGAGCGTTGTGACATGCTGTTGGACATGAACAAAGGCATTAAGCAGTCTTCCCCTCTGTTTGGGAAACCCGATAGAGCTTACTGGTAGTGAGCAACTGACACCCTCAGGCTTACCAAAAGTCTTTGTTTCCCCTCTCTTATCTTCAGTACACACACATACTGTCGTGTAGTGTAGGGTTGGCCTGGATGGGAGATAAAGTTGCTTTGACTGGATCAGTGGCTCACCAATCAGAGTGTTGATTGGCTCAGCCACAGTAACAAGGTGTAATGATGAATTTTATTTTTGGGGGAGAATGTTTCTTTGGGACCGTCAGGCGACGTCCTGATGCCTGATACACAGGAATATTCTTGCAACATTCCCATGAAACGTGTCTAGAATATTAATATTGGATATTTTTTTAGTGTCAGAGTGCATTGTGCCCGGCCCGCCACTGGAGTCACTAGAGGACAAGGACAATCCAGCTGACCAAACCCTTCCCTAACCCGGATGACGCTGGGCCAATTGTGCACCGCCTCATGGGTCTCTTGGTTACGGCCGGCTGCGAAACAGCCTGGGATTGAAACAGGATCTGTAGTGACACAGCTAGCACTGTGATGCACTGCCTTAGACCGCTGCGCCACTTGGGAGGCAATATTGAATGTTCTGAGAACATGATAACCATGTTCTAGGTAATTTCTGTTTGACATTAAAGGAATGGTCTCTTGGAAACAGTAACACTGGAAAATTCCTTTGAAAATATTAGGTAATGACCTAATGAGACTTTTAAGGGAACGTTCTCTAAAGTTGTGGGAACGTTTTTTGTTAGCTGGGTAGATGTAAACCATAAGTTAAGCTGCATCAGCATGACATTTCAAGATCATATAATTTTTGTAATTGTGTTTTTGTCTGTCTAACAGGACATATACTAAAAAGAGGAGAAAGTAAACATTGCAATGGGGCCTGCTGCTGTAATGATGACTAGTCTTCTGTGAACTATGGAGAAGTCTGGTCCGATGCTGGCTTCTATTCCCAATCGCACAGGGGCCAACCTCACAACCAGCCTATGGGGACCAAACCCCACAGTTCCTGCAGAGGTGGGAGTGGTCACCAGCTCCCAGTCTCAGATCAAGGATCTGATTGGGCTGTTTGCAATGGTGACCCTTAACCTCATCGCCCTATTGGCCAACACTGGAGTCATGGTGGCCATAGCCCGCGCCCCTCACCTGAAGAGGTTTGCCTTTGTGTGCCACCTGTGTGCAGTGGACCTGCTGTGTGCCATCCTCCTCATGCCTCTGGGTATCATCTCTAACTCGCCCTTCTTTGGCACTGTGGTGTTCACCGTGCTGGAGTGCCAGGTCTACATCTTCCTCAACGTGTTCCTCATCTGTGCCTCCATCCTCACCATCACCGCCATCAGTGTGGAGCGTTACTACTACATTGTCCATCCTATGCGCTACGAGGTGAAGATGAGCATCAACCTGGCCATTGGCGTCATGCTCTTCATCTGGGTAAAGTCCATCCTGCTGGCCCTGGTCACCCTGTTTGGCTGGCCTGCCTATGGGGCCCACAGCTCCATCGCTGCCAACCACTGCTCCCTCCACTGGAGCCACAGTCGGCTGAGGAAGGTGTTCGCTGTGCTCTTCAGCGTGATGTGTTTCCTGCTACCCGCCGTGGTCATCTTCGCAGTCTACTGTAACGTGTACAAGGTGGCACGCTCGGCCGCCCTGCAGCACACACCCGCACCTACCACATGGGCCTCGTCCAACCCGGCCAAACGTCCCAACCGTTCTGACTCCATCAACAGCCAGACAACCATCATCACAACCACCCGCAGCCTGCCCCAGAGACTATCCCCCGAGATGGCCTTCAGCGGGGGTAAGGCTGCCCTCACCCTGGTGATCATCGTGGGTCAGTTCCTGCTCTGCTGGCTGCCTTACTTCTCCTTCCACTTGCACCTGTCCTTCAGCTCATCTCTGCAGAGCCCCGGAGATGTGGAGGAGGCTGTAACCTGGCTGGCCTACTCCTCCTTTGCTGTCAACCCTTTCTTCTATGGCCTGCTCAACAGGCAGATCAGGGAGGAGCTGGTCAAGTTCCGGCGCTGCTGCTACTCCAGGCCGGTGGAGCTGGGTACCTCCAGCCACGAGGGCTCCCTGCAGGAGAACTTCCTCCAGTTCATTCAGAGGACCACCAGCACGGCCGACACGCGCTCCAGCTGCGCCAACTCCAGCCCCAGTAACACTCTGGACCAGGGGGTCAGGATCCCTGGACAGATACCAGAGGAGCATGGCTAAACACAATGGACAACACACTTCAATATGGACTATTAATATTGGCAGCCCTCTATCCTCCAGAGTTTGTGACCTGACCAAGACAAACTCTGGGGCCTAGTTAACGTCAATTTGGCCCTGTGGTTTTTCTGGTCCGGTTACATGGTCAGAAAAAATACTATACTTCATGTATGCCTCTGAGTAGGGGCTTATTATTTATTGGTATAATGGGATTTATTCAGGTAAGGTCTCCAACACAAGATCATAGTGTTGTTGTTTTAATGTGAAATATAAAATTATTGTGCCAGAATTTAATTGACATTACCTTTTACTATTGTTTCATTACAAAACTTTATGTAAAAATATGATTATTTAATGTTTAGTTTGTATGAATTATATGTTCTGAAATAACATTTATTTGAGTTTACTAATGTTTCCTATGAACAGTGAGGAATGCTGTAGGAATACTTATATTTTCAGCTTTTACAGCGGCCATGTAAAGATTCTTATTAACGTTCTATCGATAATACATTATTTAAATAAAGTGACAAGCATGTGTACAATAGTTACAAAATCAATTCATCTTTTCTAATAATTCTTTCCATCTTACAGTGAAAAACAATGTGTCATGTGCAAGTATATACAGTTGAAGTCGGAAGTTTACATACACTTAGGTTGGAGTCATTTAATAAACTAGTTTTCAACCACTCCACACATTTCTTGTTAACAAACTATAGCTTTTGAAGTCGGTTATGACATCTACTTTGTGCATGGCACAAGTAATTTTTCCAACAATTGTTTACAGACAGATTATTTCACTTATAATTCACTGTATCACAATTCCAGTGGGTCAGAAGTTTACAAACACTTTAATGACTGTGCCTTTAAACAGTTTGGAAAATTCCAGAAAATTATGTTATGGCTTTAGAAGATTCTGTTAGGCTAATTGACATAATGTGAGTCAATTGGCGGTATACCTGTGTATGTATTTCAAAGCCTACCTTCAAACCCAGTGCCTCTTTGCTTGACATCATGGGAAAATCCAAAGAAATCAAGACCTCAGAAAAAAAATTGTAGACCTCCACAAGTCTGGTTCATCCTTGGGAGCAATTTCCAAACGCCTGAAGGTACCACGTTCATCTGTACAAACAATAGTACGCAAGTATAAACACCATGGGACCACGCAGCTGTCATACCGCTCAGGAAGGAAACGTGTTCTGTCTCCTAGAGATGAAAGTACTTTGGTGCGAAAAGTACAAATTAATCCCAGAACAACAGCAAAGGACCTTGTGAAGATGCTGGAGGAAACAGGTACAAAAGTATCTATATCCACAGTAAAACGAGTCCTATATCGACATAACCTGAAAGGCCGCTCAGCAAGGAAGAAGCCACCGCTCCAAAACCGCCATAAAAAAGCCAGTCTATGGTTTGCAACTGCACATGGGGACAAAGATCATACTTTTTGGAGATCATACTTTTTTTTCCTCTGGTCTGATGAAACAAAAATAGAACTGTTTGGAGGAAAAAGGGGGTGTCTTGCATGCTGAAGAACACCATCCAAACGTGATGCACGGAGGTGGCAGCATCATGTTGTGGGGGTGCTTTGCTGCAGGAGTGACTGGTGCACTTCACAAAATAGATGGCATCATGAGGCTGGAAAATTATGTGGATATAAGCAACATCTCAAGACGGCAGTCAGGAAGTTAAAGCTTGGTCGCAAATGGGTCTTCCAAATGGACAATGACCCCAAGCATCTTCCAAAGTTGTGGCAAAATGGCTTAAGGACAACAAAGTCAAGGTATTAAAGTGGCCATCACAAAGCCCTGACCTCAATCCTATAGAAAATTTGTTGGCAGAACTGAAAAAGCATGTGCGAGCAAGGAGGCCTACAAACCTGACTCAGTTACACGAGCTCTGTCAGGAGGAATGGGCCAAAATTCACCCAACTTATTGCGGGAAGCTTGCAGAAGGCTACCCGAAACGTTTGACCCAAGTTAAACAATTTAAAGGCAATGCTACCAAATACTAATTGAGTGTATGTAAACTTCTGACCCACTGGGAATGTGATGAAAGAAATAAAAGCTGAAATAAATCATTCTCTCTACTATTATTCTGACATTTCACAATCTTAAAATAAAGTGGTGATCTTAACTGACCTAAGACAGGGAATTTTTACTAGGGTTAAATGTCAGGAATTGTGAATATCTGAGTTTAAATGTATTTGGCTAGCACGGAAACCAAACCGGCTGTGCGCGTGCACCATCATGCATACATTTATGCACACCAAACGCGATCACGACACGCAGGTTAAAATATCCAAAAAAACTCTGAACCAATTACATTAATTTGGGGACAGGTCGAAAAGCATTACACATGTATGGCAATTTAGCTAGCTAGCTTGCACTTGCTAGCTAATTTGTCCTATTTAGTTAGCTTGCTGTTGCTAACTAGCAATTGAGTTCTTATTTTACCTGAAATGCACAATGTCCTCTACTCCGATAATTAATACACACATAAAACAGTCAACCGAATCGTTTCTAGTCATTTCTCTTCCTTCCAAGCATTTTCTTCTCTTGACTTTTTATTGCGATTGGCAACTTTCAAATATTAGGTGCATTACCGCCACCGACCTTGTTTGTGGGTATAACCAATGAGGAGATGGCACGTGGATACCTGCTTCTATAAACCAATGAGGAGATGGGAGAGGCAGGAATTGCAGCGCGATCTGCGTCACAAATAGAACTGGCTTCTGTTTTAGCCCTTGGCAATGCAGACTCTCGTTGGCGTGCGAGCTGTCTGGGTGCAATAATTTAATAATATAGATTTCTAAATGTATTTCGCAACGCTCGCGCACGCGACTCTAGCGGTGTAGTCGGGGTATAAGGTGTATGTAAACTTCCGATTTCAACTGTAATTGTTTTAAGATGGTCATCTCAAGGATCATTTAGGTATTTGACTTTAGTACACCTTTAGGTATACATATCTTTTAAAAATTATATGAATTTGGCCTTTACTACTATAGCCCATACAAATGCATTGAATAACACATTCATAAATGACAAAAAAGACAGTTAAAGAATTTATAGGTTTTGAAGTGTCTGTTCTATATCTAAAAGATACAGTGCATTTGTAAAGTATTCAGACCCCTTGACTTGTTCCACATTTTGTTACATTACAGCCTAATTCTAAAATTGATTACATTGTTTTTCTCCTCATCAATCTACACACAATACCCCATGACAAAGCAAAAACAGTTAAAAAAAAAACGGAAATATGACATTTACATAAGTATTCAAACCCTTTACTCAGTACTTTGTTGAAGCACCTTTTGCAGTGATTAAAGCCTTGAGTCTAATTGGGTATGACGCTACAAGCTTGGCACACCTGTATTCGGGGAGTTAATACCGTTCTTCTCTGCAGATCCTCTCAAGCTCTGTTAGGTTGGATGGGGAGCGTCACTGCACAGATATTTTCAGGTCTCTCCAGAGATGTTAGATCGGGTTCAAGTCCGGGCTCTGGCTGAGCCACTCAAGGACATTCAGATACTTGTCCCGAAGCCACTCCTGCGTTGTCTTGGCTGTGTGCTTAGGGTCATTGTTCTGTTGGAAGGTGAACCTTCGCCCCAGTCTGAGGTCCTGAACGCTCTGGAGCAGGTTTTCATCAAGGATCTCTCTGTACTTTGCTCTGTTCATCTTTCCCTCGATCCTGACTAGTCTCCCAGTCCCTGCCACTGAAAAACATCCCCACAGCATGATGCTGCCACCACCATTCCTCACCGTTTCCTCCAGATGTGAGGCTTGGCATTCAGGCCAAAGAGTTCAATCTTGGTTTCATCAGACCAGAGAATCTTGTTTCTCATGGTCTGAGAGTCTTTAGGTGCCTTTTGGAAAACTCCAAGCAGGTTGACATGTGCCTTTTACTGAGGAGTAACTTCCGTCTGGCCACTCTATCATAAAGGCCTGATTGGTGGAGTGCTGCAGAGATGGTTTTTCTTCTGGAAGGTTCACTATTCTCCACAGAGGAACGCTGGAACTCTGTAGCTCTGTCAGAGTGACCATCGAGCGGCCAGCTCTAGGAAGAGTCTTGGTGGTTCCAAACTTCTTCCATTTAAGAATGATGGAGGCCTCTGTATTCTTGGGGACGTTCAATGCTGCAGAAATGTTTTGGTACCCTTCCCCAGATCTGTGTCCCTCGACACAATCCTGTCTCGGAGCTCTACGGACAATTCCTTCGACCTCATGGCTTGGTTTTTGCTCTGACATGCACTGCCAACTCTAGGACCTTATATAGACAGTTGTGTGCCTTTCCAAATCATGTACAATCCATTTAATTTACCATAGGTGTACTCCAATCAAGTTGTAGAATCATCTCAAGGATGATCAATGGAAACAGGATGCAGTTTACCTTAATTTCGAGTCTCATAGCAAAGGGTCTGAATACTTACGTAAATAAGGTATTTAATACTTAAAAAAAAAAAACTGTTTTCACTTTGTCATTTTGGGGGTTGTGTGTAGATTGATAAGGGAGAATAATATTTCATACATTTTAGAATAAGGCTGTAACATAACAAAATGTGGAAAAAGTCAAGGGGTCTGAATACTTTCCGAAGCATTGCATAAGAAAGCTCAGGAAATATATATATTTTTTTACACATATTTAACCCCTTATTTTTGCTGCGAAAAAACTGCCTCCATACTTTAATTAGTTTGCATGTGTTACCTTCAGACAAGTTCCGAGACACCATTGGGTTCGTGACAATCTCCGCTTTCCTTAGAGTGGTCATAGTTTGTAGGCCAAACAGGATGCTACAGAACCTTTTGTGAGAAGACCGATTTTCAGGACGTCTCATGGTCTGACAAACACTCCTGTAGCTCAGCTATCTTCCACCGCAGATGCAGAAGGCCGCCATAGGCGGTGTTGTTGTGATTTGTGATTTATGAACCAGAGAGTCACAGGCAGGCAGGATGAAAACAGGGTCAGACTAGAAATAGAATGTGAGTGGATGTCGAGACAGAGAGTGGGATGGAGCTTAAGGCCAGTCCTCTCCTCCACCATGCAGTTCTAGTCTCCGCATGAGAGGTCCAAGGTGGCTGGGGAAATAGAAGAGACACAATGGAGCTTGTCAGACTAAACAGGTCCATCCCTGTCTTCTGGTTACAACACAACAACACAACAACAGAAACTCTCTGTACAGTAGGCAACCTAAGTTGTGTAGTGTTTGCTTAACGTGAGCTTGTGCCTGAGCAGATGGGTTGGCAAAGTATGACGTGGGCATACCCTCAGGGATAACGGTGTGGTGCATGTGGGTGCCTGGGTGTATAAAGTGCACACCAGCTGGAGACACAGGTGTGAAGTGCAGGACCCTGTGCTCTGAATTTGTCGCTCCAATCCACTTAATCTGGGGTCGGATGAAGTGGTGAGCTGGCTGGTTTTTGGGACAGATTTACAGGACAGTGTGGATTTGCCTGTCCTTTTACAGACACACTTAATGGAGTCCATTTAGACAGCCAGAACAGCTGGCCCAAGATACAGTATCTGTTACAGTTTGGGAACCCTTTTGAGACAACTGTTTCTCTGAGCTGATTGAAACAGATCTGCAGTGCAGTGTATCAGGCTTGCGTTGTCATCTCACTGTCTGGCTGCCAGGCTATTTCCCTGTCCTGATACGCAACAATTAGACCCTCCCTCATCAGTTGGATTGGCAAAGATCTGCCATCTCTGATTTGAGCAGCTTTCCCACATTAAAGTTCACTATAAAATACTACAGTACTTACTATATATAGTAAACTGTAGTATACTGTATAATGCTATACTACACACTGTAGTATCCCTCGATCAAGTGTAGTGCATACTATAGAATATTGTCGTATAGTGTAGTATACTATAGTAAATATCCAAAACACAACACTTTTTTTACTATAATAAATACGACAGTATTTAATTTGCATATACCCTGCCCATTCCCCTCCCCAATATCCAAATTTGTGAGTAACCTACATGCCATGTAAAGACCATATTGTTTTCCATACAAGTTATAGAAAAGAGCAGAAGTGCTGAACTATCTGTTTAGGCAACAGTACTACCTACAAGTTATGGAAAATGTGCTCTTTCATTATTTCTCCAAGGAGAAAGCCTCCACTTCTAGGTCAAATAAAATAAAAACACAATAGTAAATACTACAGTAATGTCTGCGAAAACATTACAGTCTGCAAAAACAAATACTACAGTATACTACGGTAAAGTCTGCGGAAAAAACACTACAGTGAATGCTATAGTATTTATACCATAGTATACTATAGTATTTTTTCATGTGGGTCTCTATAAGGTCAAAGGGTATTAATCCATAACCCCATGGAGGGGTCACAGGGAGGAGGGAGTTTGACCTCAGAGTGGTTCTGTTAGAGTTGATCGCTAGCCAATCAGGCCTGAGTCGGGAGGAGGCATGTAGAAAACAACGGTTAACAGGTCATTAGACGTAGAATCACAGACTGATGCATGGACAGACGGACGTGCACACACACCCTTACGCATGCATGCATGCACGCACGCACGCACGCACGCACACCCACACCCACACACACACACACACACACACACACACACACACACACACACACACACACACACACACACACACACACACACACACACACACACACACACACACACACACACAAAGATGATCTGCTAATGGGTCCAAAGGTCGGAGAAAACAGATTTTCCCCTTAAAGCACCCTGGGAATCTAGAGCTGGTAGGGGAACATGTGCTCAGAGAGAATTCAGACAGTTTATTTAGCCCTGTAGCCACCTGGGGGTACTTACCCACAGCCCCTCTCTTTGACGATCTACATAGATAATATGGAGTAGTGTCTGGCAAAGGTGTGGGCCACAAAGGGTCTCCTGCTTGGTTAATAGTAATTCAATGTTTCTATCATGCTAAACACATGATTTGATTATATAATATGACAGATAAACCAAGCCACGACAGATTGAGTTAGGCTACATCATTTTTCTCTGGCGCAGAGAGAAATAGCAGGCACTGAAAGCAAAGCCTCTGTCTGTGCTGCTCACCCACCAAGCTGCCTGGTGCGCTCCATCACCATGGTTTCCCCAGACATCAATCATCACATCCAGTCTCAATACCCTCCTCCAGAATGGCTGCTGTAAAACCGATCCACCCATCAATACCAGGGGGAGAATTCAGTACACTAAATCATCAAGTCAAAGCTTATTTGATGATTATTGTTGTCTGTATATTTAGCTGCTCTTTGAGCAGTCTTTACAGTAACTAGTAATTTGTAGTCATACAGTTTAAAAAATATTGATGTGCATAAATTATAATTCACCCTGTCAGCTTGCATTTTTGACAATCATGTTTCATAGGCCTCTAAATAGAAAATACGGAGTACAAAGTCTTGGCCAACAGAGAGCGCTATGGAGCCATACAACAGCTCTATCACAAGGCTCTGAACAGGTTGCTTGCTGGCGCTCCATTTCTAGCTGCAGACTGATGGACAAACTGCGTCAGCTCTGTCTCCTGTGCTGTTCAACCAGGTGATGCGGATTACACCCCCGGCATGACATCTGCCACTGACAACACAATAACAGCACATCCATATGAAACCTGCTGGGTGTGGATCTATTGAACCAATTCATTGACTGACATTTGTTTATGCTCATAAGACATCATTGTCTCACTATGTATTTTGTATCTTGTAATGATTTACAGGTCAAAACAGGTTTATGATTAGCGCAGAGCTGTCAATGGACTCACTCATATCAACACGTATGCCTCAGATATTTTTGGTATATCATTTGCAAATTCTACAATGTGGTGAATAGCTCCTTGTTTAGGAAAGTTATCACACAGGTCAAATTAGCTGTAGAATGTCATAAGTTATGGGCCTGTGAAAGCCAATTTGGGATTTCCACACTGAGGGAGTATGCACTGATGCAGTCACCCATCCACTATGTGCCACCGAGGTGCCAGTGACTGTGCTGCTGAGGCGAGAGGAGTGGGATTGGTCTATGGTGGTCGAACCCCTTTCATCTGCTCTCCCAGCCCAGTGAGGGTGCATGCCACTGAGGCACACACACCATGACCACGGGGCGTACACCAGCTGAGACCAGGCTAGACCTGGAGGACATAGAGGAGCAGGGGATCCCTCCAGGCAGACACACTGCAGAGGGACTACTGGAGGAAGTAGTGGAGGTAGAGGCAGAGGAACCAGCTCAGGAGGAGGACTCCACCCACAGTGATACCAGGTCTCTGGTCAAGAACAGGGACCCAAGGGGAGTCAACAAGTATCTAAAGGTAACTGACACACACAGCAGCACAGCCGGGTAAACAGTGAGGTACACTGCCTTGCAAAAGTATTTATCCCCTTTAGCATTTTTTCCCTATTTTGTTGCGTTACAACCTGTAATTTAAATAGATTTATCATTTATCTGGATTTCATGTATTGGACATGCACAAAATAGTCCAAATTGGTGAAGTGAAATGAAAAAAATAACTTGGTTCAAAAAAGTAAAAAAGTAAATAAATGGAAAAGTGGGACGTGCATATTTTTTCACTCCCTTTGCTATGAAGCCCCTAAATAAGATCTGGTGCAACCAATTACCTTCAGAAGTCACATAATTAGTTAAATACAGTCCACCTGTGTGCAATCTAAGTGTCACATGATCTCAGTATATATACAGCTGTTCTGAAAGGCCCCAGAGTCTGCAACAACAGTAAGCAAGGGGCACACCAAGCTAGCGGCACCATGAAGACCAAGGTGCTCTCTAAACAGGTCAGGGACAAAGTTGTGGAGAAGTATAGATCAGGGTTGGGTTATAAAAAAATATCTACAACTTTGATCATCCCACAGAGCACCATTTACTCTATTAGATTTTTTTTTAAAGAATATGGCACCGCAACAAACCTGCCAAGAGAGGGCCGCTCACCAAAACTCATGGACCAGGCAAGAAGTGCATTAATCAGAGAGGCAACAAAGAGACAAATGATAACCCTGAAGGAGCTGCAAAGCTCCACAGCAGAGATTGGAGCACTTTAAGCCACACACTCCACAGAGCTGGGCTTTATGAAAGAGTGGCCAGAAAAAAGCCATGGCTTAAAAAAATAAGCAAACACGTTTGGTGTTCGCCAAAAGGCATGTGGGAGACTCCCCAAACATATGGAAGAAGGTACTCTGGTCAGATGAGACTAAAATGTAGCTTTTTGTCCATCAAGGAAAACGCTATGTCAGGCGCAAACCAAACATCTCTCATCACCCCGAGAACACCATCCACACAGTGATGCATGGTGGTGGCAGCATCAGTCATGCTGTGGGGATGTTTTTCATCGGCAGGGACTGGGAAACTGGTCGGAATAGAAGGATTGATGGATGGCGCTGAATACAGGGAAAATCTTGAGGGAAACCTGTTTCAGTCTTCCAGAGATTTAAGACTGGGACGGAGGTTCAACTTCCAGCAGTACAATGACCCTAAGCATACTGCTAAAGCAACACTCGAGTGGTTTAAGGGGAAACATTTAAATGTCTTGGAATAGCCTAGTCAAAGCTCAGACCTCAATCCAATTGAGAATCTGTGGTATGACTTAAAGATTGCTGTACACCAGCGGAACCCATCCAACTTGAAGGAGCTGGAGCAGTTTTGCCTTGAAGATTGGGCAAAAATCCCAGTGGCTAGATGTGCCAAGCTTATAGAGACATACCCCAAGAGACTTGCAACTGTATTTGCTGCAAAAGGTGGCTCTACAAAGTATTGACTTTGGGGGGGTGAATAGTTATGCACGCTCAAGTTTTCTGTTTTTTTGTCTTATATCTTGTTTGTTTCACAATGAAAAATATTTTGCATCTTCAAAGTGTTAGGCATGTTGTGTAAATCAAATGATACAAACCCCCCAAAAATCTATGTTAATTCCAGGTTGTAAGGCAACAAAATAGGAAAAATGCCAAGGGGGTGAATACTTTCGCAAGCCACTGTAAAGTGGAGGTTTAGACAGACAGTACTCTGTGGGACATAAAAGCACTACGTGTGTTTGCACATACTCCACATACAGTACCACACATCCCCTGTCTGTTGACTCCAGATAACGGAAGGGGAGGTTTAAACACAGGGACGAAGTAAGAGAGACACTATGGAAACAATCACATAATGATGTTCTGACATACTCTGGAAATGTTATAGTTGAGATAGGAACTAATCTGGAAAGATTTCGGTCGCATACATAGTGCTGTGTACACCATGAGCCATTAATGGTAAACTTGTTATGTAATGTCTGTACAATGTATACATTGTTCAGTGGTATGGATTAACTGCCTAGGATTTTATTGAGATGAGCACTCATTTATCTTAATGCCCATATCTTTAATGGTACACTGAACATACATCTGAAGGCAATAGGAAGGGAGATCTGCCATCCAACGAAGTGGAATCTGATGTTGGAAAGCAGTGTGTTGAGTGATGCTGACCTCGTGTGGACACAGTTCGAACTGTGCCTTGTGTGTCATCTCAAAGATCAGTACTCCTTTCCCACTTCAAGGCTCTATTTAATCTGTATCGCTGAAGTGTTACAGATTGGGCAATAGAAATGTAAAGGTAATTGCCGATTGAGCTGACATATGCAGCGTTTACTGTGAATGCAGTCTCTGCTAAAACGGGAGCGTTGACTTTATATTTGAATCACACAGTAATGCTGACCTTCAGTGATACAGATTGAATAGAGCCTTAAGTCTCATTGTAATGTGGTTACTTCAGTAAGTGCTACAATGGTTCTATGGTTCCCCTGCATCCAAGTTCTGAATGTTATTGGTGAGAAAATACATTTTTTATGGAGAATCTCCTTTTTCTGACCATACCTATACATAGACCTTCACTAAAGCCCCATGCTAAAGAGAGCTTCCACCAGGTCGTGCCCAGACTGACTGTAGACTCTGTGTCTCCTGAGGTGACCTTTGAGGACGTGATAGCAGAGCCCCCCTCGGTGCGGAGCTTCGATAAGGTGTGGCTGTGGAGCCACGCCCTATTTGAGGTGTCCCGTCTCTGGTGCTACCGGCTCATCTCCCTCCTCCTGGCCGTGCCCGTCTCTCTGGTAGCAGGGATCCTCTTCGCTGTCTTCAGCTGCCTACATATCTGGTGGGTCCTCTCACCTTTGAACTCCTTTGACGTGATCTGCTCAATGTTTTCAGTTAGTGCTTGATGGAGTTGAACAATGTGCTTATGGTTTCAATGCATGGTGTATAGTACAAGGGCTCTATTCAATCCGTATTGTGGAAGTTCAGCTTTACAGCGAGATCTAAATTTAAAGGGCAATGTTGCCACTTTAGCAGAGACTGCATTCATGGTAAACGCTGCATACAGTATGTCGGCTCAATCAAATGTAAACCTTTACATTTCTATCGTGGAATCTGTAACGATTCAGCTTTACAGATTGAATAGAGCCCTAAATTATCTTAAAGTGACATTGACCTAGCCTGTTTGTGCTCACTCTTTGTCTGTTTGTCTGTTTCCAGGCTGATCATGCCCTTTATTCAGTTCTTCCTGATCAACATGCACTGGGTTCAGACTGTGTGGGGCAGTGTATTGGACATCGCCATCGCTCCCTTCTTTAAGAGTATGGGGAAGTGCTGCAGTCGCATCAATGTCCGACTGGCCAGGGACTGATGTTGGGCTCTGCCACCTTCTATGGGAGTGTGGAGGGAGTGTGGATGGAGTGGGCTGGGTTGGGTTGATGCACACTACATATGAACTGGTTGTTTGCAATCATGTCTCAATCTCTAAGAAAAATAATGTTGCTGCCTTCTACTCTTCAAAGAACAAATTGAAAAAAGTAGAACTTGTCATTTTTTTGTAAATATGTGAAATGAAGTTACATGAATTAGACAGTATCTAAAAATGTAATTTATGTGTTTTCTATTTTGCTTAGTACATTCAGAACTATTATCGGTAACGGACTATCGGACTCAATTTAGTCTCTAAACCACAACTTGAAAGAAAGTTGTTAGAAATTTAGATTAAACATAATGCAGCACACACACACACACACACACCACACCACACCACACCACACCACACCACACCACACACACACATACACACAAATTCCATATGCTGGTGTAAAGGAAAAATTTCTCCTGACAGCACAGATTATGTGGCCAGTGATGCATGTATATCCCCAGTAAAATAGGGGTATGGAATTACATTTCCTCCACTGACTGGCCAGTTATTTTTCTGTCTCAGGAAAATAATGGTTCAGGGTTTAAAAATGAATGCGATTTCTTTGTTCCAGAGTGATGTTGTCAAGAGATTGTGTAAATTCTGCTGATCTGATGCATCCTCTTAACTGAGGTGCCGTAATTACTGGTTGTGTCATCTAGTTGTGCCTGTTAGAATTTAGAATCCAGGTCGATTCAAAACTCAGTTTGAGATTAAAATCTATCTGCCCATGTTTGGTAGAACAGAAGTAAGAGCATAGCTGCAGGTTCTAAACTTGGCTCAAACTGAGCTACTAATTTGTTTCTGGACCTACAGTATCGGCTTAGGCAATTATACCTACAAACTGCCCTAGCAGTTCAAATTATGCAAATGCCTCATTGGGATTTCTAGCCTTTCGCAAACACTGCAATTCTCTGGAGCATGGATCTGTTCGGAGATACAGTAGGCGAAAGGGCCAAACTTGTGAAGCAACTCCTTTTGTGATACATTTGGTTCATTTTCAAGGGAAATTGCTGTGACCCGTACATATACCCCAGGAATACATTCTTCAACTTCAACTGGGATTGCAATAAAAAACTTTAGTTATCTGATGGACTGTACTGTTCAAATCAAATCAAATCAAGTTTATTTTATATAGCCCTTCGTACATCAGCTAATATCTCGAAGTGCTGTACAGAAACCCAGCCTAAAACCCCAAACAGCAAGCAATGCAGGTGTAGAAGCACGGTGGCTAGGAAAAACTCCCTAGAAAGGCCAAAACCTAGGAAGAAACCTAGAGAGGAACCAGGCTATGAGGGGTGGCCAGTCCTCTTCTGGCTGTGCCGGGTGGAGATTATAACAGAACTATGCCAAGATGTTCAAAATATTCATAAGTGACAAGCATGGTCAAATAATAATCATGAATAATTTTCAGTTGGCTTTTCATAGCCGATCATTAAGAGTTGAAAATAGCAGGTCTGGGACAGGTGGCGGTTCCATAACCGCAGGCAGAACAGTTGAAACTGAAATAGCAGCAAGGCCAGGTGGACTGGGGACAGCAAGGAGTCATCATGCCTGGTAGTCCTGACGTATGGTCCTAGGGCTCAGGTCCTCCGAGAGAGAGAAAGAAAGAGAGAATTAGAGAGAGCCAAGATTTTCAAAATGTTCATAAATGACAAGCATGGTCAAATAATAATCAGGAATAAATATCAGTTGGCTTTTCATAGCCGATCATTAAGAGTTGAAAACAGCAGGTCTGGAACAGGTAGGGGTTCCATAACCGCAGGCAGAACAGCTGAAACTGGAATAGCAGCAAGGCCAGGCGGACTGGGGACAGCAAGGAGTCATCATGCCCGGTTTGCCGTGACGTATGGTCCTAAGGCTCAGGTCCTCCGAGAGAGAGAAAGAAAGAGAGAACGAGAGAATTAGAGAGAGCATACTTAAATTCACACAGGACACTGGATAAGATAGGAGAAGTACTCCAGGTATAACCAACTGACCCTAGCCCCCCGACACATAAACTACTGCAGCATAAATACTGGAGGCTGAGACAGGAGGGTTCAGGAGACACTGTGGCCCCATCAGAAGAAACCCCCGGACAGGGCCAAACAGGAAGGATATAACCCCACCCACTTTGCCAAAGCACAGCCCCCACACCACTGGAGGGATATCTTCAACCACCAACTTACAATCCTGAGACAAGGCCGAGTATAGCCCACAAAGATCTCCACCACAGCACAAACCAAGGGGGGGCGCCAACCCAGACAGGAAGATCACGTCAGTAACTCAACCCACTCAAGTGACGCACCCCTCCCAGGGACGGCATGAAAGAGCACCAGTAAGCCAGTGACTCAGCCCCTGTAATAGGGTTAGAGGCAGAGAATCCCAGTGGAGAGAGGGGAACCGGCCAGGCAGAGACAGCAAGGGCGGTTCGTTGCTCCAGAGCCTTTCCGTTCACCTTCACACTCCTGGGCCAGACTACACTCAATCATATGACCTACTGAAGAGATAAGTCTTCAGTAAAGACTTAAAGGTTGAGACCGAGTCTGCGTCTCTCACATGGGTAGGCAGACCATTCCATAAAAATGGAGATCTATAGGAGAAAGCCCTGCCTCCCGCTGTTTGCTTAGAAATTCTAGGGACAATTAGGAGGCCTGCGTCTTGTGACCGTAGCGTACGTATAGGTATGTACGGCAGGACCAACTCGGAAAGATAGGTAGGAGCAAGCCCATGTAACGCTTTATAGGTTAACAGTAAAACCTTGAAATCAGCCCTTGCCTTAACAGGAAGCCAGTGTAGGGAAGCTAGCACTGGAGTAATATGATCAAATTTCTTGGTTCTAGTCAGGATTGTAGCAGCCGTATTTAGCACTAACTGAAGTTTATTTAGTGCTTTATCCGGGTAGCCGGAAAGTAGAGCATTGCAGTAGTCTAACCTAGAAGTAACAAATGCATGGATACATTTTTCTGCATCATTTTTGGACAGAAAATTTCTGAATTTTGCAATATTACGTAGATGGAAAAAAGCTGTCCTTGAAACAGTCTTGATATGTTCGTCAAAAGAGAGATCAGGGTCGAGAGTAACGCCGAGGTCCTTCACAGTTTTATTTGAGACGACTTTACAACCATCAAGATTAATTGTCAGATTTAACAGAAGATCTCTTTGTTTCTTGGGACCTAGAACAAGCATCTCTGTTTTGTCCGAGTTTAAAAGTAGAAAGTTTGCAGCCATCCACTTCCTTATGTCTGAAACACAGGCTTCTAGCGAGGGCAATTTTGGGGCTTCACCATGTTTCATTGAAATGTACAGCTGTGTGTCATCCGCATAGCAGTGAAAGTTAACATTATGTTTTCGAATAACATCCCCAAGAGGTAAAATATATAGTGAAAACAATAGTGGTCCTAAAACGGAACCTTGTGGAACACCGAAATGTACAGTTGATTTGTCAGAGGACAAACCATTCACAGAGACAAACTGATATCTTTCCGACAGGTAAGATCTAAACCAGGCCAGAACTTGTCCGTGTAGACCAATTTGGGTTTCCAGTCTCTCCAAAAGAATGTGGTGATCGATGGTGTCAAAGGCAGCACTAAGGTCTAGTAGCACGAGGACAGATGCAGAGCCTCGGTCTGACGCCATTAAAAGGTCATTTACCACCTTCACAAGTGCAGTCTCAGTGCTATGATGGGGTCTAAAACCAGACTGAAGCATTTCGTATACATTGTTTGTCTTCAGGAAGGCAGTGAGTTGCTGCGCAACAGCTTTTTCAATTTTTTTTGAGAGGAATGGAAGATTCGATATAGGCCGATAGTTTTTTATATTTTCCTGGGTTTGGCTTTTTCAAGAGAGGCTTTATTACTGCCACTTTTAGTGAGTTTGGTACACATCCGGTGGATAGAGAGCCGTTTATTATGTTCAACATAGGAGGGCCAAGCACAGGAAGCAGCTCTTTCAGTAGTTTGGTAGGAATAGGATCCAGTATGCAGCTTGAAGGTTTAGAGGCCATGATTATTTTCATCATTGTTTCAAGAGATATAGTACTAAAACACTTAAGTGTCTCTCCCGATCCCAGGCCCTGGCAGAGCTGTGCAGATCCAGGACAGCTAAGCCCTAGAGGAATATGCAGATTTAAAGAGGAGTCCGTAATTTGCTTTCTAATGATCATGATTTTTTCCTCAAAGAAGTTCATGAATTTATTACTGCTGAAGTGAAAGCCATCCTCTCTTGGGGAATGCTGCTTTTTAGTTAGCTTTGCAACAGTATCAAAAAGAAATTTTGGATTGTTCTTATTTTCCTCAATTAAGTTGGAAAAGTAGGATGATCGAGCAGCAGTGAGGGCTCTTCGGTACTGCACGGTACTGTCTTTCCAAGCTAGTCGGAAGACTTCCAGTTTGGTGTGGCGCCATTTCCGTTCCAATGTTCTGGAAGCTTGCTTCAAAGCTCGGGTATTTTCTGTATACCAGGGAGCTAGTTTCTTATGACAAATGTTTTTCGTTTTTAGGGGTGCAACTGCATCTAGGGTATTGCGCAAGGTTAAATTGAGTTCCTCAGTTAGGTGGTTAACTGATTTTACTTTACTGTTCAGTAAAGAAGTCAACAGCAATGTCAAAACATCTAGGAATCTTAGATGACCAATTCTATCTATCTATCTATCTATCTATCTATCTATCTATCTATCTATCTATCTATCTATCTATCTATCTATCTATCTATCTATCTATCTATCTATCTATCTATCTATCTATCTATCTATCTATCTATCTATCTATCTATCTATCTATCTATCTATCTATCTATCTACCTATCTACCTACCTACCTACCTACCTACCTACCTACCTACCTACCTACCTACCTACCTACCTACCTACCTGCCTACCTACCTACCTACCTGCCTGCCTGCCTGCCTGCCTGCCTGCCTGCCTGCCTGCCTGCCTGCCTGCCTGCCTGCCTGTCTGCCTGTCTGTCTGTCTGTCTGTCTGTCTGTCGCTTGTCTGTCTGTCTGTCTGTCTGTCTGTCTGTCTGTCTGTCTGTCTGTCTGTCTGTCTGTCTGTCTGTCTGTCTGTCGCTTGTCTGTCTGTCTGTCTGTCTGTCTGTCTGTCTGTCTGTCTGTCTGTCTGTCTGTCTGTCTGTCTGTCTGTCTGTCTGTCTGTCTGTCTGTCTGTCTGTCTGTCTGTCGCTTGTCTGTCTGTCGCCTGTCTGTCTGTCGCTTGTCTGCCTGCCTGTTGGTCTGTGTTGTGTGCCAGTTGTCTATCTGTCTGTCGGGCAGGACCTGCTGCAGTCAGTTTACAGTATTGACACACAGGAGACACAGACGTGTGCACTGTGACACTCAGGGATCTATTTCTGTCCCGTCTATTCCTATGTGCCTCGACCCCCAGACCCCGGCCCCCAGCCCCACTCCTCCTCTCACACCATGCTGAGAATATACTCTTCTAATTGGGTTGGCTCCTGCTCACACGCACTCTGATCCCATTCTACCACTCTCGCTCCTTCTCTCCCTCTCTCTGTCTCTCTGTCCAAAGGGAACTGGGGCAGGGAACATTATCAAGCCACTGCTCTGCTGTAAAGTCACACTTCATCCATGCAGTCTTATTTGCATATTACTGGACAGTGTCTGTTATGTAGATAAATAGCAACAGGTTTACAATAGTGATAATCTGCTATTACTGTTACTTGCTTAGCTTCCTCTTCTTTCCCTCCTCATCTTCCTCCCTATTTTCCATATCATCATAATGTATCTATGGTCTTGTTTATGCAACAAGCAAATATAGAATGTAATGACTGATTAAGACAACTGTAACAAGGAATCCTACAGTAAATCAGATAATCCATTTATTTTGAGAGAGTATTGACTTTTATAGGGGAATGTAGACAGTTGGACACATCTGACTCAGTAAATGATGATAGATGCCACTTGAAATTCTTTCTTGTGTAATGATGTCATAATTTCAAATAATGTGCATGTGAGAGTGACCACTATTTTTTGGGGTTCACTATGGGTCATAGGGCCCGAGGGGGTGTGGTATATGGCCAATAAACCATGACTAAGGGCTGTTCTTATACACAATGTAATGCGGAGTGCCTGGATACAGCTCTTAGCCGTGGTATATTGTCCATATACCACAAACCCCAGAGATACCTTATTGCTATTATAAACTGATTACCAATGTAAATGTCATACCTGTGGTATACTTTCAGACAATCAGCATTCAGGGCTTGAACCAACCAGTTTATAAATAGGCCTATTGTTCATTTTATGGGGTCAAATCTGCTTACTCATGGTCATCTTTAACTAGTATTTATTTCAACATATTATTTTCTTCACCTTGAAATTGGGAAGTAGTTACAATTGTGGCTAGGCTAGGTTTTGTAGTAGATCAGTGAGAAAAAACGTAGTCATGCATTTCAATTCCATATAAGGCAGCAAAATGTGAGACTTGTGCCAGGGGTTGTACTGTACATTTCCAATAGTCACAGTGTGTATGTCAACATCACAGGGTTGTTTCACTTCAGAACCTTATCACAGGTCAGTTAAGGACGGTGGTTGCTATGACATTAGTTGCTTGTTTTTCGAACAACATTACTGTATCTTTATTATTTATCATCTTTGAAAGTTATTCAATGTATCTTCCTACATTTGTTGATTAAGGCAGGTAAAACTAAGGTTTTAACTTTGAAGAAGTGACTATACAAGTGTTTGTAGTGAGGAGAGTAACCAGCATGTTTTCGGGGACACTAGTTGTAATATTTGGTCTCTTAGCCTACTGTTCATTCTGTATAGTATTACGTAACTATCCATGTAAGTCTGGTAAAGTGCTGCAGTACAAATGCAGGTGAATATGAGAAGCAATGGGAGGAAGATTGCAAGAAGACAACAGTTGAGGTGGGAGCTCTGGCTTGTTTTTTCGTACTGTTCCAACCATCGTCAGCTTCCTCTTGAGGAGCTCCTCTCCCAGCTTGTGCGAAGTAAAAAAAGTTATCGCATGTGATGTTGTGGCCACTGGGTCCCTGTGTCACGTTCAGGACAACCCGCATCCCTTGATTCTTGTAAGGGGCTCCTCCATCTGGCTTCCCCATATACACTTGCAAGTTTCATGCATATGATGAAGCAGCATCACAGGCAGCCCAGATCTATATTCCATATTTTGTGGATTTAGACGGTATGTACTGCCTGAAGGGGCAGCGGCCCCTAAATGGCATAAGCTGCTCATCAACAGTAACGTTGGGCCCAGGGTTGTAAAACAGGGGAAGGCGGTCCACCCACTTGTCCCACACTGACCTGATTGCAGCTAGCTTGTCTCTCTGCCGCCGAGCTGGTCTGGTATCTCAGTTATAGAAGCAGATAATCCTGGAAATAATGTGAAAGTGTTCCAGAGACATTGTTGCACGGAAAAGTTCTCTGCCAGTTTCTGCATCCCACAAGGATTCTGTGGATTCCCCATTGGATCTGAAAACACCAGCAAGGATAAGAACCCCAAAGTATGCATGTAAATTAGTTTTGTCCATCTCCTTCAATCTCTCTCCAAAAACACACCTTCCCTCCAGATTAGTGCAGTCCAGAATTATTTTCTGGATGGTGTCTGGGGCGAACAGTTCAAAAGAAGACTTTATGTCCTGCACATGAGTAACATCCGCGTCGGCCCTGGTTGCATCCTTATCACATTGGCAGCCATGCAGGGTTGCTCATTCCTTGGGCAAGAAGACCATCAAATTTAAAAAAATGTTGACATCCATATTTCTCCTGCAGGCTGCTGATTAGCTGGTTCTGACGGGCTGGTCTTGGGGCTGGCTGAGGGTCAATCTCATCCTCTTCTTCCACCTCACTGTCAGACTCCGAATTGACAGACATGATCCTCATATTTGGAAGATTCTTCATCTTCCAAAGTGGAAGACGTTCCTTCCACACTAGTTTCTCTCTCTGCAAAAATGATTTCTAAGGCTCTCTGAGCAGAGATTATTTTTGACATACTAATTTATTGTGGTAAGGAGCCACACATGCAAAGCTATATATTTGTTGTGTCCCTCCCTCAATTTGTTCCTGGCTGGGGTGGTGAATACTGATTTTTTTAAATGTATTGAAATAATGTATCAAAACAATATATTGTAATAACATTGTGCAGGTTCCCGCAAGACATTGTGTAGTTTCACACACTACGAAGGGTAAAGAGTGTGAGAAAAGCAGGAGACAGGTAGACAGGCAGGGAGACAGACAGGTTCTTGGTGCTATGTTGAAACAGCAGGCCCAGGGAGGAGGAAGACAGTGAAGGCACACAGCAAACCTTTTTGTTAAATTTTTACTTGTTTACACCTACACACACTTTTCCACACTTTTATTACCCTCGGGTTCAGTGGACTCGAACACCACCTATGTAATATAAATATGTAGAGGGGTGCACACTGTGCACTCAATGAAAATGTGTTCTTTTACATGTTCTTCACAGAAAATTAGCCAAGGCCAATGAGTCTCAGGTTGAAAAAAGTATTAATTGTATCATTTTCTTCTAATATATATTGAAAATGGGTCCCACAGACCCGAACACCACACAAGGGTCAATAAATAGTTATTGTAACACCTCATCAGGCGGACATCAGATTAACATCCAATTGGTTACTATTTGATTTCGTAACCATTGCCAATCATTGAATGATTATCAAAATTATTGGTCCGGTTGAGTTTATGGGCCAACTTTTCACAACAACTACAACAACAAAATATGCTATATTGTCAAACATCTCGAGGCCATAATACACACCAGTGAAAAGTCTGGACACACCTACTCATTCAAGAGTTTTTCTTTATTTTTACTATTTGCTATATTGTATAACAATAGTGAAGACATCAAAACTATGAAATAACACATACGGAATCATGTAGTAACCAAAAAACGCTAAACAAATGAAAATATATTTTAGATTTTAGATTCTTCAAAGTAGCCACCCTTTGCCTTGATGACAGCGTGGCAAGCTCTTGGAATTATCTCAACCAGTTTCACCTGGAATGCTTTTCCTTCACTCTGCCGTCCAACTCATCCCAAACCATCTCAATTGGGATGAGGTCGGGTGATTGTGGAGGCCAGGTCATCTGATGCAGCACTCCATCACTCTCTTTTTTGGTCAAATAGCCCTTACACAGCCTGGAGGTGTGTTGGGTCATTGTCCTGTTGAAAAACTAATGATAGTCCCACTAAGCTCAAATCGCTGCAGAATGCTGTGGTAGCCATTCTGGTTAAGTGTCCCTTGAATTCTAAATAAATCACCAACAGTGTCACGAGCAAAGCACCCCCACACCATCACACCTCCTCCTCCATGCTTCAAGGTGGGAACCACACATGCAGAGATCATCCGTTCACCTACTTAGCGTCTCCCAAAGACAAGACGGTTGGAACCAAAAATCTCAAATGTGAACTCATCAAACCAAAGGACAGATTTCCACCGGTCTAATGTCCATTGCTCGTATTTCTTGGCCCAAGCAAGTCTCTTCTTATTATTGGTGTCCTTTAGTAGTGGTTTCTTTGCATCAATTCAACCATGAAGGCCTGATTCACGCAGTCTCCTGAACAGTTGATGTTGAGATGTGTCTGTTACTTGAACTCTGTGAAGGATTTATTTGGGCTGCAATTTTTGAGGCTGGTAACTCTAATTGACTAATCCTCTGCAGCACAGGTAACTCTGGGTCTTCCTTTCCGGTGACAGTCCTCATGAGAGCCAGTTTCCTCATAGCGCTTGATGGTTTTTGCGACTGCACTTGAAGAAACTTTCAAAGTTCTTGAAATTTTCCGTATTGACTGACCTTCATGTCTTAAAGTAATGATAGACTGTCATTTCTCTTTGCTTATTTGAGCTGTTCTTGCCATAATATGGACTTGGCCTTTTATCAAGTAGGGCTATCTTCTGTATACCACCCCTACCTTGTCACAACACAACTGATTGTCTCAAATGCATTAAGAAGGATAGAAATTCCACAAATATGCTTTTAACAAGGCACACCTGTTAATTGAAATGCATTCCAGATGACTACCTCATGAAGCTGGTTGAGAGAATGCCAAGTGTGTGCAAAGCTGTCATCAAGGCAAAGGGTGGCTACTTTGAAGAATCTCAAATATAACATATATTCTGATTTGTTTAATACATGATTCCATATGTGCTATTTCATAGTTTTGATGTCTTCACCACTATTCTACAATGTAGAAAATAGTACAAATAAAGAAAAACCCTGTAATGAGTAGGTGTGTCCAAACCTTTGACTGGTACTGTATATAATATGCACGAAACAAAAATATAAACGCAACATGTAAATTGATGGTCCCATGTTTCATGAGCTGGAATAAAAGATCCCAGAAATGTTCCATATGCACAAAAAGCGTATTTATCTGACATTTTGTGAACAAATTTGTTTACATCCATGTTAGGGATTATTTTTCCTTTGCCAAGATAATCCATCTACCTGACAGGTGTGGCCTATCAACAAGCTGATTAAACAGCATGATCATCACACAGGTGCACCTTACGCTGGGGACAATTAAAGGCCACTCTAACATGTGCAGTTTTGTCACACAACACAATGCCACAGATATTTCAAGTTTTGCAATCTACAGGCCACAATCAACAGCCTGATCAACGCTATACGAAGGAGATGTGTCGTGCTGCATGTGGCAAATGGTGGTTACAGCTGATACTAACTGGTTTTCTGATCAATTTCATTCAGGGATCTGTGACCAACAGATGCATGTCTGTATTCCAAGTTTTGTGAAATACATAGATTAGGGCATAATTTATTTATTTCAATTGACGGATTTCTTTATATGAACTGTAACCAGTAAAATCTTTGAAATTATTGTATGTTGCGTTTATATTTTCATTCAGTTTATATAATATAATGACATTATGTCACACCCTGGCCTCTGTTATATTGATTTTCTTTATTAGTTTAGTTAGGTCAGGGTGTGACATGGGATGTTTGTGTGTTTTGTCTAGTTTAGGGTGTGTGTATTGTTTAGGGGGTTTTGTATAGTGTATGGGGTTGTGTTCAGTCGAGAGGTTTAGGAAAGTCTATGGTTGCCTGGTTTGGTTCTCAATCAGAGACAGCTGTTTATTGTTGTCTCTGATTGGGAGCCATATTTAAGGCAGCCATAGGCTTTAGGTGATTGTGGGTAATTGTCTATGTTCTATGTTGCATGTGTGCACTTAGTTCGTTTTAGCTTCACTTTTTTTTGTTCGTTTAGTAAGTGTTTGTTTTTCTTCATTAAAAGAAGATGGCTTTCTTTCACGCTGCGCCTTGGTCCACTCATTCGTCATATAATGGTCGTGACACATTAACTGTACTGTAGCATCTCTCATATGCACCCATTAAAACGCATAATTGTCATAGGAAAGCAGAGATAATTTGTGCAGGATTATAATACAGTATAGATACAAAATGCTTGGTTCACTTAAGTAACACGTTGCGTTCTAAACAGTAATCTCACATTGCACACAATGACATTACAGATCCCAATGACTGATCAGTGTTGCAAAATCTGATGGAAATTAACACAAACATGACTTGACATGACTTGCAGATGATATCTCAAGCAGAACTTCTCAACATCTCTGTTTATAAGGCCCTACATTTTCACTGAGAAGACACCTGAACTTTCTGAATACTTTTTTAGGAAGGCAGAGGTCATCTTCTCTCTGCTGACTTTGGTAAGGATATTTATGATTTTGGTGTTTTACTCATAACAAAGCTATGTATGCCACAAATAGATCAAATTGATTTGTACCTGTCGCTCTATAAACATTGTAGAAGTGAAATAATAATGCATATCTTTTGTATGGACTTATTTTATTGTGCATAAATCTGTGATATACTGTATATTCTGAGTAACACACTGTGTTGGTATAACTCTGTACATGAAAATAACTGCAGTGAGACCACCAGAGCACCACCATTGTCCAGGTCATCATGGGAGTCATGACTGTGTCTGTTCTTTTCTGTGCCCTCCTCACCTTCCTGGGGACCGAGGTGACTGGTGAGTGACAGCCATGCTTGAGCTCAATCCCATCTCCACTCCAGATACATAGAAACGTTTTTCCGTAATTTACTCTCAGGATTTTTTTGTTTGGTTCAATCTGTTATTGTGGTAATTATGCATGGAACATACAGCTTGCAGGGATCTGAAATATTTGTCTTCTCAGGGAGGTCTCCCCCATGGTATCCCAAATTATCCCAACCAGTGGAGAGATTTGCAAGAAGATCTGAACCAATTACAGATCCGTACCAGTGTCCATCTGGGTTTTCTCGACCCAACCATTTCTGGAGCACTTGTTACCGTTTCGACAGCAGTTTGAAGTCAATGTCTGCGGCAAATGTAAGTTTCATGACTGATGTTAACTGACATGCATCCCATTTAGAGTGATGATACGTGAGGTGGAAGATAGTTTGTTGTATTGTTCATCCTCAATATATGAATATGAATGAGATGGAACGCCTATATCAATTCAACTTTATGGATGATACAAATAAAGATAATGAATGAATATGAGAAGTCAATGTCATGCTCTTGCTTCCTCGTACAGAATGCATGCCGTCAAAGAGGTGGATCCCTTGCTTCTATCACCAACAGTAACGTGTACGAGTATGCTCTTTCCCTGGTAGAAGATGGATATATCTGGGTTCAGGGGAGCCATGAGGTAAAATACCCTATTCCTAGTCCCCAAAGCACTCTAATTTAATATTTATTTTGGTTACTACTGACTACTAATTAAATACTGATGTTAACTTTTCCCTTTTCTCCCTGGCAGTCTGGATTTCCCGATAAGAACTGGTTGAAAGGCTCTGTGCGTGACCAGAATGGAAAGCATGAGGGCTGCTTGGCATTGGTGAAATTTGGTGGTCAGTATCGCAAACATATTCTTAATTTGGTGACACTAAACAATAGGGGTCCGGTAAAATTACTTTTATAGGGACCACAGATTAACTGTATTCATATAGTTGTGCCACAACTGTCTGAACAAATGTGCTGTGGAACCCCACTTCGTGGAACCCCAAGTAGAATGATCTAAGGGCTGGATTCAATCCATATCGCAGAAGTACCGAGGAACATCTGCGTTAAAGCTCAATTTAAATGTAAACTCAATGTTCCCTTGTTCGCGGAGAATGCATTCATGGTAAATGCTTCATATGTCATCTCAATCAGAAATTACCTTTACATTTTAACTCGGATGTTCTGCGATACGTTCCACGATACTTCCATGATACGGATTGAATCCATCCCTAAGTTGTAAGTAGGTGTTCGGTGGGCAGGAGTGCAATGTCGATTCACTCCATAGTGGGTTTTTATAGCGGTAGAGGAGCTCCTCTGGTTAAATACAGAATGAGAAAGTTCTGTCATTTTCATCAGTCCCATTCAGTGAAGGGTCAACAGCCGTACCTGTTGTCTATGGTCATTGTTCTTCTGTTCTGCCTTGCCCTGAAACTCACAAGGACATTCTCCTTTACAGAAAAAACAGGTTTTGATGATATCAGCTGTTCCAGAATGGACAACACCGCGTTCACTCTCTGCGAGATAGAAACTTCTTCATTCTTAGTGTAAAGAAGGCCAAACAGAGAGTGCATTTTGACAATACTCTCTGATTTTCTTTTTCTACTATCGCACCAAATTTTTCTGAATTGACTAAGTCTAATACTTAGAGACAATATCATGAAAAGTGATGTAATGGCTACAGATTCATACATAATGATACATTGATTCAATTGTATTTCACGTGGCCTTTCTTTCTACTGAAAATAATAGTCTGGTTTTGCAATGGAATTGTCACTGTAGTATTCTGGAAGCTATCTTTAAGATACTGTCCCAAACATGTGGGTACATACAAAAAGGTTTGGTTCCCTTACAATCCCATTTCAAGATGAATTATATAATTACGAACACATACAGTTATTCTCAATACTTACTCTAACAGTGGAAATAGTCTATATCCATTATATCTGGAATATCTATTGAATTTGTGAAATTGTTGTGTCATGTACATCCCTCCTTGCTTCCTTGCATATCTTTTTGAATAAAAACATTCAGCATCACCCTGTCTCAGCATGATCAACTTATATCACTGTAAAATAAACAACATCAATCAATAGGGTCATCTCAACCAGCAGCACTTACATAAATAGTATGTGCACTATCTATTCATATTTTATTGATCATATTTGTTAACATTATTATAAAGTGTTATGATTGTTTTTAATGTCTGTGTTTTTGCATGTACATTGATTGATTAATCTTATGCTACACAGAGATAAATAGCATACATTTTTCTAAACAAATCCAATCAGTTAGTTAGATTTATTGCACCTGTTACTGAAATGGTTGTTCCAGTTTAAATGGTTTAGGTAGTCTTCTTATCAACTTTCCTAACCCTGACAGTCATTCCAAATGCAGGTTGCAGGTTAATAAAAATTCAAACTATTGGATGTCCTAACCTTGGCCGGATTCCAATAGGAATTACACTTCTCTTTGCAAGCCAGTATAATGTGACTTGCAGGCCTGATGTGGCCTGTAAAGCAGGAGTTTCCTAAAACCACTGCGGTAGGGTAAAATGAGGTCATCAACGTAAGTTCGGATGATATATGTATTGTAATGTTGTAGAGTTACATTTTAATGATAGCATTCACCTAGGTACTCATTTGTTGCGTGTTTGAATCTCCTCATAAAACTTGAGATATCTGTGGCATTGTGTTGTGTGACAGAGCTGCACATTTTAGAGTGGCCTTTTATTGTCCCCAGCACAAGGTGCAACTGTGTAATGATCATGCTGTTTAATCAGCTTCTTGATATGCCACACCTGTCAGGTGGATGGATTATCTTGGTTTAGGAAAAATGCTCACTAACAGGGATATGAACACATTTGTGCATACAATTTGAGATAAATACGTTTTTGTGTGTATGGAACATTTCTGGGATTTTACATTTATATTTTTGTTCAGTGTCAAATCTGCTTACTCATGTTAGCTAGTAAAATAAATACTTTTAAATGTTTCATTTTTAACTAGTTTTAATTAAAAAAAGGTATTTATTTCTACATATTCATATGCTATTCTTCACCTTGAAATTGGGAAGTATGATCAGTGGAGGCTAGGTTTTGTAGTAGATCAGTGGAAAAAGGTTAAATTCCATAAAAGGCAACAAAATGTAAGAATTGTGCCAGGGGTTTTACTGTACATTTCCAATAGTCACAGTGTGCATGTCAACATTACAGGGTTGCTTAACTTCAGAACCTTATCTGGACCTGATCACAGGTCAGTTAAGGACATTGGTTGCTACGACTTTAGTTTCGAACAGCATTACTATATCTGTATTACTCTTTATCATCTTTGAAAATTATTCAATGTATCGTCCTACATTTGTTCATTAAGGCAGGTAAAACTGTCACGTTCTGACCATAGTTCTTGTGTGTTTTGCTTGTTTTAGTGTTGGTCAGGACGTGAGCTGGGTGGGCATTCTATGTTGTGTGTCTAGTTTGTCTGTTTCTATGTTTGGCCTAATATGGTTCCCAATCAGAAGCAGGTGTTTTGTGTTGTCTCTGATTGGGAATCATATTTAGGTGGCTTGTTTTGTGTTGGGGTTTGTGGGTGGTTGTTTCCCGTCTTTGTGTTTTCTCTGCACCAGATAGGGCTGTATATTTTTTTTATTTTGTATTGTTGTAAGTGTTCACTGTTTTCATCTATTAAACAAGTTGAGCACTGGCTACGCTGCGTGTTGGTCCGATCCCTGCTACACCTTCTCTTCTCTTGAAGAGGAGGAAGGCTGCCGTTACAAAAACTAATGTTTTAACTTTGAAGAAGTTTTCCGGGACACTAGTGGTCATATTTGGTCTCTTAGGCTACTGTTCATTCTGTGTAATATTACATAACTATCCATGCAAGTCTGGTAAGGTGCTACAGCACAAATGCAGGTGAAAAATGGGAGGAACAATGTAAGAACAGAAAACTGATGGGTGCTTACTATTTGAAATCTGTGAACCTTGCTAATTATTGAATGATTATCGATTATTAATTCCGTTGAGTTTATGGGCTCAGTTTTCACAACAATAACAAGAACAAAATATGTTATATTGTCAAACATCTTGGGCCTTAATACCCACTATATAATACCCATTAAACGTGATCATTTTCATAAGAAGCAGAGATCATTTGTGCAGGCAGTATAGATACAAAATGCTTTGTTCAGTCAAGTAACACATTGCATTCTAAACATTAAAGTCACATTGTACACAATGACATTACAGATCCCAATGACTGCTTAGTGTTGCAAAATCTGATGGAAATTAACACAAACATGACTTGACATGACTTGCAGATGATATCTCGAGCAGAACTTCTCCAAACCTCTGTTAATAAGGCCCTACATTTTGAATGAGAAGACACCTGAATTTTCTGTCTATTTTAGGAAGGCAGAGGTCATCTTCTCTCTGACTTTGGTAAGGATCTTTATAATTTTGGTGTTTTACTCATAACAAAGCTATGAATGCCAGAAACTTGATTTGTACTTGTCACTCTCAAAATGATGTAGAAGTGAAATAATAATGCATATATTTTGTATGGACTGATTTATACATAGTTATATAGTTTCTGAGTACACACTGTTGGTATAACTCTGTACATGAAAAGAACTGCAGTGAGACCACCAGAGCACCACCATTGTCCAGGTCATCATAGGAGTCATAACTGTGTCTGTTCTTTTCTGTGCCCTCCTCACCTTCCTGGGGACCGAGGTGACTGGTGAGTGACAGCCATGCTTGAGCTCAATCCCATCTCCACTCCAGATACATAGAAACGTTTTTCCGTAATTTACTCTCAGGATTTTTTTGTTTGGTTTAATCTGTTATTGTGGTACTTATTCATGCAACATACAGCTTGCAGGGATGTGAAATATCTGTCTTCTTCTCAGGGAGGTCTCCACCAGGGTATCTGGGATTAGCTGCACCAGTGGAGAGATTTGTCAGAAGGCCCCCACCATGGCCAAATCAGAACCCATGTCCTCCAGGGTTTTCTCGACCCAACCATTACTGGCAAACTTGCTACCTTTTCAACATTTATTCCTTATTCCTGGAGTACTCTAATTTAATATTTATTTTTATTAGTCAAGGACCTTAGCTACTACTGGCCACCAAGTAGATGCTGACATTGACTTTTCCCTTTTCTTCCTGACAGTCTGGATTTCCCCAGAAGAACTGGATGAGAGGTTCTCAGCGTAACATGAATGGACAGAGTGAGGACTGCTTGGCACTGCTGAAAATCAATGGTCAGTAACATAAACTCACAACCGTCTGGACAAATATACTGTACAACCTTTCTGGAACCCCAAGTATAAGGATCTGTGGTCTGTAGATGTTGGGTGAGCAGGAGTACAATTGAATGTCAATTCACTCCATCGTGGGGTTTATAGCTGTAGAGGAGCTCTGGTTAAATACAGAAATAGACAATTCTGTCATTTTCATTGGCCGCTTTCAGTGAAGGGTAAGCAGTACCTTTTTTCTGTCTTGCCCTGCAACTCACAAGGACATTCTCCTCTACAGGTGAAGCAGACTTTGATGACATCGTCACCTCTGCCAAAACTCTCTGCAAGATTCATACTTCAATGGACTGACTTTTCGTAGGAGTCCGAACAGAGAGTGCAAAAGGTGTTTTGCCAATACTATCTGATTTTCTTTTTCGAGTATCGCACAAAATTGTTCTGAGTTTGATTTAAGTTGAGTTCTTAGAGACAATATAATGAAGGGTGACGCAATGGCTACAGATACATACATAATGATACATTGATTCAATTGTATTTTTGAAAGCAGAGTAAACACTTGAGAAAACAAGGGATACAAAGAATATTTGAAAGCACGCGCTTCCACACAGGTGTGGTTCCTGAGTTAATTAAGCAATGAACATCCCATCATGGTTAGGGTCATGTATAAAATGCTGGGCAGGCCGATATTTTGGCTACCATGGTTATGCCCCCATAGAATCCACAGGGCATGAATGGTCACTGAATCGTTTGATGAACATGAAAATGATATAAACCATATGTCATGGCCGTCTCAGTCAACAGATCTCAACGCAACTGTAACGCTTCTCGATGGCTGAAGGAAAAGTGGACCAAGGTGCAGCGTTTAAAGTGTTCATGATTTAATCCAAAAAAACAAATCGAACAAAAACAACAAACAGGAGAACGAAAGCGAAACAGTTCTGTCTGGTGCAGACACAAAAACAGAAAACAACTACCCACAAAACACAGGTGGGAAAAGGCTACCTAAGTATGGTTCTCAATCAGAGACAACGATAACAGCTGCCTCTGATTGAGAACCACACCCGGCCAAACACACAGAAATAGAAAACATAGAACACAAAACATAGAATGCCCACCCCAACTCACGCCCTGACCAAACCAAAATAGAGACATAAAAAGGATCTCTAAGGTCAGGGCGTGACAGCAACTGAACACTTATTGGAGATTTGGGAGCGGTGCCCGAGACAGCTTTTTCCACCACCATCAACAAAACACAAACTGATGTAAATTCTCGTGGAAGAATGATGTCGCATCCCTCCAATAGAGTTCCAGACACTTGTAGAATCTATGCCAATGTGCATTGAAGCTCATGGTGGCTTGTGGTGGTCCAACACCCTGTTAAGATACTTTATGTAGGTGTTTCCTTTATTTGGACAGTTACCTTTCAATACATAATAATACTTTGATTCAATTATATTTTGGGTGGTCTTTTTTTAATTGAAAATGATTGTCAAGTTTTGCAATGGAATTATCACTATACAGATGTGGGATCTGAATTTGATCATTATTTTCTTGCTGATGAAATGCAACTTGTTGTGCATACAAGGTTTTTAAAGGCTTTTAAAATTTGTAATTTCCACTTTAAAATGTCAGACTTGATTAGCCCTAAAAAAATATGTATCAACTCCTACAAAAAAATGGCCTTTAATTATAATCCACATAATAATTAACATTTCTTGTTGCTTCAGGATCATTTTCCTGCTGTAACAAACTGTCTCAAATGAAGATCTTACATCAGAATTCTGGAAGTGATCGTTAAGATTCAGTAACAACCATTTACAGTTGAAGTCGGAAGTTTACATACCCTTAGGTTGGAGTCATTAAAACTCGTTTTTCAACCACTCCACAAATTTCTTGTTAACAAACTATATTTTTGGCAAGTCGGTTAGGACATCTACTTTGTGCATGACACAAGTAATTTTTGCATGACACAAGTAATTGTTTACAGACGGATTATTTCACTTATAATTCACTGTATCACAATTCCAGTGGGTCAGAGCTCTACATACACTAAGTTGACTGTGCCTTTAAACAGCTTGGAAAATTCCAGAAAATTATGTCATGGCTTTAGAAGCTTCTGTTAGGCTAATTGACATAATTTGAGTCAATTGGAGGTGTACCTGTGGATGTATTTCAAGGCCTACCTTCAAACGCAGTCTGTCTTTGCTTGACATCATGGGAAGATCCAAAGAAATCAGCCAAGACCTCAGAAAACAATTGTAGACCTCCACAAGTCTGGTTCATCCTTAGGAGCAATTTCCTAACGCCTGAAGTTACCATGTTCATCTGTACAAACAATAGTACGCAAGTATAAACACCATGGGACCACGCAGCCGTCATACCGCTCAGGAAGGAGACACATTCTGTCTCCTAGAGATTTACATACTTTGGTGCGAAAACTGCAAATCAATCCCAGAACAACAGCAAAGTAGCTTGTGAAGATCCTGGAGTAAACAGGTACAAAAGTATCTATATCCACAGTAAAATGAGTCCTATATCGACATAACCTGAAAGGCCACTCAGCAAGGAAGAAGCCACTGCTCCAAAACCACCATAAAAAAAACAGATTACGGGTTGGCAACTGCACATGGGGACAAAGGTCATACTTTTTGGATAAATGTCCTCTGGTCTGATGAAACAAAAATATAACTGTTCGGCCATAATGACCATTGTTATGTTTGGAGGAAAGAGGGGGAGGCTTGCAAAGCCGAAGAACACCATCCCAACCGTGAAGCACGGGGGGTGGCAGCATCATGTTGTGGGCCTGCTTTGCTGCAGGAGGGACGGGTGCACTTCACAAAATAGATGGCATCATGAGGTAGGAAAATTATGTGGATATATTGAAGCAACATCTAAAGACATCAGTCAGGAAGTTAAAGCTTGGTCGCAAATGTGTCTTCCAAATGGACAATGACCCCAAGCATACTTCCAAAGTTGTGGCAAAATGGTTTAAGGACAACAAAGTCAAGGTATTGGAGTGGCCATCACAAAGCCCTGACCTCAACCCTAGAGAATATAGAACATTTGTGGGCAGAACTGAAAAAGCGTGTGCGAGCAAGGAGACCTACAAACCTGACTCAGTTACACCAGCTCTGTTCGGAGGAATGGGCCAAAATTCACCCAACTTATTGTGGGAAGCTTGTGGAAGGCTACCCGAAATGTTTGACCCAAGTTCAACAATTCAAAGGTTACTAATTGAGTGTACGTAAACTTCTGACCCACTGGGAATGTAATGAAAGAAATAAAAGCTGAAATAATGCATTCTCTCTCCTATTATTCTGACATTTCACATTCTTAAAATAAAGTGGTGATCCTAACTGACCTAAGACAGGGAATTTTTACGAGGATTAAATGTTAGGAATTATGAAAAACTGAGTTTAAATGTATTTAGCTAAGGTGTATGTAAACTTCCGACTTCAACTGTATATATATATATATATATATATATATATATATATATATATTGTGGCACACAAGCCACCTGGGGGAAACTCGTGAAGGCCTGGTGACAGACAGAGTCTACATCACACGGCGATGGCTACCTCTGCTGGATGTGCCAGGTCACGACGGGTCCTCCGGCCAGGACTAATTGGGGCTAATTGAGGTTGGTGAGTAATCAAGGGGCTGATTGCTCACCAGCCAGCAGGGCAGCACACAGGAGGGTTGGAGGTAGACCTTGGAGGACCTCTTGGGAGCCGTGGAGATGGACCAGAATACTGAAGCCCTGTTCACGGGGACGCATGCCAAGTCCGAGAGCCGTGGAAGGGGATGGAAGGACAACCCCACCATCGTGCTCCGCTATCTAACAGTCAGCTGGGCTAAAGGACTGCAGCCGGGGAGAGTCGACCTGCTGCTGACGACTCCAGGTTGATGGAGACCAAGGGAGATGTTTTGAGTGTGGCACCCGGGGTCGACGGTCACGACACCCACGCTCTGTTGGATTCCGGGAGTGTAGTAACGCTCGTACAAGCGAGCCTTGTAAGAGGAGGCGCGCTTGTACGAGTAGATCTGCTCGTCATCGTGACGCCACAAGGGAGCTGTCAGATGGTGGTGGGTGCCGTACCTGAGATGCTCTCCTTTTGGGACTAGATTGTGGGACGAGATTGTCCGCTGTTTCCGGCACTGTGGCGGCAGGAGCTGGGAAAAAGAGTACGAGCCGGCGACAAACGAGAGCGGGGAAGGACCGTCGCCTGCGCGGCACGGAAGCAAGCAATTGCCAACCCCGTGTCTACGGACCCGGAGTCGGGGTTCGAGGGGACGCAGGAACAAACTTCAACTGGTGAATAACCGGAGGAGGAGCCCATGCTCCACCTCCTCGATTTCGAGGGACCCGCTGAGACACCTGCCCTGAGCCCCCTGAGAGGACAGTTTGGGACCGCCCAGTGGGAGGATCTGAACTTGAAAGCCGCCGCAGCCTGAGTGATAGCGGTGGATGGTTAGCTTCTTCCGGGGGTGAGTGACTGGAGATACCCCCATTTCCAAATAAAACATAACCTGTTGTATCAGGTGTTGAAAAAACAGGGGTACTTCGAGAGGTGCTGTTGCTGCCTTCCGTTACGTCGGAATTGTTCTTCAGCTGGCCCACACCCTTTTGCTGGGGGTGCACCTGGGAATGTAGAAGACTCTGGAACGGATCGCCGCCCGGTTCCACTTGCCCGGGATGAGGCGGGCCGTGGAATATCCTGAACGAGATCTTGACCGACAAAGGTACCGAGTTCATGTCCTGTCTAATGAAAGATTTGTGTGCTCTTCTACAGATAAAGCATAGATGGATGGGCTCGTCGAACGATTCAATAAGACGCTCAAACAAATGATGCGGAAGGTCATCGAGCGGGATGGGAAGAAATGGGACCAGCTACCACCCCACCTAATGTTCTTGATCCGAGAAGTCCCCCAGGCCTCCACTGGGTTTTCCCCTTTTGAACTCCTCTACGGGCGGAGACCACGCAGCCTACTGGATCACGCCAAGGAGGTGTGGGAAGCCCAGCAGACCCCCTTACGCAGCGTGGTGGAACATGTATAGATGATGCGGGAGAGGATAACAGCCATATGGCCAGTGGTAAGGGAACATATGAAGAAGTTCCAGAACGCCCAAACCAAGGTCTACAATCGGGTACTCAGCCCGTGAGTTCCATGTGGGTGACAATGTGCTAGTTTAAATCCCCACCGCAGAAAGTAAGTCCCTGGCAACATGGCACGGGCCTTACGAGGTGACAGAGAAGCTTGAACCCGTAAATGAGCACGTACAGCAGCCGGGGAGACAGAAACCCCAACAGATTTACCACATGGAGAGATGGAATGTGAGGACAGTCTTGGCTGTGTTGTGGTCAAAACACGGGACGTCAACGGGACCAGTGGTGGTCCCGAGAAATGAACACCACTTCCGCACCTGGCACGGTGAAAGGTACGAAAGAGGCCATACCGGATCCCGAGGCTCGAAGGAAGGCCGGGAAGCAGGAGGTGGAGGCTATGCTGAGGATGGGGGTCATTGAGGAGTCCCGCAGCGAACAGTGCAGCCCCAGACGGTAGTCTGCGTTTCTGCAATGACTTCCCGGAGGTGATCATCAGTTTGTTTGTTGCCTATCCCATGCTGAGGGTGGACAAACTCATTGACCATTTAAGAAAGGCCTGGTACATCAGCATCTTGGACCTGACCAAGGGATATTGGCAGGTACCCTTGGCAGCCTCCTCCCGGGAGAAGACGGCATTCTCGACACCGGACGGCTTATAACAATACCGGGTCCTCCCATTTGGACTCCATGGAGCCCCACCCACGTTCCAGCGCCTGATGGACTGATTCCTCCGACCCCACCAACAGCATGCATCAGCCTGTTTGGAGGACATCATCATCCAAAGCCAAAGTTGGGAAGAGCACCTGACGCGCATCCAGGCGGTACTGGATGGGCTCAGGCAAGCTGGGTTGACAGCGAGTCCCAAGAAATGCAAGCTGGGGTTTCGAGGAGGTAGAGTACCTGGGGTATTTGATCGGACAGGGGAACGTCAAGCACCAGGAGAGAAAGGTCCAGGCAGTTCGTAACTGGCCTGTCCGCCACACCAAGACACAGGTCAAGTCCTTCCTGGGGCAGGCGGGATAGTATAGCCGGTTTATCCCCAACTTTGCGGCTATAGCCTCCCCTCTTACCGATGTGACTAGGGCCCGCTTCCCGAAAACAGTGAGGTGGTCGGATGAGGCTGAAGCGGCGTTCAGGCAACTGAAGGAACCCCTGTGCTCCCATCTGATTCTCATGACGCCCAATTTCCAGGTACCAATGCTGGTGCAGACGGATGCCTGCGACACAGGACTAGGGGCCATCCTGTCCCAGGTACACGATGGGGAGGAACACCCCATCATATACATAAGCCGGAAGTTGATACTTTGAGAAAAGACGTACTCGATTGTCGATTAAGAGTGTCTAGCGGTGAAGGGTCACAGACCATGCTCCCCTGGTATGGATGGCCAGGGGAAAGGACATGAACGATCGAGTCACCAGGTCATTCTTGTCCCTTCAACACTTCTCTTTTTCTGTTGTCCACAGGTCAGGGGCGAATCATGGGAACTAGGATGCCCTATTGAGAAGGGAGATGTACATCGACGTACATTGATTAAGGTTGGGGAGTAATCAAGGGGCTGATTGCTCACCAGCCGTACAGGGCGCATAAAGCTGCCAGGAGACCACTACTAAAGGTCCCCAATAATAAGAGGAGACTTGCTTGGGCCAAGAAACACGATCAATGGACATTAGACCAGTGGAAATCCAACCCTTGGTCTGATGAGTCCAAATTTGAGATTTTTGGTTCCAACTGCTGTGTCTTTGTGAGACACATAGTAGGTGAACAGATGATCTTCGCATGTGTGGTTCCCACCGTGAAGCATGGAGGAGGAGGAGGTGTGATGTTGTGGGGTGCTTTGCTGGTGACACTGTCAGGGATTTATTTAGAATTCAATGCACACTTAACCAGCATGGCTACCACAGCATTCTGCAGCGATACGCCATCCCATTAGGTTTGCACTTAGTGGGACTATCATTTGTTTTTCAACAGGACAATGTCCCAACACAACAGGCTGTTTAAGGGCTATTTGACAAATAAGGAGAGTGATGGAGTGTTGCATCAGATGACCTGTTCGCCACAATCACCCAACCTCAACCCAATTGAGATGGTTTGGGATGAGTTGGATGGTAGTGTGAAGGAAAAGCAGCCAACGAGTGCTCAGCATATGTGAGAACTCCTTGAAGACGGTTGGAAAAGCATTCCAGTTGAAGCTGGTTGACAGAATACCAAGAGAGTGCAAAGCTGTCATCAAGGCAAAGGGTGGCTACTTTGAAGAATGTCAAATATAAAATAAATGTTGATTTGTTTAACACTTTTTTGCTTACTACATGATTCCATATGTGTTATTTCATAGTGTTGATGTCTTTACTATTATTCTACAATGTAGAAAATAGTAAAACAAAGAAAAACCCTGTAATGAGTAGGCGTGTCCAAACTTTTGACTGGTACTGTATATATAGCCTATGTAAAAGAAGATAATCTTAGACCTAACCACAGAGAGATATGCCGGTGGCATGCTACGACACTTACATGCATTTTTTATGTCAAATGGCTATTGTGTCTGCTGTACAGATACAGTATATGTAGGCTCGGCACTAATTTATGTGCTCTTTGATGGCAAATGGTGCCAGGAGCACAAGGAAGACAAAGGACAATGCCAAAGGACTAATCAGCCCCTCCCCGCTCTGAGGGGACACAATATATATTTGTTACAACATCTAGAGGACTGACTATGATAGAATAATTATATAGTATCCATGTTTGGTAGCTGACGATAAGTCTAGTGCTATCTATATGGATGTATTTTCTCTGTGGTGAACTCTAAATTACTCTCAATAAGGTTTTATTGTCCTTTCAGGAATTCTGTCTCATTTACACTGGTCTCACCCTCCACACAAGTTCTTAGATGCTTTGACTCCTTGTGGAGATTGGGCCTTGGTGGTCAGCTTACACTGTACACTTGGTATCGTTTTGGTGGTAGGTTTTGGCTTGAAAGGTTACACCTTCAGATGTTGCAAATGGAATTACATGCCTTCATTTCCTAGGCTTCGAGGCCTCTGGCCTAGTAAGCATATTTTTGTCCATGCTTTGCCTTGTAAGTTAACCTTAGAATCTATTTGTCTAGAATAATGCTTTGTTAATTTCTGTATTGCCTTCTAACCTAAGTTTTCTCTTGTATGTGAATCAATTCATTTTACAAAGGTATTAAATAATACTTACTTTGATATTCTCTTCTCATGACCATTCCTTGATGTTAGCCAGCTAAACACATAATACTTGCACATGGTTCAACTGTAGTGTCTTGCATATTGCTAATTATTTTCATAGAATCAGATAAAAAATTGAATATTATAAGTCGTATGTGAGGTATAATATCATATATACTGTACATAAACATGTCAAATATTACTACCCACTACATATAGACGTACTGTAAGGACCTGATGCTGGACAGGAGAAGAAGGTACGGGGAGTCAGACATTTATTAGCGAATAGACATAGAACACAACAGGAACAGCGTCAGCACACGGGTTAACAAGAACATGAGACAATTATTCCCGAAGCCGGGAACAGAGCTTTGGAACAGACAGATATAGGGAAGGTAATAACACAAGTAATTGAGTCCAAGTGAGTCCGGTGATCAAATCAAATCAAATTTTATTTGTCACATACACATGGTTAGCAGATGTTAATGCGAGTGTAGTGAAATGCTTGTGCTTCTAGTTCCGACCGTGCAGTAATAACCAACGAGTAATCTAACCTAACAATTTCACAACAGCTACCTTATACACACAAGTGTAAAGGGATGAAGAATATGTACATAAAGATATATGAATGAGTGATGGTACAGAACGGCATAGGCAAGATGCAGTAGTTGGTATCGAGTACAGTATATACATATGAGATGAGTAATGTAGGGTATGTAAACATTATATTAAGTAGCATTGTTTAAAGTGGCTAGTGATATATTTTTTACATTAATTTCCATTATTAAAGTGGCTGGAGATGAGTCAGTATGTTGGCAGCAGCCACTCAATGTTAGTGGTGGCTGTTTAACAGTCTGGTGGCCTTGAGATAGAAGCTGTTTTTCAGTCTCTCGGTCCCTGCTTTGATGCACCTGTACTGACCTCGCCTTCTGGATGATAGCGGGGTGAACAGGCAGTGGCTCGGGTGGTTGTTGTCCTTGATGATCTTTATGGCCTTCCTGTGACATCGGGTGGTGTAGGTGTCCTGGAGGGCAGGTAGTTTGCCCCCGGTGATGTGTTGTGCAGACCTCACTACCCTCTGGAGAGCCTTACGGTTGTGGGCGGAGCAGTTGCCGTACCAGAACAGTGATACAGCCCGACAGGATGCTCTCGATTGTGCATCTGTAGAAGTTTGTGAGTGTTTTTGGTGACAAGCCGAATTTCTTCAGCCTCCTGAGGTTGAAGAGGCGCTGCTGCGCCTTCTTCACAACGCTGTCTGTGTGGGTGGACCAATTCAGTTTGTCCGTGATGTGTACGCCGAGGAACTTAAAACTTACTACCCTCTCCACTACTGTCCCGTCGATGTGGATAGGGGGGTGCTCCCTCTGCTGTTTCCTGAAGTCCACAATCATCTCCTTTGTTTTGTGGACGTTGAGTGTGAGGTTATTTTCCTGACACCACACTCCGAGGGCCCTCACCTCCTCCCTGTAGGCCATCTCGTCGTTGTTGGTAATAAAGCCTACCACTGTAGTGTCGTCCGCAAACTTGATGATTGAGTTGGAGGCGTGCATGGCCACGCAGTCTTGGGTGAACAGGGAGTACAGGAGAGGGCTCAGAACGCACCCTTGTGGGGCCCCAGTGTTGAGGATCAGCGGGGTGGAGATGTTGTTACCTACCCTCACCACCTGGGGGCGGCCCGTCAGGAAGTCCAGTACCCAGTTGCACAGGGCGGGGTCGAGACCCAGGGTCTCGAGCTTGATGACGAGTTTGGAGGGTACTATGGTGTTAAATGCTGAGCTGTAGTCGATGAACAGCATTCTCACATAGGTATTCCTCTTGTCCAGATGGGTTAGGGCAGTGTGGTTGCGATTGCGTCGTCTGTGGACCTATTTGGGCGGTAAGCAAATTGGAGTGGTTCTAGGGTGTCAGGTAGGGTGGAGGTGATATGGTCCTTGACTAGTCTCTCAAAGCACTTCATGATGACGGAAGTGAGTGCTACGGGGCAATAGTCATTTAGTTCAGTTACCTTAGCTTTCTTGGGAACAGGGACAATGGTGGCCCTCTTAAAGCATGTGGGAACAGCAGACTGGGATAAGGATTGATTGAATATGTCCGTAAACACACCAGCCAGCTGGTCTGCGCATGCTCTGAGGACGCGGCTGGGGATGCCGTCTGGGCCTGCAGCCTTGCGAGGGTTAACACGTTTAAATGTTTTACTCACATCGGCTGCAGTGAAGGTAGCGGCCCGTGTCAGTGGCACTGTATTGTCCTCAAAGGGGGCAAAAAAGTTATTTAGTCTGTCTGGGAGCATGACATACACCACCCTATGTCACAGGAAAAACAGCTTCTATCTCAAGGCCATCAGACTGTTAAACAGTCTGATGCTAACATTTAGCGGCCGCTGCCAACATACTGACTCAACTCCAGCCACTTTAATAATGGGAATTGATGGAAATTATGTAAAAATGTACCACTAGCCACTTTAAACAATGCCACTTAATATAATGTTTACATACCCTACATTACTCATCTCATATGTATATGTATATACTGTACTCTAGATCATCTACTGCATCTTGCCATCTTTATGTAATACATGTATCACTAGCCACTTTAAACTATGCCACTTTATGTTTACATACCCTACATTACTCATCTCATATGTATATACTGTACTCTATACCATCTACTGCATCTTGCCTATGCCGTTCTGTACCATCACTCATTCATATATCTTTATGTACATATTCTTTATCCCTTTACACTTGTGTGTATAAGGTAGTAGTTGTGGAATTGTTAGGTTAGATTACTTGTTGGTTATTACTGCATTGTCGGAACTAGAAGCACAAGCATTTCGCTACACTCGCATTAACATCTGCTAACCATGTGTATGTGACAAATAAAATTTGATTTGATTTGATTTGATGACATCCTTGTCCGCGACGGGGCTGGTTTTCTTTTTGTAATCCGTGATTGACTGTAGACCCTGCCACATACCTCTTGTGTCTGAGCCGTTGAATTGCGACTCTACTTTGTCTCTATACTTACGCTTAGCTTGTTTGATTGCTTGAGGGAATAGCTACACTGTTTGTATTCGGTCATGTTTCCAGTCACCTTGCCCTGGTTAAAAGCAGTGGTTCGCGCTTTCAGTTTCGTGCGAATGCTGCCATCAATCCACGGTTTCTGGTTTGGGAATGTTTTAATCGTTGCTGTGGGTACGACATCGTCAATGCACTTTCTAATGAACTCGCTCTCCGAATCAGCGTATTCGTCAATGTTGTTGTTGGACGCAATGCGGAACATATCCCAATCCACGTGATCGAAGCAGTCTTGAAGCGTGGAATCAGATTGGTCGGACCAGCGTTGAACAGACCTGAGCGCGGGAGCTTTTTGTTTTAGTCTCTGTCTGTAGGCTGGAAGCAACAAAATGGAGTTGTGGTCAGCTTTTCTGAAAGGAGGGCGGGGGAGGGCTTTATATGCGTTGCGGAAGTTAGAATAACAATGATCCAGGGTTTTACCAGCCCTGGTAGCACAATCGATATGCTGATAGAATTTAGGAACACTGATGCACGTGACGGGGGGGAAGGCAGGTGTGCGTACTGATGGTGGCTTGAGTGCATAATGCTGGGAATTCTGGCGCCCTCGAGCGCCAGGGGGAAGAAGAGAGGGAGCAGGCGTGACAGCACCTACTAGGGCGTGGAAGTGCGACTAGCTGGCTAGGCACCCCCGGTTCCATCGGCAGCGGCCCAGAACCAACGTCACCACCAACCGGAACGCCAATACTCCCCGATGCTTTGTGTGATGCCTTCGGGATTCTGCAAGGATCTGACGCCGGAGATGAGAAGCAGGTACGGGGAGTCAAACATTTATTCAGGAACAGACATAGAACAGCGTCAGCACACGAGTTAACAAGGGCATATGACTAACAATCCCGAAGCCGGGAACAGAGCTTGGGAACAGACAGATACAGGGAAGGTAATGACACAAGTAATTGAGTCCACGTGAGTCCCTCGAGCGCCAGGGGGAGGAAGAGCGGGAGCAGGCGTGACACGTACAGAAAGAGGGTAATTCGTAAATTTACAATCAGAATATTTTTTTGTATAAAGATAAACATTATGTTTTTAGATTATAAGAGTAATTGTTGGAGGCCTGAAACAGTCTTTCTCACCTCAAGTTCAACTGTCAGTCAGTATGAGCGCCGGGGCGCACTGCCTTCATATCATAGGCCTACAGTAGCTAAAGCTTAATAATAGCTACACCACACCAAACCTTCACAAATGTTTCTAAACTTTATTAGGGTAATATCAAAAACTAAGTCGAACCATTGTTTACAGGGAAAATACGAGCAGAAGAGCAAATGTAACTAGGGATAAAATGCACTGCCCTGCCCTCCCCAAAAAACACATTCCTGCCCAAAGCCCCCCCAAAAGCTTGACAATGTAACGGCTGTCGTTGGTGAAAGGAGAGGAGGACCAAAATGCAGCGTGGTACGTGTCCATAATTAGATTAAAAAAGAACGAATACAAAATACAAAAAGAACAAGAGAATCAAAAGGAAACCAGAAACAGTCCCGAGTGGTGCAAATACTGAAACGGAAAACAACTACCCACAACCCATAGTGGGAAAACAGGCTACCTAAGTATGATTCTCAATCAGAGACAACGATCGACACCTGCCTCTGATTGAGAACCATACTAGGCCAAACACATAGAACTATAACATATAGAACAAAACATAAAAACAACATAGAATGCCCACCCCAACTCACGCCCTGACCAAACTAAAATAAAGACATAAACAAGGAACTAAGGTCAGAACGTGACAGACAACCCTCCACTATCGTAGACCACCCCTCCCCCCAGTAAATTGAGATCTGTCCCTTATGCATATCGTCCATTGCTTATTACAAGTAATTCCATGACAAAACTCCATTACAAAAAATGCACACTACAAATGTTTTATAGGATTGAGGTCAGGGCTTTGTGATGGCCACTCCAATACCTTTACTTTGTTGTCCTTAAGCCATTTTGCCACAACTTTGGAAGTATGCTTGGGGTCATTGTCCATTTGGAAGACCAATTTGCAACCAAGCTTTAACTTCCTGACTGATGTCTTGAGATTTTGCTTCAATATATCTACATAATTTTCATCCCTCATGAGGCTATCTATTTTGTGAAGTGCACCAGTCCCTCCTGCAGCAAAGCAGGGCCACAACATGATGCTGCCACCCCCGTGCTTCACGGTGGGATGGTGTTCTTCGGCTTGCAAGCCTCCCCCTTTTTCCTCCAAACATAACGATGGTCATTATGGCCAAACAGTTCTATTTTTGTTTCATCAGACCAGAGGACATTTCTCCAAAAAGTACGATCTTTGTTCCCATGTGCAGTTGCAAACCGTAGTCTGGCTTTTTTTATGGCAGTTTTGGAGCAGTGGCTTCTTCCTTGCTGAGCGGCCTTTCAGGTTATGTCGACATAGGACTCATTTTACTGTGGATATAGATACTTTTGTACCTGTTTCCTCCAGCTTCGTCACAAGGTCCTTTGCTGTTGTTCTGGGATTGATTTGCACTTTTCGCGCCAAAGTACGTTCATCTCTAGGAGACAGAACGCATCTCCTTCCTGAGCAGTATGATGGCTGCGTGGTCCCATGGTGTTTATACTTGTGTACCATTGTTTCTACAAATGAACGTGGTGACTTCAGGCGTTTGGAAATTGCTCCCAAGGATGAACCAGACTTGTGGAGGTCTACAATTCTTTTTCTGAGGTCTCTGCTGATTTCTTTTGATTTTCCCATGATGTCAAGCAAAGAGGCACTGAGTTTGAAGGTAGGCCTTGAAATACATCCACAGGTACACCTCCAATTGACTCAAATGATGTCAATTAGCCTATCAGACACTTCTAAAGGCATGACATCATTTTCTGGAATTTTCCAAGCTGTTTAAAGGCACAGTCAACTTAGTTGTGATGCAGTGAATTGTGATGCAGTGAATAATAAGTGAAATAATCTGTCTGTAAACAATTGTTGGAAAATTACTTGTGTCATGCACAAAGTAGATGTCCTAACCGACTTGCCAAAACTATAGTTTGTTAGCAAGACATTTTTGGAGTGGTTGAAAAACGAATTTTAATGACTCCAACCTAAGTGTATGTAAACTTCCAACTTCAACTGTGCTTTCATCAGTGCATGGATGAGTAGAGGTGGACGAGTCAATGACCGGTAAGGATACAGAGAGAGGATCACGTTTGCCTTTTATGAATGAAGGGAAGAGATGAAAACACAGAGCTGGGATTACAACATGAACCCTGTGCTAGTGACCAGAGGGTTACACAGCTAAACAACATTCAATGACTTTTGGCCTCTGTTCCTTTCCATTACTTGCCTGAAAGAAAAGGAGAATCAAAACAAAATCAAATCATTCAACAAAAAATTTGTTGAATGATGACTGATCTGGAAAATTCAATGTATGATCCTTCTCATCCTTTACTTAATCCCTTTATCAGTTGTCACTCATTTAGAAAAAAAAATTTAGACATTTACTTATACAGATGTAGGATATTAATTTGATCATTTTCTCACAGCAGGAAAATAATCCTGCTGCAACAGGAAATGTGAATTATTGTGTGGATAATAGTCAATAGACATTTTTATAGGGGTTGATACATGTTTTGTTAGGGTAAATCAATTCTGAAATGTTAAAGTGGAAATTACAAACTGTAGAAGCCTTTTTAAATCTAGTGTACACTGCAAGTTTGAATGTTTTTCTGTGCAGGAAAGTTTCTGCAACAACGGGGTAATCAAATGAAGATCCTACATTTGTACTTTGCTAACTACGCATACAGTATATTCAGTGGATTACTGTTTATGACAAAGACCTACATTCTTCCTTTCTGGAAGTTTTGGGTCAGTGTGGATCATACAGTAGTGAACTGTTGGCATTAGTCGGAGCAGGAGTAGGAGAGTCCTCACTGCGGTGGAAATTCATGTCACCATGAATACCTTGCCCAGCTGACCCCACAGCCCAGTGTGAAATTTGACACGGCTCTGTGGTCCCCTTTATGACATACTTTTGCTCTGTGTGAGCTATAGTGTGTGTGTGGCGTTAGGTCCCCATTTTCAGCAGGACGTCTGCAGCAGCTGTCCACTGGCATTTCAGCCGTGTCATCACAGTAGTGAGAGGGGGGATCAGTGAGACTGAGGGGGCTGCCTTCAGTCTACTTTTGTGGGTTCACTCTCGCTGTCCTTGGCCCCAGCCCTCCACGCCTTACTACTCTCCCTGACTCTGCCCAAGTCTAGGCCCACGGCCCCACCATGGCCGACCAGTACCAGTACAACACCAACGAGGAGAAGATTGTGAAGGACAGACACACCAAGGAGATCGATCTGATCAACAGAGACCCCAAATCGATCAATGAGGATGTGATCAAGGTAGGTGAACCATGATGACGCCATCCACTCACACACACACTGAATTCACAGGTTTAACTCCTTTTTGCTTAAAGTAAGGAAAGACAAGTTCTAAACCTTAGTTTAAAACGTAAGTCTAAAGTCTAAACTTAAAGTCAACACAGTACACTGTAGTATGTTGCTGTGTTCCTGCCAGGAAGGTCCCAAAATAGTCCCAAGGCCTTGTGCCTCAGCACGGCACCCAGGGTTTATTTCTGGAATGGGACTGAAGGGGTGTGACAGAAGGGGAAATTATGAAGCTGATTCTTTTTGGAGCTTCATCACTGCTTTTCTTGTGTTTTTCACGTTTACATACATTAGTAGCAATCACGGTGCTATATTTCCCCAGAGCTCAGGAGAGCATGGAAGGAGATAAAACAGGGCGTATGGCAAAACGTTCATTTACTTGAGTGAGTCATGTTAAGCATGTTTCTTACATGTGAGGACCAAGGGCACTACTTCTCTGCATTTTATTGTGAAACATTTTGTACATGTTAAGTAGTTGATAGGATTTATATCAAATGGAACACGTTCTATAATCCAGTATTATCTACACGATCTTTGTAGTTTAAGTTACAGTATGAGCTTGAAGTTTTAAAAAACTGTACAGAATGACATTTTCCTGTTGTCAAATCATTAATTTAAAACTTTGCTTTTTTTTCTGTTTTTGTCAATTTCAACTGCTCATCTAAATCGTACTAAGAAATGTTATATTAAAATACTAAGTATGGAAAGCATGTCTACAATTTGAAAGGTGTGTTAAAATGAATAGACTGGGATTCAGAAGTAGAACTTCTTATAATATTACAAATTATGAAAATTGGTGTATATATGTAACATCCCCCTGTCATGATCACTGACAAGTTCATTACCATTCAGTGTTGAGTTGCAGATGTCTATGCAACAGTGAGCCAGGATTTTGTAAGGACCAGGTATTGGATACTGAATACAACAAGCAATTACAAACTGGGCCATCGTAAGCCTCATGCATTTTACATGAAGGAACTCTTAGTTTCCGGAAACTTGATCCAAATCGTGATCTGAGATAAGTTCGGACTATACATATTCATCAAGTGTGCAAAACTGAGGGACATAGTTTTAAGCTACACTGGCACTGAGATAAGTGCAAAGTAACAAACAATCACCTGAAAGTTGACAGGGTTCTCGTCACTCATAATTAAACAAAGATTATGTTAGGACACAGAACAGATATGAGCATGGTACAGTCCCCCAGTAAACTGTGTTTATTTCATTACTATGTATCCCAGGCATTAGTGATGATAACAGTCATGGTGCTGAGTTACAATAACACATGTATGTTTACATGTCACATGGATCACATTGATTAGTGAGGAAACTGTGAAGGGATTTAATCAAGGGTGCATTGTCACCAAGCGCATTGCTCTTGACTTTAAAAGGGAATTTACGCTTGAGCCGACATCCTCAGCATTTACCGTGACTGCTTCATGAACATTGCGAAAATTAAAAGGCATATTGTCAGCAGTGCAAAGGGCTTGAATGACAATGTGCCGTTGATTGAATCCTGGCTCTGGTGTTGGGTACTCAGACAACCCTCAACTCTTTCCTCAGTGAGGTTCCACTAATGTTGTCCATGGTATTCCCTCCCTGCAGGTGGAGTTTGAGGATGTAATCGCAGAGCCCGACGGCACACACAGTCTGGATGGGGTGTGGAAGCTCAGCTACACCACCTTCACCGTGTCCAAGTACTGGTGCTACCGCATCCTCTCAGCCATCTTCGGCATCCCTTTGGCTCTGCTCTGGGGCTTCCTCTTCGCCTGCATCTCATTCTGTCACATCTGGGCTGTGGTACCCTGTATCAAGAGCTGCCTGATTGAGTCCCAGTGCATCAGTCGCATCTACTCCCTCTGCATCCAGACCTTCTGTGACCCCTTCTTTGAAGCCCTGGGCAAGATCTTCAGCAGTGTGAAAGTGGCCCTGCGCAAAGAGGTCTAGACACTCACACCACCGCAGTGTTTACACGTGTTTGGATGAAACGCTACACCCTTTTTATCCGCCAGACCAGACGACCAGTCCTGGTGTCCTCATATTTCCCAAGACACCCCCCCCGCTACCCTTACCCAGCCCAAAGCCCAAGGCCTCGCCAGTCTCAGCCCTTTGAGTCCTGACATGCTCACAGCGACCAGTGCCACAAGAGGCTCTGTGACAGCTGCAGCATGGTTGGGTGACAGCTCTGGCTCTGTTGGAAGGCAGAGAGCTGTCTGTTCATTGAGGGAATATAGGGATGGCAGCCATGGCATGGGCAGGACTTGTGTCCCAGAGTGAATGTATTTTGCGATGCTGAGGAAAATGGCTCCTCGGTCACATGACATAAACACCCCAGTGACACTAACGGCATTGCAGCACCCGTAGGACAATATACAATCTCTACTATATTGGCCAATTCTGAATCGATATACTATATTAAACAGTCAGATGTGTGTGTGTGTGTGTGTGTGTGTGTGTGTGTGTGTGTGTGTGTGTGTGTGTGTGTGTGTGTGTGTGTGTGTGTGTGTGTGTGTGTGTGTGTGTGTGTGTGTGTGTGTGTGTGTGTGTGTGTGTGTGTGTGTGTGTGTGTGTGTGTGTGTGTGTGTGTGTGTGTGTTGTTCCTAATGGTAAACTAGTCGATGTAGTGCAATGGAAAAGATAATTGTAGTGCTTGAACAAGATTATATCATGTTTTACAAAATGAATAAGATGCAGTTTCTTTACTGAATCATTTTGATTAAACACATCCTAAATTGTCAATTTTGCTTCACATTTCATTCACATAAGCTTCCAATAACTTGACTGTGTGGGTGTACAAACTGTAAGAACATTAGGAAAAAAGGAGACCCAGGTTTTAAAATTACAAGTGGATTGTTCTAGTCGCAGGTCCTACAATTCAGCCAAGTGCGTGGTATCAGAGTGTATGCTAAATATCTCACTAAAGATACACAACATTGGTAATATTGCATTTGTTTATTTGTTTATGTATTGATTGAGAAAGAGATGTACAAAATACCTGTTGTTGACTTATGAGTGGGAGAGCACTATTTGGGTTTATTTGAATTGATATCACAGATTGTTATTATTTCAAAACATCCACAAGAGCCTTGAAACATTCTGTGCCCTTAGTACATCCTCTTGGTCTCCACCCCTGTTCAGGTCTCCATTGCCCTGTCATTCCTTCTTTTTGTCACCAGGTGGAACCAAGAACAGTTCTGCTCATCGGAAGGTAGGGATAGAAAAGCCAATTGCGAACCACTGGTCTGGATCCTGACATGGCAGGTTGTGATTGACAATACTGAAAACCATACCAAGAAAAGTAGAATTGCTCTAACTGTCTCCTTCTTTCTAAGAGATGTATGTGCATGAGTCAGCCTCTAACAAAATGGAATGGTTAAATTAGAGTTACAGAGGCTCAACACGATCTCCAACTCCATTTGACGCCAAAAAATTAATTCAGACTCACTTGATAGAACACATACAATTTATTTCAAATAAATAAGAGATACTTTTCCAAAATACAACACTCTAAATACAAATAAGACAATTATGTTTTCTACTAAATGTTCAGTAGCCTTAAGGACAAGTTGAAAACCAAAACATTTACAGTAAAAGGAGAAGCCAACTTCTGCCTTTTGATACTGACATTTTTTATGTGTACAAGCAACGGTGTGTCAAGTAGATTCAATATTAAGGCAGGTCACCCTCTTTATGCAATAGTTTCTAAAATACATTGAATACAATGAGGTTTCTCCCCCAATTCGGAGTGTTCTGAGTGTGTGCAATCCATTTCTCAATCATATTTAGCAACATAGAAGACACCAGCCTAACACTTAAAAAGTACAGACAGAGTAATTATGTAGGAAAAAAAATGCGTGCCAAAATACACCACAATTTTCATAGAAGTACATTTGGATGTGTGTGTTCATCCTAGGGGGAAATGGTGGCTAGTTTGTTGAGTTGCTTTCTGTAAGAATAAGTAAGTTAACCTTAAAGGGGCAATCTGCAGTTGCTACATCCATTTTTGAACTTATAAATTAATGATATGTACACATTGATTCTTAAAGAATATAATTATAAATGCCTCAAGCTTAAATCAACAAGCTTAAACCAAAATATAAGCTTGTTTTACTCCAATGTTTGTAAAGAAAGTAAATGTAAACAAACACTTTATAGCCTCAAATGATACTTTTGATATCATGGATGGTCAGTCCGTGTTTCCATAGCTGTCTATGAATTTGAGAGTGGTTACATTTCAGCTTTTTACCGAAACAGGGGCAGGCAGAACTCTTTGTCATTGTTTCAACTGCTGATTGCCGCTTTAACAACTTGACAGATATCGCCATTTTTATAAAGCTAGGACATTTCACAAACTGGATAGTTGAAACGTACTGTGTGTGTGAACTAACACATGGTGCGATGCAGCAAGACATAAGCAACAGGAGAGTAGCTTAACCTTCAGGTTGACAAAGTTAAAATGTCCCTCTGGATTGGTCAGTATTCACAACCCAAACCACTATTACAGAACTCTTTGACACAGAGTCTGTGGCATGTTAATCGCCTTTAAGTCCATTGTGAGAAGAACACAGCTCTCTCCTTTCCTTAGTTTGGAGTGACAGACAGTCAGTCCTTCATTTTCCATTCACCACCTACTGTCCTCCTCCGCAGACCAAATACATAAATCCATCAGTCTGAAAACACAATCAATGGATGACTCACTCTGATCTGCGACAGGACATTTGGCTGTGAGAGGAGACATTCAACAAAATCTGCTTCATCTGTACAACAATCAATTGTTCATTCTATTATTGACCAACTGTGTCTGATACAAAAAAAAGCAGTGCAATGCAATAGTATTAGGTGAGTCTCCCCTGGAGCGGGACCAGAGAAGGGGAAGGACAAGTTTGGGTTTGAGGCGGCGGTGAAGGTTTGGGAGGAAGGAATCACAGTTCTGACCTGCGGGGGGGGGGGGGGGGGGTTACCGTTGGAAGAAGGGCGTCTCATGTGGTGGAGGTCTGTGTGATGCTCCTCTGGCTGCTGGTGCTCTTGATGACGTAGGTGGAGGAGTTACTCTTGCGGCTGGAGTCATGGTCACGTTCGCAGTGGCATTGGGAGGACTTGAGATAGCGGGCTGAGCAGCACAGGAAGTTCTGCCTCAGGTCTGAGAACAGGTGGCCTGCGAAGCACATGTAGATCCATGGGTTACAGCAGCTGTTCAGACTGGCCAGCAGCATGGAGATGATGAAGGGCATGGCTGGGGAAACAAGACAAACACACACATTACATTTTTACTGATACATCAATCACACGTGATTGCAAATTGACAACTGGTGCTAGAAGTGTGTTCTAGTGTTTGTAGTTAGGGTTACAAAGCTACCAGTAATTTACCAAAGTTACCCAAATCTTCATTTATTTTGTTAATTAACTGGTAATCTATGGCAATCTATGGTAACTTTGGTAATTAGTGGGACTTGCAAAGCAAACGTCCCATTTTAAATCTCCGTCATACTTCTTTTTCTTCTAATTTGGAACACTACTCCTCCTACACGTTTAATAAGCAAGAAACGTCATTCAAACTTTAAAACGTGCAGATCGATGTGCTTGTATACAACTTTTTGATATCTTTTATTCTTTAAAAATAATTAAGCTTTTAGTCTTTTTTTGTCCATTTTCATCCACTTTAATGGGATTTCCTCAACATTATAAAAGGCCCCATTGTGACGTCATCACTTCCAACATTCCATTCACTGTAAATGCAGCAATGCAAGTTTTGACACAAATCAGCTACCCCTTTGCCAACAACGTAGACAAAAAGTTAGAGCTTATGAAATCTTTGTCTACTTCTCAACTACTGACCACAACCGCACAACTACTGACCACAACTACTGAACCACACAGCTACGGACCAAAACGACTGACCACAACTACTGACCACACAAATACTGAACCACACAACTACTGACCACAACCATACAACTGCTGACCACAGGAAGGCAGGTAGCCTAGCGGTTAAGAGTGTTGGGCCAGTAACGAAAGGTCGCTGGTCCAAATCCACAAGCCGACAAGGTGGAAAAAATCTGTCGTTCTGCCCTTGAGCAAGACAGTTACCGCCAACAACAACTGCACCGATGATGTGGATGTCGATTAAGGCAGCCCACCGCACCGCTCTGATTCAAAGGGGTTGGTTTAAATGCGTGAGACACATTTCAGTTGAATGCATTCAGTTGTGCAACTGACTAGGTATTCCCTTACCCTTCACAACTACTAACCCAACAACTACTGACCGTCTCTCTCCTGTTCCACAGAGCCTAAACACAGTCAGAGCTTGGCTACCAACAGCTGACACACACTCTCTGGGGGGATTTAATCTAATCAGAAAATGCACTAGAGGTAAACAGTAATCCTGTCCAATGAGGGAGAGCTTGGTTTGTTGTTTTGGAAAGTGTATTGAAAAGTTTCTTAGTACTCAGCTAGCAATGAGGAATCGGCCCAAAAGCGTCCCTCTTCCGGAGGGCCAGAACTGATTGGTGTTGGACTCGGTCGGAATCAAAATGAATGACTGCCCAGAATCAGAATCTACTGGAATTCAGTCGACTTTGCCAGCATCTTACCAGAATCCCCCCAGAAGCGGCCTAATGCAATTTTAAATAAATGTATACAAAATTACCTGTTTTAGTAATTTTAAATATTACTATTATACATTTTATACATACAAATTATACCCATCCATTGGCTCCCGAGTGGCACAGCGGTCTAAAGCACTGCATCTCAGTGCTTGAGGCGTCACTACAGACGCCCTGGATCGAATCCAGGTGCACAATTGGCCCAGCGTCGTCTGGGTTTGGCCGGTGTAGGCTGTCATTGTAAATTAGAATTTGTTCTTAACTGACTTGCCTAGCTAAATAATCCACCATTTTTAAGAATCATTTTCTTTCTTTATTTATTTTTTACCCCCTTTTTGTCATATCCAATTGTCTTGTCTCTGCAACTCCCGTACGGTCTCGGGAGAGGCGAAGGTCGAAAGCCGTGCGTCACCCGAAACACAACCCCGCTAAGCCGCACTGCTTCTTGACACAATGCATGCTTAACCCGGGAAGCCAGCCGCACCAGTGTGTCGGAGGAAACACCATACACCTGGTGACCGTGTCAGCGTGCATGCGCCTGACCCGCCACAGGAGTGAACATCCCGGCCGGCCAAACCCTCCCCTAACCAGGACGACGCTGGGCCAATTGTGTGTCGCCTTATGGGTCTCCCGGTCGCGGCCGGTACGGGTATCGAACCAGCAACTGTAACAATGCAGTTTGCACTGCGATGCAGTGTCTTAGACCGCTGCGCCACTCGGGAGGCCCCATCTAAGTTTTTAATGCTTATCAATTGCTTTGCACAAAGTATCAAAATACTAAAATACTACTTAAACAGGACTCTTAAAGAATTTAATTTAAATGTAAATGACATTTTTTGATCAGAGAAACAATGAGAAATATGGTTTTTTTTTTTTATAATGAAACCTTAACTTTATAAAGCAGCTTGTGTAATCATCTGCCAGAGAGTAGCCACAATCGGCCCGAGCCCCAAGTAATACGTTTGGGCCAGAAAACTCACAACGGAATCGGCCCGAGCTCAATCCCCGCATCCCAGTAATACTGCCGAAGGCGGCACAGATTCGGGCCACACGACGTCGACTGAGGCTGACTCTCAGCCGAGTGCCCCGAGCCTCAGCAGGAATCGGCCCATTGAACTTCCGGCGCCGACAGAGATGGCCGCCTCGCTTCATGTTCTCAGGAAACTATGCAGTATTTAGTTTTTTATGTATTATTTCTTACATTGTTACCCCAGGAAATCTTAAGTTTTATTACATACAGCCGGGAGGAACTATTGGATATAAGAGCAACGTCAACTTACCAGCATTACGACCAGGAATACGACTTTCCTGAAGCGGATCCTCTGTTTGGTCTACCACCCAGGACAATGGATCGGATCCCAGCCGGCGACCCAAAACAACGGCGCCGCAGAAGGGGCAGAAGAAGCAGTCTTCTGGTCAGGCTTCGTAGACGGGCACATCGCGCACCGCTCCCGAGTTTACTACTCACCAACGTCCAGTCTCTTGACAACAAGCTAGACGAAATCCGAGAAAGGGTTGCCTTCCAGAGAGACATCAGAGATTGTAACATTCTTTGTTTCACGGAAACGTGGCTCACTCGAGACACGCTATCGGAGTCGGTACAGCCACCCTTTCTTCACGCATCGAACAGAAATAAACCTCTCTCTGGTAAGAAGAAGGGCGGGGGGGGGGGGGGGGGGGGTATGCCTTATGATTAACGAGACGTGGTGTGATCATAACAACATACAGGAACTCAAGTCCTTTTGCTCACCTGACCTATAATACAATCAAATGTCGACCACATTATCTACCAAGAGAATTCTCTTATAATCACAGCCGTATATATATCCCCACCAAGCAGACACATCGATAGCCCTGAATGAACTTCATTGGACTCTATGTAAACTAGGAACCACATATCCTGAGGCTGCATTCATTGTAGCTGGGGATTTTAACAAGGCTAATCTGAAAGCAAGACTCCCTAAATTTTATTGCGCTACCCGGGCGGAAAAAATCCTGGACCATTGTTACTCTAACATCCGCAACGTATACAAAGCCCTGCCCCGCCCTCCTTTCGGAAAATCTGACCACGACTCCATTTTGTTGCTCCCCACCTATAGACAGAGACTAAAACAGGAAATGCCCGTGCTCAGGTCTGTTCAACGCTGGTCCGACCAATCTAATTCCACGCTTCAAGATTACTTCGATCACGTGGACTGGGATATGTTCCGCATAGCATCGGATAACAACATTGATGAATACGCTGATTCGGTGAGCGAGTTTATTAGCAAGTGCATTGGTGATGTTGTACCCACAGCAACTATTAAAACCTTCCCCAACCAGAAACCGTGGATTAATGGCAGCATTCGTGCAAAACTGACAGTAGTTCAAAAACATCCGGTGATTTTGCAGAGAGCCACATCAATTTCGAGAAATACTCATAATAAACATTGCTAAAAGATACAAGTGTTATGCATGGTATTTTAGATCCACTTCTCCATAATGCAACCGCTGTGTCAGATTTCAAAAAAGCTTTACAGAAAAAGCACACCATGCAATAATCTGAGTACAGCGCTCAGACAACAAAACAAGCCATACAGATATCCACCATGTTGTGGAGTCAACAGAAGTCAGAAATAGCATTATAAATATTCACTTACCTTTGATGATCTTCATCAGAATGCACTCCCAGGAATCCCAGTTCCACAATAAATGTTTGATTTGTTCATTAACGTCCATCATTTATGTCCAAATACCTCCTTTTTGTTTGCGCGTTTAGTACACAACACAATCCAAACTCACGAGGCGCGGGCAAGTCCAGGCGAAAGTTCAGACGAAAAGTCATATTACAGTTCTTAGAAACATGTCAAACGAAGTATAGAATCAATCTTTAGGATGTTTTTAACATATATCTTCAATAATGTTTCAACCGGAGAAATCCTTTGTCTGTAGAAATGCGATGGAACGCAGCTAACTCTCACGTGAGAGCACGTGATCAGCTCATGCCAGACCCCTGACTCAATCAGCTCTTATTCCCTCATCCTTCACAGTAGAAGCATCAAACAAGGTTCTAAAGACTGTTGACATCTAGTGGAAGCCTTAGGAAGTGCAATATGACCCCATAGACACTGTATATTCGATAGGCAATGACTTGAAAAACTACAAACCTCAGATTTCCCACTTCCTGGTTGGATTTTTCTCAGGTTTTTGCCTGCCATATCAGTTATGTTATACTCACAGACATCATTCAAACAGTTTTAGAAACTTCAGAGTGTTTTCTATCCAAATCTACTAAATATATGCATATTCTAGCTTTTAGGACTGAGTAGCAGGCCGTACTCTGGGCACCTTTTTATCCAAGCTACTCAATAGTGCCCCCCGGTCCCAAAGAAGTTAAGCTCGAGACCCTGGGTCTCGACCCTGCCCTGTGCACCTGGGTCCTGGACTTCCTGATGGGCCGTCCCCAGGTGGTGAGGGTAGGAAACAACATCTCCACCACTCCTCAACACTGGGGCCCCACAAGGGTGCGTTCTCAGCCCTCTCCTGTACTCCCTGTTCACCCATGACTGCGTGGCCATGCACGCCTCCAACTCAATCATCAAGTTTGCAGACAACACTACAGTGGTTGGCTTTATTACCAACAACGACGAGACGGCCTACAGGGAGGAGGTGAGGGCCCTCGGAGTGTGGTGTCAGGAAAATAACCTCACACTCAACGTCAACAAAACAAAGGAGATGATCGTGGACTTCAGGAAACAGCAGAGGGAGCACCCCCCTATCCACATCGACGGGACAGTAGTGGAGAAGGTGGAACGTTTTAAGTTCCTCTGCATACACATCACGGACAAACTGAAATGGTCCACCCACACAGACAGCGTGGTGAAGAAGGCGCAACAGCGCCTCTTCAACCTCAGGAGGCTGAAGAAATTCGGCTTGTCACCAAAAACACTCACAAACCTTTACAGATGCACAATCGAGAGCATCCTGTCGGGCTGTATCACCGCCTGGTACGGCAACTGCTCTGCCCACAACCGTAAGGCTCTCCAGAGGGTAGTGAGATCTGCACAACGCATCACCGTGGGCAAACTACCTGCTCTCCAGGACACCTACACCACCCGATGTCACAGGAAGGCCAAAAAGATCATCAAGGACAACAACCACCCGAGCCACTGCCTGTTCACCCAGCTATCACCCAGAAGGCGAGGTCAGTACAGGTGCATCAAAGCTGGGACCGAGAGACTGAAAAACAGCTTCTATCTCAAGGCCATCAGACTGTTAAACAGCCATCACTAACATTGAGTGGCTGCTACCAACATACTGACTCAATCTCTAGGCACTTTAATAATTAAAAATTTGATGTAATAAATGTATCACTAGTCACTTTAAACTATGCCACTTTATATAATGTTAACATACCCTACACTACTCATCTCATATGTATATACTGTACTCTATACCATCTACTGTATCTAGTTAGCTACCTGTTGAGTTTGGATCCCGCAATGCGGTTGGCATCAGTTACTGGGACTGCTACTATCTGTCCAGTGATCCTGCCGACCAATGGCGGGTCTGAGGAGCTGTTTGGCGTAGCAGTTAGCCAAGCGTTTTTTTGAGGGCTTAAACGCAGCCTGCGATTGTTGGAAAAGCTTCCAGGTGAAGCTGGTTGAGAGAATGCCAAGTGTGTGCAAAGCTGTCATCATTGCAAAGGGTGGCTACTTTGAAGAATCTCAAATATAAAATATATTTAGATTTGTTTAACACTTTTTTGTTATATGTGTTATTTCATAGTTGTGATGTCTTCCCTATTATTCTACAATATAGAAAATTGTAAAAATAAAGAAAAACCCTGATATGAGTAGGTGTATCCAAACTTTTGACTGGTACCGTATGTAAATATGGTATTTCAGTTTATTTAATTTTTCTAAAATTTCTAAAAAACTGTTTTCACTTTGTCATTATGGGGTATTATGTGTAGATTGATGGGGGGGAAATGATTTAATCCATTCTAGAATAAGGCTATAATGTAAAAGAAATGTGGAAACAGGAAAAGGGTCTGAATACATACCCAATGCACTGTTCATTGCTACCATGACAAAAACAAAAACCACAGGAGAAGGATATTTTAACTGAACAAAAAGAGTTCTACAAGCAGTTGTTACGACAACAACAAAAATTGCTTCAAGTGTTTTGTCCAAATACTGGTGGAGTCAACTAATAAAAGAATGGACGACCTGACTAGAGAGGTCCAGGACATGAAGAACAGTTAGCAGTTCTCCCAGGGTCAGAAAAGCAAGATGACAGCAATCTGTGAGTCATTGAGAGAGGACATCAGTTATGTACCTTTGAAGTCGGAAGTTTACATACACCTTAGCCAAATAATTTAAACTCAGTTTTTCACAATTCCTGACATTTAATCCTAGTAAAAAATTCCCTGTCTTAGGTCAGTTAGGATCACCACTTCATTTTAAGAATGTGAAATGTCAAAATAATAGGAGAGAGAATGAATTATTTCAGCTTTTATTTATTTCATTACATTCCCAGTGGGTCAGAAGTTTATATACACTCAATTAGTATTTGGTACCATATCCTTTAAATTGTTTAACTTGGGTCAAACGTTTCGGGTAGCCTTCCACAAGCTTCCCACAATAAGTTGAGTGAATTTGGGCCCATTCCTCCTGACAGAGCTGGTGTAACTGAGTCAGGTTTGTAGGCCTCCTTGCTTGCACACACTTTTTCAGTTCTGCCCACAAATTTTCTATAGGATTGAGGTCAGGGCTTTGTGATGGCCACTCCAATACCTTGACTTTGTTGACCTTAAGACAATTTGACACAACTTTGGAAGTATGCTTGTGGTCATTGTCCATTTGGAAGACCCATTTGAGAACAAGTTTTAACCCCCTGACTGATGTCTTGAGATGTTGCTTCAATATATCCACATAATTTTCCTCACTCATGATGCCATCTATTTTGTGAAGTGCACCAGTCCCTCCTGCAGCACAGCACCCCCACAACATGATGCTGTCACCCCTGTGCTTCACGGTTGGGATGGTGTTCTTCGGCTTGCAAGCCTCCCCCTATTTCCTCCAAACATAATGGTCATTATGGCCAAACAGTTCTATTTTTGTTTCATCAGACCAGAGGACATTTCTCCCAAAAGTACGATCTTTGTCCCCATGTGCAGTTGCAAACCGTAGTCTGTTTTTTATATGGCGGTTTTGGAGCAGTGGCTTCTTCCTTGCTGAGTGGCCTTTCAGGTTATGTCGATATAGGACTTGTTTTATTGTGGATATAGATACTTTTGTACCTGTTTCCTCCAGCATCTTCACAAGGTCCTTTGCTGTTGTTCTAGGATTGATTTGCACTTTTCGCACCAAAGTATGTTCATCTCTAGGAGACAGAACGTGTCTCCTTCCTGAGCGGTATGACGGCTGCGTGGTCCCATGGTGTTTATACTTGCGTATTATTGTTTGAACAGATGAACGCGGTACCTTCAGGAGTTTGGAAATTGCTCCCAAGGATGAACCAGACTTGTAGAAATGGTCCACCCACACAAAAATTCTGAGGTCGGCTGATTTATTAAGATTTTCCCATGATGACAAGAAAGAGGCACTGAGTTTGAAGGTAGGCCTTGAAGTACATCCACAGGTACACCTCCAATTGACTCAAATGATGTCAATTAGCCTATCAGAGACTTCTAAAGCCATGACATCATTTTCTGGAATTTTCCAAGCTGTTTAAAGGCACAGTCAACTTAGTGTATGTAAATTTCTGACCCACTGGAATTGTGGTACAGTGAATTATAAGTGAAATAACCTGTCTGTAAACAATTGTTGGAAAATTACTTGTGTCATGCACAAAGTCGATATCCTAACCGACTTGCCAAAACTATAGTTTGTTAGCAAGACATTTGTGGAGTGGTTGAAAAACGAGTTTTAATGACTCCAACCTAAGTGTATGTAAACTTCCAACTTCAACTGTATGCATCAACACCTCCTGACCTGCAGTATCACTTGTGCTTTCATCAGTGCATGGATGAGTAGAGGTGGACGAGTCAATGACCGGTAAGGATACAGAGAGAGGATCACCTTTGCCTTTTATGAATGAAGGGAAGAGATGAAGACATCGAGCTGGGATTACAACATGAACCCTGTGCTAGTGACCAGAGGGTTACACAGCTAAACAACATTCAATGACTTTTGGCCTCTGTTCCTTTCCATTACTTGCCTGAAAGAAAAGGAGAATCAAAACAAAATCAAATCATTCAACAACAAAAATTATTGAATGATGACTGATCTGGAAAATCCAATGTATGAACATGCACAAAGTGGATGTCCTCACCGACTTGGAAAAACTATAGTTTGTTAAAAAGAAATTTGTGGTGTGGTTGAAAAACATGTTTTAATGACTCCAACCTAAGTGTATGTAAACTACCGACTTCAACTGTACTCAATCTCTCCCTATCCCAGTCTGCTGTCCCCACTTGCTTCAAGATGTCCACCATTGTTCCTGTATCCAGGAAAGCAAAAGTAAATTAACTAAATGACTATTGCCCCGTAGCACTCACTTTTGTCATAATGAAGTGCTTTGAGATAGATGCTAATTAAGGATCATATCACCTCCACCCTACCTGACAGCCAAGACCCACTACAATTTGCATACCTCCCCAATAGATCCACAGACGATGCAATCGCCATCGCACTGCACACTGCCCTATCCCATCTGGACAAAAGGAATACTTACGTAAGAATGCTGTTCATTGACAACAGCTCAGCGTTCAATACGATAGTACCCTCCAAGATTATCATTAAGCTCGGGGCCCTGGGTCTGAACCCCGCCCTGTGAAGCTGGGTCCTGGACTTCCTGACAGGCCACCCCAGATGCTGAAGGTAAGAAACAACACCTCAACTACGCTGATCCTCAACACAGGGTCCCCACAAGTGTGCGTGCTCAGCCCCCTTCTGTACTGCCTGTTCACCCATAACTGTATGGCCTTTCAAAATCAAATCAAATCAAATTTTATTAGTCACATGCGCCGAATACAACAGGTGAACAGTGAAATGCTTACTTACAAGCCCCTAACCAACAATGCAGTTTAAAAAGATATGGATAACAATAAGAAATAAAAGTAACAAGTAATTTAGGAGCAGCAGTAAAATAACAATAGCGAGACTATATACAGTGAGGTGCTGGTACAGAGTCAATGTGCGGTAGCACCGGTTAGTTGCGTAATATGTACATGTAGGTAGAGTTATTAAAGTGACTATGCATAGATGATAACAACAGAGAGTAGCAGCGATGTAAAAGGGGGATGGTCAATGCAAATAGTCTGGGAAGCGATTTGATTAGATGTTCAGGAGACTTATGGCTTGGGTGTCGAAGCTGTTTAGAAGCCTCTTGGATCTAGACTTGGCGCTCAGGTACCGCTTGCCGTGTGGCAGCAGAGCGAACAGTCTATGACTAGGGTCAGTCCTCAGTCCTCTTTTTCCTGTAGTCCACAATCATCTCCTTTGTCTTGATCACGTTGAGGGAGAGGTTGTTGTCCTGGAACCACACGGCCAGGTCCCTGACCTCCTCCATATATGCTGTCTCGTTGTTGTCGGTGATCAGGCCTACCACTGTTGTGTCATTGGCAAACTTAATGATGGTGTTGGAGTCGTGCCTGGCCGTGCAGTCAGGAGTGAACAGGGAGTACAGGTTGAAAATGAGCACACACCCCTGAGGGGCCCGCGTTGAGGATCAGTGTGGCGGATGTGTTGTTACCTACCCTTACCACCTGGGGGCGGCCCGTCAGGAAGTTCAGAATACAGTTGCAGAGGGAGGTGTTTAGTCCCAGGGTCATTAGCTTATTGATGAGCTTTGAGGGCACTATGGTGTTGAACGCTGAGCTGTAGTCAATGAACAGCATTCTCACATAGGTTTTCCTTTTTTCTAGGTGGGAAAGGGCAGTGTGGAGTGCAATAGAGATTGCATCATTTGTGGATATTTTCGGCGGTATGCAAATGTGGAGTGGGTCTCGGGTTTCTGGGATAAGGATGTTGATGTGAGCCATGACCAGCCTTTCAAAGCACTTCATGGCTACATACGTTAGTGCCTTGGGTCAGTAGTAATTTAGACAGGTTACCTTAGTGTTCTTGGGCACAGGGACTATGGTGGTCTGCTTAAAACATGTTGATATTTCAGACTCGGACAGGGCGAGGTAATGAAAATGTCAGTGAAGACTCTTGCCAGTTGGTCAGCGCATGCTCGCAGTACACGTCCTGGTAATCTGTCTGAATATTGACCTGTTTAAAGGTCTTACCCACATTGGCTGTGGAGAGTGTGATCACACAGTTTTCCCGGAACCGCTGGTGCTGTCATGCATGTTTCAGTGTTATTTGCCTCGAAGCCAGCATAGAAGTAGTTTAGCTCATCTGGTAGTCTCGTGTCACTGGGCAGCTCTCGGCTGTGCTTCCCTTTGTAGTCTGTAATGGTTTGCAAGCCCTGCCACATCCGACAAGCGTCTGAGCCACTCAATTGGAAGCTGCTCACTGTAACCAGTAGTGCGATTCGATCTTAGTACTGTATTGACGCTTTGCCTGTTTGATGGTTCGTCGAAGGGCATAGCGGGATTTATTATAAGCTTCTGGGTTAGAGTCCCACTCCTTGAAAGCAGCAGCTCTAGCCTTTAGCTCAGTGCGGGTGTTGCCTGTAATCCATGGCTTCTGGTTGGGGTATGTACGTACGGTCACTGTGGGGACGATGTCATCGATGCACTTATTGATAAAGCCAGTGACTGATGTGGTGTACTCCTCAATGCCATTGGAAGAATCCCGGAACATATTCCAGTCTGTGCTAGCAAAACAGTCCTGTAGCTTAGCATCTGCTTCATCTGACCAGGTTTTATTGATCGAGTCCCTGGTGCTTCCTGCTTTCATTTTTGCTTGTAAGCAGGAATCAGGAGGACAGAATTATGGTCAGATTTGCCAAATGGAGGGCGAGGGAGAGCTTTATTTGTGTCTCTGTGTGTGGAGTAAAGGTGGTCCAGAGTATTTTTCCCTCTGGTTGCACATTTAACATGCTAATATACATTTGGTAAAACGGATTTAAGTTTTCCTGCATTAAACTCAATCATCAAGTTTGCAGACGACACAACAGTAGTAGGCCTGAATACCAATAATGACGAGATACAGGGAGGAGTTGAGGGCCCTGATGAAGGGGTGGAAAACTTCAAGATCCTCGGCGTACACATCACTGACAATCTGAAATGGTCCACCCACACAGACAGTGTGGTGAAGAAGGCGCAACAGCGCCACCTGAGCCACGGCCTGTTCACCCCGCTCTAATCCAGAAGGTGAGATCAGTACAGGTGCATCAAAGATGTGACCGAGAGACTGAAAAACAGCTTCTATCTCAAGACCATCAGACTGTTAAATAGTCATCACTAGCCGGCCTCCACCCAGTGCCCTGAACTTAGTCACTGTCACTAGCCAACGACCACCCGGGTTACTCAACCCTGGACCTTAGAGGCTGCTGCCCTATGTACATAGACATGGAATCACTGGTCACTTTACTAATGGATCACTGGTCATTTTAATAATGTTTACATACTGTTTTACTCATTTCATATATATATACTATACTGTACTCTATTGTAGTCAATACCACTCCGACATTGCTTGTCTTAATTCCATTATTTTACATTTAGATTTGTGTGTATTGTTTTGAATTGTTAGATACTACTGCACTGTTGGAGCTAGGAACACAGGCATTTTGCTACACCTGCAAAAGCATCTGGTAAATATGTGTGTGACAAATACATTTTGATTTGATTTTAAATCAGATTATCTCGAGGGACAATCGAGGCGGAACAACATGGTTGTGGACGAAACTGCAGAATCTCCACATGAGACCTGGACGGAGTCTGAATACAAAGTGAGGGAAATGATCTCGGAGAAACTGAGGATGGACCACATGAAGATTGAGGTCAAGTTCCTGAGGTTCAAGGACAAGGTAGCTGTTCTGGAAAGAGCCGAGGCAATAACAACTTAGATGGAAAGCAACTGAGGATGGTAGCTGACCTTATAGGTACACCTGTCTGAAATATATTTAATCTGAGCCAAGAGGAAAGTCTTTGTCCTCAGGCCTGGAGGGAAGCCAAAGTAATTCCGCTACCCAAGAGTGGTAAAGTGTCCTTTACTGGTTGTAACAGCAGACCTATCAGCTTGCTGCCAGCTCTTAGCAAACTGTTGGGAAAAAACCCAAATACAATGCTATTTCTCTGTAAACAAATTAACAACAGACTTTCAGCATGCTTATAGAGAAGGGCACTCAACATGTACTGCACTGACACAAATGTCTGAAGAAATTGATAATAAGAAGATTGTGGGAGCTATACCGCTAGAATTCAGTGCAGCCGTTGACATTATTGACCATAACCTGCTGTTAAGGAAACGTATGTGTTATGGCTTTTCAACCTCTGCCATATTGTGGATCCAGAGTTACAGTGCATTTGGGAAGTATACAGAACCGTTACATTTTTTCACATTTTGTTACAATATAGCCTTGTACTAAAATTGTTAAATGTTTGTTTTTCCCTCATCAATCGACATACAATACCCCATAATGACAAAGCAAAAACAGGTTTAAATTGTTTGTTTTGCACATTTATTACTTTGTTGAAGAACCGATTACAGCTTTGAGTCTTCTTGGGTATGACGCTACAAGCTTGGCACACCAATTTGGGGAGTTTCTCCCATTCTTCTCTGTAGATCCTCTCAAGCTCTGTCAGGTTGGATGGGGAGCGTCACTGCACAGCTATTTTAAGGTCTCTCCAGAGATGTTCAATCGGGTTCAAGACCGGGCTCTGGCTGGGCCACTCAAGGACATTCAGAGACTTGTCCCGAAGCCGCTCCTGCGTTGTGTTGGCTGTGTGCTTACGGTCCCAGTCTGAGGTCCTGAGCACTCTGGAGCAGGTTTTCATCAAGGATCGCTCTGTACTTTGCTCTGTTCATCTTTCCCTCGATCCTGACTAGTCTCCCAGTCCCTGCCGCTGAAAAACATCCCCACAGCATGATGCTGCCACCACCATGCTTCACCGTAGGGATGGTGCCAGGTTTCCTCCCGACGTGACGCGTGACATTCAGGCCAAAGAGTTCAATTTTGGATACATAAGACCAGAGAATCTTGTTTCTCATGGTCTAAGTCCTTTAAGTGCATTTTGGCAAACTCCAAGAGGACTCTAATGTGCTTTTCCCCCACAGTTTGGTCGGGTGGCCAGCGCTAGGAAAAGTCTTGGTTGTTCCAAACTTCTTCCATTTAAGAATGATGTAGGTCAAATGTGTTCTTGGGGACCTTCAATTCTGGAGAAATGTTTTGGTGCCCCTGTGGGACCTTTTATAGACAGTTGTGTGCCTTTCCAAATCATGTCCAGTCAATTGAATTTACCACGGATGGACTCCAATCAAGTTGTAGACATATCTCAAGGATGATGAACTGAAACAGGATGCACCTGAGCTCGAGTCTCATAGCCAAGGTTCTGAATACTTATGTAAATAAGGTATTTCTGTTTTTTATTTTGAATAGATTTGCAAACATTTCTAAAAACCTGACTTCGCTTTGTCATTGTGGGGTATTGTGTGTAGATTGATGAGGATTTTATTTATTTAATCAATTTTAGAATAAGGCTGTAATGTAACAAAATTTGGAAAAAGTCCATGGGTCTGAATACTTTCCGAAAGCACTGTATATTTAGGATATTGTTTTACAGCTTTGTCATTCTATTATTTATTTTACAAAATCATCTTATTTGATTATGTTATATATTTTACACGTGATGATGCCAAACAGAGGGCCAGAGATAATTACAGACACCTGTGATAATCTGAAGTACCCAAAAGGGCCACATAAAATCCTTGAAAGTTACCAAAATTCTGATAGTTTATTGGTAAACATCCAAAGTTTCTATTACCCACCGTTTGCAACCCTTTTTGTGATAGACATTCATTTGTTTGAAGATATAAAGGTAATTTTTAAAGATTACATCTGATGGAATGGTTTGATTTCTATTGATCTCATTCACATGTTGTAATAATCTACATTTCACCTTAAAGTCGTATAAACATGGTTGTTGTGAAATGCCAGCCTGTCTCAATATGTTCTTATCCTATGGATCTTCTGAGGACCAACATGAGGAAACCACTTTCATCCTAATTAATTACCCCCCTTCTATCTCTACTACTCATTAATGACATCCCTGATTGGATTGTTCTTGACACAAACACAAACACACACACACATAAACACATACACACCAACACAATAGGCACACCCAGATAGCATTCACAACGGAAATGGTAATAAAGATACCGGGGGAGACAGACAGCAGTGATGCAGAGTGGCCTGCAGTGTTGCGTAGGTTGACATTTATGCCACAGATGTAGGATCTTAATTTGAGCCAGATGGCTACAGCAGGGAAATAATCCTGCAGCAACAGGAAATGTGGATTATTATGTGGATTATAATTAATGGACATTTTTGTAGGGGTTGATACATTTTTCATAAGGGAAAATCAAATCTGAAATTTCAAAATGGAAATTACAAACTTCATAAGCCTTTTTAAGTTAATTTCCTGCATTGCAGTAGAGTTCTCCTGCAACAGAGTGATCAAATGAAGATCCTCCATCTGTATGTCACCGGCGAATTGACATATGGTAAATTAGTTTGAGATTAATGGAATGGGCCCATGTCCTGTATTCAATTAACCTCTTCTGATTGCTAATCTCTCTCCCTTCGTCTCTCTCCACCCCGTGTTCCGCTTGCATCGTCTTTAATGGCTGGCCCTCCAGCTCTGATATGAAGGTTGCTCAAATTGAAATCACTGGGAACAATCGGCGGAATGCTACAGCAGCCGCGCCAAGTAATTAGGAGCTAATTGATTCATCAGTCATTAAGGCTGTGAGTTATGGGTGCACAAGTGTCCGGATGTGAACAATGTAAATCATTCTATTGTCTGGCTTTTACAGTGTCAGAGCAGGGAGGACACATGCTTAGTCTGGACCGGGGATAGGCCTAGGGCCTACACAGTTTCCTAACTCAAATTATTGTGGGGGGAAAAGCTTGCAGTGATGCAAAAGTAAAGTGGAATTGATCTACTAGATGTCTCAAATGAAAACGTAATATAGAAAAAACTAAACTCCACCATATGACAAGTCATAATGCCCTGCAGCTTTAGGATGTCCTGCAGCTATGAAGTAGTTACACTGTAATTCCATTGCTTTATAACTTTCAGCCACAAAGTTACACCACTTCAATCTCAAAGGAACACAAGACAGTATGATAGATGAATGAATAACTCAATAAATTTCCTCTGTAAAATGTATAACCTTGCTCTTGTGAGGGAGGGAGGAATTTGAATTAATGCAGCTTGGCATTGGATCATTTATCTTTTCACTGAGGCATGAAAGGTGGTTAGTGAGATCTTAAGAAACCACAAGGGGTACTAAGCAGCAGTCAAACGGACATACACAGACTAAAACTGACACAAAGCTTCTTTGATCTAACTCTGTTAGGCATTGCCATGCAGAGCTTCCTTGTTTGGATATTATTTACCAGCAAATAATGGTTCCATTAAACGGAAGTCAAAATGTAAATGAATGTTCTGTGTAGGCTACTGTGCATTCAATACATATGCTAAATGTCTTCACACAGCACAGCCAGATCACATATCATGACTATTAAACATTCTTATGGCTTTGTAAAAGGAAGGAGCGTGCGTGAGAATGGGGCCAATATGTGATTTGAAGGAAGGAATTCTGATCAAAATAACCATTGGTAGATTAGCTCATGGTATCGTTCACAGGAGATGATAAATCACAGAAACTCACAAATTTGAATGCAGAAAATTCTTCCCTTCATTGGTAAATCTGCTCAACTATCAGGTTCTGTACTGACTAATGACCACAGCCTGATTGGCACGATCATCTGAGTTTAATATCAACACTATTTCAGAGGATTTACTATGCCAGAACAGCTGAGTAGTAGAATTCCTAAAGAAGACTGTACAAGAGAGGGGCCTTGCTTTTCTCACATTTTATTTTGGCTCTCAGCCAACCACTGACCTGGCTATCAGATGCTCCATACTATTATTTCAATGGAAGCTGGTACAATAGCTCTCTTTTAGTCTCTGATCACGTTTGTTGTTTGAGTCTACACAGCTGAAAAGGACTTCCCTGTTTTAATAAAAGATGCATCTAACATTATGTATAATGCTGTACTTTTAAAATGACCGTAACAACAATGAGGCTTGGTGTCTGTTTAATAAACATCCTGTAAAATGCAGAGAAGAACATACAGTGGCCATAGTGAAAAAGGAGTCCATGGGGACTGGGCAGACTGCCGATTAATATAGTCAGTGCCAGTCAGCGTCACACAGAGCAGAGGGTGAGTCAGTGTAGGGAAAATGGAGGCTGTACACTCAGAAATGGACAAGGGTATGGACACAGTTCATAGATGGGCTGCCTTTCCCACCTGGACAAAAGCAACACCTATGTAGTAAAAAAAAAAAGCTGTTTAACTGGGCAAATCCACTGATTGTGTGTTGTCCTCAGAAGGGTTAAAAAGTCTCCAGTGGATGCTGCACTCCTAAGAGGTTGTCTTTGGGAGATCACAGGCTGTGTATTTCTGTTCAAGGATGATAATAAAAGCACTGTAAATAAATGCTATTTTCTAGTAGGGAACAACAGCCTGCCTGCTTGAACATGGCACACCCCAACAGGCTTACAGGGACAAAGCCTACATTATAAACTGGGTGGTTCAAGCCCTGAATGCTGATTGGCTGACAGCCATGGTATATCAGACCGTATACCTCAGGTATGACAAAATATGTATTTTTACTGCTCTAATTATGTTGGTAACCAGTTTATAATAGCAATAAGGCACCTTGGGGGTTCATGGTATATGGCCAATATACCACGGCTAAGTGCTGTATCCAGGCACTCCGTGTTGCATCGCGCTTAAGAACAGCCCGTAGCCATGGTATAATAGCCATATATCACACCTCCTCGTGCCTTACTGCTTAAGTATACTTACTCATCTTGGATCATCCTGCAAACTTCATGAGAACTTTGGCTGAGAATATTATTTTCCATACTTTTCCATACACGTGTAATGCAAAATTGTTTGGGGAATATAATGACTGTTTACCAACTTGTTCAATTTCCTGGTGTTTGTCTTGGGATGTTGGGAAATATAACTAATATGTGATAGAGCTGCTATGGGGATCAGGAGGGGACAGCACAGAACAGTTGCGTTTAACTAGGTAAGAACAAATTCTTATATTCAATGACGGCCTACCCCGGCCAAACCCCCCCTAACCTGGATGCCGCTGGGCCAATTGTGCGCTGCCCTATGGGACTCCTGATCACAGACGGTTGTGATACAGCCTGGGATCAAACCAGGGTCTGTAGTGATACCTCTAGCACTGAGATGCTGTCCCTTAGACCACTGCACCACTCAGGATACATAGTGCTGTGGTGTAACTCTGATGTCTTTCAAATGTATGGATAGTCTCACTTTGATTTACCACGCTCCTTTAGCTGTTTACAGCTTCAATAATATATTAAACTTCTTCAAAGGATAGAACATAAACAAAATCCCAACCCCAATCAGAAGGCCATCTACTGTATTTGGTTTAGCACAGATTGCTCAATCCCCCTCCAGTCCAAGCCAGTATATAGCCTAATGTAAATAGGCCTGGCTAAGTATGTAAATTGTGATTGACCGGGTATCGAACCCTGGCCTACTATATTGCACACAGAGCTAAACACTGATATTACTCATCCCAGGAGCATTGGTCAGTCACTGAACCTGTCACGCAAAATGACGCTGGAGAGACGAAGCAGGTACGGGGAGTAACATTTAATAAATGACGGACATATAACGAGACAAGCACAGCGTCAGCAAACAAAAACTTAGACAAGAAACAATCAATGCAGCAGCAGGGAACAGAGCAAGGGAACAGACAAATATAGGGGAGGAAATTAACATGTAATAAGTGAGTCCAGGTGAGTCCATTAACGCTGATGCGAGTGACGAGAGAAGGCAGGTGTGGGTGATGGATGGCAGGAGCGTGTGATGCAGGGTAATCTGGCGCCCTCAAGCGCCAGGGGAAGGGAAGAGCGGGAGCAAACATGACAGAACCACCATTAAACAGGCTATGTTTTTATGATAAAAATCCCCATATTCTCATATTTGCAAAGTCTGTACTTGAGGAGGTTTATGAAAACAACAGTGTAAATGTGTATGCCTTCATGCCAGTCATTATAGGCCAATTTGGTTGGGGAAGAATGTCCCCCCAAAAAGTATACAAAACTGCAACAAGCAGGGGTAGCATAGGCTATTGGATGAAAACCAACTCAGATCTGCTCAAATTATTTAATAACATTGGGTGTGGCCATAAGGCGGGTCATTAAGAAATGAATTGCACTGGTAGGCTGTCTGCTCCATTGAAGCACGTGCTCCCCTGTGTGCTTGACCGAGGAGATGACACGCGTGGTCCCAATATTACCTGTCACTCTTGCGCTCCGACGTGCCTCCCAGGTAACAACAGAAGAGCTCAGCATGCAGCCCACACGCATAATCTGATTAATGATTCACTGCAGGAAGGCTCAGATGGTTGGGGCCTCAGAAACACATCCACGCAGAGGTGTGCACAAACCATGGAGATTACAGTCCGGAAAGACTGCTTTCAGTGACTTAAGTTATTTTTAGTTGCATGGACATTTGAAGCGGTAGCCTATGCCTACTTTGCTTCGCTTCAGTGGAGGGGTATTGCAATTAAACGACCCTCTCAATGTTGTTACTGTTCGTTATGGCGAGTGAATCAAATGGAGGTGGTGTTTTTAGATTTCATAAAAAGTCTGTAACAATTCTGGACAACCATTGTAATATTCAGGCCACTTCTAAAATTAAGGATATTTTGACCTATATAGACCTATATGAAACGAATATAACGAGATGATATTTTTCATACATATTTGTTCGGGGTCGCTCCACCCGTATCTCCACAAGTCACCATAACATTCTATAGGTGGGCAGAGCTTCATTTGCCACATGGTATTTTTGTTGGCTGGAGGCACACCATAGCCTATGATGGGCTGCGGATTTATTTAAATTTATTTTGTAATTTCATCCACTGCATGTGGGTAGGATATTACTTTATATGATGCGTCTAATTTTCCTTTACAACGGCATACATCAATTGATTTCAATTGACTTTCAGTGGAAAAGGCTGTTGGAATATGTTGTATTATCATCTTGGCTATTTGGTGAAAATGAACCTAACATTACGCACACCGCATTATAAGCCCCGAACCAGAATACCTTCCGAGCGTTTTAAAGTAAACATGGACATTTAATTTCAAGATGGATATATTAATGGCAACAGTCTAGAATTGCGAAGCCGCCTGGTTAAAATATTTCATTTTACGCACGGAATCTCAAACTGCAGAAATAATTTGCATGGTTATTTTCGAGGTGGAGTTTGAATTTACCTTCTCGGGGCGCCGTTGGATCCCAAGCTGTCCACATCTGCACAGTGAAGAAAGGAGTCCAGCAAACGATATACGCCAGAACTATGACAAATGTCATTTTAACTGTAGTTATCTTCGCTTTGGAGATGAGCTTTACACTGCTCACCCGGGCGAGCGCATGACCTTTCGAAGTCTTCGGGGTGAGGCTTATGCACTGGTCCCTCTTGGTTTTCATTCTAAAGTTTTGCCATATCTTAAAGCTTATTAGTCCATAGCATAGGCTCAGGATGGCCACTGGTATGATGTAGATGGTAAGGCTAATCCAAGTTATATACGCTTTGGCACCCCAGGGTTCCACGAAGTCACCCCAACAATCATACACTCCAGAGCCAACGTCCTTCAGGGAAAAAATGTACATTTGTGGGCTGCTGAACACTAGGCTGAGGACCCAGGAGATAATCACGTAGAAACGGTCTTTTCGCTTGTGCAGAGACCGAAGCGGCTGACAAATCGCCAAGCACCTGTCTATAGACATCAAAACAAGCATATAGGTAGATGCGAACATCCCGACGATCTGGAAGTATTTCACCAACCTGCACAGGATATCGGGTCCATAGAAACGGAAAGTAATGTCCCAGATAAGTTGTGGCAAGACCTGAAATATAGCCACAACGAGATCCGCGATGCTGAGGTGTTTCATGAAGTAGTACATTCGGGACTGTGTGTGCTTGGTGGTGTGAATGGCCACCAGGACGCACAGATTCCCAGCCAGCGCCAGGAGCAGGACCAGGGCGAGCACAGTCACCTCCACTTTAGCCACCTCCTCATTCCGTTTCAGGGGGTTTGTTTGATTTCCCCCGGTGGTCCCGTTGCCAAGGGTTGAGTTCCCCAATGATTCGTTAAATGGCCAAAAGTCCTGCTCATTTAGTGTACTACTTTCCATTGTGTTGACCGTATTCTCTCTCAGTCCAACCGCGACGAAAAATCATGCAATAGCAGCAATGTTCAGCCACCCTACATTGGAGGGTTGTTTTAAACGTCTTCTTTGGCTCTTCATCTAACAGGTGTCAAGACAAAGCATCCGAGTGTGGAGCTGGGTTGTTACCATTTACACACGATGGGAAAACGGAATCCCAATTTTGCGCTGAAGCTTTATTTCTTATTCATAGCCAAATAGGACCAGACACTGGTGAGCAGGAAATAGAGAAAACACATTAACGTCTTGTTTCAATTAAAAACAATTACATTATATAAAACTAAATTAAATGGGAAATCTGCGATTCAATTTCTTTACTTTTAATTTAATTATATATAGGCCTAACCATTGATTTTTAGAAGAATATACATTCTACAGTAAATGCCTCATACCCCATCAGAACCCAAAATATAAGCTTATTTTACTCCATTGTTTGTAAACAATGTAATTATAAACAAACATTGTAGTCTCAAAACATGGTTAAAACTAGATTTTTTCTGATAATTTTTTATTGTTTGAACAGCAGATTGCCCCTTTGAATGAAAAAAATAAACGGAACCACAACATATAATTTAAGAAACTATTGAAACTAACAAAAAATTCCGCAGCACATGGTCTATGGATAGTCTCCAGCCATCTAAATAATATTTTAACATTGCCTAAAAGTAATAGCATGATGGGTTTTCCTAATGTAAATGTAGGCCTACTTACATGTGCATCTGCTTTACCGTCTTGTAAATTGAGTACTGGAACTAAACGCAGTGAGACCTGAAAGTGAAGCATCCAGCCTCCCTCACTAGTAGGGATCGGATTGGCCAGCAGCATGATATTTATACCACTTGTATATCCCTGGCCAAGATTATGCATGATAAATTGATTTCCACATTATTTCCACTAGGTGTCCATGTGCGCACTCTAATAGATAAATGCCTAATGTCTAACCATTCACTACATCTAAAATGTTTTTTTTTTTTATATAGATAGTGATCTGTTTAAAAAAAAATGAAGTGGTCATCATCATTTAGGCTACCCTAGTAACCGATATGCAAATAAAGGCATCATAATGAAATATTCACAAGTAAATGGGTAATTACACTATATAGGTATCTAAATATATGGACACTAGCTTTAACTAGTTGACAGCATTAGTTGATTCGGCTACAACAAGGCTAGGCTAGTGCAGCATTTAATTATATTCCATCAATGCCTCTGAAACACTAAAATGTTACCTTTCCTCGGCAGCCTGCTGCTCAAGGTTGCCAATGTGAATCATTAACCGAATTTAGGCAAGTTATGTTGTTACAAATGTCGACTAGATCCATATTTAACCTTAAAATTGCATATTTGCCTCATTGACTGCTACTGTGCAGTGACATGTTTTATAAAGCCTTTCGGCAGAGAAACCTATTTTGTATGCCAGTGATGAACTGCACCAGAGTACGTGTATATTAGTACGCGATAAATGGCGGCGTGCTGCTTGGCCGCTCACAGTGGCTCGCTTGTGGGTGTGCTGGCAGCATATAGCAGCGTTTTGATTGTGCGTCAATAATTCAAGATAGCAAGTTTGTATGAAGGTCTGGTTCTTACATTGGTAAATCTCTACTTCCTGAATTTATTCACAGGTAAATAGTAATATTCTCTAAACCGCTCTGGTGACAAATACACTTTGCTTCCCTGTTTCCAATCGTCCACATAACTGGGAGAACCTATTCAAGGAAGTAAATACATTTCGAAAACGTAATAAAAACGATACATTATTAGCTAACTAGCTACAGTGCAGGCAAGCTCAAATGAGCTGCCAACGTAGCCAGCTAGCTATCTAGCCAACTTTACATACTGTATAGCTAGCTAGCTAAGTTAATTAAATATCACCAGCGACCTAACTTCATATTAGCTAGCCATCTTGATGTATTTATCATTGTAAAAAACTAACTAACTCCAAATGCATTTGTAGGTAGCTAGCTAACAGCCATGCAGGAGGGTGAAAGGATAGCAGCCCCAACTGTCAAAGTGAGAGAGTAGGTTATTCTGGATAGGGCAGGTACTTTTGTGTAGTTCCAGTTCCTAGAAGTGAGTACAGAGATATAGTAACATAATATTCAGTGCTGTCTATTTTGAGTATAACGAAGTCTGTTTCTTGTGATGTTTTCTTGCCTCATATACAGAGAGCTGCTAAAGCCTGTCAGCAGACGAAGAGGTCCCAATGAAGAGCAGTGGTTCTCAGTCCTGGTCCTGGGGACACAAAGGGGTGCACATTTTTGTTTTATCCTTAGCACTATTGTACACAGCTGATTCAAATGACCAACTCTTCATCAAGCTTCAAGTGGTATTTATGTATTCATTTGTGATGCTATCCTTGTTATGATCCTGCTGTTGTCACATGCTACACGTGCACATGTGTGTGCATATGCATCTATGTTATCATGATTTGTTATAAGAGATATTATAAACTGTGTGGATCGAGCCCTGAATGCTGATTGGCTGACAGCCATAGTATATCAGACCATATACCACGGGTATGACAAAACATTTATTTTTACTGCTCTAATTACATTGGTAACCAGTTTATAATAGCAATAAAGCATCTTGGGGGTTTGTGGTATATGGCCAAAATACCACAGCTAAGGCCTATATCCAGACACTACACGTTGCGTTGTGCCTAAGAACAGCCCTTAGCCGTGGTATATTGGCCATATACCACACCCCCTCAGGCCTTATTGCTTAATTATACTTTAGTAATCCACAATTACCTGGTGTCTAATAATGCCATCTTCCATATTCCTACAGATACCTTGCTATTGAAGATTCCTTCAAAACAAATGTATCTAACTACCCTACAGTTACTATGCAGAGCACTGCAAGGTTGGGTGACCAGGGCCATCTGGGACTGCCTCCTAGGGGAATTCAGCATGTGAATGCTACCTGTTTCCTGCATAACTTCATGAGGATGGACACGAGGACCAGGAGGGGATCTGCAGCTCGTCGCCGTGTGCCAGAGGAGAGGTCTGCTCTCTGCAGATTGTTTCAGGGATGGGGGCCAACAACGCAACAAGGGAGGAAATCCGTGTGCGGGAGATCTTCATCTCCTACTTCTTTGAAGAGGGTGCTGTTCCCTGGCAACACCATAGACTACACTATGCACAACCAAAGGCTCTTTTAAAAGCCATCTACATTGCTAAAAAAGTATTCTTCCATTTACTTAGCTATGTCTACTGCAGTTATTCAATTCCCAGTTTATCTCCCTTTGATTTCTACTTCTCAGGTAAGGGCTCTGTTTGTCTGTACAAAAACAAAACAGGATCTTTTAAGAGTCACCCATATTGATAATTTTTTTTACAATTAGACACCCTACAACCCACACCTACACACTCGTGTATCAATCTGATTGATGGATTGTGTTATGCAGCAAGCAGGCTCAGGTGTATAACTGGCTTCTTCCATCTTCAAAGAATAGGAAAGAGGACCAACCATGGAGAGTTCATTATTTATATAACTACTCTATATTGTTTGTCCTCATGTGTCTGCATGTTTTTAAGTATAAATAACTTTGTAGCCACTTAGTGTGGACACCAGGACACACACAGATTCCTGTTGAACACTCTTTTTAATGACCTTTTCTCAATATCAGTCTCTCTCCTTCACTTCACAGCCTTCTCCCTAAATCCTCTAGGTTATATCAGCTGTGTCGGTAAACCCCTCCCGCATCTGAACTGTCTACATAGAGGGCACAGCATGATCAGAGGTGAGACGTGGTCGGGTCAACAGGAAGTATTATTAAAGATATGCTTTACATTGAAGTACAGATAGAGATGTAGTAGTCCCAGAGTTAATGATCCAAGGTCAGTTTTGTATTTCACATGCTGATTATGATGACTGACAGTGTTAGCATGATTAAGCCTTGTGTTTTTTTATTCTATCTTTCTATCCATCTGTCTCTCGTCTGCAGGTATGTTTTGATGAGAGAGGAAGCCAACTTCCAGTCCCGTCATCACCACCTCACCCACTCTTAAGATAACCTTCGGACCAACTGGGGGCCCAAGGCTGGTTAGGAGACACCACTAGATACACTATTATGTAATTGTGATGAACTGAGAGAATATTAGAGTAGCACTGTAATTCATTAATCTTATGCCTTCCCTGCTCCTCTTACCTATTTCCCTTTCTCTCTTTTACTCTCTCACACCTCTCTCCCCACCTCTTCTTTCTACCTCACTGTGTTTTATAATGCACACCAGATGTGCATTGAAGAACAGATTCAACTTGTGTTTATAATATTACAATTATAATATTTATAATGCATGTATTATGTATTTATAACACTTGGATAATGAACTTCTTTCAAGAAAGCGTTTCACATTCTCTACTGGTTGAAATTGTCTCTCACTTGATGAAATACTATACCTATCCTCAGATCAGTGCAGATGAAGGAAATTAGATAGAGATGAATAGGTTTTAGAGTATTTACGTGATTCATAGGAAGTGTAGTGTACTGTTTAAATTCTGTTTCTGAATATATCTTCCACCCTGCATACCACTGCTGGCTTGCTTCTGAAGCTAAGCAGGGTTGGTCCTGGTCAGTCCCTGGATGGGAGACCAGGTGCTGCTGGAAGTGGTGTTGGAGGGCCAGTAGGAGGCACTCTTTCCTCTGGTCTAAAAAACAAAAGATCCCAATGCCCCAGGGCAGTGATTGGGGACACTGCTCTGTGTAGGGTGCCGTCTTTCGGATGGGACGTTAAACGGGTGTCCTGACTCTCTGAGGTCATTAAAGATCCCATGGCACTTATCGTAAGAGTAGGGGTGTTAACCCCGGTGTCCTGGCTAAATTCCCAATCTGGCCCTCAACCATCACGGTCACCTAATAATCCCCAGTTTACAATTGGCTCATTCATCCCCCTCCTCTCCCCTGTAACTATTCCCCAGGTCGTTGCTGCAAATGAGAACGTGTTCTCAGTCAACTTACCTGGTAAAATAACGGTAAAATAAAAAATAAATATGAATAAAAAATCATAGCTAGCTTCTGAATGTTTTTGGTCACAGGTGCAGGAATGGCTGAAGAATTACAACATTTGCCTCGAACTAACGCTGCAGACAGCAAAACTGGGTGATTTGAAAAGTCATAGTCAATCAATCAGTAATATAATTATTTTAGCAAAAAAAAGTATCTTTAATTTACAATCTGTAGAAGCTATGAGAATAGAAAGGTTCAGTACTTTTGTGAAGCATCACAGCACAGTTGAAAAATATATGGCAAATGGAAATCCAAAATGGATGGTTTTAAGAGATAGATGGGAGCGGTTGAATGGAGCTGAAGGGTGGGACTAATACCAAGATAACCAATGTAAAATGTATATAGGTTCAGACATTTTGTGAAATAGCACAGTTACAAATAGAAATCAAACTGGATGGAGATCAGAGATAGAGGAAGGACTAAAAACAAACAAAATATAACTATTGTAAAATAGATTGTGTCTGTAAAATGTGTATAATATGTATAAACTGAAGGTAGATGTCACGGCCGTTAAAAGAAGAGGACCAAGGTGCAGCATTGTGAGCGTACATTTTCCTTTATTGAATAAAAATGACACCGAACAAAACAATAAACACTACAAAAACAAACCGTGAAGCTAAAGGCTATGTGCCCTAAACAAAGTCAACTTCCCACAAAACACAGGTGGGAAAAATGGCAGCCTAAGTATGGTTCTCAATCAGAGACAACGATAGACAGCTGTCCCTGATTGAGAACCCTACCCGGGCAAAATATAGAACTACAAAAAAAAACATGAAGTGCATGCATATCGATAAATAAAAGCCAGTTGAATAGGCAGGCCCTGAAACAGAGCCTCGTTTTCAGATTTTTCACTTCCTGTATGGAAGTTTGCTGTCAAATGAGTTCTGTTTTACTCACAGATATAATTCAAACAGTTTTAGAAACTTGAGAGTGTTTTCTATCCAATAGTAATAATAATATGCATATTGTATGATCTAGAACAGAGTACGAGGCCGTTTCATTTGGGCACGATTTTTTCCAAAGTGAAAACAGCGCCCCCGTATTGACAAGAAGCTTCATAATTCTTTAAAGAATAATGTGCAAATATTGTACAATCCAGGTGTGCAAAGCTTTTAGAGACTTACCCTGAAAGACTCACAGCTATAATCGCATCGCTGCCAAAAGTGATTCTAACATGTATTAACTCAGAGGATTGAATAATAATCTAATCAAGATATATTAATGGTTTTATTCCATTAATTAAAAAAAAATAGCATTTTTCTTTTACTTTGACATTACAGAGTATTTTGTGTAAATCGTTGACAAAAAATTACAATTAAATCAATTTTAATTCCAATTTGCAACACAACAAAATGTGGACTACTTTCTGAAGGCACTGTAAATCACACCCAACATCTACATCCCACATCCCCCTAACCCATCCAAAGCTGTTCCTCATTCCAGTCACTTCTCCATTCTCCCACAGATTCCAGGGGCTGTGGAATTCCCACTGGCCCTGATGAGAAGGATAGTGATATATGTATCTATAGGCTATATGTACAGTGCATTCGGAAAGTATTCAGACCCCTTCACTTTTTCCATATTTTGTTATGTTACAGCCTTATTCTGAAATGGATTAAATACATTTTTTCCTCATGATTCTCTACACAATACCTCATAATGACAAAGCGACAAAGCAGGTTTATAGAATGTTTTGCGAATTTATTAAACATAAAAAACAGAAATATCTTATTTACATAAATATTCAGACCCTTTGCTATGAGGCTCAAAATTGAGCTCAGGTGCATCCTGTTTCCATTGATCATCCTTGAAATGTTTCTACAACTTGATTGGAGTCCACCTGGGGTAAAATCAATTGATTGGACATGATTTGGAAATGCACATACCTGTCTATATAAGGTCCCACAGGTGACAGTGCATGTCTGAGCAAAAACCAAGCCATGAGGTCGAAGGAATTGTCCGTAGAGCTCCGAGACAGGATTGTGTCGAGGCACAGATCTGAGGAAGGGTACCAAAACATTTCTGCAGCATTGAAGGTTCCCAAGAACACAGTGGCCTCCATCAGTCTTATATGTAAGAATCACCAAGACTCTTCTTAGAGCTGGCCGCCTGGCCAAACTGAGCAATAGGGGTTGAAGGGCCTTGGTCAGGGTGGTGACCAAGAACCGATAGTCACTCTGACAGCGCTCCAGAGTTCCTCTGTGGAGATGGGAGAACTGTCCAATAGAACAACCATATCTGCAGCACTCCACCAATCACGCCTTTATGGTAGAGTGGCCAGACAAAATCCACTCATCAGTAAAAGGCACATGACAGCCCGCTTGGAGTTTGCCAAAAGCTACCTAAAGGACTCTCAGACCATGAGAAACAAGATTCTCTGGTCTGATGAAACCACGATTGAACTCTTTGACTTGAATGCCAAGCGTCACGTCTGTAGGAAACCTGGCACTATCCATACGGTGAAGCATGGTGGTGGCAGCATCATGCTGTGGGGATGTTTTTCAGTGGCAGGAACTGGGAGACTAGTCAGGATCGAGGGAAAAATTAACGGAGAAAAGTACAGAGACATCCTTGATGAAAACCTGCTCCAGAGAGCTCAGGACCTCAGACTGGGGCGAAGGTTCACCTTCCAACAGGACAACAACCCTAACTACACAGCCAAGACAACGCAGGAGTGGCTCGTGACACGTCTCTGAATGTCCTTGAGTGACCCAGCCAGAGCCCGGACTTGAACCAGATAGAACATGTCTGGAGAGACCTGAAAATAGCTGTGCAGCGACACTCCCCATCCAACCTGACAGAGCTTGAGTGGCTCTGCAGAGAAGAATGGGAGAAACTCTCCAAATACAGGTGTGCCAAGCTTGTAGCGTCATACCCAAGAAGACTCAAGGCTGTTATCGCTGCCAAAGGGGCTTCAACAAAGTACTGAGTAAATGGTCTGAATGCTTATGTAAATGTGATATTTAAGTTTTTTTTTATACATTTGCAAACATTTCTAAAAACCTGTTTTTCTTTGTCATTATGGGGTATTGTGTGTAGATTGATGAGGGAAAACAACTATTTAATATATTTTAGAATAAGGCTGTAACGTAACAAAATGTGGAAAAAGTGAAGGGGACTGAATACTTTCCAAATGCACTGTACATAGCTATCTCAATTACCTCGTGCCTCTGCACATTGACTTGGTACTGGCACTCCCTGTATATAGTTATGTTATATTTAACTCGTTATTGTTATTGTTATTCATTATTCACTGTGTGTTTTTTCCTCATCTCAGTATTTCAATTATTATTACATTTTTTTATCTTTAATTCTGCATTGTTGAAAACGAACCATAAGTAATGATTTCACTGTTAGTCTACACCTGTTGTTTACGAAGTATGTGACAAATCACAGACAAAAGGATCACTGGTTGCATAAGCACACCCAGAGGCTCAGACTATTCTCTTCTCATCCTCCGCTCTGTTCTAGTGGAGGCAGCTGGGGTAATATGAGGCACATGGCCATTAGCCCCAGGTTACACTCTCTAACAGGGAGTGTACTGTGATTCTACCCTTTTGAACCACACTGGGACACCTTCCGTTTCCCCAATTATTTATGCAGGTACATGCATTTGGCCTTGGGCACAAACCAACCAGCCCATTTACCTCAAAGTAAGGGCTAGTATCAGTTGATCCTCTGATGAAGGCTGTGGGTGTCAGAGGTCTGCCAGCCCACTGATTTAGGAGTGGGTTAGCAAGCGAAGTGAAGTAACAGTCACATCAGTCCGGAACATATCCCACCCAGCCCTCAAAGAGCTGTAAATAACAAGTGTCTAGGGCGGGTTGTTGGGACATGTAACATCCAGACACCTGGATAGCAGAACTAAGGCTTAGTGGCTAATGATCTGCCTGACCTCCCTCCTGCAGAGGTTTAGCTGGTCCTTTCAGAGAGTATCCCACTCTGACCAGCCTCCTTTCCCAGAGCTTCCTCATGACTCAGTCTGTTTGTAAAGTCAGGACCCCAGCCTTCTATCTCCTAAACAATAGCAGGATTGGGCCTCCCACAGTGTCTGTGCGGTGCCACTGGCAGAGGTGTTTATTTGGGCTAGCCCAGTCTGAGGGTCACGGCTTGGGCAAGGGTGGTCAACCCTGGTAAGTCCTCAGAGGAAAATGAAACAAAGTATGTCCAACAGTATCCGTCTCTCATTCAAGAGGATATGTCCTGTTCGGAACACAATACAACAAAGAGTGCTGCTGTACTGTAGTTGGATCCAGTGTTAACTGAACAACTGGTAATTCACCTTTTGTCTGTCTTCTTGATGAAAACAATCCATTATCATAATAGGTGGATGAGTCATGCATGCTCCTCCATTTTTAGGAGGAGTAAAGATTGGAAGCAGCTAAAACACAGTGATTAAAGATGTGTTATTATCATCCACTTTTCATTACAAGTTGAGTCAATTATCTGACCAGAATAAATCTTTTTTCTGAATTCTCAAGTCTAACGTTTTCTTTTTTCTGCCCCTCATTAGTGTGACCTGTTCTCGTTTCAATAATATTCAATAAGAAACAGTACATGTAGGCCAGTCCCTTTCTTCTCGCAGCAGTGCTTCAGCTTCTTTATAGGTATTTTACTAACTTTGTTATATTATATTTAAAGGGGCAATCCACAGTTGAAAAAATAACAAAGCCTGTCCCCACCACTGTTTCAGTAAAAAGCTCAGGGATGGGGCTTGAGAAATGTAACCACTCTCAAATTCATACAGAGCTATGGATGCAAGGACTGACCATCCCATGATATCAACATTATAGTTGTAACCATGTTTTTATGCTATACATTGTTTTTTTACATTTACTTTGTTTAAAAATATATTTTGGGTTCTGATGTGGTATGACAGTTGAGCTAAGCCCATGAGACATGTATAAGTTATATTCTCCAAGAATTAATGGATACATATCAAACACTTAAATGTCCAAAAGTGGCTGCAGCAACTGCAGACTGCCCCTTAAAAAAATATGTATACTTTTATTCTTAAGAAGAAAATATATATATTTGAGATTGAAAATGCATCCTTTGTCCCTACAGTGTAAAATATCTAGAACTGAGCCTAAACAGACCCCTGCAATAAAGGTCTCATCTCCTGTCCTAAATCTTACCATTAACCAAACACCACTCATGTGTAGGACTATGACCTATAGAGATGAGATGAAAGCACACATGATTCAGCCCCTGTTCCTAGCACTTGTTTAAACATCCTGCTTCATTGTCCAGACAATATGGATCTGCACGAGAGGGACATTTTATTGTCTAGTTACACCTACAAAGTCAACCAGCCGACAAGCCGTCCTGTGGAAACCAGGTTACAACTGATGACTGATCAAATCAAATCAAATGTATTTATATAGCCCTTCTTACATCAGCTGATATCTCAAAGTGCTGTACAGAAACCCAGCCTAAAACCCCAAACAGCAAGCAATGCAGGTGTAGAAGCACGGTGGCTAGGAAAAACTCCCTAGAAAGGCCAAAACCTAGGAAGAAACCTAGAGAGGAACCAGGCTATGAGGGGTGGCCAGTCCTCTTCTGGCTGTGCTGAGTGGAGATTATAACAGAACATGGCCAAGATGTTCAAATGTTCATAAATGACCAACATGGTCAACTAATAATAATCACAGTAGTTGTCGAGGGTGCAACAAGTCAGCACCTTAGGAGTAAATGTCAGTTGGCTTTTCATAGCCGATCATTAAGAGTATCTCTACCGCTCCTGCTGTCTCTAGAGAAATGAAAACAGCAGGTCTGGGACAGGTAGCACGTCCGGTGAACAGGTCAGGGTTCCATAGCTGCAGGCAGAACAGTTGAAACTGGAGCAGCAGCACGGCCAGGTGGACTGGGGACAGCAAGGAGTCATCATGCCAGGTAGTCCTGAGGCATGGCCCTAGGGCTCAGGTCCTCCGAGAGAGAGAAAGAAAGAGATAATTAGAGAGAGCATACTTAAATTCACACAGGACACCGGATAAGACAGGAGAAGTACTCCAGATATAACAGACTGACCCTAGCCCCCCGACACATAAACTACTGCAGCATAAATACTGGAGGCTGAGACAGGAGGGGTCAGGAGACACTGTGGCCCCATCCGATGATACCCCTGGACAGGGCCAAACAGGCAGGATATAACCCCACCCACTTTGCCAAAGCACAGCCCCCACACCACTAGAGGGATATCTTCAACCACCAACTTACCATCCTGAGACAAGGCCGAGTATAGCCCACAAAGATCTCCGCCACGGCACAACCCAAGGGGGGGCGCCAACCCAGACAGGAAGATCACGTCAGTGACTCAACCCAATCAAGTGACGCACCCCTCCTAGGGACGGCATGGAAGAGCACCAGTAAACCAGTGACTCAGCCCCTGTAATAGGGTTAGAGGCAGAGAATCCCAGTGGAGAGAGGGGAACCGGCCAGGCAGAGACAGCAAGGGTGGTTCGTTGCTCCAGAGCCTTTCCGTTCACCTTCACACTCCAGGGCCAGACTACACTCAATCATATGACCTACTGAAGAGAAGAGTCTTCAGTAAAGACTTAAAAGTTGAGACCGAGTCTGCGTCACTCACATGGGTAGGCAGACCATTCCATAAAAATGGAGCTCCATAGGAGAAAGCCCTGCCTCCAGCTGTTTGCGTAGAAATTCTAGGGACAATTAGGAGGCCTGCGTCTTGTGGCCGTAGCGTACGTGTAGGTATGTACGGCAGGACCAAATCGGAAAGATAGGTAGGAGCAAGCCCATGTAATGCTTTGTAGGTTAGCAGTAAAACCTGGAAATCAGCCCTTGCCTTAACAGGAAGCCAGTGTAGGGAGGCTAGCACTGGAGTAATATGATCAAATTTTTGGGTTCTAGTCAGGATTCTAGCAGCCGTATTTAGCACTAACTGAAGTTTATTTAGTGCTTTATCCGGGTAGCCGGAAAGTAGAGCACTGCAGTAGTCTAACCTAGAAGTAACAAAAGATTGGATTAATTGTTCTGCATCATTTATGGACAGAAAGTTTCAGATTTTTGCAATGTTACGTAGGTGGAAAAAAGCTGTCCTTGAAACAGTCTTGATATGTTCGTCAAAAGAGAGATCGGGGTCCAGAGTAACGCCGAGGTCCTTCACAGTTTTATTTGAGACGACTGTACAACCATCAAGATTAATTGTCAGATTCAACAGAAGATCTCTTTGTTTCTTGGGACCTAGAACAAGCATCTCTGTTTTGTCCGAGTTTAAAAGTAGAAAGTTTGCAGCCATCCACTTCCTTATGTCTGAAACACAGGCTTCTAGCGAGGGCAATTTTGGGGCTTCACCATGTTTCATTTAAATGTACAGCTGTGTGTCATCCGCATAGCAGTGAAAGTTAACATTCTGTTTTCGAATGACATCACCAAGAGGTAAAATATATAGTGAAAACAATAGTGGTCCTAAAACAGAACCTTGAGGAACACCAAAATTTACAGTTGATTTGTCAGAGGACAAACCATTCACAGAGACAAACTGATATCTTTCCGACAGATAAGATCTAAACCAGGCCAGAACTTGTCCGTGTAGACCAATTTGGGTTTCCAATCTCTCCAAAAGAATGTGGTGATCGATGGTATCAAAAGCAGCACTAAGGTATAGGAGCATGAGGACAGATGCAGAGCCTCGGTCTGACGCCATTAAAAGGCAATTTACCACCTTCACAAGTGCAGTCTCAGTGCTATGATAGGGTCTAAAACCAGACGGAAGCATTTCATATACATTGTTTGTCTTCAGGAAGGCAGTGAGTTGCTGCGCAACAGGTTTTTCAAAAATGTTTGAGTTTTTCTATTTTCTGGGTCAAGGTTTGGCTTTTTCAAGAGAGGCTTTATTACTGCCACATTTAGTGAGTTTGGTACAAATACGGTGGATAGAGAGCCGTTTATTATGTTCAACATAGGAGGGCCAAGCACAGGAAGCAGCTCTTTCAGTAGTTTAGTTGGAATAGGGTTGAAGGTTTAGAGGCCATGAAGGTTTGAAGGTTTAGAGGCCATGATTATTTTCATCGTTGTGTCAAGAGATATAGTACTAAAACACTTGAGTGTCTCTCTTGATCCTAGGTCCTGGCAGAGTTGTGCAGACTCAGGACAACTGAGTTTTGGAGGAATACACATATTTAAAAAGGAGTCCGTAATTTGCTTTCTAATGATCATGATCTTTTCCTCAAAGAAGTTCATGAATTTATTACTGATGAAGTGAAAGCCATCCTCTCTTGGCGAATGCTGCTTTTTAGTTAGCTTTGCGACAGTATCAAAAATACATTTCGGCTTGTTCTTATTTTCCTCAATTAAGTTGGAAAAGTAGGATGATCGAGCAGCAGTGAGGGCTCTTCGATACTGCACGGTACTGTCTTTCCAAGCTAGTCGGAGGACTTCCAGTTTGTTGTGGCGCCATTTCCGTTCCAAGTTTCTGGAAGCTTGCTTCTGAGCTCGGGTATTTTCTGTATACCAGGGAGCTAGTTTCTTATGACAAATGTTTTTCGTTTTTAGGGGTGCAACTGCATCTAGGGTATTGCGCAAGGTTAAATTGAGTTCCTCAGTTAGGCGGTTAACTGATTTTTGTCCTCTGACGTCCTTGGGTAGGCAGAGGGAGTCTGGAAGGGCATCAAGGAATCTTTGGGTTGTCTGAGAATTTATAGCACGACTTTTGATGCTCCTTGGTTGGGGTCTGAGCAGATTATTTGTTGCGATTGCAAACATAATAAAATGGTGGTCCGATCATGAGGAAAAAAACATTTATTCCATGGGACAAAACTAGGTCCAGAGTATGACTGTGACAGTGAGTAGGTCCAGAGACATGTTGGACAAAACCCACTGAGTCGATGATGGCTCCGAAAGCCGTTTGGAGTGGGTCTGTGGACTTTTCCATGTGAATATTAAAATCACAAAAAATTTGAATATTATCTGCTATAACTACAAGGTCCGATAGGAATTCAGGGAACTCAGTGAGGAACGCTGTATATGGCCCAGGAGGCCTGTAAACAGTTGCTATAAAAAGTGATTAAGTAGGCTGCATAGATTTCATGACTAGAAGCTCAAAAGACGAAAACGTTGTGTTTTCTTTGTAAATTGAAATTTGCTATCGTAAATGTTAGCAACACCTCCGCCTTTGCGGGATGCACGGGGGATATGGTCACTAGTGTAACTGATCCTGTTTCTGCACTGCTGATGTCCGCTCGATTAACTGCACATGTTTCTGCAACTGGTCGTCTACCTGTCTAGGATCAACATTAGCCAGGGAACATGCTATCAAAACCTGGCAGGTCAATGTTGTTTGTCTTTATCGACAACCACACGCAGCTCTATTTGTCTGCTTTCACAAGAATTCCTCAACTGAATTCTTTCCTATTGCCATTATGAGATTATACATTTAAATTCATGAATTAAATGAATTGTTTCCGTTAGAGCGATGTGTACTCTCAAACCTTTACTTCAGAGAGATTGTAATTTTTTCCTGGAATTGACCAGCGTTCAACATTTAGAATCCATCCAGTGCAATAGAAAATAGAAAATCAATGAAGTGCCGGTTGACCTTGAAGCCAAAGCTGATGCAAGGACAGGCTGGGAGCTGGGAGGGAGCTGCCAGAGCAATGTAGGGCTGTAATGCTGGCTAATGGACAGAGAGTGGGCCTGAGAGGGCTGTGGAGACCGGAAACTCCTGGCTGAGCCAAGGGCACTGTGGTCCTAATGGTGAGACGAAGACTGGACACCCTTCTAATGTCACAGAATACAGAGTCTGACTCACCACCAGTGGGTTGTCAATGTCACTCACAGCAAACTGACAGGCATCAGAGAGAAACGCACTGGGAACAACTGATGGAGATTTCACATTCACTCATGTTTAATGATAGGAAATCAAGGTTTCTTAAATAGAAATAAATGGTTATGAAAATTAACCAGTCAAAAACATAATCATCATAGCAATAATTGCTATGTGTTGTTCATTGATGTGGAAAAACAAAAATGAATTATGATTACTGAATTTTGTTTAAATTTTTCGTACTAATTTAGAGATTCCCGATTGGCTGACTGATCTCCTTGCTCTCACCTCAACTGAACTGAGATGGGGACCAATGTGATGCTGCAGTGTCCATGTAACCAAGGTAGGATTGCCCTCCATCACCTCTCAGGTAATGTAGAGAGGATGACAAGAAACAGGTTATTGGACCTAACGAAGAAGTGTGTGTGTGTGTGTGTGTGTGTGTGTGTGTGTGTGTGTGTGTGTGTGTGTGTGTGTGTGTGTGTGTGTGTGTGTGTGTGTGTGTGTGTGTGTGTGTGTGTGTGTGTGTGTGTGTGTGTGTGTGTGTGTGTGTGTGTGTGTGTGTGTGTGTGTGCGTGCGTGCGTGCGTGCGTGCGTGTGTGTGTGCATGGGAGGATAATCATCCTTCCCAGAAGTATTGTGATTACCCTGACCATTACTTCCGATACAGCTGGTACCTGATCTTGGTCGACGGTTGGATGTTGGCTATTCACTATTGGCTGTGGTGTGAGGTTAGGAGTGTGTCTGGACTGGGGGGGTTAGTTGGGGCTCTCATATTTCACACCAGCGGAACGGCTTACAAGGCCCTGATCTTTGCTGGGCCGATGTTGAGCTTCTGGCTCTCATTTCAGATGTAGTTTATGTCAGACCACCTCTGCTATCAGTCACAATGTCATAGTGAGGTAACATACCACAAGGCAGTTCATGGTCAGGAAAACAACTCCAGTCGTGTTTATTTTCGAGTGGATGGGATTAATGTTGGTCACAATGTCAGTTAGTGTTAGTCACCCAGCAGTCGTATCCCAGCAGGCAACATTTGGCATGAGGCATCGTAATGGCGTCATGGGGTAGAGACGTTTCTCACTTCACTGACTTTGGAGGCAAAATCAAATAACAGAGAGAACATAAGAAACACAGTACACTCTATTCTCTCTTTTCAACCAAACTAAAAGCCATTGGATTGTTGACAGATTCTGATTGATCAGCCATACTGTAGATGGATTGAATAGACTAAGACAGTGTTTCCAACCCTGGTCCTCGAGTACCCCCAACAGTACACATTTCTATTGTAACCCTGGACAAGCACACCTGATTCAACTTGTCAACTAATCATCAAGCCTTTAATGAGTTGAATGAGGTGTGTTTGACAAGGGCTACAACGAAAATGTGTACCGTTGTGGGTACTCGAGGACAAGGGTTGGGAAACACTGGACTAAGAGGTAAGAGACAAATAGCCTCAGGATTGTTGATAAATGTCAGATAGGGGGAAATATGAAGATGTATAGGCCCATATGAAAGTATTTTTTTCCTCCAGATTTTAATGTTATGAATGAGACTGGACAATAAAGCTGCATCCAAAAAAAGCTATTTTGAATAATCCATGGGCTCTTATGGATTAATGAAGTCTGCCTAGCATAGGTGAGAACAGAAGACGAGTGAGGGCTTGTGGTGAGATTGTGGAAGCTAGTGTAACAGTCATACAGTTGTAGAAAGTCATAGCGTGCAGGCTCTTTCTAGCTTTAAAGGGCAATTTCCCCACTTTTTACCCTCATATGCATTATCTCCAGCACCAAACCAGTGTCCACATATGTGAAAACTGCGTGCTAAAAAATATAAAAAGAAAGGTCCTAAAAATGCTTCTCTATGACATTCAGGGGTAGGATTAAAACTAAAAGAGAATCTGTAATGAGTTTCTAGCCAGAGGGAAGTTATTTTCTTGCTTCCCACGTCACCGTGAATCTCATAGTGTTTGAAAAGCCTTGTTTTTTAAACGTTTTAACTTTCGACGATGTCATCGGGTAGAACTTTTTAACTTGATCTTTTTTTCAACAAAACTTAGAAATGCATCGTTTTCATATGTTGACACTGGTATTGTGCTGGAGATAATGAAAATGAAGTTGAAAAGTGGTGGAATTGCTCTTTAAGAAAGTACCTTAGCTCCCAACCTCATGTGTCAGAAGTCATAAGAGTTTAATTATGTTATTGTTGGGCAGAGGGTGGGAATTACACAAGTGAACTTTTGCCCCACTCATCCCCATCTCAGCACCAAAGAGCATGAAATCATAGTCTGGTAAATCTCATTTACTTGAAACAAAACATAATCCTCTCAGCTCATGAAATTTAGCTTATTCGTTTGGCAGTGCAGGAAGAGCCCATTCAGTCCATTAAAGGCCCAGTGCAGTCAAAATTAGATTTTCACATGTTTTATATATATTTCCACACTATGATGTTGGAATACTAAAGTGAATTGTAAAAGTGATGTTAATGCCCTTTTAGTGTAAGAGCTGTTTGAAAGACCACCTGACATTTCAGACTGTTTTTGTGGGATGGAGTTTTGGCCTGCCTGGTGACATGACCAATAAAAAAGAGAGTTCCAAACCTCTGTGCCAATAACAGCTAGTTTTAAGTTTTCTCCTTTCCACTCAGACCACAGTCCTAGCTCAATTATTGCTTGAGGACTTGCTCTTTGCTAAGAAGCTATTTTTGTTTCTTTTTGACCATTTTAATTGAAAACAATCAGAGTAAGGTATTTCAATGTTACCCAGATATTTTTTGATATTAAGAAAAACAGCTGCATTGGACCTTTACCAAACTGGGTGAGGGTTAAAACTCACCCTGATCTTTTGTTCAGTTTGTTGGTCAGACTACAAACATTTGTCGGGATAGTTTGACTTTCTCACTTCATTCACACTTTATAGGTGAGAGAAAATAATAATACACATTGCAATGCTGAATGACCACATATTGAGAGAGAATCAGTGGTTTAGCTGGGCAGTCATCTGACTAGAGCACAAAAGGGAAGGCAACTACAGTCAGTCCGTTTTCACCTCAGCTCCTCCTTCAAGCTTTACAAAGAGTCATGAGGTAATTGATCCTGGATAAGGAGAGGATACTTCAGGTGAAGAAGATAGCTGACGGTTTGGCACGTAGTCCCAGCCAAGGTGATGCTTTAAATTTGTCTGTATTTAATCCTTGACGGTTTCTTCTCTTCATCTTCAGTTTCACCCCACATTCCTGGCTGGTTTACTAATCCCGTCTCACTTCCCTCTCCTCCTATTATTACTCTGTTTCCTTTGTTTATTCGTTCCTTTTCTACACCGGGTCTCATCAGAGGCCATGTTTGTTATCGCACAGTACTTGTCTTGGTTGCTGAGCCCGTCGGTCACCATAGAAATAACCTCGATTGAGCACCTCTCCAATTACTGGACACGATATCAGTTCAAGGACGAGGGTCCCATCAAATAAAAATGCAATAAAGCGCATGCACTGATGTTAGAGATTAACAAATTAACTTTCTGTAATATCCTGCTTGGGTGGAATACGGGTCAGGGACTCAAATAAAGTAATTGGAGGAATTAGCAGGAGAAAATGCTGATACTCTAGACCAGACATGGGCAAACTACGGCCCGCGGGCCACATACGGCCCGTTAGGCTTTTTAATCCGGCCCGCCGAACTTGTCCAAATTATAGTAAAAAACTCATTTTTTTCCCCTTTCCCTGCAATGCCCACGTTTCCCCAATAGATGGCGCACTCAAAACACATTGACCGTTGTTGGAGTGGCGCGTATTTCTCTTTATTTCACTTTAATTTTCACTTCGTTTCACGTCACCATTAAGCGAGAATTGCCACAACAAAACTAACTCCAGACTTTGATGCACTGGCAAAAAAGGGAGACCAACAACACTGTTCCCACTGAAATGGTGAGTTTTTCTGCTGTGTTATGAAAAAATGCATATGGAAAGTTTGGAAGTGCGTCTTTTAATTAAGAGCAATGCGCATTTACGCACAGCAGCGGTACAGTAGCTTTATTAACACGCCGCACATCGCTCTTAATTTAAATTTAAATTTTCAGCTGCAGGTAGGATATTTAATACAGCCTATGTCTGTGTGCTTGGCAACGATACACGTGTACTGTTTGCGCGTGAAGGCGAGGGCGTCCGTGGCGAGTTTGTAGAGCGCGCGGTCAGGACAATCCATCCATGATTTTGCGGTGTTTAACACAAGTAGATATTATTGAGCTTGAGTATTTCGTTGTGTAATAATATGTTTTGAATGTTGAAAGTGATTCCATTTTTCAATAAATGTTGATTTCTTTAACTTTGCACCTTCGATTGAAACTTATTAAAAACAGACGCAATCTTGATAAATCACAGTGCGTATGTTATTTTAATCTATTTACATTTCCTCATCCCGGTATCTGCGAAATAGTATGTAAATGCCATATCTTGCATATTCCTTGAGACAAATTTATTAACTGATAAGGGCTATTTTTCACATTTGAAAGACAGTTAATAAATTGGGTTGTAGTGTTCTTACTGTGCTATGAGGTTTGCACACACTACATTTAATGCTTTAGTATATCCGGCCCAAACACTCCCTCCAAATGCTCCTGGCCCGGCCCCTCTGTCAAATTTTAGAACCCATTGTGGCCCGCGAGTCAAAAAGTTTGCCCACCCCTGCTCTAGACTCTAGAGTCCCTCCTTTAATTATCACTGAATTCCATCAAATACTATGAAAGTCAGCTATTGAACTAACATCTGACGGAAATTAAAGTAAGAAAATATTGGCCATGAACTGAATATCTTATTGCTACTCATGTTGTACTGTACTGCACTGTGTGTGCTGTGTCACGACAATACTATTCCTGAAAGGTCCTAATTAAATTCCCTGCTGCATTGTGATCACCATTGCTAAGATCAGATAAATAATTTCCAGTTATATCTCCTAAGTATCTAAGAGGTAACAAGTAAATTACCCCTGAGTCAATACATGTTAGCAATACATGTTAGGATCACCTTTGGCAGCGATTACAGCTGAGTCTTTCTGAGCAAGTCTCTAAGAGATTTGCACATCAGGATTGTAAAATATTTGCACATTATTCTTAAAAAAAAAAATCAAGCTCTGTCAAGTTGGTTGTTGATCATTGCTAAACAGACATTTTCAAGTCTTGCCTTAGATTTTTAAGACGATTTAAGTCGAAACTGTAACTAGGCCACTCAGGAACTTTCAATGTTGTCTTGGTAAGCAACTCCAGTGTATATTTGGCTTTGTGTTTTAGGTTATTGTCCTGCTGTAAGGTGCATTTGTCTCTCAATGTCTGTTGGAACACAGACTGAATCAGGTTTTATCAAGGCGAAACCCAAATGCAGACACAGGAGGAAGATGGTTGGAGTCTTACAATGTTTATTAATCCGAAGGGGTAGGCAAGAGAATGGTTGTGGACAGGCTAAAAGGTCAAAACCAGATCAGAGTCCAGGAGGTACAGAGTGGCAGACAGGCTCGTGGTCAAGGCAGGCAGAATGGTCAGGCAGGTGGGTACAAAGTCCAGAAACAGGCAAGGGTCAAAACCGGGAGGACTAGAAAAAGAAGAATGCAAAAAGCAGGCGAACGGGAAAAACGCTAGTTGACTTGGAAACATACATAAGACAGACTGGCACAGGGAGTCAGGAAACACAGGGATAAATACACTGGGGAAAATAAGCGACACCTGGAGGAGGTGGAGTCAATCACAAGGACAGGTGAAACAGATCAGGGCGTGAGAGGTTTTCCTGGTTTTAATCCTAAAAACCTCACTAGGCGTTGCCAATGACAAGCATACCCATAACATGATGCAGCCACCACCATGCTTGAAAATATGAACACAAAAAAGTGTAATTAATACATTTACCATGCTCAAAAGAATATTAAATGTCTGCTTTTTTACCCATCTACCATTTTTGCGAGGCATTGGAAAGCCTCCCTGGTCTATGTGGTGGAATCTGTGTTGATTCTGTGTTCACTGCTCGACTGAGGGACCTTACAGATAATGTATTGTATGTGTGGAGTACAGAGATGAGGTAGTCATGTTAATGTCCATGCAACTTATTATGTGACTTGTTAAGCACATTTTTGCTCCTTAACTTATGTAGGCTTGCCATAACAAAGGGGTTGAATACTTATTGACTCAAGACATTTCAGCTTTTCATGTTTAATTAATTTGTAAACATTTCTAAAAGCATAAGTCCACTTTGACATTATGGGCTATTGTGCCTAGGCCAGTGACACAAAATTAAAATTAAAATTATTTTAAATTCAGGTTGTAACACAACAAAATGTGGAAGAAAAAAAATACTAGATTGTATAAGGTGTAGAGGGGTTAATTAAAAGAAAAAAATAAGAAGAGAAAAGATTATACGAGATTAGATTATTTGGGATTAATTCCGGGCAAACTAAACGTAGTGGTTTACCTGAAACATAAAGCAAGCATTACCTTGAAAGTTAGTATAGCTGATAAAAACTGAACTGTTAGAGTACCTCACCCACATGTAGAAAACAGCTAAGCGTGGTGCATTGCATACTCAAATATGAAGTATATTCAGTGTATCATCTACATTGATACTGTTTACACAATGGGGAATTGTTAATGGACTTTCAGTGCAGAATTTGACATTATGTCATGCCAGGGTTATGAAGAGCACTTAATTAAATCAATTAGACTTGGTGTTCTTTAATTTCTCAGGCCCTATTTTTAATGGAATATCTGGTTTATAAGTGAGTTATCAAAAATTGTTTTGACACAGAGATAAGCATAAACAAGTGATATAGTAGTAAAGTGAAATTCACCTAAAGATGTGCGATAACCCTTGATAGAGAACATTATGGATCCCAATCAACTACCTGCAATCTCTAGAGGACACGATAGAACAGAACAAGTGTCAGACTCAGAACAAGGTCTCTTACTGTAGTTTAAAAGTGGTTAACTTCTTCAGGATTGGTGTCCCTTTCACTGGACGGTTGAGCTAACGTAGGCTAATGCGATTAATATGAGATTGTAAGTAACAAGAACATTTCCCAGGACATATCTGATATTGGCAGAAAGCTTAAATTCTTGTTAATCTAACTGCGCTCTCCAATTTATAGTAGCTATTACAGTGAAAGAATACCATGCTATTGTTTGAGAAGAGTGCATAATTTTGAACATGAAAAGTTATTAATAAACATATTATGCACATTTGGGCAGTCTTGACACAACAGAAATGCAATGGTTCATTGGATCCGTCTAAAACGTTGCACATACACTGCTGACATCTAGTGGACAAATTCGAAATTGCACCTGGACTGGCATAATACATTATGGCCTTTCTCTTGCATTTCAAAGATGATGGTACAAAAATACAAAATAAATACAAAAGAATGGTTGTTTTTTTCTTTGTATTATCTTTAACCAGATCTTTTCTGTTATATTCTCCTACATTCCCTTCACATTTCCACACAGGTCAAAGTTTTTCCTTTCGAATGGTACCAAGAATATGCATATCCTTGCTTCAGGGCCTGAGCTACAGGCAGTTAGATTTGGGTATGTCATTTTTGGCGAAAGTTGAAAAAAAAGGGCATATCCTTAAAAAGGGCCTCATTAGCACCTATCAAATGAGCTCCATTACCTAGGAGCTCGGACCACCCTGTCAATCACCCTCTGCTGCGTCACCACAGAGATAGACAGACCTGGCGCAGCTGTGCCAAAGCCACCTTAAACACAAATACTAAACAGAACCCCCCTGCCCTGTCTGGTGGGATTGATATTTACTCAAAGTGCAGACTAGACTGCATGATTGGGTCCTGCTGTGAGTCATGGCTGGATAGAGGTGATTATGCAAGAGTGTCAACCCTGTGGAGTGGTCCCCTCTATGGAAATGTACAGCATGTTAATGTGGGTATATGTGGGTCTCTCACAAAACTGGGACTCACACAAAACTCTATCTTTCTCTCTCTTTCTCTATCTCGTACACACATACACATTTTCTCTCTCCCTCAGGGACTCACTCTTTTTGTCTCTCTATCTCCCTTGCTCTCCCCCTGTCTCTTTCTGATAGGATACATACCACCTCCCTCTCTGCCCCTGGGGCTGCGTATTCCATACCTGCAGCCAGCTCCGTGCTAGACTAGCCGACTATGCAGGGGTACGCTGACTGTCGACATGGCTCTCTGGTTACTGAGTGTGGATGATGTCAGACTGTGACTTCCACAGGACCACACCACCACTGAGGAGAGGAGGGAACAGTATAGAGACACAGCACCGTAATGGCTCCAGAAATGAAGCTTCTTCATCCATCACGACTGGCTCTAATGATGTACCGTAATGCTTTTCTTATCTCCTATGGGAGTATATAGGTAAAGATTCCATCCTCCTCTCTCATTTGTACTGAGGAGGCCAGGTGATGTCATTTGTCATCATAGTGCTATATCATCCCATTCTCACAGGCAGAATGGGACAGAGAACACACAGTGTGAGAGAATAGCAGGGATCATATCCATGATCTGAACCACATGGGATGAAGTACAGGCATGTGCAAATTTCAATAGGACAAGCAGCACCACATTGGCACAAAACATCAAAATGAACGGAACTGGCATGAAGTCTTTCTAAATGCAAACATTTAACGCCTGAAATCCAATATGCCAAAGATGTCTCACTTTCTTGTATTCCTTTACGCAGCAAAGACGTTTCCATTAATCACAGATAACATTCAAATTTTTATTTTTATTTCACAACAAACAGATTTCTATCAGATTAGCAGTGTAGTGGATTCAAGAGCGGTATTACTGCTCTAAGCATTTTAGTGTTTTTGAGAAAGCTATCATTTTCAAGCCAAGCACAATTACATTTTTGACTCAACTGTTGTAAATAATTAAACGTGTAGTGTGTTTTGAAATATGTTGAATTCTCCCATATAATGGAAATGTCATGGGTTGGAAAGCAGGAGGTTTTGAGAAACAAATTTCCTGCGGAACAGAAATGTATCCTTTCTTTCCATCAATTTCTCAAGACATTGCTTTCCATGTCAGAGATGTATTTTATGTTGGCAGAATATTAACATTGGTTTTGAACTTCCTATCCTCTGCCTGGTCATTCAAGTATCAATGGAAGAGAGATTTTGCCATCCATCCAGTTGTCACACAGTATTATGTTAAAAAAAAACTTGGCCACAGAAATGACATCAAATCACGTTATATGTACAGTAGCTTTGCACTGATCATGTCAACATCTTACCTCCACAATCTTAGCTAGCAGTCATCATCATGAATCAAATCTAATGGCAAATCCTTTTTAATCCTTGCATATGAAGAGAAATAATGAAGAGAAAATATAGATAAAATGTATCGGTGCTCATCGGCCATTGGACTTTGGACAATTTGGAGATCGCAAATTCAATAATGAGTGGTTTGTAAGGAATCAGTGACAGTGGCTAACTGCAAGCATTGCAACTGGCAAGTCGGGAATAATATGTTTTGAACAGTCATTCAACTCGGAATTGTAAATCTGGCATCTTTCTCTTTGATGACAAAATTTGCCCACGAAGGACTGCCGCGCCACTTTTCTGTTCAAGCACATCACAACAACGTGAGTCCAAACATTTCTTATGCTGCTTCATACATTTTGTAGGATGCCAGAGAGATATGTATACTGTAGCTAAGAGAGTAATACTAAGCTCCCTAGTGGCACAGCGGTCTAAGGCACTGCATCTCAGTGCAAGAGCTGTCACTACAGTTCCTGGTTTGAATCCAGGCTGTATCACATCCGACCGTGATTGCAAGTCCCATAGGGCGGCGCACAATTGCACCAGCGTCGTCTGGGTTTCGCTGGGGTATGTCGTCATTGTAAATAAGAATTTGTTCTTAACTGACTTGCCTAGTTAAATAAAGGTTAAATACATTTTTTAAATTGTGTAGCCCATGTGCCTCATCCTAATAATTTGGTCTATTTTCACCAACGCGGTATTGTTAACACATTGCTTGTGGCCAGTGTGTGCTTGTTTGCAAACTTTTTGTCACGACTTCAACCGAGGCAGGCTCTCCTTCCCGTTCGGGTGGCGCTCGGCGGTCGTCGTCACCGGCCTACTAGCTGCTACTGACTCTTTTTCCTCCCCCTCCTTATGTGTTTATGGTTATCACCTGGTTTGAGGGAATTAGCAATCAGGGTGGCTTTATTAGTCAGCCAGCCTGTCTGCTTCTTTGTGCGGGATTGTTCGTCTGTTTCTTTGGATTTCGGGAGTGGTTCGTGTGTGTGTACTGGTTTTGTCTTCATGTTGGAAGACAGGTGTTTATTTGACACCCAGTAGTCCGGTTTGGACATTGTTTGTGTACGAGTTGGGAATTAAACTCAACCTATTGAAGCTCTGCTGTTCCTGCGTCTGATTCCACAAACACCCCGACACCTAGAGCGTTACAGAATCCCGCACCATCATGGAGTCAGCAGGAGCAGCAGCTAACCCTCTCCCATCGATGGAGGAACGGGTTCTCCACCACACCACCGTCCTCCATCGGATCGGATCCGCCATGGATCAAATGATGGAGAGAATGGAGCGATGGGAGAGGAGTGGGCTCCTCTCTCCACCTTCGGCTCCCCCTCCCCAGGATTCTCCATCCCCCGGCTCCAGCGCGCTCCGTCTTACGCTCCCGAGGGATTATGATGGAACAGCGGCAGGTTGTCAGGGGTTTTTACTCCAACTGGAGCTATACCTGGCCACTGTTCGCCCCACTCCCTCGGGAGCGGAGAGGGTGAGTGTCCTCGTCTCCTGCCTAACGGGTCGTGCTCTGGAGTGGGCCAACGCAGTCTGGAATGGCCCGGACTCCGTGAAGGAGCACTACCCGGAGTTTACCCGTCGTTTTCGTGCCGTGTTCGACCACCCCACAGACGGCCGAGCGGCGGGTGAGAGACTATTTCATCTAAGGCAGGAGAGGAGGAGCGCACAGGATTTCGCGCTGGAGTTCCGGACCTTGGCCGCGGGATCAGGGTGGAACGACAGGGCCCTTATTGACCACTACCGGTGTAGTCTCCGGGAGGACGTCCGTAGGGAGCTAGCGTGTCGGGACATCGCTCTGTCGTTGGATGAGCTCATCGACATGTCCATCCGACTGGACAATCTGCTGGCTGCCCGCGGGCGTTCGGAGAGGGTCCTGTGCGTTCCACCACCCAGCGCCCCGGCTCCCATCCCGATGGAGTTGGGAGGGGCCGCGCCTAGGGGTATCGGAGGACGAGGCCTCCCCTGCACCAACTGTGGTCGGAGAGGACACACGGCCGATCGGTGCTGGGGGGGTCTGTCTGGGAGTCGAGATGTCAGGCGGGACGCTTCTCGATCACCCCAGGTGAGTCAGCACCAAACTCACTCAGAACCTCCTGTCGGTCACATGTTTGTCTCAATTTTTTTCCTTGATTTTTTCCCCTCTTCTCAGCATAGGGCACTAGTCGATTCAGGTGCAGCTGGGAACTTTATGGATCGCGGACTCGCCCGAGAGTTGGGCGTTCCGCTTGTGCCGATAGATTCTCCCTTTCCCGTGCACTCCCTAGATAGCCGGCCATTAGGGTCAGGGGTGGTCAGGGAGGCCACAGTTCCCCTGGACATGGTGACGCAGGGGAATCATAGGGAACGTATCAGTCTATACATTATCGATTCGCCTGCGTTTCCAGTGGTGCTGGGTATTCCCTGGCTGGCCCGGCACAATCCCAATATTTCGTGGAGACAGGGGGTTCTCCAGGGGTGGTCAGAGGAGTGTTCTGGAAGGTGTCTGGGAGTTTCCATTGGTGCCACGTCGGTGGAGAGTCCAGACCAGGGTTCCATGGTGCGCATTCCCCCCGAGTATGCCGATTTGGCAATCGCTTTCTGTAAAAAGAAAGCGACGAAATTACCACCACATCGACCGGGTAGGGATTGTGCGATAGATCTCCAGGTTAACGCTGCGCTTCCTAAGAGTCACGTGTACCCTTTGTCCCAAGAGGAGACGTTGGCTATGGAGACATATGTCACGGAATCTCTGGGACAGGGGTACATTCGGCCCTCCATCTCACCTGTCTCCTCGAGTTTCTTTTTTGTGAAGAAAAAGGAGGGAGGTTTGCGTCCGTGTATTGATTATAGAGGTCTAAATTCCATCACGGTGGGGTTTAGTTACCCACTACCTCTCATCGCTTCGGCGGTGGAATCATTTCACGGAGCGCAGTTCTTTACAAAACTGGACCTCAGGAGCGCGTACAGCCTGGTGCGTATTCGGGAGGGAGACGAGTGGAAAACCGCATTTAGTACCACATCGGGCCACTATGAGTACTGCGTCATGCCGTATGGGTTAAAGAATGCTCCAGCCGTGTTCCAATCCTTTGTAGACGACATTCTCAGGGACCTGCACGGGCAGGGGGTAGTTGTGTATATCGATGACATTCTGATCTACTCAACTACTCACGCCGCGCATGTATCTCTAGTGCGCAAAGTGCTTGGCAGACTGCTGGAGCATGACTTATACGTCAAGGCTGAGAAGTGTGTGTTTTCCAAACAAGCCGTCTCCTTCCTGGGTTATCGCATTTCCACCTCGGGGGTGGTGGTGGAGAGTGACCGCATAAAGGCCGTGCGTAATTGGCCGACTCCGACCACGGTAAAAGAGGTGCAGCGGTTTTTGGGTTTTGCCAACTACTACCGGAGATTTATCCGGGGTTTTGGCCAGGTAGCGGCTCCCATTACCTCACTGCTGAGGGGGGGTCCGGTGAGGTTGCGGTGGTCAGCGCCGGCGGACGGAGCTTTCAACAGGTTGAAGGTTCTGTTCACGGAGGCTCCCGTGTTGGCGCATCCGGATCCCTCTTTAGCATTCATAGTGGAGGTGGACGCTTCCGAGGCTGGGGTGGGTGCCGTGCTATCACAGCGCTCGGGTGCGCCACCAAAACTCCGCCCCTGCGCTTTCTTCTCTAGTAAGCTCAGTGCAGCGGAGCGTAACTATGATGTGGGGGATCGGGAGTTGTTAGCGGTGGTCAGGGCTCTGAAGGTGTGGAGACACTGGCTTGAGGGGGCTAAGCACCCTTTTCTCATCTGGACCGACCACCAGAATCTGGAGTATATTCGGGCAGCTAGGAGACTGAACCCACGTCAGGCAAGGTGGGCCATGTTTTTCACCCGGTTTAGGTACACGTTGTCCTATAGACCCGGTTCAAAAAACGTAAAGGCAGACGCACTGTCCCGTCTTTACGACACGGAGGAGAGGACCACTGAACCCACTCCCATCATCCCCGCCTCGAGGCTGATCGCGCCAGTGGTATGGGAGGTGGACTCGGACATCGAGCGGGCGCTACGGGCGGAACCTGCGCCTCCTCAGTGTCCGGCGGGCCGTAAGTACGTACCGCTTGGTGTTCGGGACCGCCTTATTCGGTGGGCTCATGTCCTACCCTCCTCGGGTCACCCTGGGGTGACAAGGACAGTGGGGAGCCTTCGGGGGAGGTATTGGTGGCCTACCTTAGCTCGAGACGTTAGGGTTTATGTCTCCTCCTGTTCGGTATGCGCTCAGAGTAAGGCTCCTAGGCACCTTCCTCGAGGGAAGTTGCAACCCCTCCCCGTTCCACAACGGCCATGGTCTCATCTGTCTGTAGACTTCCTGACCGATCTGCCTCCTTCTCAGGGAAACACTACGGTTCTGGTAATTGTGGATCGGTTTTCTAAGTCCTGCCGTCTCCTCCCGTTGCCCGGTATCCCTACTGCCCTACAGACTGCGGAGGCCTTATTCACTCACGTCTTCCGGCACTACGGGGTGCCGGAGGATATTGTTTCTGATCGGGGCCCCCAGTTCACGTCCCGAGTGTGGAGGGCGTTCATGGAGCGTCTGGGGGTCACGGTCAGCCTGACTTCCGGGTATCACCCCGAGAGTAATGGGCAGGTGGAGAGAGTGAACCAGGAGGTGGGTAGGTTTCTGCGGTCGTATTGTCAGGACCGGCCAGGGGAGTGGGCGAGATACATTCCCTGGGCTGAGATGGCCCAGAACTCACTACGCCACTCCTCTACTAATGTGTCCCCCTTTCAGTGTGTGTTGGGGTACCAGCCGGTCCTGGCACCATGGCATCCGAGCCAGACCGAGGCTCCTGCGGTGGAGGAGTGGGTACAGCGCTCCAAGGAGACCTGGAGGGCCGTCCGGGAGTCCCTTCAACAAGCTACTGGAAGGCAGAAGAGGAGCGCTGACCGCCACCGCAGTGAGGCCCCCGTGTTTGTACCGGGGGAAAGGGTCTGGCTCTCGACCCGAAACCTACCCCTCCGCTTGCCCTGCCGGAAGCTGAGGCCGCAGTGTGTAGGGCCATTCAAAGTCCTGAGGAGAATAAACGAGGTGTGTTATCGATTAAAACTCCCTTCCTATTATCGTATTAACCCCTCGTTTCATGTGTCTCTCCTCAGGCCGGTGGTAGCTGGTCCCCTGCAGGACGATGAGGTACCGGAGGTCCCTCCTCCCCCTCTGGACATCGAGGGGTCCCCGGCGTACACGATACGGGCCATTCTGGACTCGAGACGCCGGGCGAGGGGCCTACAGTACCTCGTGGACTGGGAGGGGTACGGTCCGGAGGAGAGGTGCTGGGTACCGGTGGAGGACATGTTGGATCCATCTATGGTAAAGGATTTCCATCACCTCCATCCGGAGCGCCCTGCGCCTCGTCCTCCGGGTCGACCTCGAGGCCGGTGTCGGCGCGCTGCGGGAGCCGCGCGTCAGAGGGGGGGTACTGTCACGACTTCAACCGAGGCAGGCTCTCCTTCCCGTTCGGGTGGCGCTCGGCGGTCGTCGTCACCGGCCTACTAGCTGCTACTGACTCTTTTTCCTCCCCCTCCTTATGTGTTTATGGTTATCACCTGGTTTGAGGGAATTAGCAATCAGGGTGGCTTTATTAGTCAGCCAGCCTGTCTGCTTCTTTGTGCGGGATTGTTCGTCTGTTTCTTTGGATTTCGGGAGTGGTTCGTGTGTGTGTACTGGTTTTGTCTTCATGTTGGAAGACAGGTGTTTATTTGACACCCAGTAGTCCGGTTTGGACATTGTTTGTGTACGAGTTGGGAATTAAACTCAACCTATTGAAGCTCTGCTGTTCCTGCGTCTGATTCCACAAACACCCCGACACCTAGAGCGTTACACTTTTTGTGTATAGCTTTGACAGTGCTACTGATAGTAGTACACTGTAAGAATGGCCCATGTTCTGAATTCTGTCGCTGTACATTTCAAAAGTGCTGAACAAATAGTTATATTGACTACATCCGTCGTCGATCGCTCATTAATGTCTTAATCGAAATGACGGATTGCCTCTTATCCACTTGTCGTCCTCTTATGCCATAGTTTGTACATCTCAATTGTCAGTAGAAACCACATTTGTTTAAGCAAGTCAGCCATATTAGCTATGTTTTTTAAAGGCAGTAAATGAGGCTGAATGAACTGTTTCACTGCCAGACAAGGCTCCACTGAAAGCCAGGTGTAGCAGTGGTAAGGTGTTGGGACTGTTGTTGGGTCTCTGCTGTTGGGACAGCTTTATGTAGGCCTTAATAACAGTTGGTGGGTACCGTTTGTCACCGTTATAGTGCAATTCGTGTATTTTTTTGTGTTGTGTAGTGTAGTGGCTTTGCTGGCATTCATCCCACATTTTCTTTTTTGGGCCCCACCAAGATTTACATGCTAAAAGCATGCTCCAAGCATTCCTCTGAGTTCTGATTGGAATATTGGTGGAATATTGGAACCTCCCACAAGAGTACAGCTCCCAACCTGCTTGGTGGAATGGATGATTTGTTCTGAAATATTCAGTGGAATATGTGACGCAATGCCGAAGAGAGGGCCGAAGTTAAATATAACTATGTAAGCAAAGGGGAAAGAGATCACATAGTGAAGGTATGGGATCGGTGAATTGCATGCTTTGAATGGTAGGTCTGCGTTGATGCATCGGTATGTTGGTAGATGCATATAGTTCAGAGGATTTATGGATGTGACTACACCATATTATGTTGTAGGTAGGAAGATATAGTAGTCATTTGCAGTTGGAAATTATACCTCTACCACATGCATCATCTGTCAGTAAATGCAGACTTGGGAATTCAATCTCCCCTGGTCCATCTCTTTCCCTCGTCTGGCATGAAATAGTTGTGGCAACCAATCCAGTAAATAACATGTTAAGGAGCCTAAGTGGTTGTGAACAGTTACATAGTCACAACACACAGCATTATAAGAGCATGTCTTTGGTGAACTGAGCAGCCTTCCAGTTAAACAGCTTCGACATTGTGAACATAATGTGCTGTCGCTAGGGACCCATTTCATTTCCCAAATAGTGGAATCATTAAAGACTTGATGTTCTGAACTGATTCACAATAGTTGTGATGGCTTCTTTTCTACCCTCATCTTATTATGCTCCTTTACAATCCCCATGACAACTGGGGGTGATTCAGAGAGGTCCTCAGCTTAGCGCTCAGCCATTCCAACAAGCAGAACAGACAAGCACGCCACTTGACAGATTTTCTATTGCATCCATCTCCCACTCATAAACCTTATTAAACCTATACCTCGACCTAATCACTATGTAAATCTCAGTCTGGCTATAGGAATATAGCAGTACACAAATTAATACTTTCACTCTGGACAGATGTGCGTATAGGATCTGTGTTTCTCCGAATGAAGTTGTGGTTGCGTGATCTCCAAACCCTCGAGAGAAATGTGAACCTCAATGTTCTGTGCACTTGAATCATCTAGTAAATCTCCCCACACTGTTTAATAGCAGTGGAGAGGGATCAGCGCCGACTGCCTCTCAATACACAAAAGACAAACATAATAACATGTAAATGTAATTCTATATGGTCTGGAAGTCCTGTTGATACATTCCTGCCCTTTGAACCTATGGGAGGGTCTGTGTGTTCCTCTCTGCATGTAACGTAGACGCAGGGAGTCAGAAAGCATGTGCAGTTAGTTAGTGAGTTTAATAACAATGAACGATACAAAACAAGAGCTGCATCTGACATGGAAACAAACAATACTACCTGATGACTGATAACAAAAGAGTGCTGTATAAAGGGTAGGTAATCAAGGGAGTAATGAAGTCCAGGTGTGACTGAAAATGAGACAGGTGTGCGAAATAAAGGTTGCCAGGTGTACGTAAAGATGGGTTGCCAGGACCAAACAGGAGTGAATGTGACAGCAGTGGCAATCCGCCTGCTCTATCTGGCGTCGGACGGCGCCCTGGAGTCTCACATGGGAATCGTTTCATACCTCTTTTGCGTGCCTGAACCACTCGTCCACCACAGGAGCTTTGGTCTGGCTCGGAGTCCACGGAGCCAGGGCTCACTGATAACCTAGAACACACTGAAAGGGAGTCAGCCCGGTGGAGGAGTGTCACAATGAATTCTGGGAATACTCAGCCCAATGAAGGAATTGGGTCCACTCCCCCTGCCGGACCTGGCAGTGGCCCCTCAGGAACCTCCCCAGCTCCTGGTTCATCCTCTCCACCTGCCCATTAGACTGACACGGAACCCAAACCGGCTGCGCGCGTGCACCATCGTGCGCCATCGTGCATACATGTATTTTGTCCCCCCACAGGCCGGATGTGAGGCTGACCGTTACCTTCTCCATTAAAGTATTCAATACACGTGATGTGAATTGGGGGCCACGATCAGAGACTATATCCTCCGGAAGGCCATAATGCCGGAAGACCTGCTTGAACAGTGTCTCAGTGACCTGGAGAGCGGTAGGGAGCCCAGAGAGAGATGAAACAGCATGATTTAGCGAATCTGTCCACTTTCACCAAAATGGTGGTAAAACCATCAGAAGAGGGGAGATCAGTGACAAAGTCAACGGACAGATGAGACCAGGGACGCTGAGGCACGGGAAGGGGAAGGCGTTTCCCTGCTGGAGCGTTCCGGGGGGATTTGGATTGGGCACATACGGAACAGGAGTTGACATAACGAGTGTCGTCCTGCGCCAAGGTAGGCCACCAGTACTTTCCAGAGATGGACTGAATGGTGCGGGTGATACCTGGATGTCCAGCGACAACAGCTGTGTGTGCCCTGGTCAATAGCCGATCCCTTATCCCCATCGAAAGTTTAAATACACTTAGGTTGGAGTCATTAAAACTCGTTTTTCAACCACTCCACACATTTCTTGTTGACAAACTATAGTTTTGGCAAGTCGGTTAGGACATCTACTTTGTGCATAACACAAGTGATTTTTCCAAAAATTGTTTACAGAAAGATGATTTCACTTATAATTCACTGTATCCCAATTCCAGTGGGTCGGAAGTTTACATACACTAAGTTGACTGTGCCTTTAAACAGCTTGGAAAATTCCAGAAAATTATGTTATGGCTTTAGAAGCTTCTGATAGGCTAATTGACATAATTTGAGTCAATTGGAGGTGTACCTGTGGATGTATTTTAAGGCCTACCTTCAAACTCAGTGCTTCTTTGCTTGACATCATGGGAAAATCAAAAGAAATCAGCCAATACCTCAGCAAAAGTGTAGACCTCCACAAGTCTGGTTCATCCTTGGGAGCAATTTCGAAACGCATGAAGGTACCAAGTTCATCTGTACAAACAATAGTACGCAAGTATAAACACCATGGGACCACGCAGCCGTCATACCGCTCAGGAAGGAGACGCGTTCGGACATGTTCTGTCTCCTAGAGATGAACGTACTTTGGTGCGAAAAGTGCAAATCAATCCCAGAACAACAGCAAAGGACCTTGTGAAGATGCTGGAGGAAACAGGTACAAAAGTATCTATATCCACAGTAAAACGAGTTTTATATCGACATAACCTGAATGTCCGCTCAGCAAGGAAGAAGCCACTGCTCCAAAACTGCCATAAAAAAGCCAGACTACGATTTGCAACTGCACATGGCGACAAAGATCGTACTTTTTGGAGAAATATCCTCTGGTCTGATGAAACAAAAATAGAACTGTTTGGCCATAATGACCATCGTTATGTTTGGAGGATAAAGGGGAGGCTTGCAAGCCGAAGAACACCATCCTAACCGTGAAGCACGGGGCTGGCAGCATCATGTTGTGGGGGTGCTGTGCTGCAGGAGTGGTGCTCTTCACAAAATAGCTGGCATCATGAGGCAAGAAAATTATGTGGATATATTGAAGCAACATCTCAAGACATCAGTCAGGAAGTTAAAGCTTGGTCGCAAATGGGTCTTCCAAATAGACAATGACTCCAAGCATACTTCCAAAGTTTTGGCAAAATGGCTTAAACAAACAAAGTCAAGGTATTGGAGTGACCATCACAAAGCCCTGACCTCAATCCTATAGAAAATTTGTGGGCAGAACTGAAAAAGCGTGTGCGAGCAAGGAGGCCTACAAACCTGACCCAGCTACACCAGCTCTGTCAGGAGGAATGGGCCAATATTCACCCAACTTATTGTGGAAAGCTTGTGGAACGCTACCCGAAATGTTTGACCCAAGTTAAACAATTGAAAGGCAATGCTACCATATACTAATTGAGTGTATGTAAACTTCTGACCCACTGGGAATGTGATGAAAGAAATAAAAACTGAAAGAAATAATTCTCTCTACTATTATTCTGACATTTCACGTTCTTAAAATAAAGTGGCGATCCTAACTGACCTAAGACAGGGCATTTTTACTAGGATTAAATGTCAGGAATTCTGAAAAACGGAGTTTAAATGTATTTTGCTAAGGTGTATGTAAACTTCCGACTTCAACTGTAGGTGCGCTCAGGAGGACACGTGGCAGGTGCAGGTTCCCTCTCCCGGGCCTGGCAAATGTCCACATCTAAGTCCCAGAACACGGGGGCTACGACTCGAGAGGGTGGAATTATGGGTGCACTCAAGACAAGAACCTTCCCGAATCGTAAAGACGGGACAGGGCATCGGCTTTGATGTTTTTTGAACCTGGGCAATATGTCAGCGTGAAATTAAATCTGGTGAAGAAAAGGGCTCACCTGGCTTGGTGCAGGTTCAGTCACTTCGCTGTCCCGTATGTATTCCAGGTTCCGATGGTCAGTGAGGATGAGAAATGGTCCTCGGCGCACTCCAGCCAGTGCCTCCACTCCTCTAATGCCAACTTCTCCGCAAGATGCTCCCGATCGTCAACATCATAGTTCCTTTCTGCAGGAGGCAGCTTTTTTGAGTAATATGCACATGGATACAATTTCTGTGGATTACCTTTACGTTGGGACAGAACAGTCCCCACACCTACTTCTAAAGCGTCCACCTCCACCACGAAGGGCAATCAATCGGCGGTAAAAGTTGGAAAATCCCCAAAAACGTTGTAAGCCCATTATAGTGGTTGGGACTGGCCATGACCCGACAGCATCGACCTTCATCTCATCCATCATGACTCCTTGCAGGCCGATCTGGTTACCCAAAAAGGAGACCTCCTCCTAATTGAATTGGCACTTCTCCGCCTTGACGTAGAGGTGGTTGACCAGGAGGCGTTCCAGGTCGTTGATATACATGACCACCTGGGATCCAAGCATGTCCCGGAACACCTCGTTGACGAATGCCTGGAACACTGATGGAGCATTGGCTAATCCAAAAGGCACCACCAAGTATTCGTATTGACCAGACATTGTGCTGAAGGCCGTCTTCCATTCATCCCCCTCCCGGATGCGGATCAAATTGTAGGCGCTCTGCTGATCCAACTAGGTGAAAAGCAGAGCCCTGCAGAGTTGTTCAATCGCGACCGGCACCAACGGGAGAGGGAAGTATTTAGGAGATGTTGTACCCACTGTGACAATTTAAACCTACCCTAACCAGAAACCATGGATAGATGGCAGCATTAGCACAAACCTGAAAGCGCGACCCACCACATTTAACTATGGCAAGGTGACTGGGAATATGGCCGAATACAAACAGTGTAGTTATTTCCTCCGTAAGGCAATCAAACAGGCAAAACATCAGCATAGAGAAAACCAGCCACGTCGCGAACACTGACGTCTTGCTTCCGGACAAGCTAAACATCTTCTTCGCCTCCTTTGAGGATAACCCAGTGCCACCAACGCGGCTCGCTACCAAGGAATGTGGGAACTCCTTCTCCGTGGCCGATGTTGAGTAAGACATTTAAGCGTGTTAACCCTCGCAAGGCTGCCGGCCCAGACGGCATTCCAAGCTGCACAGACCAGCTGGCTGGAGTGTTTACGGACATATTCAATCTCTCCCTATCCCAGTCTGCTGTCCCCACATGCTTCATGATGTTCACCATTGTTCCTGTACCCAAAAAATCTAAGGTAACTGAACTAAATGACCTTCGTATCACTCACTTCTGTCATCATGAAGTGCTTTGGGAGACTAGTCAAGGAACATATCACCTCTACCTTACCTTACCTGACACCCTAGACCCACTACAATTTGCTTACCGTCCCAATTGATCCACAGACGATGCAATCGCCATCGCACTGCACACTGCCCTATCCCATCTGGACAAGAGGAATACTTATGTAAGAATGCTGTTCAGTGACTATAGCTCAGCATTCAACACCATAGTACCCTCAAAGCTCATCATTAAGCTCGGGGCCTTGGGTCTGAACCCCGCCCTGTGCAACTGGGTCCTGGACTTCCCGATGGGCCGCTCCCAGGTGGTGACGGTAGGAAACAGCACCTCCACTTTGCTGATCCTCAAGTGGAGAAGGTGGAAAGCTTCAAGTTCCTTGGAGTACACATCACAGACAAACTGAAATGGTCCACCCACACAGACAGTGTAGTGAAGAAGGCGCAAAAGCGCCTATTCAACCTAAGGAGGCTGAAGAAATTCGGCTTGGCACCTTAAACTTTTACAGATGCACAACTGAGAGCATCCTGTTGGTCTGTATCACCGCCTTGTACGGCAACTGCACCGCCCTCAAATGCAGGGCTCTCCAAAGGGGGGTGCAGTCTGCCCAACGCATCACCGGGGGCAAACTACCTACCCTCCGAGACACCTACAGCACCCAATGTCACAGGAAGGCCAAAAATATCATCAAGGACAACAACCACCCGAGCCATTGCCTGTTCACCCCACTATCATCCAGAAGTCGAGGTCAGTACAGATACACCAAAGCTGGGACCGAGAGACTGAAAAACAGCTTCTATCTCAAGGCCATCAGACTGTTAAATAGCCATCAGTAGAACCTTAGAGGCTGCTGCCATATATACATAGACTTGAAATCACTGGCCACTTTAATAATGGAACACTGGTAACTTTAATAATGTTTACATATTTTGCATTACTCATCTCATATGTGTCGTGACTTTACTTTAATCTGATGACTGTTATATATTTAATCCCCTAACTATGTTTCATTGTTACTCTATTAAATTAATCATGTAACAATTAACTAATTTGAATTTGGGGCACCACAGAAGACGTTTTTTTATGAATTACCATCTCCTGAATTAAAGTCTGGAAGATATATAAATTCTATATCGACAACAGTCATCTTATTAATTATCACCTCATATCAGTCTCATAATCTGAACGGTTGCAACCTTCTTGGATGCGCAAAACCCCAGCCTTGAGCATTATTCAGTACTACACAAATGTGTTGAATTATTTACTAGCTAACTAAATAATAACACAGAATACACATACCCACTTACATGAGACAAGGGTCCCTAGTGGACTGACAAGATATGACGGCTTGTTACACATATGGAGAGGGGGGGAAAGAGAGCGATAGAGAAATCGTGGATACATTCTAGGACTGTCCTCACATTAATCATATACCTTGCACATGAACCACCGCCCATTTGGAATAAGAAGTAATTCATGTATTTAGGTGTTGAATGCCGTTCGCCGTTTCTCAGTCGGAATGAGCCCTCCTTCGGAAAGAATGTTGGTTTGGTGAGCCTTTCCTGTGGGCCACTTGTACATGCTCTGATTGTCCACCAGAGGTCACAATGTCCTTCTTCTTAGTTGTCCGGTGGTGTCTTTGTTCAGAACTTGTTCTTAGCTCGTGTGGATAGTCAGAGTTGGAACCTTGTTACACGCATAGCTGCATCCTGGCAATGTTCGGGTCTAGTCTGGTGAGTTTGTCTTCTTCACCTCGTGTTGAGGTTAAGTTCTAACCATTTAAAACGTGTGGACCATGGTCTCATGTCTTTCTAGTCTGATGTTGATTTCTCTTCCAAGCCTTTATGCACTGTGTAAAAGGGGCGTTCCATCATCCTGACACGATCTCTCAATAGAAAATCACATTCCTATCTTTAAAAAAATCTTCTTATAATTTTCAGATTTCCTACAAAATGTAAAGGATGACTTTACGTTGTGACTTCAGGATGACTTTATGTTGAGACTTCATACATGTTGTGTAAATACTTTTCAAGTTACAGTATTTCCTTTATAACCTTAGTGATGCCATCACAAAATGAAAAACAATATAACATGATTTCTTTTCCCACATTCTTATGTTAGGAATATTGTTCCAGTGTTCACTTTTTGGACGTTTTGGAGTTTTTGGACGGCAAAAATCTTCTGGAGACAAAGCACATTCCAATCACCAATACTAAAGAGCCAGAGAGTCCTCTGCTGCATAAAATTTACGACCGGGTGTGATGTGTCAAAAAGTATCCCCCCCCTTCTGTGGGTGACAGAGGGCCTGGTTATATGTCAACCATTGCCAAGCTGATCATCATGACATATGTATATACTGTATTTTATTCTACTGTATCTTAGTCTATGCCGCTCTGACATTGCTCATACAAATATTTATATTTTCCATTCCATTCCATTCCTTTACTTTGGATTTGTGTGTATTGTGTGTTTTGTTGGGAAATTGTTAGATATTACTTGTTAGATATTACTGCACTGTTGGAGCTAGAAACACAAGCCTTTCGCTACACCCGCAATAACATCTGCTAAACACATGTATTTAATTTTATTTGGCGGTACTTCGGGGTGATGGAATTCAGATTTCTGTAATTGATGCACAGACGCAATCCTCCATCCTTCTTGGCCACGAAGAAGAAGCCTGCCATCGCAGGGGAGGTGGACGTGCGAATGAAACCCTCCTTGAGAGCCTCCTGGATGTACTCCTCCATAGCCTTGGTTTCGGCCATCGACAGAGGGTAGTTGCGGCCGCGTTTGGCGCAGAGCCAGCAAACAGTCCCAGGGGCGATGAGGAGGGAGACAGGTGGCGCGGGTCTTGGAAAAAATCTCCCGAAGATCTTGGTGTATCTCCGGGATGTTGGGTTGAAGGCCACCACAGGACTCTCAACCGACGTTGAACCACAGGGAAAGGGTAAGCAGGTCTTCCGTCATTCGGCTGCCCAGTCAGTGATTTTCAACCTCGGCCATGAGATGGTGGGGTTATGACGTTGAAGCCATGGGAGGCAGAGGATGATCTTGTGTACGGATGCACTAATGATGAGGAAGGGAAGACTTTCTTGATATATGGATTCCACGGTGAGTGTGAGTGGTGCTGTGATGTGTGTGATTGTCCCGGATCCTAGTTGTTGACTACTGAGCGCTTGAACCTGATAAGGAGAGGAGAGAGGGTATGAAGTGATGTTAAGGGAGGAGATGAGGGCCTGGTCAATAAAATTATCTGCGCCACCGGAGTCCACTAGAGCTGAAAACATGAAAGACAGCCAGCCAGTGAAATTGATACTAAGAAAGGTTTGGCAGAAAGTAATGATGATGGAATACTCACGCCAAACCCAGGAGATGGAGGATTACGTGACTGTCCCTCTGCTCCTCTGGACCCCCGGTTAGAACGTACCAGACACCTTTGAAGCTGGTGCCCACAATAAGGACCGAGCCCCAGCTTTCTACGACAGCGTCGCTCAGCCGCAGAAAGGCGTGTGGCCACCACCTCCATGGGTTCAGGCTCTGACTCAGAACGATCAACAGAGGAGGGAGAGAGGCAATGGGGGTACTGAATCTCCTGAATCAGGTTATCCAGACGGATGGCCATCGAGATGAGGGCGTCCAAGGATAAGTTGTAATCTCGTCACGCCAACTCCATCTGGACCTCTTCGCGCAATCCTCTTCTGAATTCGGTGGGGAGTGCTGGCTCATTCCAGCCGCTGGTTGCTGCCACTGTCCGAAAGGTGATCGCTTACTCCACCGCGGTCTGACCATTCTGCCGTAGTTGGAGTAGACGCTCACCCCTCTCTCTACCCTCCCATGGATGGTCGAAGATTCCCCTGAACAGAGCCATGAATCCTTTATAGGAACCCAGCTCTTCCTCTCCTCTCTCCCAGATGGCTGTGGCCTACTCCTATGCCCATCCAGTCAGCAGAGAAATAACCATGGCAACCTTGGACCTCTCGGTGGTGGGGCCTCCCATCTGATGAGTGAAATAGAGGGAGCACTGGAATAGGAAGCCACGGCATTTCGATGGAGTCCCGTCATATTTGTCTGGGAGGGACAATCGGGCATTGCTGACAAGGACGGATTGCTGGATGGGCTGGGGTACTGGCTTACTGGGTCGATTTGTGGTAGAGAATCCTCCACTGTTTGTAGATGACGCCCCTTGAGTAATGCCGACTCGTTGAAGAACGGGGAGGACCTCATCCATAGCCTTCCCAAATGAGCCAGCTGGTTGTGGTGTTGACGAAGTGGGTGTCCCTGTTCACTGACCATATGGGAGATGTCTTGATTAACTGCTGCTTCTATTTGCAGAGGTAGTATTCTGTAACATAGACACAGGGAGTCAGGAAGCAGGTGCAGTTAGTGAGTTTAATAACAATGAACATGGAATGATACAAAACAAGAGAAGCATCTGACATGGAAAAATAATACTACCTGATGACTGATAACACAATAATGTAATATAAAGGGTAGGTAATCAAGGGAGTTTTTTATTTTATTTTATTTCACCTTTATTTAACCAGGTAGGCTAGTTGAGAACAAGTTCTCATTTGCAACTGCGACCTGGCCAAGATAAAGCATAGCAGTGTGAACAGACAACACAGAGTTACACATGGAGTAAACAATAAACAAGTCAATAACATGGTAGAAAAAAAAAGAGAATCTATAATGAAGTCCAGGTATGACTGATGATGATGAGATGCAGGTGTGCGTAATGAAGGTTGCCAGGTGTGCGTAATGAAGGTTGCCAGGTGTGCGTAAAGCCAGGATCGGTGGATAGTAGACCGGTGAAGTCGAGTGCAGGACTGTCAGTGCTGACTCTCTATTCAGCCGGCAGGATTCTCCTTGCGCATATTTACACAAACCGTTTGACATTGTAAACACAAATAGGGAGAGGTGGCTTCCGTATGATTATCAAATCACACTGTGGCAGTAACACAATAGTAGTCCAATGATGCTGCCAGTCAACGTATTTTAGCATAGTCTCACTTTCTTGGGTCATAAAAATCATAAAATCATCCAGCTTTTTCCATTACTAGTCTATAAATAGCACTCGGTTTAAATTCCTATATTCAGACTATAAAAAAAAGCACTATTACTTTATAGTTTAAGTCTACAGATGACCCCAATTCTGCCTCTGTTTAATTAGCTCCTCGTAATGAAAATACTGCAATGAATAACTTCCATTTCGCCAACAAGAAGGCTAAAGATAAACTTGAGTATTTCAGCTCGTCCAAACAACTGTGTTTTCGTAATGCTTGGAGTTTTCTAAATCCACCTTTCCTTCCTCAAGGAAGCAGAGGTACGTGCTGCCAGGGCTTCATGATGCCACCGTGGATAATCAAAGAGCCAGGGTGGAAATCAATCATCCACTGAGCAAGCTCCAGACATGCCAACACAAAACACAGTGCACTGGAGCACATATTTGCAGATTTGTCCTGCTGGTGGTAACAGGCTGCTACATTCTACATTCCCCCCCGCCCCCCAAATTAGCATGGCAAACACAGATGTGCCATCAGGGTGACAATATCTACAATGGAACGCACACTCAAGTGCTATCGAAAAAATATGAATAAAATAGCAAAATACATTTCACATACTGTAAATCCTGCTGTGTTTCAATTTACGATATTTTCAGTCTTCGCTTTACTTTGTTTTTCTTCTCTTTGAAAGGTACATTGCACTTTTATTGGTGTAATGTACAAGTAACCAAAATAAAGGAAACATCAACATAAAGCGTTGGTTCTCCTAGAGCCGCCAGAACAGCTTCAGTGTACATGGATTCTACAAGTGTCTGGAACTCTATTGGAGGGATGCGACACCATACTGTATTCTATTGTACTGTATCTTAGTCTATGAAATACCATCATTTAGTTTTTTTTTTTTATGGAAAGCACTGGCACTGCTCCAGAATCTCCCATAAGAGTTCAATTGGGTTGAGATCTGGTGACACACACACACACACACACACACACACACACACACACACACACACACACACACACACACACACACACACACACACACACACACACACACACACACACACACACACACACACACACACACACACACACACACACACACACACACACACACACACACACACACACTTTAATCCCCCTATGCTCCTTTGAGACCCTTCTTTCTAAGTCACTGAGATTTCTTCTAGCCATGGTAGACAAAATAATGGGCAACTGGGCATTTTATACATGACCCTAAGGATGCTGGGATGTTAATGCTTAATTAACCCAGGAACCACACCTGTGTGGAAACACCTGCTTTCAATATACTTTGTATCCCTCACTTACTCAAGTGTTTTCCTTTATTTTGGCAGTTAGTTGTTTAAGTAGTATTTCATTTTAATAAATGAAATAACATTGTGTTGGCATCAAATTACCTGATATAAAATAAAGTCACTGACATGATCTGATTACATAATTGCTATCCACTGAAGGTCCAGCTTACTTACACAGCAAATTATCCAGTGTTAAATCAACACTGCGAGTGTTTAAATGTAACATGGGCCAGTGTCTATATGGGTCCATGGGTTGAAATTCACATGCCATTTAATTAGTTCCCCCTCCACTGGCTCTCCTCCTCTGTGGTCTGCCTACCTGCCTCACTCCCAGAGATATATGATTAGTGCAACAAAAAACAACATGTTGGAGAGGAGAGTCCCCACTGTCTTCTATGGTTCTGTAAGTACTAGTCTCTATGCTGACCGCCACAAAACATAAACACTACCTGTATGTCATCTTTGACGGGCTCAGATGAGTCTGTTGGTTGTCTTGGCCTTGAACATTTAATGATATGAATTCAACATTCTATATTCATTAAGGATTTCTGCTACATTCTACAGATATAAAATATGAGAGTGAATACATTGATAGAGGAACTAGTTAATGAAACAAATTCATGAAAAGTGGGAAGAGCGTGGGAAAAATCTGTTTCCTATGATGCTGAAAGCTTAATAAAAAAAAAAGTTTGCTTTATCTTGGCCAGGTCGCAGTTGTAAATGAGAACTTGTTCTCAACTGGCCTACCTGGTTAAATAAAGACGAAATAAAAATAAATAAATAAATATCAGCAAGCAGTAGATGTACAGTGCATTCCGAAAGTATACAGACCCCTTGACATTTTCCACATTTTGTTATGTTACAGCCTTATTCTAACATAGATACAAAAGTAAAAATAAATATAATCAATCTACACACAATAGCCCATAATAAAAAAGTAACAACATGTTTTTAGAAATGTTTGCAAATTTATTTCAAATAAACAACAGAAATACCTTATTTACATAAGTATTCAGACCCTTTGCTATGACACTCTAAATGGAGCTCAGGGGCATCCTGTTTCCATTGATCATCCTTGAGATGTTTCTACAACTTGATTGGAGTCCACCTGTGGCAAATTCAATTGATTTGACATGAGTTGGAAAGGCACACACCTGTCTATATAAGGTCCCACAGTTGACAGTGCATGTCAGCACAAAAACCAAGCCATGAGGTCAAAGGAATTATCTGTAGAGCTCCTTAGACAGGATTGTGTCGAGGCAGAGATCTGGGGAAGGGTAGCAAAACATTTCTGCAGCATTGAAGGTCGCAAAGAACACAGTGGCCTTCATCATTCTTAAATGGAAGAAGTTTACAATCACCAAGACTCTTCATAGAGCTGGCCGTCCGGCCAATCTGAGCAATTGGGGGAGAAGTGGTCACACAATGGTCACTCTGACAGAGCTCCAGAGTTCCTCTGTGGAGATGGGAGAACCTTCCAGAAAGACAACCATCTCTGTAGCACTCCACCAATCAGGCCTTCATGGTAGAGTGGCCAGACAGAAGCCACTCCTCAGTAAAAGGCACATGACAGAGTGCTTAGGACCTCAGACTGGGTCGAAGGTTCACCTTCCAACAGGACAACAACCCTAAGCACACAGCCTAGACAACGCAGGAGTGGCTTTGGGACAAGTCTCTGAATGTCCTTGAGTGGCCCAGCCAGAACCCGGACTTGAACTCAATCGAACATCTCTGGAGAGACTTGAAGATAGCTGTGCAGCGATGCTCCCCATCCAACCTGACAGAGTGTGAGAGGATCTGAAGAATGGGAGAAACTCCCCGAATACAGGTGTGCCAAGCTTGTAGCGTCATACCTAAGAAGACTTGAGGCTGTAATCGCTACCAAAGGTGCTTCAACAAAGTACTGAGTAAAGGGTCTGAATATATATGTAAATGTAATATTCTAAAAACCTGTTTTTATTTGGTCATTATGGGGTATTGTGTGTAGAATGCATTTTAGAATACGGCTGTAACGTAACAAAATGTGGAAAATGTCAAGGGGTCTGAATACTTTCCGAATGCACTGTATGTTCTTGCATTTCTAGGAAAGTAGGCTCAATCAATACTTCTTAAGTGGCCAGTTCTAATGGTTAGTTGAACCTCACGAATGAATGCAATCGAAGAGCAGATCCCCCAACCAATTGCATTGAGTAAGCAGATAGCATGGTCTGAATGTATAGCAGTCAATACCTATAAAGGCCCCCCTCTCCTAATCAAAATGCAGTATAGAAGGGCACAGTTTACTTTTGCTAGGCACAAAGCTTACATTAGATATGATTTACTTAAAACAGCAATGACTGGTGAGTGTCACCCACTTGATAATTTACATGTCCATTTAAGGTTTTATATTCGTCATCTGGCTTTCTTTGTTGCCATTGTCTAACAAAAACAGAACATTAATTCATTTGAAGTGTGATGATTGCAGGAATGAAAATAGACAGACGGGTCTAGGATGGAAAGGACGGTGGGTGCGCTTCCCTGCTTCCTCCAAATAGAACGATAATTATATACAAATGGAGGAAAAAGTACAGTACGTTCAGATGTGTGAGCTAGGGAGAGCAGTGGGGAGGCTCGGAATCATCACCCCATGATGGCTTTCTCTGTTTATCAAAACGCTTCTCAGACACTCGCTCTCTCTCCACTTCCTAATTGAATTTCCTCTCCAACCGGAGAAGAAAAGATGAGCTGCACTGTATTTCATTATGCACTTAGGTTGGCAGTCCGGAGCCTTCAGCGATGGTTCCCAGTCCAGAGCCTCTGGCGACGATCTACGGTCCGGAGGTCCCGGCGACGATCCCTGCACCAGAGGCGTCACCGAAGTGGGGGGAGCCTCAAGTGGAGCGGGGTCGGCGTCCCGCACCGGAGCCTCCACCGAGAGTAGATGCCCACCCGGACCCTCCCCTATAGGTTCAGGTTTGCGGCCGGAGTCCGCACCTTTGGGGGGGGGGTACTGTCACGCCCTGACCTTAGAGATCCTTATTATTCTCTATGTTTGGTTAGGTCAGGGTGTGACTCGGGTGGGAAAATCTACGTTTTCTATTTCTTTGTGTTTTTGGCTGAGTATGGTTCCTAATCAGAGGCAGCTGTCTGTACTGATTGGGGACCATATATAAGTTGTCATTTTCCTTTTGGGTTTTGTGGGATCTTGTTTTCTGTTTAGTGTTTTTTTGCCTGACAGAACTGTTCGCTTTCGTTTTTTGACTTTCGTTATTTTGTTTGAGTGTTTTTTGAATAAAAAATCATGAACACTTTCCACTGCGTCTTGGTCCACTCTTCCTACCACAAACGAGAGCCGTAACACTGGGTCGCAACCTACTGCAGGGATAGTCGGCAGAGTTCTGTCATACTATCCAGGTCTGTGCCCAAAGAGTTCAAGCTTCTACTTTTAAAAATCCACCTTTCCAGAAATACGTCTCTCACTGTTGCCGCTTGTTACAGACCTCCTCAGCCCTCAGTTGTGCCCTGGACTGCATATGCGAATTGATTGCCCCACGTTTATCTTCAGAGTTCATACTGTTAGGTGACCTAAACTGGGATATGCTTAACACCCCGGCCGTCCTACAATCTAAGCTAGATGCCCTCAATTTCACACAAATTATCAAGGAACCTACCAGGTACAACCCCAAATCCATAAACACGGGCATCCTCATAGATATAATCCTGACCAACCTGCCCTCTAAATACACCTCTGCTGTCTTCAACCAGGATCTCAGCCATCCCTGCCTCATTGTCTGCGTCCGTAATAGGTCCGCGGTCAAACGACCACCCCTCATCACTGTCAAACACTCCCTAAAACACTTCAGAGAGCAGGCCTTTCTAATCGACCTGGCCCGAGTATCCTGGAAGGATATTGACCTCATCCCGTCAGTAGAGGATGCCTGGTTATTCTTTAAAAATGATTTCCTCACCATCTTAAATAAGCATGCCCCATTCAAAAAATGTAGAACTAAGAACAGATATAGTCCTTGGTTCACTCTAGACTTGACTGTCCTTGACCAGCAGAAAAACATCCTGTGGCGTACTGCATTAGCATCGAATAGCCCCCTACAAGTCTGGACCCCTACAAATCAACTGGGCTAGACAATCTGGACCCTCTCTTTCTAAAACTATCCGCCGAAATTGTTGCAACCCCTATTACTAGCCTGTTCAATCTCTCTTTCGTAATGTCTGAGATCCCTAAAAATTGGAAAGCTGCCGCGGTCATCCCCCTCTTCAAAGGGGGAGACACTCTAGACCCAAACTGTTATAGACCTATATCCATCCTGCCCTGCCTTTCTAAAGTCTTCGAAAGCCAAGTTAACAAACAGATCACAGACCATTTCAAATCCAGCCGTACCTTTTATGACCTCAAGGTCATAAACGATATCATAACCGCCATCAATAAAAGACAGTACTGTGCAGCCATCTTCATCGACCTGGCCAAGGCTTTCAATCACCACATTCTTATCGGCAGACTCAACAGCCTTGGTTTCTCAAATGACTGATTCGCCTGGTTCACCAACTACTTCTCAGTCAGACCTCTGGCAGTCTCTATGGGGGTGCCACAGGGTTCAATTCTCGGGGCGACTATTTTCTCTGTATATATCAATGATGTCGATCTTGCTGCTGGTGATTCTCTGATCCACCTCTACGCAGACGACCAGACGAGCTTCAATGCCATACAATACTCCTTCCGTGGCCTCCAACTGCTCTTAAATGCTAGTAAAACTAAATGCATGCTTTTCAAACAATCGCTGCTCGCACCTGCCCGCCTGACTAGCATCACTACCTGACTTAGAATATGTGGACAACTACAAATACCTACGTGTCTGGTTAGACTGTAAACTCTCCTTCCAGACTCACATTAAGCATCTCCAATCCAAAATTAAATCTGGAATCGGCTTCCTGTTTCGCAACAAAGCCTCCTTCACTCATGCTGCTAAACATACCCTTGTAAAACTGACTATCCTACCAATCCTTGAATTCGGAGATGTCATTTACCAAAAACCTCCAACACTCTACTCAGCAAATTAGATGTAGTCTATCACGGTGCCATACGTTTTGTCACCAAAGCCCCATATACTACCCACCAGTGCGACCTGTATGCTCTCATTGGCTGGCCCTCGCTTCATATTCATCGCCAAACCCACTGGCTCCAGGTTATCATATAAGTCTTTGCTAGGTAAAGCCCCGCCTTATCTCAGCTCACTGGTCACCATAGCAACACCCACCCGTAGCACACGCTCCAGCAGGTATATTTCACTGGTCATCCCCAAAACCATCTCCTGTTTTGGCGGCCTTTCCTTCCAGTTCTCTGCTGCCAATGACTGGAGCGAATTGCAAAAATCCCTGAAGCTGGAGACATATCTCCCTCACTAACTTTAAGCATCAGCTGTCAGAGCAGCTTACCGATCACTGCACCTGTACACAGCCCATCTGTAAATAGCCCACCCAACTACCTCATCCCCATATTGTTATTTAGTTTTGCTCTTTTGCACCCCAGTGTCTCTATTTTCACATCATCATCTGCACATCTATCACTCCAGTGTTAATGCTAAATTGTAATTATTTCGCCACTATGACCTATTTATTGCCTTACCTACCTAATCTTACTACATTTGCACACACTGTATATAGATTTTTCTATTGTGTTATTGACTGTATGTTTGTTTATCCCAGGTGTAACTCTGTGTAGTTGTTTTTGTCGCACTGCTTTGTTTTATCTTGGCCAGGTCGCAGTTGTAAATGAGAACTTGTTCTCAACTGGCCTACAATGGTTAAATAAAGGTGAAATTAAAAAAATACATATAAAAAAATACGACGCTGTAAAACAGCGATCAAAATGTAATCACATCACCTTTTCCGCCTAAGTAAGTCTCGAATGACTCACTTGCACTGCGGACTTGTACAGACATTTAGAGGCTATAAGCTAATTATATGGCCATTCTAATGCTTTATCAAATCAAATTGTATTAGTCACATGCGCCGAATACAGCAGGTGTAGACCTTACAGTGAAATGCTTACTTTCAAGCACCGAACCGACAGTGCAGTTTCAAAAAATACGGATAAGAATAAGAGATAAAAGTAACAAGTTAGTTAGTTGGTGTAGTATGTACATGTAGGTAGAGTTAATTAAAGTGACTATGCATAGATGACAACAGAGAGTGGCAGTGGTGTGGAGAGGGGAGGGGGGGCAATGTGAATAGTCTGGGTAGCCATTTGATTAGATGTTCAGGAGTCTTATGGCTTGGGGGTAGAAGCTGTTTAGAAGCTTCTTGGACCTAGACTTGGCGCTCCGGGTACCGCTTGCCGTGTGGTAGCAGAGAGAACAGTCTTTGACTAGGGTGGCAGGAGTCTTTGACAATTTTTAGGGCCTTCCTCTGACACCGCCTGGTATAGAGGTCCTGGATGGCAGGTAGCTTGGCCCCAGTGATGTACTGGGCCGTTCGCACTACCCTCTGTAGTGCCTTGCAGTCGGAGGCCAAGCAGTTGCCATACCAGGCAGTGATGCAACCAGTCAGGATGCTCTCGATGGTGCAGCTGTAGAACCTTTTGAGGATCTCAGGACCCATGCCAAATCTTTTCAGTCTCCTAAGGGGGATTGGTTTTGTCGTGCCCGCTTCAAGACTGTCATGGTGTGCTTGGACCATCTTAGTTTGTTGGTGATGTGGATACCAAGGAACTTGAAACTCTCAACCTGCTCCACTACAGCCCCGTCGATGAGAATGGGGGCGTACTCGGTCCTCTAGCTACAAAGAATATAGATGGAAACTCTCGGTAGGTAATAAATGGGGATACCTAGTCAGTTGTACAACTGAATGCAGTCAACTGAATGCAGTGAAATGTTTCTTCCGCATTTAACCCAATCCCTCTGAGTTAAAGAGGTGCGGGGGGCTGCCTTAATTGACATTCACGTCATTGGCGGCTGGGGAACAGTGGGTTAACTGCCTTGCTCAAGGGCAGAACGACAGATTTTTACCTTGTTGGCTTGGGGATTAGATCCAACATCCTTTCGGTTAATGGCCCAACGCTCCTACCTGCCAGGCTACCTGCCGCCCGCTAACTAGCCGTGGTAGGAGAAGGAGGGCTGACAGGGGGGCTGAGTTTAAGTTCTGGAGCAGGGAGGTTCAGTCTTTTTACTGCTCATGTTATCCATCTGAGTTTAGGGAAAATGTCTGGCTTCATAATGTCTTCCTGAATCACCTTTCTACCATCTGTCACATAGCCTTTTATAAAGCTTCTGTCAGCAAAGAAAGTCTTTGGGGGACCCTTATCTTTGGGAATCTGCTTATTAATCTATGTTGATGTGTTATTACGCAGTTGTTGTGCTAACAATAAGATAGATCTGGGATTGAGAATACAGGGGTTAAAAGTTTAATCACCAACTCCAATCATCAACTACTTTAATAATCCAGTTTCTTGCTCCCTCGCTCTGCCAAGCAGCCAAAATGAAGTTTCTCTAATGAGGGGAAAGAAGTCTTTCTTCTCTATCATTATCACTTCACCCGGTGAACATGGCAACAGTGGAATCGAGCAGAGCTTTGATCTGCTCAGGGGAAATGAGGGAACGCTTCCTGCTTTGTGGCTATTGGGAATCAAAGTCCATTACAGGCTGTCCAGTGACTGATTGGAGAGGCACTCCAAACATCCCTGGCACTAGACTGCACTCAAAGGGAACAGAAACCATTCACAATGAAATTGACTTTTTGGATGACATCAATGGTGTCTGTGAGTCAATTCTAAAGCATTTCTGCCAGTTACAAAACCCCTCTGATGAGCGAGACCACATCCCCACAGCATGATCCTGCCACCACCATGCTTCACCGTAGAAATGGTGCCAGGTTTCCTCCAGATGTGACACTTGGCATACAGGCCAAAGAGTTCAATCTTGGTTTCATCAGACCAGAGAATCTTGTTTCTCATGGTCTAATAGTCCTTTAGGAGCCTTTTGGCAAACTCCAAGTGGGCTGTCATTGGACTTTTACTGAGGAGTGCCTCCGTCTGGCCACTCTACCATAAAGGCCTGATTAGTAGAGTGCTGCAGAGACGGTTGTCTTTCTGGAAGGTTTCTGGAAGGTTCTCCCATCTCCACAGAGGAACTCTGTCAGAGTGACCATCGGGTTCTTGGTCAACTCCCTGACCAAGTTCCTTCTCCCGCTGATTGCTCAGATTGGCCGGGCGGCTAGCTCTAGGAAGAGTCTTGGTGGTTCCAAACGTCTTCCATTTAAGAATGATGGAGGCCGCTGTGCTCTTGGGAACCTTCAATGCTGCAGACATTTTTTGGTACCCTTCCCCAGATCTATGCCTCAACACAATCCTGTTTCTGAGCTCCACAGACAATTCCTTCAACCTCATGGCTTGGTTTTTGCTCTAACATGCACTGTAAATTGTGGGACTTTATATAGACAGGTGTGTGTGCCTTTCCAAATCATGTCCAATCAATTGAATTTGCCACAGGTGGACTCCAATCAAGTTGTAAAAACATCTCAAGGATGATCAATGGAAACAGGATCCACCGGAGCTCCTGTTTTATTTTAGAATAAGGCTGTAACATAACAAAATGTGAAAAAAGTCAAGGGGTCTGAATACTTTCCAAATGCACTGTAGATTAGGAACAGAATAGGGCCCAGCACTGACCCCTGTGGGACCCCCTGTGGGACCCCGCATGTGACTGTAGACTCTCCAATTGTGATTTATTGCTTCCTATTGGAGAGGTAGGAGGAGAACCAGTTCAGAGCAGTTCAAGAGACAGCAGTGTTCTTTCTGAGACACACCAGGAGGATGTTGTGGTGTCAAGAGCAGCACTGTGATCTAAGAGGAGGAGGAGGCTAGGGAATCCAGAATCTGCATCCATCATTAGGTCATTGGTAACTTTCAACAGAGCTGTTTCAGTGCAGTGCAAGGGCCAGAAGCCAGACAGGAAAACTTTGTACAGCTGATTGGAAGACACATGGGATTGGAGCTGATTTGCAACCACTTTCTGCAGCACTTTTGATAGGAAGGGGAGGTTGGAGATGGTGTCAAGAGTAGTAGGCTGAGGCCCAGTTCTCTGTGACATTTTATAGACTAATTTGCATACACCCACTAACACATTTATGAAGAAGTTTCACTTTCACACACATGGAGCACAAAGAAGAATAAACATTGAGAGAGCATTAACATTGACTAAAGAAAAAAATTAAAAAAGTCAAATAAATGAATTGGGACTGGAATTTATTAAAATAATGATTAAAGGTTAAATATATTAAATGTTCAAGTTTGAAAGCATAGGGACATGTATAAGGGAGATGCTATTAAAGAGTGATTAGAGTAATATAGTAAAGGGGTAACAATGTGTGATTAAAGTAATTTAGTGAAATAGTTAACAATGTTATAATGTTGTTTGCTTTAAGGTATGATTCATATAGACCAGGTATTCCAAACTGGGGTACGCGCAATGCCGTCAGGGGTACGCCCCAAAAAATGTGATTCACATAAAAAAATATATATATACATGCTTTTAAAAAATTCTTCACATTTTCAAACAGTCCATTTATATTTTGCAACGAGGCTATACATTTGGGTGAGGTTTTTTTCTCACCTGAGAAGCCTCGTTTCACTGCCAAAAATAAAATGAATCCATCTAGTGTTCAGCGAAATAACAACACAATGTCAAATACAGTTAGCCTAGTCAAATAATTAGCATCCAATCACATTAACCGTTACTCTCTCGTGGGAATTCCATTAACGGTCCGTATGTAGCCAAACGTAGCTGCTGCTCATGTTGGTATCTGTACTGATGGAGCAAAAGACGTTACAGGTAGACATATTGGAGTGGTAACGCGCGTGCAAGCAGTTGCTCCCGATGCCACTTGGGTACACTGCAGCATCCACCGAGAGGCTCTTGCTGCCAAGGGAATGCCTGACAGCTTGAAAGACGTTTTGGACACTACAGTGAAAATGGTCAACTTTGTTAAATCAAAGCCCCTGAACTCTCGTGTATTTTCTGCACTATGCAATGATATTGTGCCCCCGCACATTACCCCCCTGTATATAGTTTCGCTATTGTTGTTTTACTGCTGCTTCTAAATTACTTGTTAATTTTATCTCTTATTCTTGTCTGTATTTCTTGAAATTGCATTGTTGGTTGGGGGCTCGTAAATAAGCATTTCACTGTAAGGTGAATACCTGTTGTATTCGGCGCATGTGACTAATAACATTTGATTTGATTTGACTGCAGCTGTTTTGAAGAGTGATGGCACCTCCCCGGTCAGCAGGGACTTGTTGATGAGAGTGGTGACAAACTGAAGCAGGCTAGATGAACAGGTTTTGAGTAGAGATGTAGGGATAGGGTCAAAGGAGCAAGTGGTGGCCTTAATTTTTTTAATCTGAGAAGCGATTGCACTGCTCAGATGAGGTTGCAGGAGGGCATGAGTTTGCAGGGTTGAGAAGGCGGTTGATAGTTGAAAACAGGGTTCTGGGGTTATCTTTGTGTTGTCAATTGTGGTGGAGTAGAAGGCAGATTGTGTTGCTTTTAGGGCAGCAGAGTAGCTTGATTGGTGGTCTTTGTACGAGTAACTGGACAGTGAGGCCATCCACCCTCTAACGCCTCTCAAGTTTACAGCCATGAGTCTTCATTCTGCACAGTTCATCTGTAAAAACCAGGGTGAAGAACGTTGGAAAGTTACTTTTCGGGTTTTTTGGAGCAAGGATGTACAGAGTGCACTTATACAGATTGACCATGTCATCGAGGGCCAACTCACTGCAGTCAGACTCAAAGGTGGGCTGGATGTGTTCCAGAAAGAGGGATGGGTTGAGTTTCCTTAGGTTGCGGAATTTAATGGTCCTCTTTGGGAGTTGGAGAGGTCAAAGACAGTGTCACAGCCTTGTGGACAGAGATGCCTAGCTCGATGACATCCAAGTCAGAGGGAGGGACAGTGATAATGAGGTCCAATGTGTGTCCACGTTTGTGGATGGGAACATTTTCATGTTGCACAAGGTTTAGTCAGTCCAGCAAGTTAAGTAAGTCAGCATCCATAGAGTACGTGGGTGAGTCAACATGAATGTTAAAGTCTCCCAAAATTACAATGTTGGAGAGGATGGGGCATACAGAGGTTAATAGTTCTGAAAACTCAGGAATAAAATAAGTGCTTATTTAGGGGGTTGGTAAACAAGGATAACAGTGTGAGGATTTGGTTGTTTACATTTCAAAGCAAGGCACTTAAAATACAGAAAATCAGCATCAGTCAGTGGGTTTAAAATAAAGCAGTCACTGTATAAAACAGCAAGGCCTCCACCGAGGCCGTGGCTACGTGCCTTTTCAATGTACTTATATCTACGCGGAGCTGCCTCATTTAGGTGGTAAAAGTCCCCCTCTTTGTGCCATGTTTCAGTAAGGCATATCATGTCAAAGTCATTGTCTGAGTTAAAAAAAGAGGAGATTTGTTTGTTAAGGTTTGAAGATTGTATAGTGCAAAACATGTGTAGGCGTTGGTGGAAATAGTTTCATTGCATTTTGGTTGGTCCACTGCGCTCTGTACGGACTGTAATGGCTTGGAGTGGGTGACGTCAATTGCCTAAGGGTCAGCCTGCAGAAATGGCCAGTGTCCTTTATCATCCACTCCGCTGGGCATGTTTTGTGTTGCTCTCATTGCGAGTGCACACAATAGACATTAGTTTGTTAATTAGTCTACCACCTCATTGTCTGCATGTTTTCCATTTCGGAGGAGTCCTTCTGTGTACTGAATGAAGGTTGCTGCCATTACTGCATCTTTTGGTCCAGCCTTTGGTCCTGTAGATGGATATTTTAGCACATATTTTACTCCCTGCTTTGCTCCTATAGGTACACTCGCAATGGCTGCTAGTCCACCCATTATGCCATCATTAGGGGCTCCCGAGTGGCACAGCGGTCTAAGGCACTGCATTTCAGTGCTAGAAGCGTCACTACAGACGCCCTGGTTCGATTCCAGGCTGAATCACAAACAGCCGTGATTGCAAGTCCCATAGGGTGGCGCACAATTGGTCCAGCATCGTCCGGGTTTGGCCGGTGTAGGCCGTCATTGTAAATAAGAATTTGTTCTTAACTGACTTGCCTGGTTAAATAAAATAAAAAATTGACATGAATAAGGATGCCCATTCTATTTCTATGGCAGCACATGCAGATCGGAGAAAATGAGGTACAAAAACAACTAAACAAAAATAATATTTGCTATTTGAACATTTATTACGGTGACCACTGTCATTTGGCTGGCCAATTACAATCATCCAAAATTCCATGACTGTCGCAACACTAACTAGGAGTGCATCTCTATTGATGCAGCACTGACTTGCCACCCATAATGACTCTGACCGTTCCTTTGAAATTCCTCAGACTAAACATGACAACCAAACAGCACAACCACACTTATAATTAAAACTAAGTACAGGGACACGCATAGTCCAATTCAACAGCAACAAAACAAATGCGCAGAGCCCTAGGCATAGACACCAGCTCTGTACTCCCAACAAATCGTTTACTGCAGGGCTTCATTTGCATATTGCTACAAGCACTATTATGCTGCTGCAGTCATCCAGCACTGCATGAATTCACCTGGCCTTCTAATCTTTATCTGGCGATGCACAATGCTGCAATACTTATATATATTCAAAGGCTCCGTGTTCATGCCTGTATGTGCAATGTTAAAGTGGAATCCGGCAGTGTTGATTAACCTTGCATATTTACCCTGTGCCTGACTAGATTAATGACCTGGGCTCTGATAGCACATCGCACAGGCTGCTAACATGCTAACATGCCTCCGTGGGAGGTGAATACTGCATAGCAATGCTGTAGCAATCAAACATGAGAACTTTTCATCACTCCGTAGTCCGTACCACAGCGCACCGCACACATATTCACCAGTCAGTCAGAGTGCATCTGAAGTTAAGACAGGCTGTCAAACTTGGCCCCTCACCTCAAAATGAAGTTATTACTGAGTTTCAGTTTGGTATTTCACTGCCTGTTTCATGTGTCACTCTGCTTATTGCAGCATTTGCAATATTCCTTAAAAAAAAAACACAACTGAAAAAGGAGGAAAAGCAATACACCGTAATCTTTATTATTATAGTGAACGTATGCCAAAGCATTCACTGAATGTTTTGGCAGTTAATACCTGGAGGCATTGCTTTAGAACAAAGGGGCCGAAGTCATTTGGCGGTTGGTGCTATGTTTTATCGGGAGACACTGAGCAGAGCTGGGCCGAGCTGAACCACGTGAACAATACTTTTTCCATCTTAATTTCCCCATGATGGACAGTTTCAGGCTAAACTGTGGGTGGTGTGCTGTGTGAGAAGAAGAGCAGCCCAGCGCTAAGACAGACTGGGGCACTAAGGCAGGGATTCAATATAACCTGTCATACCAATGTTACTACAATGTCTATGTTTACAAAGTACTGGTTGTGCACAAAGACTTGCCACTTCTTATTCTGAAAAGTGGAAGCATCTACCTGTGCGGGGAGTAGTGCTGTAGACTCTTACTTATAGTTGACATTTATTTTGCTTTGTGCGAGAGGGGAAAATCACACACAAAACATTGGCCACACAGGCACTCATGAATGACTAACCCTTTTAATTAAAACACATCCTTTCTTTCCTCATTCTTTCAGAAAAATGATGTGTTTTTTATTGAAAGCCAGGGGAGTGGAAAAGTGTTGTCTCAGGGGATCTCTGCTCTGTCTGGCAGCGACAATAACACTCCCTGCTTCACTGCTTCCCAAAACCAGGAGGGGATCAGGAGCCACTCATCTCTGTCCTGTGGTTTCAGGCACAGAAGACATCCCTGCTCTTCTTCCAGCCAAACCTAGGAATGACCAGCTTTCCAGCGGGGAGGGAAACAGGGAGAAAGTGAAGGATCAGTGTGCAGGGATCAACACGTCACTTTGGTATTAGGCCGGTGTCTGTGTCTCTGTGCCACAGTGAGGTGCTCCTTCCCAGTCCGTGCTCAGTGTCCAGTCAGTCAGTGGGCCCCTACAGTGACTGGGGCACCACCATCCCACGGTCCTGCCTGGCTCAAGCTAAGCTCTGTTTTCAATTATGTTCAGGTCTCCAAAGTGCTTCTCCAAAGTGCTTCTGCTTACTCATCTCTACACACAACATTGGCCTTACAGTTCTTTCTCTTTGCTTTTTTTTCTTTCAGACCTTGAATACATATTGAATTAAACAAAATAGATTTGAGAGCTGTTCACGCTGCTCGTTCCATGGGTAAGCGAATGCTCCTATCACTGTCTCACTCAAGCATCTTTGACCTGTGTTTTGGCTTACTGACCGCATACATCTTGTATCCACAGCACTAACTTGATGGTTGGTAATATCCCGCTCGTTTAGTAAAGTGCAGCCAGGATCCATACAGAGCGCAAGTTCTCCACTTTCTCTCTGTTTATCAGAGTTCAAACAGTACCAGGCGATAGGCAGGCTCGAGGTCAGGGGCAGGCAGAGTGGTCAGGCAGGCAGGCTCGAGGTCAGGGACAGGCAGAGTGGTCAGGCAGGCAGGCTCGAGGTCAGGGACAGGCAGAGTGGTCAGGCAGGCAGGCAGGCTCGAGGTCAGGACAGGCAGGGGTTCAGTAACCAGGTCAGACTCCAAACGGTACCAGACGATAGGCAGGCTCGAGGTCAGGCGCAGGCAGAGTGGTCAGGCAGGCAGGCTCAGAGTCAGGACAGGCAAGGGTCAAAACCAGGAGGGCGAGAAAAGAGAGACTGGGAAAAGCAGGAGCTGAGACACAAAAATGCTGGTTGACTTGACAAACAAGAGGAACTGGCACAGAGAGACAGGAAACACAGGGATAAATACACAGGGGATAATAAGCGACACCTGGAGGGGGTGGAGACAAGCACAAGGACAGGTAAACAGATCAGTGTGTGACAAAGAGAGGACCTCACACTTACATATGATAATATTGATGTTTAATCTCTTTTCATAGAAATTCCCTCCTGTAAATGTTTTGGTGGTAAAAAAGTGGTAATTGGATGCATCTACTGTATCTGCCATCCAATTCTGTCATTGTTAGTTTCATTGATATACTTGCATCAACCTTGGATTTGATTAATAATGAAAATGTGAAGAATCTATTGGGTTATTACAACATAAACTTATTTAAAAGTGAGAACCACTCAATGACATCTGACTTTTTGAATATTTTATACTCCAGCTATCTGTATCCCCTCATCTATAAGCCCACAAGACTGATCAGTTCATCTGCCACCCTTATTGATAATATATATATATATTTTTTAATATTGTGGCTAATACAGGTATACTTTATACTGACATTTCTGACCACTTTCCAAAATTCCACTTCTCTTTGGCAGCTGGAAATGAATGGATGGGAATGATTAGTAGCATTAAATGTAGAATATTTAACACAAGTAATTGTGAGCGCTTTAAAATGTTGATTGATGACATTTCATTGGAAAATGTTTAGAATCAAGCCATTGTGGAGCCTGCTTACCAGACTTTTCTCACAGCTTTCACCACTGCCTTCCCTTAGTAAACCATGTAAGACAGCAGCAGAAGGTTATGTAAACCTTGGTTAACAACCGGTCTCACAAACTCCTCAGTTTAAAATAAAGTTATATAAAAATGTCTCACAAATCCCTCTCCCCTGAATTCTGCAAATTACAAAAAGTATAAGAACAAATTTACTCACCTACTTCGGATATCCCCAAAAATATATTTTACATTTCACAAAATCTAAGAATCCTTCAATAATATAAAGTAATCTTGGAAAATCATCAATCAACTGTTGAATAAGAAAAAGGCATCTACAACTATCCCATCTCAATTTATTGTTAGAAATAAGACCTATAGTGATCCTGATGTTATTTAATGTGAATTTAAAACTTTATTGTGAATATGGGTTCCTCTCTGTCAAAGAAAATAGAGAAAGGGAAATCCCTTGGATTACATTAAGGGACATTTCCCTTCTCTGCTTCAGTTTGATCCTCCTGATATAATGCAGGTGATGGAGGTAATTGGTAACTTAAAGATATCAGCAGCAGGTCATGATGAGATTGGTGTTTCTTTGGTGAAATCAGTGTCTTCCTCGATTACTGAGCCTCTAATGTATATCTTCACGAAAACTATGCAAACTGGTATTGTTCCTAAAGATTTGAAAATCGCCAAAGTTAACCCGCTCTATAAATCTGGGGATCCAAGATATTTTACAAATTATTGCCCAACATCTTTCCTACCATGTTTTTCAAAAATCCTAGAAAAAATAGTGTAATGTTGAAACATTTAAATTCTCTGTATTCTATGTGAGCACCAAAATGTTTTTTGTAAAAACTACTCCACAGATATGGCTCTTTTACAACTTGTGGATAAAATCTTTAAAATCTCTGAACAACAATGAATATGCTCTTGGCATGTTTTCAGATTTAACCATAGCGTTTGACATGGTTGATCATGAAATATTACTTTCTAAATTGCATTATTACGGTTTTCATGATTATACATATAAATGGCTTTATAGTTCTGTTTATGATAGAGAACAATTTGTTCATGCAAACAGCTGTGCATCTACCAGGGCCAAGATATCCTGTGGCATTCCACTGGGTTCAATAATTGTACCTTTGTTATTCCTAATCTATATCAATGACCTTGTGTCTTCTACCGTACTTCCCATTCTCTTTGCTGATGATACCAATTTGATTTTATAACACAATAATTTTTATTCACTAATTAATGAAGCCAACTCAGGCATGACCACATTTTCTGAATGGTTCCAGATAAACAAATTATCTTTGATTGTGAAAAAATCTAACTTTCACAATAAAAAATATTGAAAGAAAAAGAGCCAGAATCTCAATGGTTGGGAATGAAAAGTCACATCCACTAGATTCCTCAGAATTTTAATTGATTCAAAAGTTATCCTGAAAAGATCATATTCAATTTGTATGCAGCAAAGTGATAAAATCTGTTGGTATTAGAAAGATACTATAGCATAATTTACCAATATCTAATTTACTGTCATATTGTCTGGGCCAGTACAGATATACCTCATACCTACACAAATTACTCATCATACAAAATAAGTTTGCAAGACTAGCCACCTCCTGGCTCCATTTGCACCTTTGTTTAAGACACTCAATATCTTGTCTATTTACGACATTAATGTATGCCAATTATGCACTTTCATCTACAAATACTCATACCTACCTGACAGTTTACCTAAAACCTTCAATGGATTCTTCCAGGTTAACTCTGAAATCCATCTATATAAAACAAGATACTGCGATAACGTTCCCACTGCCGCACCTCACATAATACATTCTCTATCAGATACAGAGGTACCATACTCTAGAATTTTTATCTTCACATTGCCAAAACATCATCATCCCTCAATAACTTCAAGCGAAGACTGGGGGTCAGCCTGATGAAGCAAACTACTCAGTAATCTTCTCCATATAGCCTAACTCTCACAAACTCACATTTAAATATATATTTTTTCATGATTACTGATCAATTCATTTATACATTTATAATTAGTAGGTTTTGTTATCTGTTTTTACAAAACTATCATCATTTACATAATGTTGTGCAAATTCTTACACAGGGACACTCAAAGTCAATCTTAAATGAATCATTGTTTATTGTCACTGTGCTGGAGAGGTTTCAACAAGCTTAATGCACCATAGTGAACATCTGTCAGAAGCTCTAACGGGGCAGTCCCGTTAGTTCCCTTATATACTGACAAGTTATATTTGTATTTAGCTTATTCATAATTAATAATTAATGTTTGCTTCATTCATGTGACGACCAATACTGGTTCATGCATGTGACAGACCAATACCGCAAGAGGCTTCTTCTCTCTAAGCTGAGACCTTGAAACTGAGATATCCCTTTCTCTAAACAAGGTTCTGGGTGTAATGCCAAATTGCAGATACTGATAGTGAGGATTTGTTCAATCAGTCACTTGCATGAACACAGAAATTGGTTTAAAAAAAGCACAAGCAGAGAACATAGAAATTGGTAAATAGAAAAGCACCAACATAAACTTTTCCATCACAGTAAGAATTCACATCCCTGAGTCAATACATATTAGAATCACCTTTGGCAGCGATTACAGCTGTGAGTCTTCTGGGTAATTCTCTAAGAGCTTTTCACACCTGGATTGTACAATGTTTGCCCAGTATTCTTTTCAAAATTCTTCAAGCTCTGTCAAGTATGAAGTCGATCATTGCTAGGCAACCATTTTCAAGTCCTGCCATAGATTTTCAAGCAGATTTAAGTCAGAACTGTAACTCGGCCACTCAGGAATATTCACTGTCTTCTTGGTAAGGGACTCCAGTGTAGGTTTGGCCTTGTGTTTTAGGTTATTATCTTGCTGAAAGGTGAATTAATCTTCCAGTGTCTGCTGGAAAGCAGACTGAACCAGCTTTTCCTTTAGGATTTTGCCTGTGCTGAGCTCCATTCTGTTTTTTTTTTTCCTGAAAAACTCCCCAGTTCTTAACAATTACAACCATATCCATTACATGATTCAGTCACCACTATGCTTGAAAATATGGAGAGTGGTACTCAGTAATGTGTTGTATTGGATTTGCACCAAACATAACACTTTTTATTCAGGCAAAAAAGTGAATTGCTTCGCAAAATGGTTTGCAGTATCACTTTAGTGCCTTGCTGCAAACATGTTTTTGAATATTTTTATTCTGTACAGGCTTTCTTTTTTTCACTCTGTCAATTAAGTTATTATTGTGGAGTAACTACAATGTTGTTGATCCATCTTCAGTTTTCTCCTATCACAGCTATTAAACTCTGTACGTGCTTTAAAATCACCATTGGCCTCATGGTGAAATCCCTGAGAGGTTTCCTTCCTCTCCGGCAACTGAGTTAGGAAGGATGATTGTATCTTTGTAGTGACTTGGTGTATTGTATAACTTCACCATGCTCAAAGGGATGTTCAATGTCTGCTTTTGTATATTTTTACGCATCTACCAATAGGTGCCCTTCTTTGATAGGCATTGGAAAACCTCCCTGGTCTTTGTGGTTGAATCTTTGTGTGAAATTCACTGCTTGACTGAGGGACCTTGCAGATAATTGTATGTGTGTGGTACAGAGATGGGGTAGTCATTCAAAAATCATGTTAACTACTATTATTGAACACATAATGAGTCCATGCAATTTATGTGATTTGTTAAGCTAATCTTTACTCCTGAACTTATTTGGTCTTGCCATAACATAGGGGTTGAATAGTATTTGACTCTTGACATTTCAGCTTTTAATTTTTTATTAATTTGGAAAATGTTTTACAAACAAAATTCCACTTTGACACGATGTATTGTGTGTAGATCAGTGACACAAAACTACCATTTCATCAATTTTAAATTCAGGCTGTAACACAACATTTGGAAAAAGTCAAGGAGTGTGAATACTTTCTGAAGGCACTGTATATTCTTATGGGAGCCAAATTGTTTATGTGACCATCAGAGGGGAAAAGAAAGCACATCCATGCTCCAGAGTCTCAGCTTTCAGGAATGGGTACATCCATAATCCAGAGTCTCAGCTTTCAGGAATGGGCACATCCATGCTCCAGAGTCTCAGCTTTCAGGAATGGGTACATCCATGCTCCAGAGTCTCAGCTTTCAGGAATGGGTACATCCATGCTCCAGAGTCTCAGCTTTCAGGAATGGGTACATCCATAATCCAGAGTCTCAGCTTTCAGAAATGGGTACATAATAGCTTACAGCCAAAGCGGTTCAAACACTAGATCCAAATTCATAGGAAGAAAATACATTCAACATTGGCCTCAGAAACCACCAGAAGCTTCCGTTTTACCACAGAGAGCGTTAGCTTCAATCTGTTCACCTCTACCTTTCCTGGCTGGCAAAGTACCAGGATGTTGTCTCTGGTTTTTAATCTGAATTTAGAGAATTGAAAACGGAATCTGAATGCATCTGAGAAGTTCAATATATTGAACTTTGATTAACGTGAAATTATGGTTTGTAAATTTGATACACAGACAATATAATCCAATATCTACCCTATTGAAATTTAATATACAAATATAGAATTTGAATATTCAATTAAATTGAAATGTTATTTAAAAACTGAACACAATATTAATTCAATTTCAAATCATGAAATACAAGTTCAATGATTCAATTTGTGCATTACACGTTCAAAACTATTAAATTCGAATTCAATATCCTAATACAAATTATAAATTATAAAATTTAAATACAATCTGTTGGCAATGAAATCACTCCATATAGAACTTCTAAGCCCCTTAACCCAAAGACTTAACACTGAGTGCATGTATAGTAGTCTCTCATGACAGACTTAATATTAGCTGGCCTGTGCGCACACAAGATTTGGTTCTAGGTGCCAAGATCATATGTACTGTATAGAGACCGTGGAAGAGGCGACGCGAGAGGGTTTACGCCCATCAAAATATGTCCACGATAAGCAGACTGATAAGCAGACCGCCTGCCATCCCGCTCAGCCTATGGCTTTATATTGAAGCACACAATGAGAGCACAGCATCCCTCACAGGGTCTTAGCATGCAAAGCCTCCTCTATTTGGTTTTTACTATATGTGAATTCTTCTGCATTAAGTTTATCTGTTTCAGCTGTAGATGCCATTATCTACTTAATTCTAAAGCGGTGACTGCTAAGTGTGGGGAGAACTATGGGATGATTGGCAGGTTGGTCTTGGATTGTGGAATAATAGACATGTTGAATCATAAGGAATCATAGAGATCCAATTATATAATTTCTATGTGTTTAATATGCTAAACTGACATATGGGAATTAAAAATTTGTCAAGAATTTGATGACCAGTTGGTCAATATACATTTGGGACACAAAAACTAAAAAGTACTGTAAAATGTGAAATATTTATTACAATGTTAATATGTACACTTGACAGTACATGTAAAGAACAATTAGCGACTAGTCCATGAAAAAAAAAAAAATCTTATAAAGATATCAATACTTAAAGTGACACATATGTATAAAATATATTGCATAACTTGCCATATCCTGAAAATGTGCTTAAAGTAAGAAAGGTAAAGGCGTTTAACAGAGTTCAGCTCAGATCTTTCCTGTCCTCTTCCCAGCATTCCTCCTCAGGTTTTCCGTGCTCGTTTTCCCATGACAAAGGGCAGAGCAGAGTCTTCCTCCCTGGAGCAGAAAGCCCACTTCCCACTCGGCGAGGCGTTCTCTGAAACTCTGGAGAGAGAAATTCTCATAAGTGAGTCTGGAGCTTTTGGTCATGTATCAAGCCCCAGATTAATGGAGCAGAAAGACCAAATCACATTATTAGAAAAAAAATAACAAATTCATGACTTCTATGGAACAATTCTCTCACAGACAAATGGGCAGCAAAACGTGTCTTTATTTGTGCTGATGAGTCCTGTCTCATGTGGCTGTTCCCTATACAGCCCTGACCAAATCACACCCAGGGCTGCTTTACCACAGATAGTTACAGCATAGCCATCTCTGCATGCATGGGGGGGGGGGGGGGGGGATAATAGTAGGACATTTAGGTTATGTCTCCCATCCCTAAGTGGTATCACCACTATTGATATAGCTAGATTAGAACACTCCTTGACAACAGTGTGTTTCCAGGGAAATGGTACAGATATGTTGAAGTGTGAGGCATGGTGGTCTGGATGCAGTACAGGTCCTAATCTACTGTCCACTGTCACAGCATAAGGCTTATAACATAAAGGATTTCTCCCTGCTCTGTTCTCCGCTCACATTCCTCTGCGGCCACATACCCACTAACACAGACAGAAGGTCAACATGTGGAGGTCAGGTCTCTGCAGGGGGCAGCAGGTCACAGACCGCGCTGCACTGTGGGGTACATGTAAGACATCACAACATGTAGAGCATTGGCCTGGCAGGGTGCTGCAGGTCAAAGGGCATAGTCTCAAGAAGAGCTATGGTGGCCCTTCAGGTCATTCTCCTAGTATCTAGGCCAGTGATCCCCAGTGGGGTGACTGAAGTGTTATTTTGGAAATGTTGACACAAGGAAACAACTTTCTCCATGGCATCAAAAAGGTAATAGTAGTCTAAAACAAAAAGCTTTTGGCGAAAGGGGGATACCTAGTCAGTTGTACAACTGAATGCCTTCAACTGACATCAAGGCGGTGGCCCGTTCCTGTAGGTTCATGCTCTACAACATCCGCAGAGTACGACCCTGCCTCACACAGGAAGCGGCGCAGGTCCTAATCCAGGCACTTGTCATCTCCCGTCTGGATTACTGCAACTCGCTGTTGGCTGGGCTCCCTGCCTGTGCCATTAAACCCCTACAACTCATCCAGAACGCCGCAGCCCGTCTGGTGTTCAACCTTCCCAAGTTCTCTCACGTCACCCCGCTCCTCCGCTCTCTCCACTGGCTTCCAGTTGAAGCTCGCATCCGCTACAAGACCATGGTGCTTGCCTACGGAGCTGTGAGGGGAACGGCACCTCAGTACCTCCAGGCTCTGATCAGGCCCTACACCCAAACAAGGGCACTGCGTTCATCCACCTCTGGCCTGCTCGCCTCCCTACCACTGAGGAAGTACAGTTCCCGCTCAGCCCAGTCAAAACTGTTCGCTGCTCTGGCCCCCCAATGGTGGAACAAACTCCCTCACGGCGCCAGGACAGCGGAGTCAATCACCACCTTCCGGAGACACCTGAAACCCCACCTCTTTAAGGAATACCTAGGATAGGATAAAGTAATCCCCCCCCCCCCCCCCTTAAAAGATTTAGATGCACTGTTGTAAAGTGGCTGTTCCACTGGATGTCATAAGGTGAATGCACCAATTTGTAAGTCGCTCTGGATAAGAGCGTCTGCTAAATGACTTAAATGTAAACTGAAATCTGTCTTCCACATTTAACCCAACCCCTCTGTATCAGGGGGCTGCCTTAATCTCCATTTTGAAAGACTTATCTGTGCTCTAGCTCTGAATGAAATGCCCCACCTGACCTTCCACAGTCTGCTGATTTCCTCTCTGAAATGATAAAATCCCAGAGATTGCTTTCTCCTGAACTTTCCCACCTCTCTCCCTCTCTGTTCCCTCTGCTGCTTATCGCCAGTGCGACGCACAGAATCCTGAGGAATAGTTATATGTTCTTCTCCATGATTTCTTTTTCCCCACAATTAATTAACACCAAGGGGTAAACAGGTTTTCGGGTTGTTAATCTGCCCAAATAATTTCCCACCATCTCTGTCCATATGGAATAACCTGAATAGACTGGATAAGTCAAATTAAATCAAATTGCATTGGTCACATACACATATTTTGCAGATGTTTCCAGCTCAAACAGTGCAGTAATATCTAATACAAAACAATACACACAAATCCCTGCAAATAAAAAGAAAGAAATGAAGAAACATCAGAATAGCCCTGAGACATGGGGAAATGAGTGGAGCAGAATAGAAGAATGCTCTGTGACCTGCGGTTCACTCTACCTTGGTTAGCGCATGGCCAACAAGTCACACAGACAATTATCACCCAGAGCTGTGTTTGGCTTCCTCGCTGGATAGCAGAATGAATGTGCCCTTCTATTGCAATGGCACTGGCTATAGATAGGACCAACTTTAACAGACTGCAGCCACAGAAGTTATTATGTGCTCCCCTCTCTCTCACAGCAACTTTGTTATGATGATTGGAGAGAGGACACTTGCCAGGGAAAAATCCAATAGGTCAACTTGAACTATGCCTAGTTTATTACATTTTACAAGCCACCTCCTCATCATACACCAATTACACAAAGTTTTACACACACACACACACACACACACACACACACACACACACACACACACACACACACACACACACACACACACACACACACACACACACACACACACACACACACACACACACACACACACACACACACACACACACACACTTAATGAAGTTGTTTGCAAATGTGCCTCATTAATTAACTCCATCATTCCTGAGATCACAACAAAATTCGGCTTTTCATATTATCTGTATGTCCAGCCCTTATATTTTGCCTCCCAATTAAATGTTTAATCAACCAGGGCTACAACTACAACACAAAACAATTTGACATACACTACCGGTCAAAAGTTTTAGGGTTTTTCTTTAGTTTTACATTGTAGAATAAAAGTGAAGACATCAAAACTATGAAATAACACATATGGAATCATGTACGAACTAAAAAAAAGTGTTCAAAAAATCTGGTCCTTATATTTCAGATTCTTTAAATAGCCACCCTTTGCCTTGATGACAGCTTTGCACACTCTTGGCATTCTCTCAACCATCTTCATAAGGTAGTCACCTGGAATGCATTTCAATTAACAGGTGTGCCTTCTTCAAAGTAAATGTGTGGAATTTCTTTCCTTCTTAATGCGCTTGAGCCAATCAGTTCTGTTGTGACAAGGTAGGGAGGTATACAGAAGATAGTCCTATTTGGTAAAAGACCAAGTCCATATTATGGCATGAACAGCTCTAATAAGCAAAGAAAAACGACAGTCCATCATTACTTTAAGACTTGAAGGTCAGTCAATGCGGAAAATTTCAAGAACTTTGCAAGTTTCTTCAAGTACAGTCGCAAAAGCCATCAAGCGCAATGATGAAACTGGCTCTCATGAGGACCGCCACAGGAAAGGAAGACCCAGAGTTACCTCTGCTGAAGAGGATACGTTCATTAGAGTTAACTGCACTTCAGATTGCAGCCCAAATAAATACTTCACAGAGTTCAAGTAACAGACACAACTCAATATCAATTGTTCAGAAGAGACTGCGTGAATCAGGCCTTCATGGTCAACATTCCACTACTAAAGGACACCAATAAGAAGAGACTTGCTTGGGCCAAGAAACACGAGCAATGGACATTCGACCAGTGGAAATATGTCCTTTGGTCTGGAGTCCAAATTTGAGATTTTCGGTTCCAACCGCTGTGTCTTTGTGAGACGTGGTGTGGGTGAACGGATGTTCTCCGCATGTGTATTTCCCACCGTAAAGCATGGAGGTGGTGTTATGGTGTGGGGGTGTTTGCTGGTGACACTGTGATTTATTTAGAAGGCACACTTAATCAGCATGGCCACAACAGCATTCTGCAGCCATACACTATCCCATCTGGTTTGGGCTTAGTGGGACTATCATTTGTTTTTCAAAAGTACAATGACTCAACGCACCTCCAGGATGTGTAAGGGCTATTTTACCAAGAAGGAAAGTGATTGAGTGCTGCATCAGATGACCTGGCCTCCACAATCCCATGACCTCAACCAAATTGAGATGGTTTGGGATGAGTCGGACCACAGAGTGAAGGATAAGCAGCCAACAAGTGCTCAGCATGTGGGAACTCCTTCAAGACTGTTGGAAAGGCATTCCAGGTAAAGCTGGTTGAGAGAATGCCAAGAGTGTGCAAAGCTGTCATCAAGGCAAAGGGTGGCTATTTAAAGTATCTGAAATATAAGATATATTTGGATTTGTTTACACTTGGTTCGTGCATGATTCCATGTGTTATTTCATAGTTTATGTTTTCACTATTATTCTACAATGTAGAAAATAGTAAAAATAAAGAAAAACCCTTGAATGAGTATGTGTTCTAAAACGTTTGACCGTTAGTGTAAATTGTTGCATTCTTGAGTTTTATTGACAAATGTCAATAAAAGGTCTGTCAATGCAAAAAGCTGATCAAAATGAATTTATATGACTGGTTTAAGTAAATACATTGTTTGCTCACTGGGAAATGAATATCCAGTGATAACTGCGTGGAGTTTGTGACAGCAACTACGTGACCTATTACAGTACTATAGACACAATGTCCTGGGATTTCCTATGATTTTCTATGTAGAAGAACCCGTTACCTTCTAACAACTTGTGTAGCTTATGAGCGTCATAGAGCAAAATCAGTTGCAACCCAATTCTGATCTTTTTTCCACTAATTGGTCTTTTGAACAATCACATCAGTAACTTTCACATTGGCTCTATTTCCAATTAGTTTAAAAAATGTCACAATTTGTCTGCCTGTAAATGCAGCCAGAGTGGCTCAGATAAATATAAAGGGGTGGCATAGCTCTACATGTGTACAGAGTTGGATGCAGCACCGTGGAAGCCCTCATATACCACATAGACATTTTAGTTGACGTCTGCCAAGGATACTTAACTCACAATCCATAAAAATCCCTGCTGAAATTGAATCCGCTATGCCATTTAGGTCACAGCGACCGCACACTTTTGTTTGGTGGAAAAACTGTCTACACAGATGCACACACTCAAATCTACAGTGCATTCGGGAAGTATTTAGACCCCTTCCCCTTTTCCACATTTTGTTACGTTACAGACTTATTCTGAAATGTATTAAATACATTTTTCCTCATCAATCTACACACAATAACCCATATTGACAAAGCGAAAACAGGTTTCTAGAAATGTTCCCAAAAATCTGAAATACCTTATTTACAGAAGTATTCAGACCCTTTGTTATTAGAATAAAAATTGAGCTCAGGTGCACTCATTATCCACTGATCATTCCTGAGATGTTTCTACAACTTGATCGGAGTCCACCTATGGTAAATTCAATTGATTGAACATGATTTGGAAAGGCACACACCTGTCTATATAAGGTCACACAGTTGACAGTGAAGGGTACCAAAAAATATCTGCAGCATTGAAGGACGCCAAGAACAAAGTAGCCTCCATCATTCTTTTTATTACCCTGGACCCGAAGGTAATAAGTGTGGAAAAGTGTGTGTGTGGGTGAAAACAAGTAAAATTTTAACAAAAAGGTTTGCTGTGTGCCTTCACTCCTCCCTGGGCCTGCTGTTTCAACATAGCACCAATAACCTGTCTGTCTGTCTCCCTGTCTCCATGCCTGTCTCCCGCTTTTCTGGCACTCTTTACCCTTTGTAGTGTGTGAAACTAAACAATGTCTTGCGGGAACCTGCACAATGTTTTAACAATACTGTCATGACGTTGGCCTGTGGGTAAGGTTTATGACCCCCCCATAAATACCTTTCTCCCTTCCATCTCTCTTGACTCTACAGAGGGACTCTTGAATAGCTTTTGTTAAACAGAGAGTCTGGGACCATCAAACAAGTGGCGGGAAAGGAACCATATTTCAGTAATAGAACCAGTTGAAAACATGCGTTGGTACTTAATGAATATGATGTCAGTTCGGTTGTCATCTGAGACATTATGACTGATGACAGGACGACCTAAACTGTATCTGGGAAAGTCTACACATTATAATTATCAGATTCACATGGGATTGTTGTGTAATTCAAATGTTTAAATATAAAATTATTTGGTACCAGATGAAATGTAATGTTAGCTTCCAAATGAGAGATTTGGGTTATCATAAGGTTAGGGCTCTGCTCAATCAGTGGCCCACCCCTGTGAAGAGACATGGGTTGTAGACCACTATATAAGCCCTTGACAAAAATGTAACCTTCTGTTCCGGGTACATTAGAATGACGATCTGATGTCAGAAGGGTTCAGATAATAACTACAGAACGAAGCCAACCTCAGCGTGAGCTTTGGTTGCGAATGGTATGAACTTTGAACTCTTATTCACTACAGAAGTGATACCTCCTAGCCGTTGAGTTAGCAACAGCAGCTGCAAACGTGGGCTAGGAAAGAACAGACAGAGTAACCCGTCTACCACACAACGACGTTACTACAACGTATCCAATTTACCACCAGAGACATTCTACCGAGGACAGGAAGATCTCTGTTGGCCAACACGACCAGCATCTACGACCAACCTATCGAAGCGCAGCTCAGAGTAAATATTTATTGCATTTTCCTTTTCCAAATGGGCGGTAATTTAGAATGCATAATATTCTTTATTTACGATAGAGTAGCTGCCTACGGACCGATAGAGACATCGCTTCTCCCTTTGTTCTTCAGTTTTTCCGCTCTTTCACTCAAACCCAACCCACTTTTCTTTGTGTTACCAGCTGTCATATCTGTTCTGTCCGCTGGGGACTTTTTCCTTTATGAAATAATTTGTAATCAAGGTATGATTCATTCTGTGTATATGTAATTCTGTGTGATTAGTTAGGTATTTAGTAAATAAATAATTAAACCCAATTTTGTATTGCGGATTCAACTTGTTAGCCAGGGTTCGTGAAGATAACCAAGAATTTACAGCTTTCAGATGAGACTGAAATAAGGTGACGATTAATATTGACTGCTATTGAGGTAAGATATTACTAGGTCTTTAAGAGTTTATTCGGAAGATAACAGCTCTATAAATATTATTTCCTGGTGCCCCGACTTTCTAGTTAATTACATTTACATGATTAGCTCAATCAGGTAATATTAATTACAGAGAAATGATTTTATAGAATAGCATGTCATATCACTTAATCCGGCATAGCCAAAGACACAACAATACATTATTTTGATACATTGTAAAAAAAAAAAAAAAAATGCTGTATTTTTCCACACTGTACCCCAGCCAGGTACAAATTGGGGGAGGGACACAACAAATAAATAGCTTTGCATGTGTGGCTCCTTACCACAATCAATCAGTATGGCAAAAATAATCTCTGCTCAGAGGGCCTTAGAAATATGTTTTTACAGAGAGAGAAGCTAGTGTGGAAGGAGTCTCTTCCACTTTGGAAGATTACGCATTTTCTGTGTATGAGGATCATGTCTGTCAATTCGGAGTGTGACAGTGACTTGGAAGAAGAGGATGAGATTGACCTTCAGCCAGCCCCAGGACCAGCCCGTCAGCAGCCAGCCCCATGACCAGCCAGTCAGCAACCAGCTCATCAGCAGCCTGCAGGAGGAGAAATATGTATGTCAAAAAATTGTGAAATTGAATGGTCTTCTTGACGAAGGAATGAACCACCCTGCATGGCCGCCAATGTGGTAAGGATGAAACCAGAGAAAAACACGAATGGCGGTTACTCATGGGCAGGACATAAAGTATTCGTTTTAACTGTTCATCCCAGACACCATCCAGTAATTTATTCTGGACTGCACTAATTTGGAGGGAAGGCATGCTTTTTTTTTTGCATACTTTGGGTTTTTACCCTTGCTGGTGTTTTCAGATCCAAATAGGGGATCCACAGAATCGCTGTGGGATGCAGAAACTGGCAGAGAACTTTTCCGTGCACAATGTCTCTGGAAACCTTCCATATTATTTCCAGGATTATCTGCTTCGATAACCGAGACACCAGACCAGCTCGGCGGCAGAGAGACAAGCTAGCTGCAATCAGGTCAGTGTGGGACAAGTGGGTGGACCGCCTTCCCCTGTTTTACAACCCTGGGCCCAAAGTTACTGTTGATGAGCAGCTTATGCCATTTAGGGGCCGCTGCCCCTTCAGGCAGTACATACCGTCTAAACCCGCAAAATATGGAATATAGATCTGGGCTGCCTGTGATGCTGCTTCATCATAGGTGTGGAACATGCAAGTGTATACAGGGAAGCCTGAAGGAGGAGTCCCTGAGAAGAACCAAGGGATGCGGTTGTCCTGAATGTGACACAGGGACCCAGTGGCCACAACATCACATGCGATAACTTTTTTACTTTGCACAAGCTGGGACAGGAGCTCCTCAAGAGGAAGTTGACGATGGTAGGAACAGTACAAAAAAAACAAGCCAGAGCTCCTACCTCAGCTGTTGAATACACGTAACCGGCCTATCAATTCCTCTAGGTTTGTGTTCATGGCCGACACGTCCCTAGTGTCCTACGTGCCAAAGAAAGGCAAAAATGTGGTACTTATGAGTACGCTGCATAGGGATGGGAGAATCTGTGTCCAGGAACATCAAAAAACAGAAATCATAATGGATTACAATGCCACAAAAGCAGAGATGGACAATTTAGACAAGATGGTGGCAAAATAAGAAACCTATGCTGGCCACTTGTGATATTCTTCGACATCTCGTTTGTCATCTGGATGGCATTGAACACAAATTGGAACAGAGAGAAGCTCCAGAGGAGACGGCGCTTTCTCGAGGCGCTGGGCAAGGCATTATTAAGACCTCAAATCCAGGGGAGGCAACATATCCCAAGGACCCCAGCTTCTGCAGTCATCGTGAGGAGGATCCAAGAGGAGGATGCTGGTGCCCCATCCACTCAACCCACAGAATCAACAACTCCCATACCGGAAGTAAGTGTGAGTGATGTTGTTGCATCTGTGTGTCTGAGTCTCCTACCTTGGCCTGCTGTAACTACACTGCTCAAAAAAATAAAGGGAACACTTAAACAACACAATGTAACTCCAAATCAATCACACTTCTGTGAAATCAAACTGTCCACTTAGGAAGCAACACTGATTGACAATAAATGTCACATGCTGTTGTGCAAATGGAATAGACAACAGGTGGAAATTATAGGCAATTAGCAAGACACCCCCAATAAAGGAGTGGTTCTGCAGGTGTGACCACAGACCACTTCTCAGTTCCTATGCTTCCTGGCTGATGTTTTGGTCACTTTTGAATGCTGGCGGTGCTCTCACTCTAGTGGTAGCATGAGACGGAGTCTACAACCCACACAAGTGGCTCAGGTAGTGCAGCTCATCCAGGATGGCACATCAATGCGAGCTGTGGCAAGAAGGTTTGCTGTGTCTGTCAGCGTAGTGTCCAGAGCATGGAGGCGCTACCAGGAGACAGGCCAGTACATCAGGAGACGTGGAGGAGGCCGTAGGAGGGCAACAACCCAGCAGCAGAACCGCTACCGCCGCCTTTGAGCAGGAGGAGCACTGCCAGAGCCCTGCAAAATTACCTCCAGCAGGCCACATGTGCATGTGTCTGCTCAAACGGTCAGAAACAGACTCCATGAGGGTGGTATGAGGGCCCGACGTCCACAGGTGGGGGTTGTGCTTACAGCCCAACACCGTGCAGGACGTTTGGCATTTGCCAGAGAACACCAAGATTGGCAAAATCGCCACTGGCGCCCTGTGCTCTTCACAGATGAAAGCAGGTTCACACTGAGCACGTGACAGACGTGACAGAGTCTGGAGACGCCGTGGAGAACGTTCTGCTGCCTGCAACATCCTCCAGCATGACCGGTTTGGCGGTGGGTCAGTCATGGTGTGGGGTGGCATTTCTTTGGGGGGCCGCACAGCCCTCCATGTGCTCGTTAGAGGTAGCCTGACTGCCATTAGGTACCGAGATGAGATCCTCAGACCCCTTGTGAGACCATATGCTGGTGCGGTTGGCCCTGGGTTCCTCCTAATGCAAGACAATGCTAGACCTCATGTGGCTGGAGTGTGTCAGCAGTTCCTGCAAGAGGAAGGCATTGATGCTATGGACTGGCCCGCCCGTTCCCCAGACCTGAATCCAATTGAGCACATCTGGGACATTATGTCTCGCTCCATCCACCAACGCCACGTTGCACCACAGACTGTCCAGGAGTTGGCGGATGCTTTAGTCCAGGTCTGGGAGGAGATGACTCAGGAGACCATCCGCCACCTCATCAGGAGCATGCCCAGGCATTGTAGGGAGGTCATACAGGCACGTGGAGGCCACACACACTACTGAGACTCATTTTGACTTGTTTTAAGGACATTACATCAAAGTTGGATCAGCCTGTAGTGTGGTTTTCCACTTTAATTTTGAGTGTGACTCCAAATCCAGACCTCCATGGGTTGATAAATTTGATATCCATTGATCATTTTTGTGTGATTTTGTTGTCAGCACATTCAACTATGTAAAGAAAAAAAGTATTTAATAAGAATATTTCATTCATTCAAATCTAGGATGTGTTATTTTAGTGTTCCCTTTATTTTTTTGAGCAGTGTATATATGTGAGTGAGATGTTAGTAAAATCTCCAGAACTAAATGTTTTCATCATTCTAGATTGCAGCCAGTAGAAACAAGAAGCTCTGTGATGCAAAAATTCTAGCTTAATGCTTAGCGCATAGAATTAAAAAGGTTTTGTCAGATATTATTCATCCTAATCAGACAGGTTTTTTACATGGACGATACATTGGAGATAATATAAGACAAATACTGGAAACAATAGAACACTATGAAATATCTGGGAAACCAGGCCTGGTTTTCATAGCGGACTTTGAAAAGGCTTTTGATAAAGTATGACTGGAGTTTATATATAAATGCCTGGAATATTTCAATTTTGGAGAATCTCTTATAAAATGGGTTAAAGTTATGTATAGTAACCCTAGGTGTAAAATAGTAAATAATGGCTACATTTCAGAAAGTTTTAAACTGTCAAGAGGAGTAAAACAAGGTGTACCAATATAGGCACTATAACTATTTATTATTGGCATCGAAATGTTAGCTGTTACAATTAGATCCAACAATAATATTAAAGGATTAAAAATCCATGCCTTAAAAACAAAAGGTGTCATTGTAAACTGATTCATGTTTTCTTTTAAATCCACAATTAGAATCCCTCCACAGCCTCATAGAGGATCTAGATACTTTTTCTAACCTCTCTGGATTAAAACCAAATTATGATAAACACCAGTCTCAACGTCAACAGTGAAGAGGCGACACTGGGATGCTGGCCTTCTAGGCAGAGTTCCTCTGTCCAGTGTCTGTGTTCATTTGCCCATCTTAATCTTCTCGTTTTATTGGCCAGTCTGAGATCTGGCTTTTTCTTTGCAACTCTGCCTAGAAGGCCAGCATCCAAGTGTCGCCTCTTCCCCGTTGATGTTGAAACTGGTGTTTTGCAGGTACTATTTGATGAAGCTGCCAGTTGAGGACTTGTGAGGCGTCTGTTTCTCAAACTAGACACACTAATGTACTTGCCCTTTTGCTCAGTTGCGCAACGGGGCCTCCCACTCCTCTTTCTATTCTGGTTAGAGCCAGTTTGCGCTGTTCTGTGAAGGGAGTAGTGCACAGTGTTGTACGAGAGTTTCAGTTTCTTGGCAATTTCTCGCATGGAATAGCCTTCATTTCTCAGAACAAGAATAGACTGACGAGTTTCAGAAGAAAGGTCTTTGTTTCTGGCCATTTTAAGCCTGTAATCGAACCCACAAATGCTGATGCTCCAGATACTCAACTAGTCTAAAGAAGGCCAGTTATATTGCTTTTTTAATCAGGACAACAGTTTTCAGCTGTGCTAACATAATTGCAAAAGGGTTTTCTAATGATCACTTAGCCTTTTAATATTATAAACTTGGATTAGCTGACACAACGTGCCATTGGAAAACAGGAGTGATGGTTGCTGATAATGGGCCTCTGTACGCCTATGTAGATATTTCATTGAAGATCAGGTCATTTCCTTCTATAATAGTAATTTACAACATTAACAATGTCTACACTGCATTTCTGATCAATTTGATATTATTTTAATGGACAAAAATGTGCTTTTCTTAAAAAAAAAAAGACATTTCTAAGTGACCCCAAACTTTTGAATGTTAGTGTATATTTACCCCCAAAATATATGGGGGATTGGAAATGATGCAGACAATTACGTTGATGCAATATTAAAGATGATCCACCCCCTAAGAGAGAGAAAAAAGAAGCGCTGTGATGTGTGTGGACCCAAGAAGGACAGGAAGACAGAACACATTCATCAAGTGCAAGAAATACATTTGGAACACACACAGTAAAACTCTGTCCCTCATGTGGTGTGTAGACCTGCCTTAATTTGTGTTCAATGGGGCTCATTTATCATTTCCATAAAATTCTGTATGTAAAATTTGTCCTTCCAATTTGTTCAGTTCAAAGCAATAAACATCAATAGTGATGAATACCTTGTTTCTTTTATATTTGTTCAAGATAAACATGATTTATTCCATCCATGTCTTGATTATAATATATTTCTGTTCACCAAAGAAATAGCACTTTTATTGATAAATGTGATTCAGCAGAGGTAAATGGCAACTATTAACCATGTATGCTGTCTATATTGCTTGTAATTAATATAGGTCAACATCTAAGAATTAAGTATTTTTTACGTAAATTGTTATGGCTGTATTGTTTTAAAAACCCAATAATGTTGTTGGTCCATCAGACCCGTGAACATTGGATGAATAACAAAAACACCACACAAGGGTTAAATCCTCAAAGGACAAGATGATCCAACTTTCAAAACAAGTCCTTTTTGGCTAGCCACAGTAGTCAACTAGCTAGCTAGTTAGCCATTTAGCTTTCTAGCACATTCCCAAAGGTGGTTTGAACTGTGGCTTGAAATCCCAGATTCCATGTGCTTTTTGGCTGTTTATATTGCAGGGAAAAAGAACCGATTAGAATCGAATATGCAAAAAAATTGGATTCGAGTCGCTGTTGTACCAGTTTAAGTGGTTTTATCGCTATGTTGATTATTAAGGTTGAGCACCCAGTTCTACAATATTTGTCATAGCGTGTGACAATCAAGAGCTACACTTTAAAAAGAGGTTACTGTGCATTTTCCAGTAAGTTAATGGCAGTTGGTCACTGGGAAGTTTGCTGCACGTTAATGGCAGTTGGTCACTGGGAAGTCTGCTGCAAGTTAATCGCAGTTGGTCACTGGTCAGCTTGCTGCAAGTAGTTATTGTAAAATTCACAGTAACTTACTATGGCTCATCTCTGTCATGCTCACTGACCTGATGGTGTGTCAGGAAGGTCAGTTTGATGCCAACCAAGAGGTTGAGGCACAGTGAAGCCCAAGTGTGCTCACCACAAAGGATGGTTAGGAGTTGTCAACTAATGTTATAAGCTTTCTTGTAATTAGAAAACCTTCTGGCAGCTAGTTGCAAGTAAGTTACCGTGCATTTTACAATAACATTTGTGCGAGTTAAGCTGCCAGTAAGTTAATGGCAGTTAGTTGCCAGTTACTGGCTATTAAGTTACTGTGAATTTTACAATAACTTAGTGACAGCTGGTTGCCAATTAGGTAACCCAAAATTCACAGCAACTTCTAGACAACTAACTTCCATGAAGTTCCTGTGAAATGCACAGTAACTTTTTAAGTGACTCTGTGAGGGTAATTTTCACCAGGTGTCAGAAAAATCTTTCAATAAGTCGTGTTGTTTGGGTAAAGATTTCATTAAGACCTATTTGACAGACTCGGTTATTTCCATCTCTATCTGGATATTCAGCAGTGAACACATTTACCTTAGGTACATACTGTAGGTATCTAATCAAGACCAGGTCTAGGCCTGCCTACCTTATGCCAGTCAGAGGAGAAGAAGGGAAGGCTGTTGTCTGCCCCTCTGCAACCATTACTTTGGCCACCAACCAAACTTGTTCTTGGAATTCCTTAGGACTCACCGGGGGCCTATTCTAGGGCCTATTCATGTACATAAATCAGGTCTTTCAGGAACGTAATTAGTGGACATGGAAAAGTAAATAAATAAAGGCCATGTTCACAATATTATAGTCCACAAGAAGGTCCATTGGGCGGTGGGGGTACTAACCTGGGCGTGAGGTGGGGGTGGAGGGATATAAACCTGGGTGCAAGGTGGGGGTGGAAGGATATGACTACTGGACGGACAGAGAGAGGGAGGGAAAACAACATTTGGTTCATGGATCCGCATTTGTGGGGGTAGAGAGGGATGGGTATGGGGAGGTAACTTAGAGCAGTATACTATTGGTTTGTTAAGAGCCATCCCCCACACATATACAGTACTTGGCAAAACGCCTTGACTTACTGTATAACCGATACCATCTGGGCCAGACATTTCTGACAAAACCAAAGGTTACAGATAAGACTTTTACATGCTTTCAGAGGGAAACTCTCCCTGTCTTGCAATCATTACTTTACAATTAAGAACTAAGTCATGGCTTCCTGCTCATGAGTTCACCAGTCGTTCCAAGCTCCAGCTCTCAGGGGGAGTTGTGAATGGCTGTATAAAGCAGAGATGTGAGGCTGTGTATTCAGCCCAGCAGAGGAGGAATGACATCAGGAGCGTACGGTGGCAGCTATAGACATCACTGAAAGGTCATCAAGACAGAGATGAAGAGTGTGACCTTGATTATCCCCAAACACAATGACAGAGACACAACAAGAGAGGAGTCCAATTTATTGTCCTACCATGTTTGATATTCCAATTGGCTCTCATCAAGGTGACTGTATGCAAACGACCCCTTGTTCTCCTACATTAAAGAGGCAAGGGGAAGCACACAAACAAAAAAGCTTCAAATGATGACATCCTAACTAGCATGCACAATGCACACACCAAGTAAGGCACAGGCTTTACATGCCAGCAGCATACCACCCTACATCCCACTGCTGGCTTGCCTCTGAAGCTAAGCAGGTTTGGTCCTGGTCAGTCCCTGGTGGGTGCTACACATCGGATGAGGTAAGTTTCCCAAGGGGTGCATGTTTTGGTTTTTGCCCTAACACTACACAGCTGATTCAGCTGGGGACAAGGACAGAGTTTAGAAAATCCTGCCCTTCTATGTAAAGCGCTTTGAGTACCTCAGCTAGCAGAAAAGCGCTATGTAAATCCAATCAATTATTAACATGCTATAATTGGTTCTCCATATGAGAGTTGTTCCCTTCAGAGTCAACTCTCAGACTTGTACTTGCCATCCTCGACTTGAGCGTTGACAAACAACAGCACCATGAACACCTGGCAATGAGAGGGCTGTCCAAAAATTACTAGAGCGCTTCTGCACACTGATTGGACAACAAGCATTCACGTGACATGGACCAGGTTCCATAGCTGTTTTGAAGACAAGGGCTATATATCTGGGACTCAACATAAATTTCTAATTTTCCCAAGTCCATTCATGGGAAATCACCACATTAGCACGGGCACCAACTCGGAAAAGTCATTCAATAGATGCTCCATTGTCAGTTAGGTGCTGTTTTCTTAAATAACTTTCCTCCCACTCGAGGGTATTAATTTAAAAGCAGTGTCACATTTGGGAGACAAACAGGTCTGTGCAGAAAGTAAAATGTCAGGAGACACACTTCAGTACTCCTGATCGTGGAAAGAATGGGCATCATGGGGTTTAGAGGGAGATGTGACCGCAGCTCACGGAAACTCCACTATGTAACATCTGCAAAATAAATAGCCAATTGGTTTTGTGGCAACAAACGTGCATTACGAATGGGAGGATCCTTGGCAGGCATCGTCACGACAGAGCTCCTGTCAAATCTCATGTGATGTGACAAAGTGTTAGGGTTTCCGTTATGAAAATATGGCGCCGGACATCTGACCAGCAGCACTTAAATTTATCGGATCCAAACACATTGGGTGCGTAACCTGATTAGGGCGTCCACACACGGTGCTCAGAATGACAGAAATCCCATTTAGATTATGGTCATTAATTTTAAGAGAACATGCAAGTCGATGGTAGAATAACTGTCCACATTTACTTTCCCTCAGCCAACAAGATGATTAACGAACAGCATAATCACTAGCCTATACATAGACGCTGCGTGAGTTTCACTTTACAGTATATGACTGGAGACAGCAGAATCTTTTTGAATCCGAAAAATTACAGGGTAGCCTACTCTGCTGACGCTGACAAACAAATCAATAAAAACGGCATTGTCCATATACTGTACACTGTAATAGGACTACGAGAAGGGGAGACACAAATAGAATATGACGTCCATTTAAACTGGAGGTGGCAATGACCAAACAATAATAAAGAGTGAATATGCAGTGCACACTGATGCTCTCGGTTGGTGCCAATAAGATAGGTTATAGGACTACTGTTGTTCGCTCAATTAAGTTGAGCATTTAAAAAAATGTATTTCTGCATAGAAAGGAGTAGGCTAATTAGGCTATATAATTTTGCCAATTTAATTCAATCTACTATCCCCCATAGTAGAAAAGTTGACCTATTCTATTGGTCAGTTTGTTGAGAAAGAAATAACCCAAACAGACTCTGGCACAGTGTGTGGAGATATATCCCAAATTCATACAACCAGTAGGCCTAAATAAAACATATTTTTACAGCAATGAATCTGATGCAACAGATCAGAAAGTTTAGCTTAAAATGTTGATAAGATATTATTTATTAACGTTATTATCGCAGCAATGCGCACAAGGCAGTAGGCTACGTGCCAATGTACATTATGTACATTTGGCTAACGGACAACGAAAGGAAGTTGAAAACCAATAGAACATGAGAAAAATAGGGTACTGGTTTCAATGGCATTTGGAAGTCTTTGTAAAAACAATTGCCTCCACAGATATGGTCCAATTTTGCTTAGGCTACTTTGAAGCAAGGAAAACATGCCTCAGTAAAATGTTCAATTAAGTAGTTAAATGCATACTGCCTCCAGCTCATTGCAAAGTGGTGTGTGACACACTGATGAAGCCTGCCTTCCGATGCATTTTAATGGGGAATGGGAAGCACGCCTCAATTACCAGTTGAGAAATAAAGATAGTTTTTTAATCGTGGCCCAAAAACTATTTTTAATAAACGAATTATCATTTAGAATTGTATGCAATGATTGGGTATATTAAAGCGCTGTCTGACAGATGTTCTGCTCAAAGGCTCTGTATCTGTACGATGTGCGCATGTGATGAATAAGATACATAACGAATATAAACACCAGCCATGACATGGGAACCAGCTGTGCAACAGGACTGATCATTACTCTGAGGTGGAGAGTGAACCGGAGCTGCACCTTGCCTGACTACACTTCAAACAGTCATAGGCTGTAGGGGGCCTCACGACTTGAGGGACCAAAACCTTGGGAGTAGGTTTATGATACAGTGCTGTGAAAAAGTATTTGCTCCCTTTCTGATTTTCTAAATTTTTGCATTTTGTGATACTGAATGTTATCAGATCTTCAACCAAAACCCATTATTAGATAAGGAATCTGAGTTTACAAATAACAATTATTTTTGAAAAAGCAATTGCCCCATTACACTCAATAACTGGTTGTGCCATCTTTAGCCGCAATGACGGCAACCAAATGCTTTCTGTAGTTATTGATCAGTCTCTCACATCGCTGTGGAGGACCTTTGGCCCACTCTTGCATGCGGAACTACTTTAACTAAGCAACATTTGTGGGTTTTCAAGCATGAACTGTGTGTTTCAAGTCCTGCCAGAACATCTCAAATGGGATTAGGTCTTGAATTTGACTAGGCAATTCCAAAACTTCTAATTAGTTGCTTTTTAATCTTTTTCATGTAAACACACGCAAACATTGTGTGTTTTGGATCAGTGTCTTGCTGCATGACTCAGCTGCGCTTCAGTTTCAGCTCACAGACAGATATCCTGACATTCTCCTGTAGAATTATCTGATACAGAGCATAATTCACAGTTCCTTCTATTAAGGCAAGTCGTCCAGGTCCTGAGGCAGCAAAGCATCCCCAAACCATCACCCTACCACCCTTGGTATAAGGTTCTTACTGTGGAATGCATTGTTTGGTGTTCTCCAGGCATAATGGAACCCATGTTGTCCAAAAAGTTGACTCAATTTCCCCAAAAAGCACCTGGAAGCACCTGGATGATCATCAAGACTCTTGTAATAATGTTCTATGGACAGATGAGTCAAAAGTATAACTTTTTGGACGACATGGGTCCCATTATGCCTGGTGAAAACCAAACCTAACATTAGCAGATTGTTAGTTGAAAAAACATTAATCCGTGTCAAGTCAAGCAAGGCAGCTGTCCTAGCAGTTGCGTCAGCAATTTCAGATCCAATCTTCCCATCAGTGAGGCCTACAATTACTACTATTGGCAATTTCCTCGCATCAGCTAACTCCAAATGACAAAAACCCAGCTAGCAGAATTGAGCTGAAGACTGCCCATCTCCAACAGATGGCAGGAGCTGACATGATGATCAGGCTGCATGTTTCCAAACATCAGTGTTGTGTGTGAAGGTTTTGTTATTACATTTGTTTGAAGAGCAGAATAACTTACTCATAGCATCTGTCAGCGAAGACATCGGAGACGGAACTGAGAAAACAGAGAGAGGAGAAACTTGCCATTAATAATGTTCAGAGCGTCAACCAGTCATCACAACGGAGCAGCACTTAAGTGGAACAGAGAAGAGAGAGAAAGAGATAGAGAGTTAAGCCTGGCTGCAGAATTGGCACCAGTCATTGACACCAACACCATCAGGCTATAAATAGGGCCATAACACTCCTGAGTCTGTCAATGATGTCCATCCTGTATTCAGGCTATCAACTCTTAGCTCAGCATGTATCACACATCTCATCAGCAGCCCTCCCTCGCCTCATAACTTCTGTTGACAGAGCATATATCTCACATCCAAATCTCCTACTTCGAAAGCACATTTGCATGCTGCTGCTGTCACCCAGCTAAATGGTGGGAAGAACATGTGCAACAAACAGGATGCAGGTTTCTGACAAATTATATATAGCAATGCAATACATCACACTGAGAGAAGAGTTTTCGAAAAGCAACACCTGAAATAACTTATTTGGACTGAGCCTTTTTTTTCTCCACCTTTATTTAACCAGGTAGGCCAGTTGAGAACAAGTTCTCATTTACAACTGCGACCTGGCCAAGATAAAGTAAAGCAGTGCGTCACAAACAACAACACAGTTACACATGGAATAAACAAACATACAGTCAATAACACAATAGAAAAGTCTATATACAGTGTGTGCAAATGAGGTAAGATAAGGCAATAAATAGGCCATAGTGGCAAAATAATTACAATTTAGAAATTAAACACTGGTGTGATAGATGTGCAGAAGATGAATGTGCAAGTAGAGATAATGGGGTGCAAAGGATAAAAATAACAGTATGGGGATGAGGTAGTTGGATGGGCTATTTAAAGATGGGCTATGTACAGGCGCAGTGATCTGTGAGCTGCTCTGACAGCTGGTGCTTAAAGTTAGAGAGGGAGATATGAGTCGCCAGCTTCATTGATTTTTGCAATTCGTTCCAGTCATTGGCAGCAGAGAACTGGAAGGAAAGGTGGCCAAAGGAGGAATTGGCTTTGGGGGTGACCAGTGAAATATACTTATCGATACATACAGATATCAATGTGTATATGCCTGAATTTAAATCAATTAATATACTGTAGGTTCAGCCAAAAGAGGGCCCCGGACAGCACGTTCCTGTTCCTGGTCTGCAGGGTCCTAGAGTATGAGGACAAACCAGCATTCAGCACTGGGTCTGCATCTCTCCATTGTAGCCGGCTGGTCTGTGCAATAAGGACTTAGGACTGGATTGGGCTGAAGAGGTGCTGGGGCAGAGGCTGAGCTCTGTGAACCAGTGGGCTGGGCTGGGGGATCAAGGCTCAAGGTTGGGTCAACCTGTAAGATGATTGCTGAGCTTTGTCTCTCTAATGAAAAGCCTACGGGAGCAATGAGCAGCAGCTCTGTGGAGAAAGCGGAGGAAATTCGCAACCTGGAAGCTGCATCCTAACGAGGCACAGCCAGCCACTCAGGAGTCATGCCACAGGGAAGACCTCTGTAACAAGTCACAAAATTAGTTGTGCTTCTGAAGGCCATGGTGACTCTGGGGGATGATATGGGATTCAGAAAAAAGCATGGGGCACACAACACACAAACAAAAGAAAAGGTCAACCCAAAAAATGCATTTCAGGAGAGTTAGCACTTTGCAGTCTTTCTAAGAACCACTCTCGGGCTCTGCTTATGGGCGGGGGGGGTGGAGGGGATCAATGACAAAAAAACACAATTGTGATTATCAAAGTGGTATCAAAGATCAGGAAAAGGAAAGCACTTCACAGAGTAATTTTCTCCCTGGGTGGTTTCTTTGCCTTTTGGACAGAGGGGAAGAGAGAGAAAGAGGGGAGACAGACACAGAGACAAAGACAGAGAGAGCGAGAGAGAGAATACTGTCCCCCTGTGATACTATCCAGCTGAGTCGTTTGGACTATGGCCTAGCCCAGGGATGGAAAACACTAATACGGGACCAATTTGACAAAAATGAATCTATATAAATATATATATACAGTACCAGTCCAAATTCACACACCTACTCAATCAAGGGTTTTTCTTTATTTTTACTATTTTCTACATTGTAGAATAATAGTAAAGACATCAACACTATGAAACAACACATATAGAATCATGTAGTAACCAAAAAAGTGTTAAACAAATATATTTTTGATTTTTCAAAGGAGCCACCCTTTGCCTTGATGACAGCTTTGCACACTCTTGGCATTCTCTCATTCTCTCAACCAGCTTAATCTGGAATACTTTTCCAACAGTCTTGAATAAGTTCCCACATATGCAGAACACTTGTGGGATGCTATTCCATCGCTCTGCGGTCCAACTCATTCCAAACCATCTCAATTGGGTTGAGGTCGTGATTGTGGAGGCCAGGTCATCTGATGCAGCACCCTATCACTCTCCTTCTTTGTCAAATAGCCCTTACACAGTCTGGATGTGTGCTGGGTCATTGTCCTGTTGGAAAACAAAAGCACAAACCAGATGGGATGGTGTATAGCTGCAGAATGCTGATGTAGCCATGCTGCTGCCTTAAATTCTAAATAAATCACAGACGGTGTCACCGGCGAAGCAACCCCACACCATTATACCTCCTCCTCCATGCTTCACGGTGGGAACCACACATACGGAGATCACACGCTCACCTACTCTGCGTCTCACAAAGACACAGCGGTTGGAACCAAAAATCTCAAATTTGGACTCATCAGACCAAAGTACAGATTTCCACTGGTCTCATTTCCATTGCTTGTGTTTCTTGGCCCAAGCTAGTCTCTTCTTATTATTGGTATCCTTTAGATGTGTTTTTTTTCTTCTTCAGCAATTCGACCATGAAGGCCTCATTCACGCAGTCTCCTCTGAACAGTTGATGTTGAGATGTGTCTGTTACTTTGTAAAGCATTTATTTGGGCTGCAATGTGAGGTGCAGGTAATTGCTGATTTCTGAGGCTGGTAACTCTAATGAACTGATCCTCTGCAGCAGATGTAACTATGGGTCCTGCTTTCCTTTGGCGGTCCTCATGAGAGCCAGTTTCATCATAGCGCTTGATGGTTTTTGCAACTGCACTTGAAGAAACGTTCAAAGTACTTGAAATGTTCAGGATTGACTGACCTTCATGTCTTAAAGTAATGGACTGTTGTTTCTCTGCAAATTTGAGCTGTTAATATGGACTTGGTCTTTTACCAAATAGGGTTATCTTCTGTGTACCAACGCTTCCTTGTCACAACATAACTGATTGGCTTAAACACATTCAGAAGGAAAGAAATTCCACAAATGTTCTTTTAACAAGCCACACCTGTTCATTGAAATGCATTGCAAGTGACTACCTCATGAAGCTGGTTGAGAGGATGCCAAGAGTGTGCAAAGATGTCATGAAGGCAAAGGGTGGCTTCTTTGAAGAATCTCAAATACAAAAAATATTTTGATTAGCTTAACACTTTTTAAGTTACTACATGATTTCATATGTGTTATTTCATAGTTTTGATGTCTTCATTATTATTCTACAATGTAGAAAATAGTAAAAATTCATAAAAACCCTGGAATGAGTAGGTGTGTCCAAACTTTTGACTGGTACATACATACTAGTGGTCGACCGATTAATCGGAATGGCCGATTAATTAGGGCCGATTTCAAGTTTTCATAACAATCGGAAATCTGTGTTTTTGGACACCGATTTGGCCGTTTAAAAAAAAAAAAATGTACGCCTTTATTTAACTAGGCAAGTCAGTTAAGAACACATTCTTATTTTAAATGCCGGCCTAGGAACGGTGGATTAACTGCCTTGTTCAGGGGCAGAACGACAGATTTTCACCTTGTCAGCTCAGGGATTCAATCTTGCAACATTACAGTTAACTAGTCCAACCACCTGATTACATTGCACTCCACAAGGAGCCTGCCTGTTACGCGAATGCAGTAAGAAGCCATGGTAAGTTGCTAGCTAGCATTAAACTTATAAAAAACAATCAATCAATCATAATCACTAGTTAACTACACATGGTTGATGATATTACTAGTTTATCTAGCGTGTCCTGCGTTGCATATAATCGATGCGGTGGCATTCGCGAAAAAGGACTGTCGTTGCTCCGTGTACCTAACCATAAACATCAATGCCTTTCTTAAAATCAATACACAAGTATATATTTAAACCTGCTATTTAGTTAATATTGCCTGCTAACATGAATTTCTTTGAACTAGGAAAATGGTGTCACTTCTCTTGCAACAGAGTCAGGGTATATGCAGCAGTTTGGGCTGCCTAGCTCATTGCAAACTGTGAAGACCATTTCTTCCTAACAACGACAGCCAACTTCGCCAAACGGGGGATGATTTAGTGTACCTGTGGATGTATTTCAAGGCCTACCTTCAAAATCAGTGCCTCTTTGCTGGACATCATGGGAAAATCAAAAGAAATCAGCCTAGACCTCAGAAAGAAAAATGTAGACCTCCACAAGTTTGGTTCATCCTTGGGAGATATTTCTAAACACCTGAAGCTACCAGGATCATCTGTACAAACAATAGTATGCAAGTATAAACACCATGGGACCACGCAGCCATCATACCGCTCAGGAAGGAGACGGGTTCTATCTCCTAGAGATGAACGTACTTTGGTGTGCAAATGAATCCCATAACAACAGCAAAGGACCTTGTGAAGAAGCTGGAGGTAACAGATACAAAAGTATCTATATCCGCAGTAAAACGAGTCCTATATCGACATAACCTGAAAGGCCACTCAGCAAGGAAGAAGCCACTGCTCCAAACTGCCATATAAAAGTCAGACTACGGTTTGCAACTGCACATGGGGACAAAGATAGTACTTTTTGGAGAAATGTCCTCTGGACTGATGAAACAAAAACAGAACTGTTCGGCCATAATGACCATCGTTATGTTTAGAGGAAAAAGGTTAATGCAAATTAATTACTTAAAAATCATACAATGTGGCCTCCCGGGTGGCGCAGTGGTCTAGAGCACTGCATCGCAGTGCTATGCTGCGCCACCAGAGTCTGGGTTCGCGCCCAGGCTCTGTCGCAGCCGGCCGCGACCGGGAGGTCCGTGGGGCGACGCACAATTGGCTTAGCGTCGTCCGGGTTAGGGAGGATTTGGCCGGTAGGGATATCCTTGTCTCATCGCGCTCCAGCGACTCCTGTGGCGGGCCGGGCGCAGTGCGCGCTAACTGAGGGGGGCGGGTGCACGGTGTTTCCTCCGACACATTGGTGCGGCTGGCTTCCGGGTTGGAGGCGCGCTGTGTTAAGAAGCAGTGCGGCTTGGTTGGGTTGTGCTTCGGAGGACGCATGACTTTCGACCTTCGTCTCTCCCGAGCCCGTACGGGAGTTGTAGCGATGAGACAAGATAGTAATTACTAGCGATTGGATACCACGAAAATTGGGGAGAAAAGGGGATCAAATTTAAAAAAAAAAAAAAGAAAAAATCATACAATGTGATTTTCTGGATTTTTGTTTTAGATTCCGTCTCTCACAGTTGAAGTGTACCTATGATAAAAATTACAGACCTCTACATGCTTTGTAAGTAGGAAAACCTGCAAAATTGGCAGTGTATCAAATACTTGTTCTCCCCACTGTACATACATACATACATACAGTGGGGAGAACAAGTATTTGATACACTGCCGATTTTGCAGGTTTTCCTACTTACAAAGCATGTAGAGGTCTGTAATTTTTATCATAGGTACACTTCAACTGTGAGAGACGGAATCTAAAACAAAAATCCAGAAAATCACATTGTATGATTTTTAAGTAATTCATTTGCATTTTATTGCATGACATAAGTATTTGATCACCTACCAACCAGTAAGAATTCCAGCTCTCACAGACCTGTTAGTTTTTCTTTAAGAAGCCCTCCTGTTCTCCACTCATTACCTGTATTAACTGCACCTGTCTGAACTCGTTACCTGTATAAAAGACACCTGTCCACACACTCAATCAAACAGACTCCAACCTCTCCACAATGGCCAAGACCAGAGAGCTGTGTAAGGACATCAGGGATAAAATTGTAGACCTGCACAAGGCTGGGATGGGCTACAGGACAATAGGCAAGCAGCTTGGTGAGAAGGCAACAACTGTTGGCGCAATTATTAGAAAATATAAGAAAATAGAAGAAGTTCAAGATGATGGTCAATCACCCTCGGTCTGGGGCTCCATGCAAGATCTCACCTCGTGGGGCATCAATGATCATGAGGAAGGTGAGGGATCAGCCCAGAACTACACGGCAGGACCTGGTCAATGACCTGAAGAGAGCTGGGACCACAGTCTCAAAGAAAACCATTAGTAACACACTACGCCATCATGGATTAAAATCCTGCAGCGCACACAAGGTCCCCCTGCTCAAGCAGGCGCATGTCCAGGCCCGTCTGAAGTTTGCCAATGACCATCTGGATGATCCAGAGGAGGAATGGGAGAAGGTCATGTGGTCTGATGATTCAAAAATAGAGCTTTTTGGTCTAAACTCCACTCGCCGTGTTTGGAGGAAGAAGAAGGATGAGTACAACCCCAAGAACACCATCCCAACCGTGAAGCATGGAGGTGGAAACATCATTCTTTGGGGATGCTTTTCTGCAAAGGGGACAGGACGACTGCACCGTATTGAGGGGAGGATGGATGGGGCCATGTATTGCGAGATCTTAGCCAACAACCTCCTTCCCTCAGTAAGAGCATTGATGATGGGTCGTGGCTGGGTCTTCCAGCATGACAACGACCCGAAACACACAGCCAGGGCAACTAAGGAGTGGCTCCGTAAGAAGTATCTCAAGGTCCTGGAGTGGCCTAGCCAGTCTCCAGACCTGAACCCAATAGAAAATCTTTGGAGGGAGCTGAAAGTCCGTATTGCCCAGCGACAGCCCCGAAACCTGAAGGATCTGGAGAAGGTCTGTATGGAGGAGTGGGCCAAAATCCCTGCTGCAGTGTGTGCAAACCTGGTCAAGAACTACAGGAAACGTATGATCTCTGTAATTGCAAACAAAGGATTCTGTACCAAATATTAAGTTCTGCTTTTCTGATGTATCAAATACTTATGTCATGCAATAAAATGCAAATGAATTACTTAAAAATCATACAATGTGATTTTCTGGATTTTTGTTTTAGATTCCGTCTCTCACAGTTGAAGTGTACCTATGATAAAAATTACAGACCTCTACATGCTTTTTAAGTAGGAAAATCTGCAAAATCGGCAGTGTATCAAATACTTGTTCTCCCCACTGTACATACATACAGTGGGGAGAACAAGTATTTGATACACTGCCGATTTTGCAGGTTTTCCTACTTACAAAGCATGTAGAGGTCTGTAATTTTTATCATAGGTACACTTCAACTGTGAGAGACGGAATCTAAAACAAAAATCCTGAAAATCACATTGTATGATTTTTAAGTAATTAATTAGCATTTTATTGCATGACATAAGTATTTGATCACCTACCAACCAGTAAGAATTCCGGCTCACACAGACCTGTTAGTTTTTCTTTAAGAAGCCCTCCTGTTCTCCACTCATTACCTGTATTAACTGCACCTGTTTGAACTTGTTACCTGTATAAAAGACACCTGTCCACACACTCAATCAAACAGACTCCAACCTCTCCACAATGGCCAAGACCAGAGAGCTGTGTAAGGACATCAGGGATACAATTGTAGACCTGCACAAGGCTGGGATGGGCTACAGGACAATAGGCAAGCAGCTTGGTGAGAAGGCAACAACTGTTGGCGCAATTATTAGAAAATGGAAGAAGTTCAAGATGACGGTCAATCACCCTCGGTCTGGGGCTCCATGCAAGATCTCACCTCGTGGGGCATCAATGATCATGAGGAAGGTGAGGGATCAGCCCAGAACTACATGGCAGGACCTACATACATACATACATATGTATGATCTAGCAGTAATACATATGTACGTACGTGCTGATCAGACATAACAGGATGCAGGAGACTTAACCTCAGCACCGCAGACTGGCTGCAGCGGGCCTCAGCTCAGACAAGAGGATGATTATTTTGTCTGCACAAGCAAGATTAAAGGGAGAATAATCACGCTAGCAAGTTTCTGCCAAATCCAAAAAGCTGTCTGTTTCGGTGGTCTGCTTTACTCATTACTCTCCACAGACATCTCAACGATTGCCACTTATAGTTACCTTCTCCACTTTGAGACAGACCGGAAGGTACAGTATGTGGGAGCATGTCTGTGTCTCCTGCAATTGTGTGTGGGACAATCAAATGAAAAGTTAAACTAGTCATCAAGGATAGAACAAACCAACAAAGTAATGCAATTTGTTCCAGAGTACATCTAAATGTATGTAGTTTTAAGATGTTTTATATTCTAAAACATGGCACTGTGTCTCTGTCGAAAGGGTCGAAAACTTTCCGGTAAATTTCCGGAATTTTCCAGGAAATGTTCCATGGAAGTTAAGCCCTTGAATTTGGGGAATTTTGCTTAAATTCATCAAAAAAGCTAGCTTATAACAGTGAACCTTTTTTGTTGGATACACGGGGCAATTCTAGGTCTTGTGGCATATTTTGGTTAAACTATCCCCAATTCAATGGAATTGCAACCCTCTGCATGCACAGTGCATTCTTCCACCACATGTGCAGTGCATTCTTCCATCACAGCTGATGTACAGCTGATTCTCAAGATCTTGCACATTAATGAGATGCTATTGAGCCCACACTACAACACTGTCTGAGCCAAGGACTACATGCTTTCTGGTAAGTTTTGATTACAATATTGGGTGGGGTGAATATATTTTATATGACATACATGATTTTTTGTTAACTAGTAAATAGTAGCCTACAGAAAAGTGTGTTTAAATCATTTTTGACTTGTTAACTTGTTAACAATTTCTGCTAGTTAGTTTTTGCTACCTTGTGGGTTTTAGCTTGCTTGAGCCTACTAACTGAGGAGTGTTAACCTTTTATGGCTGCAGGGGCAGTATTGAGTAGATGGATAAAAGGTGCCCATTTCAAACGGCCTCGTACTCTATTCTTGCTCGTACAATATGCATATTATTATTACTATTGGATAGAAAACACTCTCTAGTTTCTAAAACCGTTTGAATTATATCTGTGAGTAAAACAGAACTCATTTTGCAGCAAACTTCCTGACAGGAAGTGGAAAATCTGAAATCGATGCTCTGTTTGAGGGCATCCCTATTCATTTGCTTGATATGTATTAGTATACATGCACTTCATACGCCTTCCACTAGATGTCAACAGGCAGTGAGAGAAGAAATGGAGTGTATATCTTGATCTGAGGTCGAATAAGAGCTCTTGGCATGACGTGACACCAATTTCCTGTTTTCTGGAAGGCGCGAGAAGGAACCGGGTATTGCCTTCTGAAAAGCTGTCATTATAGACGGCTACTATCTCCGGCTTTGATTTTATTTGAGAAATGTGACAATATCATCGTAAAGTATGTTTTTTCAATATAGTTTTATCATATTATTGAAATTTTTTCGGGAGGTTAGGCGTGTTGCGTTCTCTACGTTTGTTCAGGAAGGAGAGCTTCGCGCCACTTGGCTAGTGTGCTTGCTAATTCAAGAGGGAAAAATGCCATTCTAAAACCAAACAACGATTGTTCCCGACAAAGGACCCCTTGTACAACATTCTGATGGAAGATCATCAAAAGTAGGACCCATTTATGATGTTATTTCATACACTGCTCAAAAAAATTAAGGGAACACTTAAACAACACAATGTAACTCCAAGTCAATCACACTTCTGTGAAATCAAACTGTCCACTTAGGAAGCAACACTGATTGACAATAAATTTCACATGCTGTTGTGCAAATGGAATAGACAAAAGGTGGAAATTATAGGCAATTAGCAAGACACCCCCAAAAAAGGAGTGATTCTGCAGGTGTTGACCACAGACCACTTCTCAGTTCCTATGCTTCCTGGCTGATGTTTTGGTCACTTTTGAATGCTGGCGGTGCTCTCACTCTAGTGGTAGCATGAGACGGAGTCTACAACCCACACAAGTGGCTCAGGTAGTGCAGTTCATCCAGGATGGCACATCAATGCGAGCTGTGGCAAAAAGGTTTGCTGTGTCTGTCAGCGTAGTGTCCATAGCATGGAAGCGCTACCAGGAGACAGGCCAGTACATCAGGAGACGTGGAGGAGGCCGTAGGAGGGCAACAACCCAGCAGCAGGACCGCTACCTCCGCCTTTGTGCAAGGAGGTGCACTGCCAGCGCCCTGCAAAATGACCTCCAGCAGGCCACAAATGTGCATGTGTCTGCTCAAACGGTCAGAAACAGACTCCATGAGGGTGGTATGAGGGCCCGACGTCCACAGGTGGGGGTTGTGCTTACAGCCCAACACCGTGCAGGACGTTTGGCATTTGCCAGAGAACACCAAGATTGGCAAATTCGCCACTGGTGCCCTGTGCTCTTCACAGATGAAAGCAGGTTCACACTGAGCACATGAGCACATGTGACAGACGTGACAGAGTCTGGAGACGCCGTGGAGAACGTTCTGCTGCCTGCAACATCCTCCAGCATGACCGGTTTGGCGATGGGTCAGTCATGGTGTGGGGTGGCATTTCTTTGTGGGGCCGCACAGCCCTCCATGTGCTCGCCAGAGGTAGCCTGACTGCCATTAGGTACCGAGATGAGATCCTCAGACCCCTTGTGAGACCATATGCTGACACATGCACATTTGTGGCCTGCTGGAGGTCATTTTGCAGGGCTCTGGCAGTGCACCTCCTTGCACAAAGGCGGAGGTAGCGGTCCTGCTGCTGGGTTGTTGCCCTCCTACGGCCTCCTCCACGTCTGCTGATGTGCTGGCCTGTCTCCTGGTAGCGCCTCCATGCTCTGGACACTACGCTGACAGACACAGCAAACCTTTTTGCCACAGCTCGCATTGATGTGCTATCCTGGATGAACTGCACTACCTGAGCCACTTGTGTGGGTTGTAGACTCCGTCTCATGCTACCACTAGAGTGAGAGCACCGCCAGCATTCAAAAGTGACCAAAACATCAGCCAGGAAGCATAGGAACGAGAAGTGGTCTGTGGTCACCACCTGCAGAATCACTCCTTTTTTGGGGGTGTCTTGCTAATTGCCTATAATTTCCACCTTTTGTCTATTCCATTTGCACAACAGCATGTGAAATGTATTGTCAATCAGTGTTGCTTCCTAAGTGGACAGTTTGATTTCACAGAAGTGTGATTGACTTGGAGTTACATTGTGTTGTTTAAGTGTTCCCTTTATTTTTTTGAGCAGTGTATATCTGTCGAACATGTGTACTATTAGTTTGCGCCCAGATTTTGGGCGCTCTCTCGCCATAACGTAAGCTGCATGTCGTAATGAAGTTATTTTTAGAATTCTAACACGGCGATTGCATTAAGAACTAGTGTATCTATCATTTCCTATACAACATGTATTTTTTAGTAAAGTCTATGAATAGTTATTTGGTCAGAATAGGTGAGTGTCAGAAATATACCCGGACATTCTGGGAAACAGATGCTACGTTAGCACAATGTATAACCACGGATATCAGCTCTAAATATGCACATTTTCGAACAAACCATATATGTATTGTGTAATATGATGTTAGAGGACTGTCATCTGATGAAGTTTATGAAGGTTAGTGAAATAATTAATATATTTTGCTGGTTTTGTCGCTATCGCTACCGTTTGCCTTGAATCAATGCTGTTGTGTGGTTGGCTATTGTAGTAAGCTAATATAACGCTATATTGTGTTTTCGCTGTAAAACACTTAAAAAATCTGAAATATTGGCTGGATTCACAAGATGTTTGTCTTTAATTTGCTGTACACCATGTATTTTTCAGAAATGTTTTATGATGAGTATTTAGGTATTTCACGTTGGTGTCTGTAATTACTCTGGCTGCTTCGGTGCTATTTGTGACGGTAGCTGTGATGGTAGCTGCAATGTAAAACTGATTTATACCTCAAATATGCACATTTTTCGAACAAAACATAGATTTATTGTATAACATGTTATAAGACTGTCATCTGATGAAGTTGTTTCTTGGTTAGTTTGGTTGGTTCTTGGTTAGTTTGGTTGGTTTTGTGCATGCTACCTGTGCTGTGAAAAATGTTTTTTGTATTTTGTATTTGGAGGTGAGCTAACATAAATATACGTGGTGTTTTCGCTGTAAAACATTTAAAAAATCGGACATGTTGGCTGGATTCACAAGATGTGTATCTTTCATTTGCTGTATTGGACTTGTTAATGTGTGAAAGTTAAATATTTCTAAAAAATATATTTTGAATTTGGCGCCCTGCACTTGGCCTGGCTGTTGTCATAAGTGTACCGACGTCGGGCTTGCAGCCCAAAGAAGTTAATTCACCTGTTGATCTTACAAAGGAGTTGTTTAATCTAACTGCTTAACTATTTATCTGCACATGGAATTGTATTTGGGGTATTTTAAACAAATTTTTAAATAATCTTTACAGGAAAATGCCACGGGCACTATATGATGTGTGGAGACATTTCACTGCAGCTAATGTAGAAGGAAAAGCTGTGTACATTTGCAAATACTGTGCCAAATCATATGTGAAGAATGCAACAAAGATGCAGATTCATCTGGCCAAGTGCATAAAGTTCCCTCAGCGCTCATAACAAGCAACCTCTGACAAAAAACCCTCTACTTCTATTCGAGGTGAAAATGATGAATCAGACACCTTATTGATAGCAACCGCTCATGGTCCTCCTGGAATCAGAGTTTTTTAACTCAACGGAGGAACGTAGTCAGAGAAACGCTGATGAATGTCTTGCTCGAGCTGTGTATGCAACTGGTTCACCTCTGATGCTCACAGGAAATGTGTATTGGAAGAGATTTCTGAATGTTCTTCACCTAGCACACATCCCTCCAACCAGACATGATTTATCTACTCATATCCTGGATGCAGAGTTCAACAGAGTTCAAGTGAAAATCAAGGAAATTATAGAGAAAGCAGACTGTATTGCAATCATCTCTGATGGGTGGTAGAATGTTCGTGGGCAAGGAATAATAAACTACATCATCTCCACCCCTCAATCAGTATTCTACAAGAGCACAACGGACAACAGACACATCGATCTCTACATTGCAGATGAGCTGAAGGCAGTTATCAATGACCTTGGACCACAGAAGGTATTTGGACTGCTGACAGACAATGCTGCGAACATGAAGGCTGATTGGTCTAAAGTGGAGGAGTCCTACCCTCACATCACACCAATTGGATGTGCTGCTCATGCATTGAATCTGCTCCTCAAGGACATCATGGCACTGAAAACAATGGATACACTCTACAAGAGAGCCAAGGAAATGGTTAGGTATGTGAAGGGTCATCAACTTATAACAGCAATCTACCTCACCAAGCAAAGAGAAGAATAAGAGCACCACCTGTTGGGATGGTGTTGTCATCATGTTTGACAGTCTCCTGGAGGGGAAGGAGTCTCTCCAAGAAATGGCCATATCACAGTCTGCCGATATGGACAGCCTCATCAAGAGGATCCTCCTGGATTATGTATTTTGGGAGAGAGTAGTAAGCAGCATGAAACTCCTGAAACCTATAGCAGTAGCCATTGCACGGACTGAGGGAGACAATGCCATCCTGTCTGATGTTCAGACTCTGCTTGCAGATGTAATAGAAGAAATCCGTACTGCCCATCCCACTTCACTGTTGCTCCAAGCAGAGGAAACTGCAGTTCTGAAATACATCAAAAAGCGTGACGACTTCTGCCTGAAGCCCATACACGCCGCAGCGCACATGTTGGACCCAAAGTATGCTGGCAAGAGCATCCTGTCTGGTGCAGAGATCAACAAGGCCTATGGTGTCATCACTATCATGTCTCGCCACCTTGGCCTGGATGAGGGCAAGGTTCTTGGCAGTGTGGCGAAGTACACTTCCAAGCAAGGGCTTTGGCATGGAGATGTAATATGGCAGTCGTGCCAACAGATCTCATCAGCCACCTGGTGGAAGGGACTTTGTGGATCTGAGGCTCTTTCCTCTGTTGCCTCCATCATCCTCCAAATCCCACCAACATCAGCCACCTCAGAGTGCAACTGACATTCTTTGGGAACACACACACCAAAGCACGCAACAGGCTGACCAATACAAGGGTTGAAAAATTGGTGGCCATCCGGGCAAATTTGAGGCTTTTTGAGCCTGACAACGAGCCATCCTCAACAAGGTTGGAAAGTGACAGTGAAGATGAGGCCTCAGAGTCTGATGTTCAAGAGGTGGACATTGAGAAGGTCCAGGGAGAAGACATGGAAGCCTGAGAGGAAGACAACCAAAACTTTCATTTCTAGACTATCATTTTATGTTGAAGACGTTTCTGGGAGATGCGATGGATCATTCAACATCAAATTCCCTTTCTTTTGTTGTTCAGTGAAATCATCCCATGTGAAGAGTCAACTCATTTAATTTAAGTACAATTCGCAACTAAATTGTTTTTTTATTTTTATTGGAAGGATTTAAACATTTGCAAATTATGTCTACTTATGATAAGGTAAAAGGTTTATGTTTCTGTCTCCATATGATATGGCAAATATATCCAATGCAAAAAACATCTACATTTAAATGGTATTAATATTAATTTGCATATATTTCCATTAATTCCCATATATTCCTGTTAATTCCAATGGAAAGTTTCCACCTCTGAATATTCCCCAAAATGTGCAACCCTAGTGGTGACTGCTACATACTGAACACTCTCCACTTGAAACAAACAGAGACCAACTACAGATTAGATTTCTAACTGCAGGTCTGAGCCTACTGTTTAGGCTCTCTCAGTGCCGTGGAATCTTACTGAAACCCCCGTGAAATAATATCTCTGGGCCATTAATCACCACTGACACCCAAATAACCAGATTGAAAATGCCTGTGGCCTCGGAAACAAACAGCAAATTAGTTCTATGCGACGGCGTGTGGGGACCGTGCCGGGAGAAAAGTGATATCCAGCACAGGGTTTCCGTTAGCCAGTAATAGCCGGCAAAAAAAATGAAAAGCCGATAAATAAAACTGCCGCCGCTCAATTGTCCGGAAGACAAAAAAAGAAAACAAATGAAAAATAAGGCTTTTTAGCCTATTCATTGATGGAAATATTGTATTTTTCCTTTATTTAACTAGGCAAGTCAGTTAAGAACAAATTCTTATTTACAATGACTGCCTACCAAAAGGAAAAAGGCCGCATGCGGGGACGGGGGCTGGGATTAAAAATATAAATATTAAGGATGCAACGGTACAGTGGGCCCACGATTCGGTATGTATCACGGTTTGTGGGCGACGGTAACGGTACGGTTTCGATATCTTTATATTTAAGAAAAAAAACACACCTCAGTGCCTCTTCAAATTTGCATCTCTCTGTCTCGCTAGTGCTCGCCACTGTCATGTTGGAGCTGAGAGAATATTTGTTTTTAGTTTCCCCTCTCTTCATGGGGCCTCTTTAGGGAGGTTTTCTACTGAGATGTCATTGCAAATCATCCATTAGTTGTTTAAGGGGGAGGGGTTTGCAGTCACTACATTTTGAGATATTGCTGTGGAGAAAAGTTTGTCAGCCCTCAGGAGCCCCCTAACGGCCACAAAATGCACGTTTGGTTCTGTGGATCTGAATGTATAATGTGCGTGTAGTCTGCAGCGCAATAAGCACGTTTTGGAAATTATAAGAAAATAACAGGCATACCGTAATTCCGCGGTTCAAGTGTGCATATTGAACCGTAGGGGGCGTACCGAACGGTTCGATAACATACTGTGTACCGTTGCATCCCTAATAAATATAGGACAAAACACACATCACAACAAGAGAGACAACACAATACTACATAAAGAGAGACCTAAGACGACAACATAGCAAGGCAGCAACACAACATGACAACAACATGGTAGCAACACAGCATGGTAGCAGCACAAAACATGGTACAAACAATATTGGGCACAGACAACAGCACAAAGGGCAAGAAGAGATAACAATACATCATGCAAAGCAGCCACAACTGTCAGTAAGAGTGTCCATGATTGAGTCTTTGAATTAAGAGATTAAGATAAAACTGTCCAGTTTGAGTGTTTGCTGCAGCTCGTTCCAGTCGCTAACTGCAGTGAACTGAAAAGAGGAGTGACACTGGGATGTGTGCGCTTTGGGGACTTTTAACAGATAGTGACTGGCAGAACGGGTATTGTATGTGGAGGATGAGGGCTGCAGTAGATATCTCAGATAGGGGGGAGTGAGGCCTAAGAGGATTTTATAAATAAGCATCAATGGGTATACAGAGATGACCAGTTTACAGAGGATTATAGAGTGCAGTGATGTGTCCTATAAGGAGCATTGGTGGCAAATCTGATGGCCGAATGCTAAAGAACATCTAGCCACTCGAGAGCACCCTTACCTGCCGATCTATAAATTATGTCTCCGTAATCTAGCATGGGTAGGATGGTCATCTGTATCAGGGTTAGTTTGGCAGCTGGGGTGAAAGAGGAGCGATTACGATAGAGGAAACAAAGTCTGGATGTAACTTTAGCCTGCAGCTTTGATATGTGCTGACAGAAGGACAGTGTACCATCTAGCCATACTTTCAGGTACTTGTATGAGGTGACTTTCTCAAGCTCTAAACCCTCAGAGGTAGTAATCACACTTGTGGGGAGAGGTGCATTCTTCTTACCAAACCACAATACCTTTGTTTTGGAGGTGTTCCGAACAAGGTTAAGGGTAGAGAAAGCTTGTTGGACACTAATAAAGCTTTGTTGTAGAGCATTTAACACAAAATCCGGGGAGGGGTCAGCTGAGTATAAGACTAACATCTGCATATAAATTGATGACAGTGCTTCCTACTGCCTGAGCTATGTTGTTGATGTAAATTGAGAAGAGCATGGGGCCTAGGGTTGAGCCTTGGGGTACTCCCTTGGTGACAGGCATTGGCTGAGACAGCAGATTTTCTGACTTTATACACGGCACTCTTTGAGAGACGTAGTTCGCAAACCAGGCCAAAGACACTCAGAGACAGCAATACTCCCACAAGAATGGAATGGTCTACCGTATCAAGAGCTATGGCCAAGTCAATAAAAATAGCAGCACAACATTGCTTAGAATCAAAGGCAATGGTCACATCATTGAGGACCTTTAAGGTTGTGGTGACACATCCATAACCTGAGCGGAAAACAGATTGCATACTCGAGAGAATAATATAGACATCAAAAAAGCTTTTTTCAACACTTTTGATAAACAGGGCAAAATAGAAATAGGCCTATAACAGTTAGGATCTGCTTGATCTCCCCCTTTAAATTAAGGAGGAACAGTGGCTGCCTTCCAAGCAATGGGAACCTCCCCAGAAAGGAGAGACAGGTTAAATAGGTTGGAGATAGGCCCGGCAATGATAGGGGCAGCAACCTTAAAGAAAAAAGGGTCTAAACCATCTGACCCAAATGTTTTTTGGGGGTCAAGTTTCAGGTGCTCCTTTAGCACCTCAGACTCAGTGACTGCCTGTAGGGAGAAACTTTGTAGCGAGGCAGAGGAAAAAGAGGGAGAAGCATCGGGGATAGTCGCTTTAGAAGGGGTGGGAGATGAGGAAATGGACGGACAAGAGGCATGGCTGAGTCAAATAGGAATCCTGACTCAATGAAGTTGTGATTAAAGAGCTCAGCCATGTGCTTCTTGTCAGGAACAACCACATCATTAACATTAAGGAACATGGGCAGCTGTGAGGAGGAGGGTTTGTTTATTCTCCAGGTCTTTAACCGTTTTCCAGAACTTCTTGGGGTTAGACCCACAGAGAGAACTGCTCCTTAAAGTAACTAACTTTGGCCTTCCGGATAGCCTGAGTGCACTTATTTCTCATTACACCGACTGGTGTAAATACATTTGACCGGTCATGCTTATCGGTCTATAGGTTAATTTGCATAATTTAGTACAGCAATCAGATACAGAGCCTATGAGCGGAAAATCTGTCAGAAAGTGCGACAGCTGCTGCTACAGCTCTTCAAACAGCTCATTCGTTCCTGCTGGAGTGAAACGTGCTATAATAAGCCCAGTCATTGTGTAACAATTCTAAATGCAACTGCGTGTTAAAAACTGTTTATGGCCACAATAAAAAATTGCTATTCAGGAAACGGTAGGCAGACTTGAGCACATTACACACCACTTTGCAATGAGCTGGAAGCTGTATGCATTTTGAAAACATATACTTAATTGTTTGAATTCATAGAGGTATGTCTTCAAAGTAAAATATGACCATAAAAACGTGGAGGCAATTATTTTATAAAGACGATTAGCCCATTTCTCTCATGTTCTATTGGTTTTCAAATCAAGTTTCTTTCATCCTTCAGTAGTCAAAGGCACACTCCTAATCATATTAGCAACCCATGCTACCTGTTGCAACTTTAGATCTCCCCTCTTTCTAAATTTCTAACTGATATTTACATTTGTCACATGAAACCGCTCTCATGTGCGGTGCGCTTTTGACCATGGTGTTACCCTGCTATTTGCATTACGGAATGAACACTCTAGTGTAGCCTCCTGCCTTGTACGCATTGCTAATCTGAAAAAATAATAGTTTATCAACTTTTTAAGCTAAACGTTCTGATCCGCTGCATCAGCCTCATTGCTTTTTTAAAGATTTTTGGGGGATGTAGCCTAGGCATGTTTGGAATAGGCTATTTCTTTCTCGCACAGAATGACAGGTTGACCAATAGAATAGGACAACTTTTCTACTATGGGGCATATTAGATTGACATAGGCTAGTGATTTTGCTGTTTGTTACTCGTCTTGTTGGCTGAGGAAAAGTAAATGTGGCAGTTATTCTAACATATTCAAAGTGCGCATCGGAATTCGGTAAGGAGGCACACTGTTGCATCCTCTAGCTGCATGTTCTGTTACGATGAATAACCATAAGCTAAATTATATTTCTGTCATTCTGAGCACCGTAGTTGGATGCCATAAACAGGTTATGCACCCAATGCATATGCATCCGATAAAATTCTCAAATGTCGTTTAAATCAAAATGCTGCCGGTCAATAGTCTGGCGCCACATTTTCCTAATAAACACTGATCCAACAGCAAACATATCAAAATTATATCAAGCATGAAATGGAATGAAATGACAGTCTGTGCGTGGAAGGGGTGAGTGATAGAGGTGTGATATTATTTTTTTATGGTACACATGCAAAAGAGTTTGAGATCTTTCAAGGACACACGCCAAATGACGGACTACTATGATCAGAATATATATATGAGCGAATCAAATTTGGCACAATAGGTAGCTGAATAGAAAACATGCAAAGCACAGTGTAGAGCTCCTGACTGCATGTGCTGTCAATGAAATATAATAAATAGAATGGTGTTCCCCATTCAAGTCAATGCTGGCAAAGATGGCAAAATAGGTGGATGGCAAAGATTACACAGCAAATTAGCAATACAACATTTTGCTGACCAAATTCGACAATCTCATTAAGTACGTTTACATGCACACAAATAATTCAATATTAAACTGATTATGGAAGAAAGCCAAGTATGGCATCAGTCATGTAAACACCTTACTCTGCTTATCTTAAGGTCATAATCAGGTAAGTATATGCCGATTAAATCTGAGCAATAATTCAAATTATTAGGACATGTAAACAAACACCTTAATCAGAGTTACAGTGGTGTATTTGATCTGCACATGTGCTAGCATTGTTCTTTTGCACGAGTGAAGAGAGTTCAAATTTTATTTTGAAATAGTTTAAATGTCCCAACTCCAAATCAAATAGGGTTCACAAAAAATAACATGGTCGCTGTGGTAGAACGTTTATTTCGATTGGTGATAGACACATTCGATAAATGCAGTATATGTCAAAATTATTATTAGGGAAATCGTTCTTCTTGCAATGTATGTAAACGTTGAAAATCAAACTATTATACAGTGCCTTGCAAACGTATTCATCCCAATTGGTGTTTTTTCTATTTTGTTGCATTACAGAATGTAATTTAAATATATTTTTATTTGGATTTCATGTAATGGACATACACAAAATAGTCCAAATTGATGAAGCTCGCGGAAGGCTACCCGAAACGTTTGACCCAAGTTAAACAATTTAAATGCAATGCTACCAAATACTAATTGAGTGTATGTAAACTTCTGACCACTGGGAATGTGATGAAAGAAATAAAAGCTGAATAAATCCCTATTATTCTGACATTTCATATTCTTAAAAAAAGTGGTGATCCTAACTGACCTAAGACAGGGCATTTTACTATGATTAAATGTCAGGAATTGTGAAAAACTGAGTTTAAATGTATTTGGCTAAGGTGTATGTAAACTTCCAACTTCAACTGTATATACACTTTTTTTTCTTTTACCTTTATTTAACTAGGCAAGTCAGTTAAGAACAAATTCTTATTTTCAATGACGGCCTAGGAACAGTGGGTTAACTGCCATGTTCAGAGGCAGAACGACAGTTTTATCTCGTCAGCTCGGGGATTCGATATTGTGGTTACTAGTCCAACGCTCTAACCACTAGGCTACCTGCCACCCCACCTGTTCTGAAAGGCCCCAGAGTCTGCAACACCACAAAGCAAGCGGCACCATGAAGACCAAAGAGCTCTTAAAACAGGTCAGGGTCAAAGTTGTGGAGGAGTACAGATCAGGGTTGGGTTATAGAAAAATATCAGAAACGTTGAACATCCCACGGAGTACCATTAAATCCATTATTAAAAAATGGAAAGAATATGGCACCACAACAAACCTGCCTAGAGAGGGCCGCCCACCAAAACTCACGGACCAGGCAAGGAGGGCATTAATCAGAGAGGCAACAAAGAGAACAAAGATATCCCTGAAGGAGCTGCAAAGCTCCACAGCGGAGATTGGAATATCTGTCCATAGGACCACTTTCAGCAGTACACTCCAAGGAGCTGGGCTTTACAGAAGAGTGGGCAGAAAAAAGCCATTGCTTAAAGAAAAAAATAACCAAACACGTTTGGTGTTCGCCAAAAGGCATGTGGGAGACTCCCCAAATATATGGAAGAAGGTAGTCTGGTCAGATGAGACAATTTTTGTTTTTTGGCCATCAAGGAAAACGCTATGTCTGGTGCAAACCCAATACTTCCCATCACCCTGAGAACACCATCCCCAAAGTGAAGCATGGTGTTGGCAGCATCATGCTGCAGGAATGTTTTTCATCGGCAGGGACTGAGAAACTGGTCAGAACTGAAAGAATGATGGATGGCGCTAAATACAGGGAAATTCTTGAGGGAGACTTGTATCAGTTTTCCACAGAGTTGAGACTGGGACAGAGGTTCACCTTCCAGCAGGACAATGACCCTAAGCATACTGCTAAAGCGACACTCGAGTGGTTTAAGGGGAAACATTTAAATGTCTTGGAATGGCCTAGTCAAAGCTCAGACCTCAATCCAATTGAGAATCTGTGGTATGACTTAAAGATTGCTGTACACCAGCGAAACCCATCCAACTTGAAGGAGCTAGAGCAGTTTTGCCTTGAGGAATGGGCAAAAATCCCAGTGGCTAGATGTGCCAAGCTTACAGAGACATACCCCAAGAGACTTGCAGCTGTAATTGCTGCAAAAGGTGGCTCTACAAAGTATTGACTTTGGGGGGGGGTGAATAGTTACGCTCAAGTTCAGTTTTTTGTATAAAAAATGTGCATCTTCAAAGTGGTAGGCATGTTGTGTAAATCAAATGATACAAACCCCCCAAAAATCAATTTTAATTCCAGGTTGTAAGGCAACAAAATAGGAAAAATGCCAAGGGCGGGTGAATACTTTCACAAGCCACTATATTTATCTGACTATTCACAACAATTGTATTATTGTGTGCATGTAACCATACTCGTTGACCTACAAACCAAAATTCGGAGTAAACCACCCTCCCGCTTAGCCTTTTCTCTCTGCTGGTGATAAATTGCGAGAAGCATTGCAGGAAGTAAACGCAGGAAGTGTAACCCATTAATTTAAATTATTGCGTCACACTACCAGGCAGCCATTGCATTTTTTTTTATGCGGGTTATTTTATTTTCATGACAGTAATTCATTCATAACTGTTGGTTAACTGTTGGTTACACGGTTATACGGTAATTGTGCCAGCCCTAACTGTGCCATCGCATTGCATGGGGTTTTTAAATAAATCCCTTACTTGGCATATCCCATGGTCATCATATCAAGCAGCTAATTTTGGCCTGGATGAAATACAAAAGCCGGGATGATGTGAGGTTACCTGAGTCCTTTATCCAAAAATAGTAGCTGAAAGGATGGGTCAACCTTGGCTGTGGAACAGAGGAATGGTAAGTGTGTGTGGTGCCAGGCATAATCAAATATGACCCGATTTGGCTTGAATCCCCTGAGATCAGTGTCTTGGGGCCACGGAGGGCCTGGGAGCCAGGTAAGGACAACCCAGGACAAGGAACCCATCTACATGGATTAAACCAGGCCTCTTTGAAGCTGGTTCTTTTCATTGGAAGGCTATTAATATTAATAATGAAAAGCCCAGCGTGAATACTTCCTGGCCAGGGGAAAATGAACAAAATAAACAGAGAGGAACCTCTAGCAAACTTCTGACTGCTAATAAAACACTATCAGGGGATTAACTCTCGCTTTGTAAAAACTACACAGCCCCTGAGTCCATTAAATTAATGAGTCGATATACAGGGATGGGAGGTGTTAACACCTTTTAATAGCCTAATTCAAAGACGACTAGCTAATTTGACGTTGCATAACTTTTACTCACTTGTTCAGTTTCATCTTTATACTGAAGAGAAATTGATCAGAAAAGTACATCCTTGTCGTACATTGTGTTGCCCATGCTGCACTCCTTGGCTTCATCTACAGTGCTTCCGGAAAGCATTCAGACCCCTTGACTTTTTTGTACATGTTGTTACGTTACAGCCTTATTCTAAAATGGATAAAATAATCTATCTACACACAATACCCCATAATGACAAAGCGAAAACAGGTTTTTAGAAATGTTAGCAAATGTATTCAACAGGGAAAAAAACGTATTTACTAGTACTTTGTAGTACTTTGTCTAAGCTTAAGATGGCTATTTAAGTTAAAATGATTTCAGCCCTAAGTCGGCCTTTTTGAAAGTGAAGTTTGTAAGTTCTTCATGTAGCCTTATCACAATACAAATATAATGTATGTAGCCTACTCACTATTTCAGTATTATTTTTGCAACATTTTCCTTTATATTATTCTCTTCTCTTGAAAGTAAATCAATACATGTCAAAATAAAATCAATAACGCAAATGGAGGCTGAAGAAACTGCCATAGTGTGCAGAAGGAAAGAGATTCACCAGAAAGAACAACCGGAGAACCACAAAAAGGCAAACACATTGGGTCAATCTATCCTGAACACCTGCGTTGAGCAGCCCTGATTTATCCCATAATGAGCAGAACGCTGGAAGTAATGTTTCTCTCCTAAACATGAAATCAAAACCAAACAAGGACCTGCTTATAGTATGTACCTCCATACGGCTGGCCTTTCACTTACGTAAGATTAGAAGACAGCATTAAATGTTCTCTTCAGAGATGCTCTAAATACCTGTGGAGAGTGCAGCAAAACTTCTCAGGATTCTTCAACAACACCCCTCTATGCAAGTTGAATTAATTAAAGAGCTTTTCATCACTTTGCCTGGACAAAGATTTTAAAAAATGATCACTGTGTGAAGAGCTCCTCTCCCAAAGATGGTCTTTGAGGGCTGTATAGTCCCTTTGAAGTTCTCGACTGTGGAACAGGGAGCAAACAGAATAGCCTAATTATTACACCATTGGGTAAAAAAGCTGATGCATTTTTGTGTTATCTCCTAACAGTAACATGACAGCCTACCACATAAAGAGAGCTCTAATAGGCGCTGACAGGTGAGTAATGAGTGTACAGACAGAAGAGATGGCACAAACCTGGAGGCCTCATCTCCCTCTGCTCAGTCTGGGGCTCACACTCACACAGGATCACAAGGTGACCTCCGGAAGCAGGACTGAAAAACGGTAGCATTATAATCATATGGATGGAAACAGGAATAAATTCGATTTCTATTTGATGACCAAAAAATGAATCTGCTCCAGCAGCTGTGAGGATTATTCAGTAATGGCTGACTCTCACCAGAAAGACCATGTAAACCCTGGATGGGATGGATAAAGGATGAGAAGGATATATGCAATCGATTTTTAGCGAGCCTTTTCTGAAAGAGGAAGCCAATATTTGTTAATATCTCCATGGAAGTCCTAATAAAACACTTTTACAAGACATTTACATGCCTTAATGCGGACAAACAGAGAGTAAATTGCCTCTGGAAGGTGAGAGCACTCCTCTTGGTGCCCCTCCAGGGGAAGACTAATGAAATATCTATCTGCATAAAGAATTAGGTAGATAGGTGGGCCGTAGCAACTGGTGGGGCTAATGCCTGGCTGTTAGCTATTAGAGCAGGCTGCTGGAGCGTGGAGCAGCTCTCCGTCTGACTGACTAACTGGCTCATTACTGGGGGGAGTGGGAGAGAGGTCTGACCAAGTGCTGCTCTGATGATAGCGCTGGCTAAGAGGCAATTTAAGTGGTGTGGTTCAGAGCATTGTCAGGTGTCCGAGTCCCCAGCTGGAAGCCGAGCCAGGCGGTGGCTTTATCAGAGGCAGGTGATGTGCGCACACACACACACACACACACACACACACACACACACACACACACACACACACACACACACACACACACACACACACACACACACACACACACACACACACACACACACACACACACACACACACACACACACACACACACACACACACACACACACACACACACAGGGTTATAATTAATCATCACACCTGCCAGATTTCACACAGACACACTTCCAGCTCCATACAGGCAGAATGTGGGGCGACAGAAAAGCATATTTGCGTGAAGCTCTAGGGCCTCATATGAATAGGAGCAGATCAATGGAACATCAGCCTCTGCCAAAAAAATAAAAAATTGCTGTATAGAGCTCTAAATTGTGGTGGGAGTCTGGACATCTCATAGTGCTTATTTGATAAGGCCCTCTGGCACACAGCATACACAGGTCTGACACTCTGAACAAGGGAGCACACTATTAATTACATTCTGTAGCTGATGGCTCTACGAATCTGCATCCTTTGGGGTCCAGGTCGATATTCCAGACAAAAGCAGCACATGTTCTATTAACAGCTTCCTGGCTCACGACCAGCTTCCTTGAAAAAATATATTTTCAAAACAATAATGTATATTGTTCCAATACTGTATATCAAAATATTTAATATATCAATCTCTGTAAAAATAGAAATCTTCCATTGAGTTTTTTTTTCTTTGATCAGTTGACATTAGTAACTTGTCCCAACCCTGTTTTGATAAGAGCTAGGTACTGTTAGGTATCTGTGACTGATTTAGAGTGTTATGTTCAACACGTAACTTTGGTCTTCAACTAGCCAACCTTGCGGTGTCTTTCTAAAGAAAAGGCAATTTAAACTATTCTGAAGTGCAGGCAGGCTGTAGGGGTATGAATGCTGATAGAACTCTTTCCAGAGGCCCGCAACGAGCTGTGAGTCAGAACCAACTCAATACTCCCGCTGAGAGTCCCACTTTAGTTTCACACAGAGTTCCTCAGTAATACTACACACACACACACACACACACACACACACACACACACACACACACACACACACACACACACACACACACACACACACACACACACACACACACACACACACACACACACACACACACAACAGCTCTCCTGTTTTGAGAGCTGTGAAGCATTGAAACCCCGAGAAGACAAGTCAAATGTCTGCTTGTTGAGGAGTGGAGAATCAGCTATTCAGCTGGCTTGGGGTGAAGCTCCCCCAAGGTACAGATCTCGAATCAGATCAAGAATACCCTTCCCCAATCCTAACCTTAACCATTAGTGGGTAAAATGCACAACGGACCCAAGATCAGTGTCTAGGGGCAACTTCACCCTAATCAATTCTGCCGTCTCCTGGGCTCGCTCACCTGCTGATGGACACGTCACTGAGACAGCTGGGTGACCTGGAAATGACCTCTACAACAGAAGGCTGCTGCTGCTCCTCAGAGGGCTCCTGCACTGGTGATGTCATCAATATGCAGAAGGCCTCTGAGTCACTGGGACTGGGATCCCTCTGTTCCTGTTCTGCTGCTTTATCTACAGAAAGGAGGGAAAAGAACATGGACAGTACTCATGATCATGTCATAAAGAACTGGTAGAAAATCAATCATTGGTGAAAATGAGCTGTCAAGAATCTATGTTGAGAAACTGTCCTTGACAACCATGTCTTTTAATCTGGATCTGTCCTGTTTTAATGTTGTACACATGATGTGTGAGCAGGCTGCATGATAGATGCTAAAGTCATCCATGTCAATTTCTATCTTATATCTTAGATATTTCCCCAATGTAATGTTCAAAATGCCTTTAACCACAAACAAACCACTGTGTCTTCTAGGCGGTGGGCAAAATATATGACCAGCAGTTAATGTTATTCTATGCATTATAAATATGATTACCTCTGCACATACTGACGTTTCGTTCTGTGACGGAGAAATTCCATGTAAAGCAATGAAACGCTTGATTTGTCGACAGTTAAAACACCATGTGGTTGTTTTTTTTCAAGATGAAAGCAAACAGAATGCTAGGTAGTGCTAGGTACTAACAGCCAATACAGCACGGGCTGGAAGCTATAGCATACCTCGATTGGTCAATTGCGCTGCAATATCCCCAATAATTAGCATACTGTTAAGCTTCCCCAACTTAATGTTCACACACTGATCACCGAACTGCTCTAGCTTCACTCACTTTGATACTAGATCTTTCCATTTATCGAAAATAAATAGGCTCCGTCATTTTGTTGGCAGCCATTGCTTTCAGTAGACTACAAGTGTGACCTTTTCCAAGACATTCAACACACTGAATCCCAAAAGAGCTCGTGGGTGTGTTGCATGTTAGCCAAAAAATATATACATAATAACTTATGCGACAAGTTATGGCAGTATGCTTCCACGTTTTATGCAATACATGTGTATCTTTTTTGGCTGACGTGCCAAAGACAAACCACACATGCATAGGTAATAATGTGTATATTGACTTTCACTATAGAGTTCATGCATCTAACTTTTGGCTGGGAAGCATGCAGACACCTTAATGCCCACATTGAAACAACACTATAACAGAACACATATCAGAGCCAATATGAAAGGGTTCAAATAAGCTGTCTCCACATTTTTTTTATTTCGCCTTTATTTAACCAGGTAGGCCAGTTGAGAACAAGTTCTCATTTACAACTGCGACCTGGCCAAGATAAAGCAAAGCAGTTCGACAAAAACAACAACAGAGTTACACATGGGATAAACAAACGTACAGTCAATAACACAATAGAAAAATCTATATACAGTGTGTGCAAATGTAGTAAGATTAGGGAGGTAAGGCAATAAATAGACAGTGGCAAAATAATTTCAATTTAGCATTAAAACTGGAATGATAGATGTGAAGATGATGATGATAAAGTAGGGATACTGTGGTGCTAAACAGCAAAAATAAAAACAATATGGGGATGAGGTAGTTGGGTGGGCTATTTACAGATGGGCTGTGTACATGTGCAGTGATCGGTAAGCTGCTCTGACAGCTGATGCTTAAAGTTAGTGAGGGCGATACAAGTCTCCAGCTTCAGGGATTTTTGCAATTCGTTCCAGTCATTGGCAGCAGAGAACTGGAAGGAAAGGCGGCCAAAGAGGTGTTGGCTTTGGGGATGACCAGTGAAATATACCTGCTGGAACGTGTGCTACGGGTGGGTGTTGCTATGGTGACCAGTGAGCTGAGATTAGGCGGGGCTTTACCTAGCAAAGATTTATAGATGACCTGGAGACAGTGGGTTTGGCAACGAATATGAAGCGAGGGCCAGCCAACGAGAGCATACATGTCGCGATGGTGGGTAGTAAATGGGGCTTTGGTGATAAAACGAATGGCACTGTGATAGACTACATCCAATTTGCTGAGTAGAGTGTTGGAGGCTATTTTGTAAATGACATCGCCGAAGTCAAGGATCGGTAGGATAGTCAGTTTTACAAGGGTATGTTTAGTAGCATGAGTGAAGGAGGCTTTGTTACGAAATAGGAAGCGAATTCTAGATTTAATTTTGGATTGGAGATGCTTAATGTGAGTCTGGAAGGAGAGTTTACAGTCTAACCAGACACCTAGGTATTTGCAGGGCGGGTGCGGGCAGCGATCGGTTGAAGAGCATGCATTTAGTTTTACTAGCATTTAAGAGCAGTTGGAGGCCACGGAAGGAGTGTTGTATGGCATTGAAGCTCGTTGGGAGGTTTGTTAACACAGTGTCCAAAGAAGGGCCAGAAGTATACAGAATGGTGTCGTCTGCGTAGAGGTGGATCAAAGAATCACCAGCAGCAAGAGAAACATCATTGATATATACAGATAAAAGAATCAGCCCAAGAATTGGACCCTGTGGCACCCCATAGAGACTGCCAGAGGTCCGGACAACAAGCCCTCCGATTTGACACACTGAACTCTATCAGAGAAGTAGTCGGTGAACCAGGCGAGGCAGTCATTTGAGAAACCAAGGCTATTGAGTCTGCCGATAAGAATGTGGTGATTGACAGAGTCGAAAGCCTTGGCCAGGTCGATGAAGACGGCTGCACAGTACTGTCTTTTATCGATGGCGGTTATGATATCGTTTAGGACCTTGAGCGTGGCTGAGGTGCACCCATGACAAGCTCGGAAACCAGATTGCGGAGAAGGTACAGTGGGATTTGAAATGGTCAGTGATCTGTTTGTTAACTTGGCTTTCGAAGATTTTAGAAAGGCAGGGCAGTATAGATATGGGTCTGTAACAGTTTGGGTCTAGTGTCTACCCCTTTGAAGATGGGGATGACCGCGGCAGCTTTCCAATCTTTAGGGATCTCAGACAAAACAAAAGAGAGTTTGAACAGGCTAGTAATAGGGGTTGCAACAATTGCAGCGGATAATTTTAGAAAGAGAGGGTCCAGATTGTCTAGCCCAGCTGATTTGTAGGGTCCAGATTTTGCAGTTCTTTCAGAACATAAGCTATCTGGATTTGGGTGAAGGAGAAGCGGGGGGGGGGGGGGGGGGGCTTGGGCAAGTTGCTGCGGGGGGTGCAGAGCTGTTGGCTGGGGTAGGGGTAGCCAGGTGGAAAGCATGGACAGCCGTAGAAAAATGCTTAATGAAATTCTAGATTTCCGTAGATTTATCGGTGGTGAAAGTGTTTCCTAGCCTCAGTGTAGTGTGCAGCTGGGAGGAGGTGTTCTTATTCTCCATGGACTTTAGAGTGTCCCAAAACCTTTTGGAATTTGTGCTACAGGATGCAAATTTCTGTTTGAAACAGCTAGCCTTTGCTTTCCTAACTGACTGTGTATATTGGTTCCTAACTTCCCGGAAAAGTTGCATATCGCGGGGGCTATTCGATGCTAATGCAGTACACCACAAGATGTTTTGTGCTGGTCAAGGGCAGTCAAGTCTGGAGTGAACCAAGGACTAAATCTGTTCTCAGTTCTACATTTTTTGAATGGGGCGCTTATTTAAGATGGAGAGGAAAGCACGTTTGAAGAGCAAACAGGCATCCTCTAATGACGGGATGAGGTCAACATCCTTCCAGGATACCCGGGCCAGGTCGATTAGAAAGGCCTGCTCGCTGAAGTGTTTTAGGGAGCGTTTGACAGTGATGAGGGGTGGTCGTTTGACCATGGACCCATTACGGATGCAGGCAATGAGGCAGTGATCGCTCAGATCCTGGTCGAAGACAGCAGAGGTATATTAGGAGGGCAAGTTGGTCAGGATGATATCTATGAGGGTGCCCGTGTTTACGGATTTAGAGTTGTACCTGGTAGGTTCCTTGATAATTTGTGTGAGATTGAGGGCATCTAGCTTAGATTGTAGGACGGCCGGGGTGTTAAGCATATCCCAGTTTAGGTTACCTAACAGAACGAACTCAGAAGACAAATGGGGGGGCAATCAAATCACATACAGTGGGGCAAAAAAGTATTTAGTCAGCCACCAATTGTGCAAGTTCTCCCACTTAAAAAGATGAGAGAGGCCTGTAATTTTCATCATAGGTACACTTCAACTATGACAGACAACTATGGGCCAAAATACCAGCAACAGTGTGTGAAAACCTTGTGAAGACTTACAGAAAACGTTTGACCTCTGTCATTGCCAACAAAGGGTATATAACAAAGTATTGAGATAAACTTTTGTTATTGACCAAATACTTATTTTCCACCATAATTTGCAAATAAATTCATTAAAAATCCTACAATGTGATTTTCTGGATTTTTTTTCTCATTTTGTCTGTCATAGTTGAAGTGTACCTATGATGAAAATTACAGGCCTCTCTCATATTTTTAAGTGGGAAAACTTGCACAACTGGTGGCTGACTAAATACTTTTTTGCCCCACTGTATGTGATTTGATTGCATATAATGCATATAATTTACAGATTAGGATAGAAACACTCCAAAGTTTCCAAAACTGTCAAAATATTGTCTGTGAGTATAACAAAACTGATTCTACAGGCAAAACCCTGAGAAAATCTAACCCAGATTTTTTTTGTTATAAAAGTAATATTTATCGAACAAAAAGAACATTTGTTGTGTAACTGGGAGTCTCGTGAGTGCAAACATCCGAAGATTATCAAAGGTAAGCGATTAATTTTATTGCTTTTCTGACTTTCGTGACCAAGCTAATATAAGGCTAACTGTTCTAGCATTGATTGATACACTCACAAAAGCTTAGATTGCTTTCGTTGCAAAGCATATTTTCAAAATCTGACACGATAGGTGGATTAACAACAAGCTAAGCTGTGTTTTGGTATATTTCACTTGTGATTGCATGATTATAAATATTTTTTGTAATATTTTGCGCCCTGCAATTCAGCGGTTGTTTAGGAAAATGATCCCGTAAAAGGGATCCGTAGCGAAGAGAAGTTAACATGCATGAAACCAAGGCTTTTACGGTTACAGAAGTCAACAAATGAGAGCACCTGGGGAATAGGTGTGGTACTGGGGGCTACAGGGCCTGGGTTAACCTCTACATCACCAGAGGAACAGAGGAGGAGTTGGATAAGGGTATGGCTAAAGACTATAAGAACTGGTCGTCTAGTGCGCTGGGAACAGAGAATACAAGTAGCAGATTTATGGGTGTGGTAGAATAGATGGGCATAATGTACAGACGAAGGTATGGTAGGGTGTGTGTACAGTGGAGCTAAACCTCGGCATTGAGTGATGATGAGAGAGATTGCATCTCTGGGGGCACCAGTTGAGCCAGGTGAGGTCTCCGCATGTGTGGAGGGTGGGACAAAAGAGCTATCTAAGGCATGTTGAGCGGGACTGGGAGCTCTACAGTGAAATAAAACAAAAAGTACTAACCGAGACAGCAGTAGACAAGGCATATTGACATTAGAGAGCGGCATAAAGCAATCACGGGTGTTGATCGGGAGAGCTAAGACAGCAATGGGTAAATGGCGATGAATGGGCAGAGAGGGTCAGTTAGGTACGCACAGGACCTGAGTTCGAGGCTGGGGCCGACAGACAAACAAAAAGAGGTACCGCGTTAGTGAATAGTCCAGCAGGCATCAGCTGTGTTGCTGAGTGATCATATTTGTCCAATGAGCAGCAATAGGTGAGTCAGAAAGCCGTTCGGTAGTCGCTACTACACTAGGCGAGCGGGAGACAACGGTGTTCAGAAAGCTAGCGGGCCGGGGCTAGCGGATGGGTCTTCGGCAACATCGCAATGGAAACGCCTGTTGAAACTACATTGGACGATTACGTCGGCAGACCAGTCGTGAGGGATCGGCGGGGCTCCGTGTCGACAATAAAGGGTCCAGGCCAATTGGCAAAAGAGGTATTGTAGCCCAATAAGTTAGCTGTTATATGGGCCTAGCTGAAGGCTAGCCCAAGGTTAACTGGTGCTTGCTTCAGGACAGAGGCGTTAGCTAACAGTAGCCATTTGATTGCAGCTAGCTATGGTCCAGAGCAGACTGGCAGGTATTGTCCGAGCTAAAGCTGGCTGGTGTCCGAGCTAAAAGGTGAAGACCGCTAGCCGTGGCTAACAAAGAATGATAGCTAGTAGCTAGTTAGCTGGCTAGCTCCTGATGGAGGTTCCCGTTATAAGGAATAAAAATAGCAGATCTGTGCCACATTGGGTGAGGCGGGTCGCAGGAAAGTATATTAAGTTTGTAGATAGAAAGTGAGATTAAAGTATATATGGGGGGGAAAAACGACTATTTACATGAGATAAGACAAAGACAAACACACGTGCAACTGCTACGCCATCTTGGAAATTCACATAAGATGCAATGGAGAAAAAAAAAACATTTTTGGGGAGAAAACATCCTTGTGGCCATGCTGCTGGGTGTATAGCTGAACCCTGGCCCTGATCAACCGTGACCACCTGAAGAGGAGCCATCAGAGGTCTGGGGCTGAGTGACGATGTGAAGGTTGTGATAGCAAATCCCCCTGAACAGGAATAGAGAGAAGGTTCTTCATACAGAAACCGTCCCTGCGTCTCTCTCCTTTTGCAAATTGCTTATGGACTGTGAGCTCTGCTGGGGAGGCTGGGGGCTGTAAGACATTCCGTGGCGACGGTGCTAACCCTCGTTTAATCCCCTCAACATGTTAATGAGGGTTACGTTGGTACCTGCAGAGCTGGAGCCCGCTCTCCGGTCCTCCTCTACTCCCTCATCCCTCACTTTCCGTTTCATCTCCCTCTTCCTGGTCTTTTCCAGGCGACCACGGACCTGGGCTATAAGGCGGGAGAACTCACTGTTATGCTGCTTCCCTGCAATACAGATGAGGAGAGGTAAGAAGCCAGGCAAGGCATGCAGAGATCAGACATGCACATACACAGTAACACACGTAAGCAGACAGATCCTGTTTCTGAATGTTGCATAGAGGGAGAACTGCAGTTCGACTCCCTTTTATACAAAAACCCACATCCAAACACGGAGAAACAAGCGTGGTTTAAGACCCAGATACATCAAGGCACCTATCATACAAACTCCCTCCTGCTTATTATATCATAACTAGAGGCAGGCGCTCTGGAAGATAACCAATGTTAATGTAAGGTCTGGTGTGTTAGAATACAGGACCCCTCTCTGAGTACATTGTTGAGAACAGTCCTATATTCAGTTGCAGTGATGGTAAAGGACAGTGTGTCATGGGAGGTTTGTGGGGATGTTTTTGTTTTAAATAGCAGAAGAAAAAAGACAAGGGTTTTACTAATATGATAGACAGACGAGGGTGAGCTCCATAAAAAGGCCTCTCCGAGAGCTAATCAGCCTACACAGAAAGAGTTAAATGATAACAAATCAAATTAAACCACAAGTTTCTCCTGGAAAAACAAACTCATTAAAACATGAGTGAAACCACAAATGAAAACCACACGATTAAGGCAGACAAAAGCTATTGGATCAAGTCAGCAGAAGGTATTCAAGTTGAGTGCAAAAACAGATGGGTTCAATTCAGACAAAAAAAACATTAAATATTACAATAATAGAACTGAGCACAAACTCCAGAGAATGTAAAACAAACCATATGAAATCGCAATTTCAGGGATTTTATTGCAAAACAATGGATCTGAGAGAAACAAAAAGCACATGCTATCCTAAAAATATTTATACTCAGACCTTATACCTGGTTACAGATTTGACTGAAAAGATGTTTCATTCTAGGGTTGGGTAATATGGCGAAAATATCATTTTATTTGTTTTTTGGCAGTATTTTTTGTTTCTGAATAATAAAAGTTCTAAATATGCTTTATGAGTAGTTCATGACCCTAAGGTGGCAACACAAATAAGTGATTTCAATGGGGCTTTCTCCATTCTGATTGTTTATACTGTTCAATCCAACATCAAACGAAAAAAGCTAGCTAGCTAACATATTCATGTTTCGTCTACTCCCAGTGTTGCCAATTTAGCGACTTGGTTACGCATTTTTCAGAGTTTTCAGACGCCTCCAGCTACTTTTATTGGGGAGTTTTGCTACAGAGAGTTTCTATGGTTTTGATAACATTGATCGACGTTGCCCACTCAATTCTAGTGATTAGCATTAGACAAACTAGCAAATCAAATCAAATTTTATTTGTCAAATGCGTCGAATACAACAGGTGTAGACCTTACAGTGAAATGCTTACTTGCAAGCCTTTACTTACAGTTAAGAAAAATAAGTGTAAAGTGAAAATTAGATAAGTAAAAATATTTCATAAGAAGTAACAAATAATTAAACAGCAGGAGTAAAATAACAATAGCAAGGCTATATACAGGGGGTACCGGTACAGAGTCAATGTGCGGGGGCACCGGTTAGTCGAGATAATTGAGGTAATATGTACATGTAGGTAGAGTTAAAGTGACTATGCATAGATAATAAACAGAGAGTAGCAGCAGCATAAAGAGGGGAGGGGCAATGCAAATAGTCTGGGTAGCCCTTTGATTAGCTGTTGAGGAGTGTTATGGCTTGGGGGTAGAAGCTGTTAAGAAGCCTTTTGGACCTAAGACAGTAGTTTGCAGACAGTAAGATACATAAACTAATAATGTAGTTATTGAACGCTTGTAGAAAGCAGCATCGCTGTCACCAACATCTTTCTGCATCTATCTGACCATGCAGACCAGACCGCAGAGTGAACTGCATGAAAGTTGAGCAACTGGTCTTTCCTTGAGTGACAGGGGTCGGTGCATGGTGTGGGAAGTGGCATGCAGCAGGAGGAGAGGGAGAAAGACTATATGTAGCAAACGGAGTAAAAGTATAAAACGGACATTACACGCACTGGAGATGCGAATCACATTTAACAAACCAAACATTGAAATACCATTATAGAAGGCAAAGTAAAACCCAAACCGGTCTGTGCGTCAAATACCGGTACGTAGTAAAATAAGGTACACTGTACAGCCCTATTTTATTATTGTGCAAATTAAACTCCTCATATCATGTGTCCTGTCAATACAACTTAGGCACAAAGTAGTCCAGATTACACACAGAACACACGCACCCGGGCCAGAATTCAATTACAACCGCCTGTAGGTAAGTGATTTCATTATGAGATTCCTTTCCTCTGACATGCCTGTTATAGCCGTGTTCTGCAGGACATTGTGTTCTCTCAGCCTGAGCACAACTAACCTCCACTCACCTCTGATGATCTGACTATGTGACTACAGCAGATCATCTGGATAGATCCTCTGGAATCTACTCAGAAGAATCTCATTCTGATCACTATCATATCTTGTACAGAAAACCAGTATCTACAATCAAATAAATCCCTAAGACCAGAAATGAGTTCTCATTCTACATAGTAGATACTGTAAATCCTCATTTTCTGAAAGCACTGGACCCTGGCTGCAGCCGCTTAGGCCAGCCTTGCGGCACCTAACAGTCCAGCAGGTCCAATGTTTACAGTAAATTGAGTTGAGGTGTGTGTGTTTGTGGGGATGCTGGTGCTCTACAGCTGCATGGTCCACATTAGCCCTCTATTTCACGCCACCTTTCCCCGAACCGCAACTCAGCAGTACTGTTCTGTTTGCACATGTACTGTAAAGTAAACCCAAGGTGCCAGATTCACCAACTTGAGATATTCAGCTGCAGAACACTGATACATTTCACCGGTTTGCTTGCTTATCCGCAGACTTTACAAAGCAAGAACAAAATAGGGCTATCATTGCGTTTTGGATTCCGAGGCATAAATATTTAAAAAAAAAGACATACTAATTTTTATTTTTACTCAGATTAGGCCTACAAGATCAGTGACTGAATCAGACTTTGTGACTTGGCTTTGACAGGTTTCCACCTTGAAGAGTCTTGAGTGAGTACACTATATAAAGGTCAAAGAACATACATTTTATTGGACATGTTCTGATGACATTGAATATTTGAATATTTTGGGAGGAATAAAAATAGAACTTCCGTGAACTACACCAATCAGTTAGAGCAGTATTCAGAGAGCCAAGGTGAATGCTCACAATCCATGGGTTGATTACTCATTTGCTCATGACTAATCTGGTCGTGGCCAGACCACATGGCTCATTTACATGTGAATACAAGACCCTGCTCATGGCTATTTGTTGGGTTTGATATAACGACAAGCTATTTAACATTCATTCTGCATATTACATTAAGCAAATTATAGTTTAATTTAATTCATTTCCACCACTTGTTTGTTTCGTAGACAGGGGCAATCTATGTAAAGAATGAATGCTAATTCGTGCAATACCTGCTATCAAAGTATTGTAGCTAAAGAAATTAGTTTCATATGCAGCCCAAAACACTTTCTTGGCTGTAGTTTGAGTCTGAGCTGTAATGAAGAAAAAACAGTTGCATGGAGAAATATAGATCATTATCAAACCAGTAATTTACATCTAAATGAGCTCAAGACCTGGTATCTGTTCCAAATATTATCTGTGTGACATTGTTCCAATAACTGACTTAAAGCGGAGTACATCTTCCTCAGAAGCACAAGGATCGTCTCCAGGAAATGCCATGTTTGATGTGGCTCCAATCATGGCGTCACCTCCTTATAGGCAAACCGTTCGTCAACCACAACGACAGCTCTATGGGCAACTTGCGCAAATGTCACCACCCGCGACTGATAAAATTTCACAACAACCGTTCAGCTGCACAAAGAGAAAGAGAGAAAAAGATAGCAGAGAAGAAAGAAGAGATCATCATCATCACCTTTATCTGACCTTATTGTCTCAGGCTTTGATCCAGCTCAGGAGAGCAGCTTTCATGGACAACATCAAACAAATGTCTTTAATGGTGAAACTTCCAAAATATTACTTAATGGCGGAGGGGCAAATAGTCTTTAACTTCTCTAGGATAGGGGGCAGCATTTTCACGTTTGGATGAAAAGCATACCCAAATTCAACTGCCAGCTACTCATCCCCAGAAGATAAGATATGCATATTATTAGTAGATTTGGATAGAAAAAACTCTGAAGTTTCTAAAACTGTTTGAATCGTGTCTGTGAGTATAACAGAACTTATTTAGCAGGCGAAACCCTGAGGACAAACCATTCAGATATTTTCTTTTTTGAGGTCACTCTTTTCAATGAGTTTTCATTGGGAATCCAGATTTCTAATTGACCTTCTTGCAGTTCCTACCGCTTCCACTGGATGTCAACAGTCTTTAGAAATTGGTTGAGGTTTTTTCCTTTGTGTAATGAAGAAGTACGGCCATCTTGAACGAGGGTCACTTCGAAGTGTACTGTTTGTTAGAGGCGCGTGACCAGAAAGCTAGCTACAGTTTGTTTTAATCCTGTATTGAACACAGATCATCCCGTCTTCAATTTTATCGATTATTTACGTAAAAAAATACCTAAAGTTCTATTACAAAAGTAGTTTGAAATATTTTGGCAAAGTTTACAGGTAACTTTTGAGATATTTTGTAGTCACGTTGCAGAAGTTGGAACCGGTGTTTTTCTGGATCAAACGCACCAAATAAATGGACATTTTGGATATATATCGACGGAATTAATCGAACAAAAGGACCATTTGTGATGTTTATGGGACATATTGGAGTGCCAACAACAGAAGCTCGTCAAAGGTAAGGCCTGAATTATATTTTTATTTCTGCGTTTTGTGTCGCGCTTGCAGGGTTGAAATATGCTTCTCTCTCTTTGTTTACTCTGTTGCTATCCTCAGATAATAGCATCGTTTGCTTTCGCCGAAAAGCCTATTTGAATTCTGACATGTTGGCTGGATTCACAACAAGTGTAGCTTTAATTTGGTATCTTTCATGTGTGATTTCATGAAAGTTTGATTTTATAGTAATTTATTTGAATTTGGCGCTCTGCATTTTCTCTGGCTTTTGGCCAAGTGAGACAGTAGCGTCCGCCTAAACTCAGATTTTTGGATATAAATATGAACTTTACCGAACAAAACATACATGTATTGTGTAACATGAAGTCCTATGAGTGTCATCTGATGAAGATCATCAAAGGTTAGTGATTCATTTTATCTCTATTTCTGCTTTTTGTTATTCCTCTCTTTGGCTGGAAAAATGGCTGTGTTTTTCTGTGACTTGGCTCTGACCTAACATAATCGTTTGGTGTGCTTTCGTCGTAAAGCCTATTTCAATTCTGACATGTTGGCTGGATTCACAACAAGTGTAGCTTTAATTTGGTATCTTTCATGTGTGATTTCATGAAAGTTTGATTTTTATAGTAATTTATTTGAATTTGGCGCTCTGCATTTTTACTGGCTTTTGGCCAAGTGGGACGTTAACTTCTCTGGGATATGTGGGACGCTAAGAGAAAAGAAAAATAATGGGTGTGCAAAACTGTAAATTCATGGAGGCATACGAGAGGGCTATGTGTTACTTAATGGCAATAAGACCGAAATAAATTGGGGTTTAATCAGTTTGAGGTGAAATTGCGGCTTTTGGAAATCAGAATGACAGAAAGACAAGATGGTTGTCAGAGGTGACAGAAAAAGGCAAGTGTTTTTTTTCCTAATACCGTATTAAACATTTTGGTCTCTAAACGAAAACGTTCTAGCAACAGTTCAATAAAAGATGGAACATGCTAGTAGATACCATCTGGCTTTTTGCAGGTGTTTTGGCGCTCCCTTGTGTACTAAGCTGGTAATACTGTAAATCCTGGGATGAGAGAAGGACGGTATGACGATATGAAAATCTGGATACCGCCCAACTCTATTAGTTGCTGCATTCAAAGTCAGCCATTCTATACCACTAGATGGCACCATATCACACCAGGGCTATAAGAACTGAACCGATGCACATGGGCCATGAAATGTGGTATGTGAAACTTATGTATATGTCCTTAGAAGCTGTGTGAATATCGTCACGGCAACCTTAGATAGCTGCACCAGACCAGTTGGTTGCACTATAGATGTCGGTGTCTGTGTGGAATCTGGAGTCGCCAGGGCAACGGGCCTGCTTGTTCTGCTTGTAGTAGATGGGGGAGGAGCAGACAGGCCAAGACTGGAGAGGAGAAAAAAAACGCAAGGAAATCAAAAGATGGCAGTTGTACAGATAACTCATCCAAAGGGCATTGACTTCTCAAACATGGCAGAAAGCCAACACAATATGATTCCCCGTTGCCTTATTAATTCAGCCACTTACTGAGCTAAATAACTAGCAAGTTTAACTTAGGGGTCTCGTTAACGCAGAATTCGCATTAAGAAATATACATTTTAAAATAATGTGACAGGTGAAATGAAGAACGTAATCTGCTTTATCTTCTAACATATTGTACAAGTCGACTGCAGGTATTTATTTAAGAGGCTACAAATATTAAAATGTATAGAAAAATTCAGAAGAAAAAGTTTAAACGGTATTGATGGTATTGAAAAACCATCCCGTGGCTATTTCCAAATACCCGGTATATGGTACAATGCATTCGGAAAGTATTCAGACCGCTTGAATTTATCAAAAGAAAATTGCATTACAGCTTTTTCGCACTCAATCTATACACAAAACCCCATATTGACAAAGCAAAAACAGGATTATTGAAACTTTTGCAAATTTATTACAAATAAAAACTGAAATTATGCCTTACATAAGTATTCAGACCCTTTTCTCAGTACTTTGTTGAAGCACCTTTGGAAGCGATTACAGCCTCAAGTCTTCTTGGGTATAATGCTATAAGCTTGGCACATCTGTATTTGGGGACTTTCTCCCATTCTTCTCTGCAGATCCTCTCAAGCTCTGTCAGGTTGGATGAGGAGCATCACTGCACAGCTATTTTCAGGTCTCTCCAGAAAAGTTTGATCGGGCTCTGGCTGGGCCACTCAAAGACATTCAGACTTGTCCTGAAGCCACTCCAGCGTTGTCTTGGCTGTGTGCTTAGGGTCGTTGTCCTGTTATTAGGTGAACCTTCACCCCAGTCTGAGGCCGAGAGCTCTGGAGTGGCTCTGGAGTTTTTTTTATCAAGGATCTCTCTGTACTTTGCTCCGTTCATCTTTACCTCGATCCTGACTAGTCTCCCAGTCCCTGAAAAATATTCCCACAGCATGATGCTGCCACCACCACCACCATTCAACGTAGGGATGGTAATAGGTTTGCTCCAGACATGACGTTTGGCCATCGAACCATCAGGTTCTTGGTCAACTCTCTGACCAAGCCCCCCCCCCCCCCCCCAGGTGGCCAGGGGGCCAGCTCTAGAAAGAGTCTTGTTGGTTCCAAACTTCTTCCATTTAAGAATGGAGGCCAGTGTGTTCTTAGGGACCTTTAATGCCACAGACAATCTTTCGTAACCTTCCCCAGATCTGTGCCTCGACACCATCCTGTCTCGGAGCTCTACGGACAATTCCTTAAACCTCATGGCTTAGTTTTTGATCTGACATGGACTGTCAACTGTGGGACCTTATGAAAACAAGTGTGTGAATTTCCAAATCATGTCCAATCAATTGAATTTAACACAGGTGGACTCCAATCAAGTTGTAGAAACATCAAGGATAATCAATGGAAACAGGATGCCATTAAACTCAATTTTGAGTCTCATAGCAAAGGGTCTGAATCGTTATGTATTCTGTTTTTAAATTTTTTATACATTTGCAAATATTTCAAAAACTTGTTTTCGCTTTGTCATTATGGGGCATTGTGTGTAGATTCATGAGGAACTCATTTTGTTTAATGAATTTTAGAATAATGCTGTAACATAACGAAATGTGGAAAAAGTAAAGGGGTCTGAATACTTTCCAAATGCACTGTATATACGGTATATTGGCCAAGCCTAGAAACGAATCATTCTCAAATTCATTAGAGACTAATTCATTGAGTCTATATACCAAATCCAGTCAACCTGACTTATGGTTAATGAATTTAAAAAAAAGTATATTTAGCATTAGCATACGTGCATCTATAGGCACGGTGCAGCCATATTAGAATGCAGCAGCCATTCTTTCTAAAAACCAACTGATTTCCTAATTAATCAATAACTCAGCCATCTCTTAACCAATCCCTTAGCTTTTCTAAAAGCATGGGCCTACATACCGAATTTGGTATTTCAAATGTTTTCCAAAATTTCCAAGATGGAGGAAAATCTAGTCTGGAGGACCTTGTGTCCTTGAGGCAAATTTGTCTAGCATGAGAAAAGACACCGATATACAACATTTCAAGTGTCTATGTCAAACAGGGCAATGGATATGTGGGTTTAAGTGAGACTGCTTATAACAGTGCCACATATACAGTAGGCCAATAACTGCCATTCCTCTTGAACAAGTTAATGATGGCCTCTAGTTTGTGTGCCAAATTAGAAAAAGTTACCATTCTATGCTTGAGTTTTGACAATTCAAGAAAATATATATACATACACACACAGAGTGCCTTCATAAAGTATTCACACACCTTGACTTTTCACAGTATTAACACCCCTTTTTCTTGTTTTGATTTATGCATTGTTGGGTTTTGAGTTTTCAAGAAAGACATTTCACTGACATGAGCTGATTGAGGACTACAGGAAACGGAGGACCGAGCACAGCCACATTTATATTGATGAGACTGTAGTGGAGTGGGTCAAGAGCTTCAAGTTCTTCGGTGTCCACTTCACTAAGGATCTATCATGGTCCACACACACCAACATAGTCATGAAGGGGCTGAAAAAGTTCTACAGCTTCACCATTGAGAGCATTTTGACTGGCTGCAACACCGCTTGGTATGGCAACTGCTTGGCCTACGACCGCAAGGCACTAGAGGGTAGTGCGTATTGCCCAGTACATCACTGGGGTCGAGTTCCCTGCCATCCAGGACCTCTATACCAGGCGGTGTCAGAGCAAGGCCCTAAAAATGGTCAAATACTCCAGCCACCCAATTCATAGACTTATCTCTGCTACCGCATGGCAAGCGGTACCGATGCACCAAGGCTAGAACCAACAGGACCCTGAACAGCCTCTACCCCCAAGCCATAAGACTGCTAAATAGTTATTTAAATAGTTAACCAAATAGCTACTCGGACTATCTGCATTGACACTTTTTGCACCAACTTTTTTGACTGATAAAATGTACTGCTGCTACTGTTTATTATCTGTCCATTTATTCCTAGTTATATGTACATATCTACCTCAATTACTTCTTACCCCTGGGACATTGCTATACACACAGTGTACCGAGTCAAAGTTATCGTTGTGTATTTATTATAGCGTGTTTTACTTTTCTATTATTTCTCTATTTTCTTTCTCTCTGCATTATTGGAAAGAGCTAACAAGTAAGCATTTCACTGTTAGTCTACACCGGTTGTTTACAATGCATGTGACAAATACAATTTTATTTAGATTTGATTGCCTCAGTACAAATAAGTGGCTTATTATGTATCTCAGATGTTTGATGAATGAGAAACATAGTGTATGAGTTACATATGGTGTTATACACTGTATAGTGTATATGTTAAGCAGTGTGGAGCCAGAATAATTTCAGTGTGCCACTGGGAAGGCCCAGGGCTGACAGATTACTACCATACCCTGCCAGGGGCACAGGAGCAAGCTGCAGCTTACTTTTGAGGGGAAATAATAACACTCATCTCCATTGACAGAGATCTGTTTGGTTGGGCATTGTTCGATGGTCCTGCTATTCAATAATACAACAATAACACACTGAGGGTGGAAGGTACATTTATTAAGTAGCAATTTTTCTCACGTTTGGAAGCGATAGCGAGACTGCTACAACCTACTGCATGTGGCCAGCACTCTGTGTTCCTGTGTATGCGTGTGTCTATATCTGTCTGTCTGTCACTGTGTGTTAGTGTTGCACGGTATACCGGTACCAAGGTAATATCACGGTACTAAAACGTCATGACACTTATGATACCAACATTTTAGAATACCGTAGTACCGTTTCATATGATACTACAAAATATATTTAGGCTCAACCAAACTAAAGATCCCGCTGGTGCCTCTTATAAAATGTTAATACAGTTTTGTTTATAAATTCTGTTGAATATTTTTAAGCAAACTAGTCTCTTGTAAGTGTCGGTCCAATAATGTCCACTTCACTTTTAATGTGCATATATCACGTGTAAGAGCTGTAATCAGCCAGCAGGCAGCTGCCTCCCTTTCCAGCCATAACTCACCTGCTTCTCTCCATCTGCTCTTCCTGCACATCTATTCCTCAATCAGTTTTTATAATTGGTCCATGACATTGGTCCATGACAGCACACGGGGATGTATTCCCTGATGAGTCTTCTGTTGTTACATTTGTACATTTGATACACTGGAGCAGCATGCAGAGCTGATATAACCAATAGCACAGGCCAGTCGGAGTAGGCTTTGCAAGTTCGCTGTCACGCAGCCTCCAAGTGCCAGGGAGGACAAATAGAGTACCGCTGCGCAACAGGTATGCTTGCAGCTTCACAGCAAAGAAAACGTCTTGTCTCTAGCTCAAACAGTAAAAAAAAATATGACCCATATTACTGGAGCTACATTTTTTGCGCGCATTTTATACAATAGCGCAAACCATGTCACAGGCCATTTTAAACGAATTATGGGTCACTAAGTATTGGTTTGATAAACAACATTGTTCTGTCATGTTACCTAGCTAATAACCTGCTAACTTGACAGTAGGTCTAGGCAAATTTAATTGGCACAAGAAGAAAGGAAATGTGTCTGCTTCACTACTCATTGCATGGGCTTCAAAAGGTACTGTAGGATTCATATAGGCTGAATGGATGCCTAAACTATATCAAAAATCCCTCTTTCTGGTGCTCCTTAAATTCTGTTTGGTGCCTAACGTTTTTAATGTTGGGAGCAGCGTGTGTATGTTTTTGTGGGAGAGAGAATGGTGTGTGTGTTTATGAGAGAGAGGGAAACAGAGATTGTGTGAGGGAGGGACAGTCTGGGTGGTTCTGTTTACTGAAGAGTAAAGGTTTCATGCAGTGTTTTTCCCTTCCTGCCACAATGACATTCAGATCATTATGAATATGCAGTGCATTCGGAAAGCATTCAGACCCCTTGAAATGTTCCTCTTTTTTTTTGTGTTACAGCCTAATTCTAAAATGCATTAAATATTTTTTCCCTCATCAATCTACACACAATACCCCACAATGACAAAGCAAAGTATTCAGACCCTTTACTCAGTACTTTGTTGAAGCACATTTGGCAGCGATTACACCCTTGAGTCTTCTTGGGTATGACGCCACAAGCTTGGCACACCTGCATTTGGAGAGTTTATCCCATTCTTCTCTGCAGATCCTCTCAGGCTCTGTCAGGTTGGATGAGGAGCATCACTGCACAGCTATTTTCAGGTCTCTCCAGAGACGTTTGATCGGGTTTAAGTCTGGGCTCTGGCTGGGGCACTCAAGGAGACTTGTCCCGAAGCCACTCCTGCGTTGTCTTGGCTGTGTGCTTAGGGTCGTTGTCCTGTTGGAAGGTGAACCTTCGCCCCAGTCTGAGGTCCTGAGCGCTCTGCAGCAGGTTTTCATCAAGGATCTCTCTGTACTTTGCTCTGTTCATCTTTCCATTGATCCTGACTAGTCTCCCAGTCCCTGCAGCTGAAAAATATACCCACATTATGATGCTGCCACCACCATGCTTCACCGTAGGGATGGTGCCAGGTTTCCTTCAGACATGACGCTTGGTATTCAGGCCAAAGAGTTCAATCTTGGTTTCATCAGACCAGAGAATATTGTTGTTTTCTCGTGGTCTGAGTACTTTAAGTGCCTTTTGGCAAACAGCAAGCGGGCTGCCATGTACCTTTTACTGAGAAGTGGCTTCCGTCTGGCCACTCAACCATAAAGGGATGATTGGTGGAGTGCTGCAGAGATGGTTGTCCTTCTGGAAGGTTCTCCCATCTCCACAGATGAACTCTGGAGCTCTCTCAGAGTGACCATTGGGTTCTTGGTCACCTCCCTGACCAAGGCCCTTCTCCCTCAATTGCTCAGTTTGGTCGGGTGGCCAGCTCTAGGAAGAGTCTTGGTGGTTCCAAACTTCTTCCATTTAAGAATGATGGAGGTTACTGTGTTCTTGGGGACCTTCAATGCTGCAAACATTTTTTGGTACCCTTCCCCAGATCTGTGCCTCGACACAATCCTGTCTCGGTGCTCTACGGACAATTCCTTCAACCTCACGGCTTGGTTTTTGCTCTGACATGCACTGTCAACCGTGGGACCATATATAGACAGGTGTGTGCCTTTCCAAATCATGTCCAATCAATTGAATTTACCACAGGTGGACTCCAATCAAGTTGTAGAAACATCTCAAGGTGTTGTATTGAGTAGAAAATGTTTTGTGTAGCACGTACATTAAGAAAACGTGAACAAGAGTCGGGGGACGGGACGAACAGGACTCTAGGACACTCCAAATGTTTTCCCTGTGGTATCGCGATACTACTTGGGCGGGCCGGCCCTGGCCTGACTGATCACAGTTATCACAGCACACCAGCTATTTATAGAAAACCCCTCGGTGCGTCACATCAATATTTCAATATCCCTCTTTCTCAAAGTTAGCTCCACCAAGCTATTTCTAGTTCCTCCCACCTTTCATCCTCCTCTTGCTATCACAGCACTTTAACTAACAAACTCTTTCTCTCCCTCTGTCCGGTAAAGCAAACACAATCTGGCTCAGTTTCCTCCTGCTGGGTAAAGTCTATTACACCTTAGAGTTATTCCCCAAAGAGAAACTGAAACACCCCAGCAAACCTAAACGTTTCCCTCCTCTTCATGGTGTAATGTCTGCTGCAGTGACAGTCCCTGATGCTTAATCACTTCAGCACATCTCCAGCACATATCCACTCCCTCAGGTGCACTTTCAAACAGCCCCTCCAGATAGAGGCCTTCTCAGATATACAGTAACACAGTTATCAGGGGACCTTATGGTCTTCCTGGCAATTCTCTCCGCCAGAGTTAGTCCTTAGCCATACGAGGGCCTCTCCACATAATGAAGCAGGATCAACGATGCACCCCTGTTGCACTCCCACTGTTTTGATCCAATCTGAATGTGAGAGCCACTCCTCCTCTCTTGGGTTGTGGCCTGATTCACTTCACAGCTCTCAGCTTTTTCTGCTAAACTGCTACAAGGACTAAAGTGAGTGCACCACTTTGGTGGAATGGACTGGAATGACTAAGCACTCTGAACTATTAACGCACACTGCAGTGTTTCAGAATCTAAGACTTTGCACCAGTGCAAATGCAAACACAAGAGTGAGAATACACTCAGAGTCCAGTGATGCTGCTAAACTAAACTATTTCCATGCCAATCCCTCACCAGGAGTAATCATTCAGATTCACTGAAGAACAAAACAGGGATCCACTGTCAACTGAGTCAATATCGCACACATCCATTGTAGACAATAATACACAACGCAGTGCTGAAGTCAATAGAGAAAAGGCTTTCAGAAAACAATTCTGAACTCCCACTGACAACAGATCAATGGTGGAAGTGCACCACAGAGATGACTTACTGTAAGTTGAATGCATCTCGTCGATCTTCCCCACACTTTGATTCTTTGAGAAGTCCATGGCCTGCAACATAGTTGGACAAACAAAAAAAACATGTACTGTAGAGTGATCTTTTGCGTTTCAAGAACACACTAGACAATGTTATTTACAAGGGACAACGCCTTTATTGAACATGTTGTCATGTTGGGAACAACAAAAAGTATCCGGGGGTGCTGTGGCACAAGTCAGAGATGCTTTGATCAGGTATTGGTACGTACACGTTTGGTTTTCCCCTGAAGTTGGTTCCTGGCCTTCTCGTTGGCCTCCACTTCATTGGCAATGTCTGTGGCTGTTGACAGAAAATGAAAAGAGACCTTTATGACCCTCCGGATCACAAGCATGGCTTGTTGTGTGAACTGTTGTTTTCAACACATTAAGGTCTCCGCCCCTGAGACCACTGCTGAGGAAATAAAGCACAGCCAGAGAAACAAAACAAAAAACAGGAAACGATCAAGTGGTTCAAATTTTTGTTTGTGATTTGCACACAAACAAGGAAAGAAGTAGGCATAGCTCAGAGCTAAACTCTGTCCACCGAGTTTAAAAAGATAAAGTAGTGTGTCGTTTACAGCCTTTATCCTCCGACATCTTATGCCCAACTACTAACTGAAAAGAGCTAAGAGGTAGGAGGACACACCATTATACATCTAGCATGATCATGTATCAAGGTCACTTACTGACATTCTTATAGCATGTACAAGTAATATACACCCTAAAGATATCATAGAAGCATGACAAAAGCAAAGGCAAGAAAAAAATACTCGCTAGAGCTGAAATGATTTAAGTGTTGATAACAGTAGATTCTCAAATCATGTGCTAGGCTCAGAACAGGCCTTGGTGTTTGATTGAAACACTGCATCTCATCAGAGATGGGGTGTGTTCTAGGGATGGCCATGGTTATAATATTCTTGAATTATTTCTAAATGAAATTCAAATATCCATGTGACATTGTTACATACAAGGATATACCATGACATTTCAAATTCATAAATTAATAAAACCAAATGTTTGAATGTATTTCTTCATGACGTGCAACAATCACAGATGTCTATGTCTTACAAGTTGACATCACAGTATAGCACAGTAGAGCGCAGTGCAGTCCAGCACAGTGCAGTACAGTAGAGTACAGTACAGTAGAGTACAGTACAGAAGAATAGAGTTCAGTACAGTTCAGTACAATACAGTAAATTACACTGTACTCTAGTCTAGTGTAATCTACTGCAGGGTTTCCCAAACTCGGTCTTGGCAGAAGCTAATGGGTATCCATAATAAATACAAATACTACACAGCTGATTCAAATAACCAACTCATCATTAAGCTTGGATTATTTTAATCAGCTGTGTAGTGCTACGGCAAAAACCAAAACGTGCATCCAGGGGGGTCCCAGGACCGAGAACAGTACTGACCTAAACTCTACTTTTCTTTACTGTACTGCTATACGGTATTGTATTGTACTGTAATGTACAGTACAATAAAGAAAAGTAGAGTATAGGTCAGTACTAGGGATTCATATTTTGCCGAAATCTAAGAAGTTTCAATATAAGGAACAATTCCCGGGAAATACCTCAAAAATCTGAAGTGCCCATTTAAAACCAAGAAGTCTAGATTTTGCTCGCCTGAAGAAGAGAATACTGTGATAAATTGCAGGCCACACTACTTGCCTAGAAATTTCTCAGCTATACTTTTCGTGGCTGTTTATTTACCACCACAGACAGATGCTGGCACTAAGACCGCACTTAGTCAGCTGTATAAGGAAATAAGCAAACAGGAAACCACTCACCCAGAGGCGGCGCTCCTAGTGGCCGGAGACTTTAATGCAGAGAAACTTAAATCAGTTCTACCAAATTTCCATCAACATGTTAAATGTGCAACCAGAAGGAAAAACATTCTAGATCACCTTTACTCCACACACAGAGACGCGTACAAAGCTCTCCCTCGCCCTCCATTTGGCAAATCCGACCACAACTCTATCCTCCTGATTCCGGCTTACAAGCAAAAATTAAAGCAGGAAACACCAATGACTCGGTCTATAAAAAAGTGGTCAGATGAAGCAGATGCTAAACTACAGGACTGTTTTGCTATCACAGACTGGAACATGTTCCGGGATCCGATGGCATTGAGGAGTACACCATATCAGTCACTGGCTTTATCAGTAAGTGCATCGAGGACGTCGTCCCCACAGTGACTGTACATACATATCCCAACCAGAAGCCATGGATTACAGGCAACATTCGCACTGAGCTAAAGGGTAGAGCTGCCGCTTTCAAGGTGCGGGACTCTAACCCGGAAGCTTACAAGAAATCCTGCTATTCCCTGCGACGAACCATCAAACAGGAAAAGCGTCAATACAGGGCTAAGATTGAATCATACTACACCGGCTCCGACGCTCGTCTTATGTGGCAGGGCTTGCAAACTATTACAGACTACAAAGGGAAGCCCAGCCGCGAGCTGCCCAGTGACACGAGCCTACCAGACGAGCTAAATCACTTCTATGCTCGCTTTGAGGCAAGCAACACTGAGGCATGCATGAGAGCATCAGCTGTTCCGGACGACTGTGTGATCACGCTCTCCGTTGCCAACTTGAGAAAGACCTTTAAACAGGTCAACATACACAAGGCTGCTGGGCCAGACGGATTACCAGGACATGTGCCCCGGGCATATGCTGACCAACTGGCAGGTGTCTTCATTGACATTTTCAACATGTCCCTGATTAAGTCTGTAATACCAACATGTTTCGAGCAGACCACCATAGTCCCTGTGCTCAAGAACACAAAGGCAACCTGGCTAAATGACTACAGACCTGTAGCACTCACGTCCGTAGCCATGAAGTGCTTTGAAAGGTTGGTAATGGCTCACATCAACACCATTATCCCAGAAACCCTAGACCCACTCCAATTTGCATACCGCCCGAACAGATCCACAGATGATGCAATCTCTATTGCACTCCACACTGCCCTTTCCCACCTGGACAAAAGGAACACCTAAGTGAGAATGCTATTCCTTGACTACAGCTCAGCGTTCAACGTCATAGTACCCTCAAAGCTCATTACTAAGCTAAGGATCCTGGGACTAAACACCTCCCTCTGCAACTGGATCCTGGACTTCCTGACGGGCCACAACCAGGTGGTGAGGGTAGGTAGCAACACATCTGCCAAGCTGATCCTCAACACTGGAGCTCCCCAGGGGTGCGTGCTCAGTCCCCTCCTGTACTCCCTGTTCACCCACGACTGCATGGCCAGGCATGACTCCAACACCATCATTAAGTTTGCAGACGACACAAGAGTGGTAGGCCTGATCACCGACAACGACGAGACAGCCTATAGGGAGGAAGTCAGAGACCTTGCCGGGTGGTGCCGGAATAACAAACTATCCCTCAACGTAACCAAGACTAAGGAAATTATTGTGGACTACAGGAAAAGGAGGAACGAGCACGCCTCCATTCTCATTGACGGAGCTGTAGTGGAGCAGGTTGAGAGCTTCAAGTTCCTTGGTATCCACATCAACAACAAACTAGAATGGTCCAAACACACCAAGACAGTCGTGAAGAGGGCACGACAAAGCCTATTTCCCCTCAGGAAACTAAAAAGATTTGGCATGGGTCCTGAGATCCTCAAAAGGTTCTACAGCTCCAACATTGAGAGCATCCTGACTGGTTGCATCACTGCCTGGTATGGCAATTGCTCGGCCTCTAACCGCAAGGCACTACAGAGGGTAGTGCGTACGGCCCAGTACATCACTGGGGCTAAACTGCCTGCCATCCAGGACCTTTACACCAGGCAGTGTCAGAGGAAGGCCCTAAAAATTGTCAAAGACCCCAGCCACCCCAGTCATAGACTGTTCTCTCTACTACTGCATGGCAAGCGGTACCGGAGTGTCAAGCCTAGGACAAAAAGGCTTCTCAACAGTTTTTACCCACAAGCCATAAGACTCCTGAACAGGTAATGAAATGGCTACCTGGACTATTTGCATTGTGTGCCCCCCCCCCAACCCCTCTTTTTACGCTGCTGCTACTCTCCGTTTATCATATATGCATAGTCACTTTAACTATACATTCATGTACATACTACCTCAAATTGGGCCGACCAACCAGTGCTCCCGCACATTGGCTAACCGGGCTATCTGCAGTGTCCCACCCACCACCCGCCAACCCCTCTTTTACGCTACGGCTACTCTCTGTTCATCATATATGCATAGTCACTTTAACCATATCTACATACTACCTCAATCAGCCTGACTAACCGGTGTCTGTATGTAGCCTCGCTACTGTATATAGCCTGTCTTTTTACTGTTGTTTTATTTCTTTACCTACCTATTGTTCACCTAATACCTTTTTTGCACTATTGGTTAGAGCCTGTAAGTAAGCATTTCACTGTAAGGTCTACTACACCTGTTGTATTCAGCGCATGTCACAATTGATTTAATTTGGTCACTGTGCCAGGGTTCTCCCAAAATAAGACTGTCACATTTTTTTTCTTTATTTAACTAGGCAAGTCAGTTAAGAACAAATTCTTATTTTCAATGACGGCCGAGGAACAGTGGGTTAACTGCCTTGTTCAGGGGCAGAACGACAAGTTTTTACCTTGTCAGCTCTGGGATTCGATCTTGCAACCTTTCGGTTACTAGTCCAACGCTCTAACAACTAGGCTACTTGCCGGCTTGGCTGCACCACTATGTAAAGATTTCACAGCAAGTGAAACTGATGTTAAGTAATGATAGAGTAACTTTGCTCGCCAATGACTGTTGTTAATTGCGAAACAGTTCGTTCATAAATTCTGAGAGTTATCCTCAATTAATTCAGCACATTTCAGCAGTAGGCATAGGCTCTCTCGAAAGAGCCCGCGTTCAGGACACACAGACGACACCCTCAATAGGCTATAGCATTGTCGATTGATAAACCTTGTAACGGCAGTCAAACAAAAGTCAAATTACCAAAGTTGTAAGCTTGCTAGATAACCTCCAACTAATGACAGAATATCTCCTATTTGTCAAAATCGAGTTGATGATTATACAGATAGCAGATCAGTTCATGAATAACGGTCAGATGTAGAGAGGAAATGTTTTAAATATGAAGGTATCTTAACGGAGACCAACTCTGTTTAAAAAAATTACCATAGTGGCAGACGGCAGGGAGAGGTGAGGGGAGTGGTGATTGAAGGGAGATACCTGGCAGCCCACTGGCTCCACCCCTGAACCTTATATGGACTTCCTGTCCCAACGAGGCGAGCCTGTGGGTCATTAAGGCAGGGAGTGCTTGGGGATAAAAGAGGAAGCGGCCTGCACAAAGGGGCAGAGAACAGAGAGGGAGTGTGAGAAGAGAGAGAAATAGCTGTCTGATTACCGGGAGACCCATAGGGCGGCACACAATTGGCCCAGCGTCATCCAGGATAGGGGAGGGTTTGGCCGGCAGGGATATTCTTGACCCATCGCACTCTAGTGACTCTTGTGGCTGGCCGGGTGCAGTGCACCCTGACACAGTCGCCAGGTGTAAGGTGTTTCCTCCGACACATTGGTGCAGCTGCCTTAAGTGGGCATTGTGTCAAGAAGCAGTGCGGCTCGGCTGGGTTGTGTTTCGGAGGACGCACGGCTCTCGACCTTATACAAGCAGACTTGTATAACATGCTAGCAAAATCAATCACTGTAATCAGCTAATATATGAGCAAACTAGAATAAAAATAATTAGCACTGAGCTAACAATTCCCAAGCCTAATTGTTACCACATATCCAAACAGAGATTCAGTAAAAACAAAAATCTGATATTGATTGATTTACCTAGATAATTCCCCCACTCTTGTCTCGCTGTCACAGTCAAAACAGTGCTGAAATTATAATCTAGGTAAGCACACACACAACTATTGCTTTAAATTAGCATAACAGTTGGATATGACTTTGGGAGTTTCATTATAAGCAAGAATTTGATACATTCCTTAAATTGCATTAGTCTACATTATTTAAATAATTTCATAATTCAGTGGATCATAACTAAGGTGAGCTGTCTAGGCCCAATGGCTGTTTCCTAGTCTCCTCACTCCGCTTACGCCCACCTCCGCCACTTTAAATCAATATAGCGTACTGTTTTCTAGAAATCTGGCTTGTTTTCAGGTTCGCCTCATTTCATTTCTGTGATGTCAAACCAGGCAAGGCCTCGGGCTTCAGCTCACCGGAGTTGGGTCTGAACGGGATCGCACTTCCAGTTCTGATGAGAAGTCTAAACTGCATTTGGGTCTTGTGTGCAGTCCGGCAGTATCAATTACGTGCTTTGAATTTATACCGACTTTGTGTGACGTAAATACACTAGGCTAAAGATTTCCATGTGACAATCTGTTTGAATAATGGGCTATTTAATGTTTTACAATCAGCTGCTGTGCATGTGTATTTTGTGGAATTACACTAGTGCAAAATTGGGGAATATTTTTGTAATTTTCTGGGTCTTGTCATTTTATGTCCCGGGATCCCGGTTACCGGTGTAAATCCCTAGTCAGTACAATACAGTACAGTAGAGTTTTAATCAAACAAAATGTTATTGGTCACATACAGTTGAAGTCGGAAGTATACATACACTTATGTTGGAGTCATTAAAACTTGTTTTTCAACCACTCCACAAATTTCTTGTTGACAAACTATAGTTTTGGCAAGTCGGTTAGGACATCTACTTTGTGCATGACACAAGTAATTTCTCCAACAATTGTTTACAGACAGATTATATCACTTAATCACAATTCCAGTGGGTCAGAAGTTTACATACACTAAGTTGACTATGCCTTTAAACAGCTTGGAAAATTCCAGAAAGTTATGTCATGGCTTTAGAAGCTTCTGGCTAATTGACATCATTTGAGTCAATTGGAGGTGTACCTGTGGATGTATTTCAAGGCCTACCTTCAAAAAGAAATCAGCCAAATATCTCAGAAAAAAATTGTAGACCTCCACAAGTCTGGTTCGTCCTTGGGAGCAATTTCCAAACGCCTGAAGGTACTACGTTCATCTGTACAAACAATAGTATGCAAGAATAAACACCATGGGACCACGCAGCCGTCATACCTCTCAGGAATGAGACACATTCTGTCTCCTAGAATGGATTGTACTTTGGTGCGAAAAGTGCAAATCAATCCCACAACAGCAGCAAAGAACCTTGTGAAGATGCTGGAGGAAACAGGTACAAAAGTATCTATATCCACAGTAAAACGAGTCCTATATCGACATAACCTGAAAGGTCGCTCAGCAAGGAAGAAGTCACTGCTCCAAAACAGCCATAAAAAAGCCAGACTATGGTTTGCAACTCCACATGAGGACAATATCATACTTTTTGGAGAAATGTCATCTGGTCTGATGAAACAAAAACAGAACTGTTTGGCCATAATGACCATTGTTATGTTTGGAGGAAAAAGAGGGAGGTTTGTAAGCCGAAGAACACCATCCCAACCGTGAAGCCCGGGGGTGGCAGCATCATGTTTGTGGGAGTGCTTTGCTGCAGGAGGGACTGGTGCACTTCAAAATAGATGGCTACATGAGGAAGGAAAATGATATGGATATATTGAAGCAACATCTCAAGACATCAGTCAGGAAGTTAAAGCTTGTTCACAAATGGGTCAGGAATTGTGAAAAACAGAGTTTAAATGTATTTGGCCAAGTGTAACAGTATAACTTTAGACCGTCCCCTCGCCCCGACACGGGCGCGAACCAGGGACCCTCTGCACACATCAACAACAGTCACCCACGAAGCGTCGTTACCCATCGCTCCACAAAAGCCGCGGCCCTTGCAGAGCAAGGGGAACCACTACTTCGGGGTCTCAAAGCGAGTGACGTAACCGATTGAAACGCTATTAGCGCGGACCATTGCTAACTAGCTAGCCATTTCACATCCGTTACATAAGGTGTATGTAAACTTCCGACTTCAACTGTACGTGTTTATCAGATGCTATTGCGGGTGTAGAGAAATGCTTGTGCTTCTAGTTCCGACAGTGCAGCAATATCTAACAAGTAATATCTAACAATTTCACAACATATACCCAATACACACAAATCTAAGTAAAGGAATGGAATTAAGAATATATAAATATATTGATGAGCAATGTCAGAGCGACAGACTAAGATACAGTAGAATAGTATAAAATACAGTATAGAAATATGAGATGAGTAATGCAAAATATGTAAACATTATAAAAGTGACATTATTAAAGTTACATTAAAAAGTGACTAGAGTGCCATTTATTAAAGTGGCCAACGATTTCAAGTCTGTGTATATAGGCAGCAGCCTCTCTGCGCTAGTGATCGATTTTAACAGTCTGATGGTCTTGAGATTGAAAAACAGCTTCTGTCTCTTGGTCCCAGCTTTGATGCACCTATACTAACCTCGCCTTCTGGATGATAGCGGGGTGAACAGGCAGTGGCCCGGGTGATTGTTGTTCTTGATGATCTTTTTGGCCTTCCTGTGACATAGGGTGCTATAGGTGTCCTGGAGGGCAGGTAGTTTGCCCCCGGTGATGCGTTGTGCAGACCGCAAGACCCTCTGGAGAGTCCTGCGGTTGTGGTGCATTGCAGTTGCCGTACCAGGCGGTGATACAGCCCGACAGAATGCTCTCAGATGTGCATCTGTAAAGGTTTGTGAGGGTTTTAGGTGACAAGCCAAATTTCTTCAGCCTCCTGAGGTTGAAGAGGCATTGCTGCACCTTCTTCACCGTACTGTCTGTGTGGGTGGACCATTTCAGTTTGTCAGTGACGTGTACGCCAAGGAACTTAAAACTTTCCACCTTCACTGCTGTCCCGTCGATGTGGATAGGGGGGTGCTCCCTCTGCTTCTTCCTGAAGTCCACGATCATCTCCTTTGTTTTGTTGACGTTAGTACAGTAGGCTTGGGCGGTATCCAGATTGTCATACTGTTCATGTACCATACAGGGATGTTTGGTAATACTGGCACCTAACACGTTCAAACCCCCCTTAGCCTCTGTAATCCGAAGGTTAGCAATGCTAACAAGTACATGTAAAATCCTATGGAGAATGCTAATGAGTGCATTGCGAACATTTTCAACTGTCTCTGACCTAAACTATTTGCAGGACATACATCCCAGCTCATAAAGTTTTACAAGTAAAAAAAAAAAGTAAAAAAAAGAAAAAAACTCTACTCAGAGTTTGCTGCACGCACAAAACAAATATTAGACAGCATGGCTCTTGCTCCAGGAGGGGATCCTCTGGTGTTAGGCTACCAAACGAAGCTTGATTTTGGAAGAAGCTACCCACTTAGCTAGATAGCTAACTAGCTACTAAATTAACAAACCAAATGCACTACTGCAGAGCATTTAGCACATTTTAGACAGTTAACGTAATAGTTATAAGATATCTAGCTGGCAAACACTTAGTTATGAATTCCATACTTCAACTAGCACGCTCCCGTGGCACATGCTGCAGTGAGTGACTCACAAGGCTCTGGTCTCTCGTCATTGTGTGCTTGTTAACAAACACCACGTGACTCGGAACTACAGGTAAGCTTCATATTGAAAAATGATGTGGTTATCTCCTAACGTATTGCACAAGTTGACTGCAGGTATTTACTTACAATGTAGCTACAAATATATTAATTTATTTAAAAACGTCAAATAAATAGATTTAAATGGTATTGACGGAATTGATTAATCATCCCGTGGCTATTTCCAAATACCCTGGTATACGGTATACCGCCCAAGCCTACAATACAGTAGAGCACACTAGAATAGAGTACAATATAATTAACTATACTGAACTCTACCGTACTGGACTGTAGGGATGGGCATTTGAAATTATTTCACTATTCGAATAATATCATGATTATCCAGATATACACACACATGTATTTACATATACAGTGCATTCGGAAAGTATTCAGACCCCTTGACGTGGTGGCAGCATCCTGCTGTGGGAATGTTTTCAGTGGCAGGTACTGGGAGACTAGTCAGGATTGAGGGAAAGATGAACGGAGCAAAGTACAGAGAGATCCTTGATGAAAACCTGCTCCAAAGTGCTCAGGACCTCAGACTGAGGCGAAGGTTCACCTTCCATCAGGACAACAACCCTAAGCACACAGCCAAGACAACGCAGGAGTGGCTTCGGGACAAGTCTCTGAATGTTCTTGAGAGACCCAGCAAGAGCCCGGACTTGAACCTGATCGAACATCTCTGGAGAGACCTGAAAGTAGCTGTGCAGCGACGTTCCCCATCTAACCTGACAGAGCTTGAGAGGATCTGCAGAGAAGAAGGACAAACTCCCCAAACACAGGTATGCTAAGCTTGTAGCGTCATACCCAAGAAGACTTGAGGCTGTAATCGCTGCCAAATGGTGCTTCAACAAAATACTGAGTAAAGGGTCTGAAACTTATTTTTGCTATGTCATTATGGGGTATTGTGTGTAGATTGATGAGGGAGAAAACGATTTAACCAATTTTATAATAAGGCTGTAGCGTGACAAAATGTGGAAAAAGTCAAGGGGTCTGAAAACTTTCCGAATGCACTGTATGTATTTAGATTTTGTGTAGGCCGGTCTCAAACCAGGTTTAAACACCTTCCAATTAATTTGTCTGTATTTATTTATCTGAATGTATTTTTCAAATCAAAATCAATCGTTATTTATATAGCGCAATCTGTTTCACAGGAAAAAAACAAATAAAAAACAGAAATCTTTACTACAAACATAAGAGGATAAAAAAACAAGACTAAAAAGGCAACCTAAGGAAAAGAAAAGATAAAAAGGCGTGTTTTAAGATCTCTTTAAATATGTTCACAGTTTTGACCCCCCCCCATAGGTTTTCTGGCAGGCTATTCCAGAGACAGAGTAGGTAAAGGCTACCTCTCCATGCCTCTTGGTCCAAGGCTTTGGGATAGTTAAAAGGCCAGTGGCAGAGTATGTGAGGGACCTATTGGGTACATAACTCAAAAGCATGTCTGATTTGTATTGGGGTGCACAATTGTGGATTGATTTAAAAACCAATATAACAATCTTAAAATGTATTCTAAAACTCACTGGCACCCAGTGCAGAGACTTTTAAAATATGGTGAATTGTGTGCTCTCTGTCTGGTCTTGGTCAGTTCCTGTGCTGCAGTATTCTGAATGTTTTGCAGTTGACCAATGGCTTTCTTGGGTAGGCCAGACAGGAGAGCATTACAGTAGTCAAGCCTGCTTGTAATAAAAGCAGAATCTCTCTGTGTCAACCTGAGATAGAAACGTCCGCACACTTATTTATGTATTTAATGCATTAGGGTTATTATTACTGCTTGGATAACCTTATCTACTATTATGTATTGATTTACTTTTCCTTCTTTATGCGGTGCGCACTGCACAGAAACCAAAATAATTTTCACTGTGAATCATTGTAATGTTTATATGTGTCAATTACTCCCGTAAGGGATGGGTTGTCAACTGGCGATTTGACACGAAAATAACATTTCATTAATTCAGTCAGTCTAAGGCTCTATGATTTTTTTAAACCGTCAAACAACAGCTGTTGTGTATATTTTTTGTAATGAATGTCAATCATGAATGACAGCTTCATGAATCGACAATGGCCAGAAACGTCTAAAGCTTTCTAGCAGTTATACAATGATGGCTTTGAATGATGGAAAGTCAATTTATGGTGGTCAGAAAACTGCTCTGGCATTTACTGTCACAATTTTACCATCATCCATGGTTGACTCCCTGCCATCTTCATTATTCTACCACAGTGAAAATGGCACTCTCACCTGATTTCGGTTCCAGGGCGTCACACTGGGCGTTGTAGAAATGTACAAAGTCCTGGTGCCTCCTGACCAGCTGATCTTTGTTACCCTGGACAGAGAGGTGGCACTCCTTCAGCCTCCTCTTCAGCTCCTGCATGGACAGCAGCGTGTACACCAGCTTCCCCATCGGCCTCCTCTTAGCACCTAGGGAGCTGTGGAACATGAAGCCATAAGGAAGATCAGTTTATAACCTACTATAACATGGTCATTATATATTAAGCCTACACAGTTATGAGCTCTGTAGTGAGACAGATATTCAGTGTTACTATTATTCCATGATGAACTACAGTGTGAAGTGTTGTTATTGCAGCTCTCAAGACCTCTGGCTGGCCCAATAAGAGTCCATCATAGGGAGGGCACCACAGAGGAAGACAACATGAATGTTATAGTTAACTTAAGGCCTGATATACAGGGAGGGAGAGGGGCTCTGTAAAAAAATTATATTAGAAGCCGGGAGTCCCTCAGCTACCACTTGTCAGATCAGATGCATATAATTAGAGCCGGGCAACTTGGCAGCAGTGTACAGTATAAAGCCCTTTCCTAGCGCTGACCTCCCTGTAAGGCCAATAAATCAATTGGGGTTTTAGCTGGGCTTTCCAAGTAATTATTTTTCGGTTCACTCTGTTCGGTCCCCTCTCCTACCACATACGTAATCATAATGTAGACTAGACTTTCAAATAAGCTGCTTTTCAGATTGAAAGTCAATGACTATTTCAGAGCCGGATAAGGTTCTGCCCACATGGCATCTTTTCATCACCAAGCCGTGATGCCTGTATTTATTGTACAGTAGCATTGAAAACTCTCCAGCTCCTATGCAGAGCTGTGTGGCAGGTCAAATGTGTTGAAGAGTATAGGAACTTCTGTAATCCATCACTCTGACATCAAGGTCCGCCACACATCAAGGGTTCCATGCTGTCACGCACACTTCGCCTGTTTCTGACGGAGCCCCAGATGTCACAAGCCTACATTAATCATACCGTGGAACCTTGCATTAGATTTAATCAGAAAGGAATATTTTCAGGTTGTAGACATCAATTTCCTTAGAGGAAGGGATATTGTCTCCCCAAACATAAATCTAAACATGATATACAACACAGACAGAGACACATCCAAATAGAAGTAATATACCCCACCTAGAGCTAGCTTTACATCAGGGTTAATCTTGAGTGGCGCAGCAGTCTAAGGCATTGCATCACAGTGCTAGAGGCGTCACTACACACCCGGGTTCGATCCCGGGCTGTATCACAACCGGCTGTGATCGGGAGTCCCATAAGGCGGCACACAATTGGCCCAGCACAGTCCGGGTTAGGGGAGAGTTTGGCCGGGGTAGGCCGTCATTGTAAATAAGAATTTGTTCTTAACTGACTTGCCTAGTTAAATAAAGGTTAAATAAAATAAATAAATAATACAAAATGTTATGAGAATTCTTTAAAGGGATAGTTCACTTTTTTTTTAACGTTTCAGCTTATTCTCTGACTTCATTAGTGTTGTTGTTTCAGGGAAGTCGAAAATAAGTTTAAACTTCCAAAAAGTTATCCACCTCTTGAACCCCTGTGAGATGTGTGTCCACTAGTACCTCCTAAGGCTCTCCTTCTTCTCCCCTCGGGTCAGACAGGTGTCCAGGTGCTTGTTGATGAGCTGTTCAGAGATGCCCACAGAACACACAGGACACTCCACTGCAAAACACACACAGACATAGGATTTAGAGACAAATACACACATAGAAAAGAAGAGACATTGACCATGTTCACATGCACTACAAAATATCCAGTTATTATTTGGGATGCTCAAGTATTCTATTTTTAAGTTGACTCATATAAACATCATATCCCGTTTACAATAACCCAAATAAGCTCGATTCCCTGTTTTGAGAAACCTGAATAAGATGCCTGGTATATGCTAATCTTAGACGGGACACTGTGGCATGTAAACATCTTATCCAGTTAACTGTTTGTTTTTCTCGGTCTGCGTAAGCTCAGTTTCACATAGTATCACCTTTGAAGTTCAGATGGGAACATTAATAGTTAGAATAGTATCTGAAGTCTGGACACTGACTGTAGGCCGCACATGTAACCTTATAATATTAACTCCTGCAGAATTAAATGTTTCTTGCAGTAAAATGACAGACCAAATGTTTGTCATCCAAGACGAACTGAAATACTGTCAGAAACATGTTGGATTGTTTCGCAGCTTTCATTTGCCTGAAACCGGTCAACAGTGATGTCATTTGAAAATGTTGCACGGAAATTGAAAAACGTCTTCACTCCACGAGTGAAGGAGAAAGAAAAGAGATAACTCTATCAATGTCTAGATTGTTGATGCATTCATTAAATCGATCTATAACATTCTGGTGAGCAAGTCATGTATCTATACTGAACAAAAATATAAATGCAACATGCAACAATTTCAAAGATTTTACTGAGTTACAGTTCTTATAAGGAAATCAGTCAATTTATATAGATTCAATAGGCCCTAATCTATTGACTTCACATGAATGGGAATACAGATATGCATCGGTTGGTTACAGATACCTTAAAAAAAAGGTAGGGGCGTGGATCAGAAAACCAGTCAGTGTCTGGTGTGAACACCATTTACGTCATGCAGCACAACATCTTCTTCGCATAGAGTTGATCAGGCTGTTGATTGTGGAATATTGTCCCACTCTTCTTCAATGGCTGTGCAAAGTCCCTGGATATTGGCAGGAACTGGAACATGCTGTCGTACACGTCAATCCAGAGCATCCTAAACATGCTCATTTCTGGTGAGTATGCAGGCCATGGAAGAACTGGAAATGTTTAGCTTCCAAGAATGGTTTACAGATCCTTGCGACATGGGGCCGTGAATTATCATGCTGAAACATGAGGTGATGGCGGCAAATGAATGGCACGACAATGGGCCCCAGGATCTCGTCAAATTGCCATCGATAAATGTAATTGTGTTTGTTGTCCATAGATTATGCCTGCCCATACCATAACTCCACCACCACGGGGCACTCTGTTCACAATGTTGACATCAGAAAACCGCTCGCCCACACGTCTGCCATCTGCCGGGTACAGTTGAAACCGGGATTAATCCGTGAAGAGCACACTTAAACCAGCGTGCCAGTGGCCATCGAAGGTTAAAATTTGGCCACAACGCCAAACTGCAGTCATGTCAAGACCCTGGTGAGGACAACGAGCACGCAGATGAGCTTCCCTGAGACAGTTTCTGACAGCTTGTGCAAAACTTATTTGGTCGTGCAAACCCACAGTTTCATCAGCTGTCCGGATGGCTGGTCTCAGACAATCCCGCAGGTGAAGAAGCCGGATGTGGATGTCCTGGGCTGGCGTGGTTACACGGGGTCTGCGGTTGTGAGGCCGGTTGGACGTACTGCTAAATTCTCTAAAACAACGTTGGAGGCGGCTTATGGTAGAGAAATTAACATTCAATTATCTGGCAACAGCTCTGGTGGACATTCCTGCAGTCAGCATGCCAATTGCACTCTCCTTCAAAACTTGAGACCTCTGTGGCATTGTGTTGTGTGACAAAACTGCACATTTTAGAGTGGCCTTTTATTGACCCCAGCACAAGGTGTACCTGTGTAATGATCATGCTGTTTAATTGGTTTCTTGATATCCCACACCTGTCAGGTAGACAGATTATCTTGGCAAAGGAGAATTGCTCACTAACAGGGATGTTAACACATTTTCGCACAACATTTTTGAGAAATAAGCTTTTTGTGCATATGGAAAATGTCAGGGATCTTTTATTTCAGCTCATGAAACATGGGACCAACACATTACATGTTGCGTTTATATTTTTGTTCAGTATAGTTATAGACAAATTGATTAACAAATAGCCTACCTAATATCGGAAACGATATGCAGAAAAATAAGAATATTCTGTATTTTCATGGTTCAGCAGTGGCGTTTGGTGCCGTTTAAGATGAAGGATGGCATTTAAAAAATAAATAAAAAATTATAAGCATGGCCTATTACAGCATATTGGATGACTGTCATTCATATTCCATTTACCCAGCTTAATGTAACATCGATAGGTTTAGGCTACATGATACTCTAATTTTCCCTATACCCATCATGAGGTTGCTACAACCAAGCCTATGAATGAAAGTTAACAGCGTAGATCAAGAGACATTTGCGTAATCAAGGTGACAGACAGTGACACATTCAATACCGCATTGCACAATTGCCTGCATCTAGCTGATCTAGGGTGTAATCATTAGTACAACAGTTGCAAACAAGAATTTATAATGAACAAATGCAGGTATGTTCATCTCCGTTCCGTTCCATAATTCCTTTTCGCACCTACTTGCTCTCCTACTCTCACCTCTTCCATTTGCTTGTGGACTTCAGTGCACAACGAATACATCAGCTATCTGTGACCAGGTGAAAAAACCTTTCCAAGCCAAACCTTCACATCATAATCGCTACACACACAGCCTACATTGTTGTCACCATATTAGCAGATGTCATACCTAACATAGCTACTAGAACTAAAGCATTAGTAAACCCGCTACAATCATGCAGTACAGTGTACAAGCAGATTAGCAGTTACACCGGCAGGCCCCGGTGGCAATAAATTAATAAAACCAAAACCTACCTGAGTTGTATTTTTCCACTTTCACTTAGCAAGTTAGCTAACATAGCATCCCTCTTGGTTTGAGCCAGGTGTTTGAGCAAGCTAAACTAGCTAGCTGCATTTGCAAACTAAGTGAACGTGGTAAAAAAATACAATGAAATATAGCTAGCTCTCTCTCGCTTCTTCAAACTAGCTTTCCACTGTGTTAACCTACAGAGTACTGTTGAGGCTACTGTTTTAATTATTTGGTGAAGTGAATATATTTAGTATAGTTTTATCTAAAAGGGATAACTTGAATGTTTTATTATTAGACATTTTATGAAATTCACTAAAAAGGATGGTCCTCCCCTTCCTCCTCTGGGGAGCTTCCCCTGAGATACAGGGATACTCAGGAGTGGGATATCAAAGGTGCATGTAGGGCCCTATAAAATATGTTGTTTTCTTTTTTTACTTGATTACATTTTCTTTTTTCCTAAATTTAGTTCTCTCTGTTTAGTTTTCCAGGTATCTGTTTTCCTGTTTTTCGCTCTCAAAAATCACACTTTTTAAAAATAGAAAAACCACTAAATTGGATGTTTCAAGTTCACAACAATGGTTAAACTGGCGACCACTTGAAGTCTGGTAAAAAAAAATATATATTTTAGGTGTAGTTGCACTTATCTAGCAAGAGGCTATTGTTTAACTGTGTTTTTGTAGCGCACATGTGATGGTAGAGTTAAATGTGATGGTAGAGTTAAATACCCACTGGTTTGATGCAAATAATCATGATATCATTCTGCCAGGTAAGCATAGGCTACTTTGTACAGTAGTTAATTAATCTAGAAGATTTTTGGGAAAACCTTTCCATCTACCAGAAGACTTTTCATTAGCATCATCACTAACGACTACACAAAGTGTAAGCGCACCGCACATACAGACGGGGATTTCTCATTGCCTCTTCAAAAAGATGCAGGAAATACAAATCACTGATGAATTCTGTTCAGGTCTCATGATAAACTTGTACAAATTAATAAATGTTCAATACTTTTAGTTGATTCCCTACTAAATTCAATAAAAAAATATATATTATTGAATTCGTTTTAATGTCTGGATTCCGTGATTCTGTCCGTGTACTCCGCATCGCATATTTTATAGGGCCCTAATGCATGTAAACAGTTTATCCTGAATAAGACCTTAACCGGGATATGAGCTATTATTCGGAATACTTTTCATTAGCATCATCATGTAAACGTGGTCATTGTGAAATGGCCACTGTTCCATGTAGCATTGAAATCATCCATCATTTTATATGGACATGAATATTCTATGCAACTAGTACAATGAAAAAAAAGTACAACTAACATTGCTTTCCCATTTTAAGCATAGGCCGATATGCATTAGAAATACTGTGTTTTGGCAGCCAAGTCTTCCTCAAATTCTAAATGTTCTAGTGGAAAATATCATTAGTGTCTCCACACCACACACACACAAGACTTCCTGGAGACTCCTTCCTGCAGACAGGCCTCACCTTTAACTACAGGCTTCATGTCCTGTGATGTGGACGGTGAGTCAGCCAGAGACGACAGCCCTGTCATGGAGATGTCCATCTTCTCAATCTTCACAGACACCAGCACCGGTATCTCCTCCTCCATGGGTTCCTTGTTCACAGAGACCTGATGACCAGGGTCTACTTTCACAGTTTGTGTATGACGTGCTAGCAGGGCCTCTGTAGTGAGAGATGTTGTGGAAGTGATTGGCCCCTTCTGGAAAAAGTGACTGAGGATGGAGCCATCCTTCTTGGGGCCCATGGTCTGTCTGTGTGTTTTACACTTGACAGCAGAGGCTGGGGTCTTCGGGGATAATGGAGGTGAGTCGAAATTAGCTTTTGACAACTGCTGCCTGGGATAAGCAGGCGGGAGAAAAGAACATCAGAACTTTAGTGTGAGACTGAAGAAATACAATGAGTTGGTCACAACAGAGGAACAAGAGGACAGAGCTCACAAATCCTCCAGGTCTAAGTAGTCTGATAAAATGCATTGACTATTCCACACAGATATGCACACCAACCAAAAATGACACACACACACAGTGACAGTGAAACAAAGGCTCACTAAATTACTAAACAAAAACAGTTGTACCTATTGAGGCGCATGCAGACTCTCTAGAGAAGGAAAGGTTTGGGGCCCACTGGAAAGAGGAGAGGGTTATCTGCCAATAAATGCTGCTGACAGTAATGTGAGCCCCTTGACGGAAACTGCACATGTCCAATTATCTCGCACTTTCTTGCGGAGCGAGAACGAGTCGGCCAGTTGGCCACAATCTTGGAAATGTGGAAAGCAAACAAATAGAGCTGGTAGCTGCAGAGCCATTACTGGGCAATAAAGTGGAATCAATGAGGTGTGCAACGCTCTGCTTTCCATATTGAAACCCTTTTATTTGTCTTCGCTCTGAGCATTAGAGCAGGTTACAGCACACGCAAGGCAGCCAGCACCTTCACAGCACACACCATACGGTGTAGGAAAGGCCATAAAACTCCCACTAGGACAGGTGCTCAGCTGCTCCCAGTACCTTACCCCCTGCCACTATTAGTAAATATAAAGCCACAGGTAATATTATGCACATCCAGTCTAAATTAAATGCACTTAATGAAGAGGTGGCAGTGTGGTGGGCAGTAATATTTGACATGTATATACAGTATAGTGTATATGCTCACTCCTTCAAATGCTCTCATGCCATCTGAAAAACACATCTAGTGGCAGTAACACTATCACGTAAAGCAGCCAGGGTATCAGGAGGGCATCTTGTGCTTTGGGAAACCGAAGGCTCCACTCTCAGTGTTTACCCTCTATGCAATTCTAATTAATAAAAACATTTTAAGCTAATTTCCTGCAATTCTACACATTTTGCAATGACTTATGCCATGTTAATAATGATACCGGAGTGAGAGTGACTAACAAAATCAATGGAGGCTCTGAAGATCAGGGCTCCTGGGCACGTACCCTGCATGAAATTAGCTTAAAATGTATTCAGCCATGATTACTACAAGTTTAGATAACTGGCTAGACTAACTTAGCAATCTAAAAAGTATTAGTTGACATGGCTAAGTAAGTGACTGGCAATGACTGACACAAGAGAAAAACTGCTGATGCACAACCAAATTTCGAAATTGCACATTGTGTATACTACTATTCTAACAGTCAATTAAGATCCCGACTGGACATGTCACGCGATCCACCAATAACACTGACGTTTCTTCGGTTTCATGGGAAAAATTCCAACATTTAGCCTAGGCTAATGCATAGGTTTAATAGAGGCTGACAATAAGGCTAAGTATAAATACACACACACAAACATTGTTTTTTCTAACGATATTAGATTGTTAATTTACCCCTTTAAACCAAAGCAGTAGTGTTTTTGTTTAAAAGTATTGATTACCATGTAAGTTTCACTAATACTAAGCCCACCATGACTTGGTAGGTAGCAGATCAAAGTCAGAATTGGAAGAAGTCCCACCCTTATTCAATAGTAGAAATGCCTCTACACAAATCTCACTGCAAGCAATCTTTATGGAGATCATCAAAAAGCCAATACTTGGGTTATGGGAGTTGATAAAACAGCAAGCCGCAACACAAGTAATAAGCATAGAGACTAAATGGGTGCCTTTGTCATTCTTTCATGGCTTCTCTCATTCCAGCATTGGCACGGAGTCAGGAGTCAAACTTTGTAAATACTGCATATGACCAAACTGAATCTCCCCTGGGCTGCCTCACTCAGATCCACTGAGTTACACTCATCCTGCATCTGCTGAACAAAACCCTGGAAGAGTCTGGGCTTTGTCATAATAAACAGCGCACCTCAGAGGGACAGGCCATTGTCTGACTGCCTATTGCCTTCTAATCGGAGTTACATCATAAACCTTTCCTCCACTATTCCATACATCACCCAGTAGGAACATTGTAATACTTTAGAAAATCATTAGCTACAATTTTCAGAGGTTGAAAGATGCTGAGGTTAATCTGCCAAAGTAGAGAATAGTGTAGTTAATAAAACATTAGATAATCTATTCTCTTTGTGCTTGATGACTATTCATAGATTCTAAATTAAGACAGGAAATGGAACAGATTGGAGTTAACTATATCTGTAATTAGATGAGAGAACCAATGAGTTATATGTGTTATTGGCACAGTGGGCAGCAGTGATGCGCACCACGAGCACACACAGTTGCACAGACATCTATGTACCTCCATGGCCTTTAGGGAAGAGTGTCGATGTACTGCTTCCCCCACACAAGGTGTGATTTGGCATGTGTTGAGCCCAGGTCACGGAGGAAAGGATGACTTGGAGATAATCTAAGCCTACATGACAGTTTAATCTGATTGCCTGCCTGATTTACTATTCAGAGGCACAGAGCGCAGTTCCATTGTGAATAACAACGAAGAGAGGAGACCCATGGTTTGAGCCAGGAATAACCAGTTTCCCAGAGGAAAGGGCATCCTGATAGTTACTAAGAATCCAGGAGATCTGCTCCCTAAACAGGCTGTCACCAGCCACACACAGCGTCCATTTACATTAAAAACAACATCCATATAGGGAGGGAAATACATTACTCTAAAGGCCAAAGGAAAGTATTCGATGCTGCTTGGTTTCTTGTTGTCATTTTGTTGACACAATGCTATGCAACTGTCCAAACACAAAGTGGTAGAGAAATGGTCATAACAGCGGGCGTTAGATTAAAGAGCTGATAATAAATAGCAGGCCAGGCCAGAAGCCCCCCAAAGGTGAGCGGGGGTAAGCGGCAGGCCGGGGAGAGAGGCCAGGGTTTTGGGAGCTCATTGATCATGAATGAGCAGACCTGAAGTCACCAGAGGACCGGATAGAGTCAATACAGCCTCCTTAAAGCTGAGAGTCTAATTGCATTTCAACTGTCCCAGGATATTGATTCTAAAGTTGCCAGGCAGCTTCCTGCACAGAAAATGTTACCTACGACAAATAGCATCTTAAGCCCAAAGTATCAGAATAGCTCATAGTTTGCTTTTAGGGTCAGATACTTATGGCCTCCTATCAAGTATCTAGCCTAGTAACAACTTATTAAATAACTACATATTCAGTTAGGTAGGCTACTCAGCAAAATGAACACAGTTCAGAAAGGACAAAAAGTAGATGAGAGTCAAGACATACAGTACAAAGCAAGGACTATGCTATTTGATTGCATCTCAGACAGCAGGGAAATGAACAAATGTGTACTCTGTAAACATCCTGCTTTCTGACGGTCCAGTCCCACATGCTCCCTGCTAGACAAACAGGAAATTAAAGGACAGAGGAGAGGGCAGCCACATAAGTCACTCTCTTCAAACCCCGATGGCCATCTGAAATTCCTCAGTTGTAAATTAGAGCTTTCTGAGGGATGACGCCATTCAGATGATTGACGTGAGTGAGCAGCATGGTTTAAACATTGATAACAGCAGCACCGCGAGATCAAGTCTGCTGCCTGCAGCCTTAAATCCTGCCTGGGCAAATATATTTTTTTTATGCTCACTCATAAAACAGTGGACTTACTTACTGGGAACATCCATTTGTGGAATTACTACAGAAGTGCAAATATATTTTATGTTATTCACTCAATATCATGCCATGGTCATAGTCTTGTTGACAACAGCATTGCATTGTAGTAAATAAGAAATAATGCAATGCAAAAAGGAATATAGATCAGGTACATTAAATAGAAATCCCCATTTGATTATAAAGGGAAATCCACAATTTGGAGGTGTATTAGTAGCAGGTAAGTAGTAAGATGTTAAATAAAAATGGTTTAAATGTTGTTCACCAGAGGGCAAATTATAATCTAGTCAATAACAGTAGCATCCCCTGGCATGCATTCCTAATCTTTCACATTCATTTTTGTTTCCTGGTATTTTTACGATGTAAGCTCAAAACAACCTTGGCTTTTTTATGTGTTTGTGGTTGAGGATATGTTTTTGGTGTCCTGTAGTAAATATCTCTTCTGTCGTTTTCATTACTCCATTACTGCCATTCCCAAGGCCAAAGTATACACAACATTGAATTGACTTGCTCTACCAGTGTGTCCTGCTACTATGAAGGGAAAAGGACATTGTTATCATTCCTTTAATTTTATCCTCAGGATTATCATTCTGAAATGACAACATTTAAAATGGCATCCCCAAACATCGGCACAAAAAGTGTATTAAAAGGCAGTCCTCAAAACCAGTGTTTCCCCAAAGTCGGTCCTGGGGCCCCACTGGGTGCACTTTTTGGTTTAAGCCCTAGTACTACATAGCTGAATAAAATAACAAGCTCATCATTAAGCTTTATATGAATCAGCTGTGTAGTGCTAGGGCAAAAACCAAAACGTGCACCCACGGGGGCCCCAGGACCGAGTTTGGGAAACCCTGCTCAAAACAGCACTTTTGAATGGTTTTGTATACTGACTGTATAAATCATTAGGAACACCTTCGTAATATTGAGTTGCGCCCCCTTTTGCCCTCAGAACAGCCTCAATTTGTCAGGGCATGGACTCTACAAGGTGTCGAAAGCATTCTACAGGGATGCTGGCCCATGTTGTCTCCAATGCTTCCCATAGTTGTGTCAAGTTGGCTGGATGTCCTTTGGTTGGTGGAACATCGCTGACACACACAGGAAACTGTTGAGCGCAAAAAACCCAGCAGCGTTGCAGTTCTTGACAGACAAACCGATGCACCTGGCACCTCCTACCAAACCTCCTCTTCAAAGGCACTTAAATCTTTTGTCTTGCCCATTCACCATCTGAATGGCACACATACACATTACATGTCTCAATACACGTCCTGTTCACCGGACGTGCTACCTGTCCCAGACCTGCTGTTTTCAACTCTCTAGAGACAGCAGGAGCGGTAGAGATACTCTTAATGATCGGCTATGAAAAGCCAACTGACATTTACTCCTGAGGTGCTGACTTGCTGCACCCTCGACAACTACTGTGATTATTATTATTTGACCATGCTGGTCATTTATGAACATTTGAACATCTTGGCCATGTTCTGTTATAATCTCCACCCGGCACAGCCAGAAGAGGACTGGCCACCCCTCATAGCCTGGTTCCTCTCTAGGTTTCTTCCTAGATTTTGGCCTTTCTAGGGAGTTTTTCCTAGCCACCGTGCTTCTACACCTGCATTGCTTGCTGTTTGGTTTTAGGCTGGGTTTCTGTACAGCACTTTGAGATATCAGCTGATGTAAGAAGGGCTATATAAATACATTTGATGTCTCAATTATCTCAAAGCTTAAAAATCCTTTAACCTGTCTCCTCCCCTTCATCTACATTGATTAAGTGGATTTAACAGGTTACATCAATAAGGATCATAGCTTCCACCTGGCTTCACCTGGTATGTTTGTCATGGAAAGTTTCTAATGTTTTGTGCACTCAGTCTATATAAGTAATACACATGTATTTGCAAATAACATGCACTTTCAAACCTTTGCTTATCATTTTTCTACAAAGAAAGGAACCTGCCAGCTGGGCTTATGGTATCAGGCATACCCTCAGCCATCAAACACTGAGCTTGGTGGCTTTTTCAAAATATAAATTTTTGCAGTTTCTCTATCATGAATTGGTAGTTCATCTATCATATAGGTAGGCACAGTTGTGCTGTAGGGGGTCTAGTTGTCTGAGGAGATGCCTCTATATATTCTAAGAACGAGAAATAGGCTAGATACAGTATGTTTACATTCATCTACCAGCATATCATGTAATTATTTCATACACAATATAGGTACCTTGCAGTTTGAAAGTTTGTGACCAGGTCATCCAGTATCCGGTTGTTTCTTAGGTCCTGTTCTGTTGTAGGCTAAAATAGAGAAAAATACATGCCTGCCTGATTTTGACATATGGAAAGCGTAAACAGATTCAATTAAAAAGACAGCTTCATTGTCACAACGATGCAATGCATTCAGTACCACCAGGGATCATACTTACTGAATTACACACTGGACATTGCAACTTGTAGGACATACATTTTCTTATGCACAAAGAGCAGACTGTAAATAGAAATGTACATAATCAGGTGTGATTATACACTATTGTTAAGAGACAAGTGGTGCCATCTTCTACACACCAGGCTATAGCTATAACATGGTCTTGAAAACTAATGCTGGATAGTTTGTCTGGCGACAATATCCGGTTAACTTACAGTTGTGAGAGCATTTTGTCATCACTGCGATACTCAGGAACTCAAAACAAATGGGACATCGGAGAAGGGTATCAACATTCTGCATACAGAAAGAATAGTGGCAGGTACTGTAGACTAGTATGATACATGGTGTGCATCACATTTACATTGTTGTTCACACTACTGGGTTAGCTAGCTGGCTATTATGCATCATGTTTAAAAAGGCAAAACAATAAAAGCAAGTTAGTTAGCTAACTTGCTGTCTGACAAATATTCTGTACTAACTAACGGTAGCTTGTTATCATGGAGTTTGGGCTATTTTGCGAAAATAGTTATTGTAAGTAGCTAGACTGTAGTTCGCTGACGTCGACGTTAGCTTGTCAATGTGGGAGTTTTGAACTAGCACTTACTTTGAGGCAAGTCAGATTTGGTGGTAAATCCGCTTCAGTAAAATTGGCCATGATGATAGTTCTCTATAAACAGTGGTTAAAAGAACGAATTTAGAAAGAAACTGGGGCTACTAGCTATGTTTCATTGTATAATTCCGCGCAGATGTATTTTCATACCAAATGCACTCTTCCTGTAGGATCATGTCAGTTCCTGTCTCGGTTTGCTCTTCGTGACCAATGCGCACACATATATGTACCGGTTGGGCAGAGTAGCTCACAAACCTTTGGCCCGTTATTTTATACCACAGTCATTAGACAGAGAAAATTTGCTATTGGTTTGACCACTGCTCCTGTCTGTACTTGTCTTGACTTCGTGCATGGTTACTTATCTGTAAAGTGCTTGTCATCCAAATACTTGATATACAGAAGGTTTATGTTCGTATGGTTTGCTTCAGAAATTGTACATTACCAGAATGGAAGGTAAGCCTCCTCTGTCCCATAGAGATCCTATTAAATTACTAAAGGGGCTAATTCATACAAGCCTTAAAAGTTTCAGAATAAAAATGGCAGCCATATTGGTTTGCCAAGAGGCACATAAAGGACTCTCAGACCATGAGAAACAAGATTCTCTGGTCTGATGAAACCAAGATTGAACTCTTTGGCCTGAATGCCAAGCGTCACGTCTGGAGGAAACCTGGCACCATCCCTACGGTGAAGCATGGTGGTGGCAGCATCATTCTGTGGGGATATTTTTCAGCAGCAGGGACTGGGAGACTAGTCAGAATCGAGGGAAAGATGAACAGAGCAAAGTACAGAGAGATCCTTGATGTAAACCTGCTCCAGAGCGCTCAGGACCTCAGATTGGGGTGAAGGTTCACCTTCCAACAGGACAACGACCCTAAGCACACAGCCAAGACAACGCATGAGTGGCTTTGGGACAGGTCTCTGAATGTCCTTGAGTGGCCCAGATAGAGCCCGGACTTGAACCCGATCAAACATCTCTGGAGAGACCTGAAAATAACCTGACAGAGCTTGAGAGGATCTGCAGAGAAGAATGGGAGAAACTCCGCAAATACATGTGTGACAAGCTTGTAGCATCATACCCAAGAAGACTCAAAACTGTAATCGCTGCCAAAGGAGCTTCAACAAAGTACTGAGTAAAGGGTCTGAATACTTATGTGTGGTATTTAATTATTTATTTTTTTATATACATTTGCAAAAAATTCCAAAAAAACAGTTTTTGCTTTGTTATTATTGGGTATTGACTGTGTTTGTCTATTGTTGTGACTTAGATGAAGATCAGATTACATTTTATTACCAATTTATGCAGAACTCCAGGTAATTCCAAAGGGTTCACATACGTTTTCTTGCCACTGTAATTACTCACGTCTCTGAAATTGCACAAACTCATATAGTAGTGCATGTCTGAATATCACTTCGCTCTGAAGCCTGCAGCCTTGCTGGCTCGATCGAAGTGGCTGTCTGAAGGTCTAATTAGCCCCTACACCCTCAATAATTTTCACTCCCACAGCTTGCGAGGGGAAGGGAAAGTGGGTGATTTGGGATTCAGCCCCTGATTTTACTTATGCAGGAAAATAAAAGTAAAGCGATATATCAGAAATTGTGTAATATAATTATTGTCAGCCTAAAATATTGTCATAATTTTAAATACAATTTATACAGGTTTTATACACATTTTTTGTATAAATAGCCTCTAAAATATGCTATTATGTTATACAATATCAGTACTTGTTGCATTTACAACTTGTCTAAATCCTATCATCAAATGATTTCAGCCAGTGTATGGCTGTGGATTCACTGCATTGTTTGAATGGAATGTTGGCATATTGGCAGTTATACAATGGGTGGGTCTAATCCTGAATGCTGATTGGTTAAAACCACATTCCAGCCAGTGTATATTCCACAAATGACCACCGGCTAAATCTATGATGTTAAAATGCCTATTTACTCTGTTCCATCTGTCTGCATAATCCACTGTCTCATCAGCCCAGCCAGTCACTTTGTAAATTTGATCTCCACTATAAAAAGCATCTAGACATTATCTCACATTTCTTTTAGACTAATTTGAATATTGAAACAGCGGTGATTGTATAAACCTTGCATTTTTTCAATATTCAAATTCGATCTCTAGATGTCCCATAGTAATGATCGTATCTGGATGAGACAGACAGGCAGGCAGCTTTTTTCAGTCAGTCGAAATAATGAATTTTTATGGATATATACAAAGAACTATCAATAGAAAACAGGCCAAGTGAAACAAAGTGCAACTAGTTTGCTGTCTTTTCAGCTTCAGTTTGAATGGATGTGGCTGTGTTGTTGGCTAGCTCCTCTGAACAAGTGTCCTGACGAGAGAGCACATTTTCTACGCCAGGTGAAATAGCGTATCATTAGCTCATTGTTATGGATGTATCCAAATAAATGTCACAAGCAAACAGCTTAAACAAATGCAAATGCAGCTACTTTGCTGTTATTCTGGCTGTACTGTTTGATGTGACTGTAAATTAGCCGTAGTTGTCTAGCTAGCAAGCAAGGGATAAGAACGTTGCCAGGATGTATGGCAATGGAACATATAGAACGAACGACTGGGTTGCGTCCATAGAAGCAGAACAAAAAGACTGAATGACTGGGTCAACCGAACCAATAGAACGAATGACCAGCCAGCTTGGGTAGGAACCTTAGATTTTTATCGGGACTATATCTTGTGGAAGGATGAAATAGTATGAGTAAATTCCTCAAAATAACTTTTTTAACGAAAATATGTCAATCATTATTTGAAGATGTTGGTAACCTGTTGTATAAAAGTGGTAATGCTTTCGAAACCGTGGTTTGAAGGATATATTGGCACGGTAACAACATGCATGTCAATATATCCTCCAAACACTGGCTTCTCGGGCATTATCACTTAATTAATACATTTTTTTTATGGGAATCATTCCTCTAAAACTGTCTGGCTAGCTAGCTAACAAACATACAGTGCAGATCAATTCTTCAAATGAAGATATTGTGTAAATAAATGATCACAGCACTGGCAAACCCTGGTTGACCAACTCCATGACCTAAATGGTTTATCCCATCATAAAAAGGTTCATGTCCATTCTAGTATTCTAATTCGTAATTCTATTCTATGTCCTTTCTAATGCTCCTGACATGTAGCCTCCCCATGGTTTATTGTGTGTTAGTCTACTAGCTTTAATTTTGGCACATGAATAGCTTTGTGCTGGAGAGAATGGCCTGATTTATTAGGAGCTAGCATGTTGCAGGATCCCATTTGTAATTACAGGCCATGGTATGATGATAATAACACATTTGCATGTATGGTCTTCAGACATCAGATGTGTGTTTACCCAGAACAAACACAAGCTGTCACATAGAGAAACGAGAGCCAATGCCATTCATACTCAATCCAAAAACTCTGTGCGTAATTAGATTCACAGTTTAATACACTTAAACAGAATAGTGGAGTAGATAACCTGCCTCAGTCCTAGTTCGTCATTAATTCATTCAGTCATTCATCAGCACGTCATCCGTTCATTCTTTAGATTCCAAAGCAGCTGCACTAGAATAATAACTGGCAATAGCTTTGGATTCATTTTGGGTGACAGTGTGCATCGTACGGCTGGGTATATCCCTGGGATGTTTTTGTTGTTGACTGTTTGCTGGTGAGAAACGTAACATTTAGGTAACTCTTTATCTTTGAGAAGGGCGGTACCTCCATGCTCTCTCTGCATGTGATTGCCAGTTCATTGAGTTCAATCCATGTCTTATGCCCAAAGCATAATTGCATTAATTCTGTAAAGTCCCTCACAGTATCTCCACTATACAGCATGTGGAAGCTGCCAAGGCATTTAAGAATGCCCATAAACCACGATGAAGTTCACAATTCATTCACATGCGCCGAATACAACCTTACAGTGAAATGCTTACTTACAAGACCTTAACCAACAATGCAGTTTTAAGAAAATACCCCCAAAAAATGCAAATAGTCTGGGGAGCCATTTGATTAGATGTTCAGGAGTCTTATGGCTTGGGGGTAGAAGCTATTTAGGAGCCTCTTGGACCTAGACTTGGCACTCTGGGACCGCTTGCCGTGCGGTAGCAGAGTGAACAGTCTATGACTAGGGTGGCTGGAGTCTTTGACAATTTTTAGGGCCTTCCTCTGACAGCCTGGTATAGAGATCCTGGATGGCAGGAAGCTTGGTCCCGGTGATGTACTGGGCCGTACGCACTACCCTCTGTAGTGCCTTGCGGTCGGAGACCGAGCAGATGGCCAAACCAGGCAGTGTTGCAACCCGTCAGAATGCTCTCGATGGTGCAGCTGTTAAACCTTTTGAGGATCTGAGGACCCATGCCAAATCTTTTCAGTCTTTTAAGGGGGAATAGGTTTTGTCGTGCTCTCTTCATGACTGTCTTTGTGTGCTTGGACCATGTTAGTTTGTGGTGTGGGCGCCAAGGAACTTGAAGCTCTCAACCTGCTCCACTACAGCCCCGTCGATGAGAATGGGGACGTGCTCGGTCCTCCTTTTCCTGTAATCCACAATCATCTCCTTTGTCTTGATCACGTTGAGGGAGAGGTTGTTGTCCTTGCACCACACGGTCAGGTCTCTGACCTCTCTATAGGCTGTCTCGTCGTTGCCGGTGATCAAGCCTACCACTGTTGTGTCATCAGAAAACATAATGATGATGTTGGAGTCGTGCCTGGCCATGCAGTCATGAGTGAACAGGGAGTACAGGAGGGGGCTGAGCACGCACCCTGAGGGGCCCCCATGTTGAGGATCAGCGTGGAGGATATGTTGTTACCTACCCATACCACCTGGGGGCGGCCCGTCAGGAAGTCCAGGATCCAGTTGCAGAGGGAGGTGTTTAGTCCCAGGGTCCTTAGCTTAGTGATGAGCTTTGAGGGCACTGTAGTGTTGAACGCTGAGCTGTAGTCAATGAATAGCATTCTCACATAGGTGTTCCTTTTGTCCAGGTGTGAGAGTGCAGTGTGGAGTGCAATAGAGATTGCATCATCTGTGGATCTGTTGGTGCGGTATGAAAAGTGGGAGTGGGTCTAGGGTTTTTGGGATAATGGTGTTGATGTGAGCCATTACCAGCCTTTCAAAGCATTTCATGGCTACAGATGTGAGTGCTAGAAGTCGGTAATCATTTAGGCAGGCTAGCTTAGTGGTCTTGGGCACAGGGACTATGGTGGTCTGCTTGAAACATGTTGGTATTACATACTCAGACAGGGAGAGGTTGGAAATTCTTGTGAATGTTAACCTGTTTGTAAGTCTTACTCACATCGGCTGCGGATAGCGTGATCACACAGTCATCTGGAACAGCTGGTGCTCTCATGCATGTTTCAGTGTTACTTGCATAGAAGTTATTTAGCTCGTCTGGTAGACTCGTGTCACTCGGCAGCTCTTGGCTGTGCTTCCCTTTGTAGTCTGTAATATTTAGCAAGCCCTGCCACATCCGACAAGCATCGGAGCCAGTGTAATACGATTAGATCTTAGTCCTGTATTGATGCTTTGCCTGTTTGATGGTTTGTCGGATGGCATAGTGGGATTTCTTATAAGCTCCCGGGTTAGTGTCCCGCTCCTTGAAAGCGGCAGCTCTATCTTTTAGCTCAGTGCGAATGTTGCCTGTAATCCATGGCTTCTAGTTGGGGTATGTACGTACAGCCACTATGGGGACGACGTCCTCAATGTACTTATTGATAAAGCCAGTGACTGATGTGGTGTACTCCTCAATGCCATCGGAAGAATCTCTGAACATATTCCAGTCTGTGCTAGCAAAGGAGTCCTGTAGTTTAACATCTGCTTATAGACCGAGACTGGTGCTTCCTGCTTTAATTTTTCTTGTAAGCGGGAATCAGGAGGATTTAATTATGGTCAGATTTGCCAAATGGAGAGCTTTGTACGCGTCTCTGTGTGTGGAGTAAAGGTGGTCTAGATTTATTTTTCCTCTGGTTCCACATTTGACATAGAAATTAGGTTTAACCGATTTAAGTTTCCCTACATTAAAGTGCCCGTTCACTAGGAACGCCTCCTCTGGATGAGTGTTTTCCTGTTTGCTTATGGCAGTATACAGCTCATTGAGTGCGGGTTTTATTGCCAGCATCGTTCTGTGGTGGTATGTAGAAAGCTACAAAAAATACATATGAAAACTCTCTAGGTAGATAGTGTGGTCTACAGCTTATCATTAAATACTCTACCTCAGGCGAGCAAAACCTCGAGACTTCCTTAGATATTGTGCACCTGTTGTTCACATATATGCATAGGCCCCCGCCCTGTGTCTTACCAGATACTGCTGTTCTGTCCTGCCGATGGAGTGTATAACCCACCACCTATATGTTCTTAATGTCGTCGTTCAGCCACGACTCGGTGAAACATAAGATATTACAGTTTTTAATGTCCTTTTGGTAGGCTATACGTGCTTACAGCTCGTCCCATTTATTTTCCAGCGATTGAACATTAGCTAGCAGGACGTAAGGCAAGAGCAGATTTTCCACTCGTCACCTGATCCTCGCAAGGCACCCTGATCTTTTTCCACTAAATCTCAGTTTCCTTCTCCACGAATCACGGGAATATGGGCCTGGTTGGGTGTCTGTGGTAGTATTTCCCTCCCATCCGACTCATTGAAGAAGAACTCTTCGTCCAGTTTGAGGTGAGCAATTGCAGTTCTGATGTCCAGAAGCTCTTTTCGGTCATAAGAGACACCAACATTATGTACAAAACAAGTTACGAACAACGCAAAAAAACAAACAAAATAGCATGGTTGGTTGAGAGCTGATAAAACGGGAATTATGGAGTGTGTTTTCACAGTTTAAAAGTATTAATCATTCCATTTGTGTACTTGTTTATTTGCTCGTCCTCATTAGCTTTGTGGTTGAACCTTTTCACTGAACTTTTGCATGGCAGCAAACTGAATTGGGTTAATCTAGTTTTACAACAAATTAATTTATATTATTCATTTAATTAAATTTAACACCAAAAATATAAAAAAATGTCACTATATCAAAATATTTTTGCTTCTAGAGGGGAACTAAGATAAACATACAGTAAACACAAATAAACAAAATAATCTGGAAACAGATTTGAATTCAGTAAATTGTACCATATACAGTATGTCTCTGAGGTGCAATGATTTTGTAACCAAAACCCAAGAGTGTAGACCTCACATACACATGTCACTGATTAACACAATCAGACCCAAACAATTCATCCCCCTTAATCCTAACCATGATTCCAGTCAAGAAATATGAGGATGGAAAATGGGTATTCCATACTAACACACTTACTCAAGGCTCCACCTTGACAGCACTGCTACTATCCAACAGGCCTATTTAAATTGATAAAGAGACAAGCAATCTTGGATGAAGTACAAATGGACATGGTCAAAGTAGCTTTACCAGCAACCCTGCCATTGAAATTAGATTCAGTACGGTGGCCGTGGTGAGTGTACAGTATCACTTTTTTCACTTTCCAGAAGATTTGTAATGGATGAGAATGTTTTACAGTACCCTTTCCCACTGCCAGGGTGCTGCCTGAGTGAAATGCCTTCATCGTGAAATAATAACTACATTTTGTCATTCCCCCAGATGGCTACTACTAAATCATTGAGCTCTCTAAGACACAGGCAATTTGGAGAGGCAATGCAGGTCTAGACTGTGAGCACACATTTTCCCCAATAAACCTTCACTTCACTTCAATGCAATGTCCCACCAAGCAACCCTACTGTTCAGTGTGGAAAGGAATAACAGTTTATGTTGATATTACACTCCTCTCATTTGTCAGTAGAACAGTCATTGGATGACAGTCAAACTAGATGTACTAGAGGTACTGGAGGTACTCTGATAGTGCTGATGATAGCTATCACACTTGTTGTCAGCTTCACATCCCAGCAACACATTCTGATGAGACAGCTGATGAAAGTCGACTTTCACTCCAAAACAAGTCATACTGTGCCGGCCAAATGTGTTTTCACAGCTTAAAAGCATTCTGCCGTCCTTACCAAACTCCTCTCTTTCCTTGCAACCTGTGTGCAGAAAAGTACAGACAGTACTACATTTGTCCTCACGCGATATCTAGTTCATGACTCTAACTGTTTACAGCAGATCAGCAATCAACAATGATGAGGTTATGTCAACAATTCTGGTCTTATTATATGCTTTGTATTTGACTGATAAGGAGGCTGTGAGTAATGTATTGTTAAAGCAAATGGCAATTGAACTGGACGTATTTAACATAGATAAATAGCTTACCTGCTGTTAATACAACTTGAGGGCAGTTACTGAGTGTTTGTATTAGATCCTATTATATGAATATAATGGAGAAAGGAAAAGCAGCTTCCATGTTCCAGATGTCTTGCCAGGTGACATTTTTTTACAAACACGATCAACAGTAATATTCAAAGGAGATTGTTGACAGAAATGATATTTGACATGTACTAATGGAAAAGGATTCTTTGCTAGAGCGTAGCGTATATTATTGAAAACATATGGAGACAAATTAACTGTAAAGGTTCACACTTCCGTACAGTCTAACTGGAACATTAATCATCTCTTTAAACTGCTACAAGGCCCTCCATAGTAAACAACTGAAAAACATCTCTGGCTGTCATCCTTTTGTCCTCAGTTATTTGTACAGCAGATGACACCTCAAACTACTGTATGAAAAATGTGAATTCTATTTTCCATCTATAGATGAGAGATGTGCTGTTCTATTAAAGTGCATTAGCATAGTGATGGAGCATTGAATTTCAAGATAACAGAACAGAAATGTCATTTTCCGAGGACTATCATTTTCCGAGGACACTTGATTCTCTATAGGCCACAGTCACAGATCCATTTTACCACAACCACCCAGCACTGTCTCTCTGGCTCATGGAAAAAGGATATGAATAACTATACAAAACAGTCCCAAAATTATATTATATGTGAACTGTCCCTAAATGAATGTCAAATGAATAACAACAACTGTAGATGTGTCTGTTTATGTTTCACCATGACTAATTGCTGTGTTATTTCCAGTTTATTTATAATTCTGAATATACAAAGGCAGTACAGTGATTAGATTTAGCCAGGCCGTTTGCATGATGCAGTCCTCCTAGCCTTTGGCCAAACTCTATAAACAGAGATGAAGCTAAAAGCTGGCCAGCCTCTTAATGACGTTTCCCCAGATTGTCTCCAAATCTCCATTATTGCTGTCAGTTTGGAAGCACCACTCTGTCTTAAAGGAACGCTTCAATCACACCCACAGCGTCATTGCATTTTGGTACACCAGAAGTACAGTACCAGTCAAAAGTTTGGGACACACCTACTTATTCAAGGGTTTTTCTTTATTTTTTATAATTTTCTACATTGTAGAATAATAGTGAAGACATCAAAAAAGTGTTAAACAAATCAATAAATAGATTTTAGATTTTAGATTCTTCAAAGTAGCCACCCTTGGCCTTGATGACAACTTTTTACAATCTTGGCATTCTCTCAACCAGCTTCACCTAGAATGCTTTTCCAACAGTTTTGAAGGAGATCGCACATATGCTGAGCACTTGTTGGCTACTTTTCCTTCACTCTGTGGTCCAACTCATCCCAAACCATCTCAATTTGGTTGAGGTCGGGGGATTGTGGAGGCCAGGTCATCTGATGCATCTCCATCAATCTTCTTCTTGGTCAAATAGCCCTTACACAGCCTGGAGGTGTGTTGGGTCATTGTCCTGTTGAAAAACAAATGATAGTCCCACTAAGCACAAACCAGATGGGATGGCGTATCGCTGCAGAATGCTGTGGTAGCCATGCTGGTTAAGTGTGCCTTGAATTCGAAATAAATCACCAACAGTGTCACCAGCAAAGCACCCCCACACCATCACACCTCCTCCTCCATAATTCACGGTGGGAACCACACATGCGGAGATCATCCATTCACCTACTCTGCGTCTCACAAAGACACGGTAGTTGGAAACAAAAATCTCACATTTGGACTCATCAGACTAAAGGACAGATTTCCACTCGTCTAATGTCCATTGCTTGTGTTTCTTGGCCGAAGCAAGTCTCTTCCTGTTATTTGTGTATTTAGTAGTGTTTTTTTGCAGCAATTCGACCATGAAGGCCTGATTCACACAGTCTCCAGAGGAGACTCAAGAGTTGATGTTGAGAAGAATTTATTTGGGCTGCAATTTCTGATGCTGGTAACTCTAATGAACTTATCCTCTGCAGCAGAGGTAGTTACCTCTGGGTCTTCCTTTCCTGTGACGGTCCTCAGGAGAGCCAGTTTCACCATAGCGCTTGATGGTTTTTGCGATAACACTTTCAAAGTTCTTGAAATTTTCTGGATTGACTAACCTTCGTGTCTGAAAGTAATGGTGGACTGTCGTTTATATTTGCTTATTTGAGCTATTCTTGCCATAACATGGACTTGGTCTTTTACCAAATAGGGCGGCAGGTAGTCTAGTGGTTAGAGCGTTGGGCCGGTAACCGAAAGGTTGTTGGATCTAATCCCCGAGCTGACAAGGTAAAAATCTGTGGTTTTGCCCCTGAACGATGCAGTTAACCCACTCTTCCCCGGTAGGCCGTCATTGTAATTAAGAATGTGTTCTTAACAGACTTGCCTAGTTAAATAAAGGTTAAATAAATACAAAATCTAATGTATACCACTCCCCTAACTTGTCACAACACAACTGATTAGCTCAAACGCATTAAGAAAGGAAACAATTCCACAAATTCACTTTTAACAAGGCACACCTGTTAATTGAAATGCATTCCAGGGGACTACCTCATGAAGCTGGTTGAGAGAATGCCAAGAGGGTGCAAAGCTGTCATTAAGGCAAAGGGTGGCTAGTTTGAAGAATCTAAAATATATTTTGGTTTGTTTAACACTTGTTTGGTTACTACATGATTCCATATGTGTTATTTCATAGTTTTGATGTCTTCACTATTATTCTACAATGTAGAAAATAGTAAAAAATAAAGAAAAACCCTGGAATACGTAGGTGTGTCTAAACTTTTGACTGGTCCTGGACATTCATTTCCATTTGCCTTGCAGCATTGTTGCAGAGGCAGTTGCAGTGTGTTCTGTGTGGTGCATATGTTGGATTTATATGCTTAAAATTGTATGCAGAGACAGCTTGACAGAAATGATAGCAGAAGGTGAATGTTTAACTTTTGTTGCACACATATCCAGATGATGCTGCGTAACATTTTGCACAATGACCCTTTAGGTGTGATCGAGGTGGAAGGATGGGTGCTCTTTCTCTTTCTTTCTTTGTCAATCATTAGGACAGCAGTTTGGTGTCCTAGGCTGCATACAAGGACATATGGAGACAAGGACACCTTCCTAAACACACACTAGAGAAGAGGGGGGGTCAAACATGCTATGCCTACGTGATGATTCATCCTCAGAGGGATAGATAGATGTTCCTGCCCTCAGCACATAGACTGGATCAAACATGTTGCTCACAAAGGATACAAGGGGGCCAGGACTAATATCTTAATTGGCCGGGGGCCTTGACAATATACATTCATTTTCAATGCAGATGATTAAAATGACATATGACTTGCTTTTATCATCAGTCTCAGGCAGGAAAAATAGGAAGGTGGAAAACCACTGAGTTTCAAGGGAATCGAAAATGTCAAAGGCAATCAACCTTCCGCTGCTGAATTTAACTGGTTGGTTTGTCTGATTAAATATCTGGAGCCAGAGACAACATATCATCCGGCTAAATTTCCTTTGGCACATTGCCCTGATTGAAGGGTCTACATTAGAGGGCCTGTTATTCTTTCATTTCTTTGCATTGTTTGTTTTTAACATACAATTTCGGTCTTGGGTAATAGTGTTTCCACGAATGCCGTGCATGTCCCATGAGAATTCAAGTGTGTTAAATGATACTGAAAAGGCTTTTTTTATGTCTGTCGATTGCCTGTCTCTGTGGTGCCCATCGATTCAAAACAAAGGCTAACATACAGTGGGGTCCGAATATATTGACACCCTTGAAAAAATGAGCAATAATGACTTTAAAATAAAGAATTAAAATACTGAGCTTTATTGTATGCTGAAATTATATAATTTTATACTAATACAGTTGTTTAACAAGTAATAAGTTGTAAGTAACAGCCAACTTTCCAAGACATGAACATGTCTTATATGGGCAGAAAGCTGCCGTGTCCAATTTACAGCTGCTATTACAGTGAAAAAATACCATACTATTGTATGAGGAGAGTGCACAACAACAAAACACTTTTATCACGGTAACTGGTTTGATACATTCCCCTCTGAAGGTAAATAATGTACTTACATTCAGTAATTTTCCTCTGATTTGTCATCCTGAGGGTCCCAAAGATAAAACATAGTATAGTTTTGTTTGATAAAATCCAATTTTATATTCAAATGTAGGAACTGAGTTCTACAGTTTGAACCCCTGCTGTCTCAAAGATGATTGAACAAAAAAAAGAAATCAAGTTTTTTTGTTTGTATTATCTTTTACCAGATCTAATGTGTTATATTCTCCTACATTAATTTCACATTTCCACAAACTTCAAAGTGTTTCCTTTCAAATGGTATCAAGAATATTAATATCCTTGCTTCAGGTCCTGAGCTACAGGCAGTTAGATCGGGGGGAAATTTTTAGGTGGAAATTGGGGGGAAAAAAGGTCAGATCCTTCAGAGGTTAATGTGGATGCTACCATGATTACGGATAATCCTGAATGAATCGTGAATAATGTTGAGTGAGAAGTTAGAGGGTCAAAGATCATACCCCCAAGACATGCTAACCTCCCCTGTTATTGGTAATGGTGAAAGGTTAGTATGTCTTAGGGACATGATCTTTGACCCACTGTAACTTTCATCATTATTCATGATTCATTTAGGATTATCCGTTATCATGGTAGCATCACATTCATGTAGAAGTGTTTAGAAACATATTATATTCTTCTTTACAATAAAAGTGACTCCAAAATGGCACAATACATTATTTACAGTTAATTTCTATGGGCACAAAATAATCTGCAAATGTGGAGTCACAAGCTTGATGTAGTCATTGCGTGCTAGGAACATGGGACTTAATACTAAACTTTGACTACTTTATTTCTAAGAATCTTTAGGGGGTCAATTATTTTGACCCTCACCTTTTTGAGAAAAAATATATACTAATGTTCTTAGTATTAGTATAAAATAGTATAGCACTTTTTTTTTTGCGTACAATATACATTTTTTTGCATATTTTTTGTTGTTGTTGCATACTGTAGGCGTGTGTGCAGAGGCCCGTAGGTTGAAGGAAAGTGTCACGGATCCCTTCTGTACTGTTGCTCATTCAGAGGTCTACGTCACCGGCCTCTAGACACTGAACTGTCATTACGCACACCTGGTTCCAATTCCGAACTTATTGTATTTGTATAAATGTGCCCTTTGTTTCACCATTGGGCTGTTGATTATTGTTCCAATGTCCGTTGTGCCTGTGAGTACCTTTGCTGTGTTGTTTTAGCTTTCGTGCCGTTTGGATGTGCATATATTATTACGGATCTCGTCCCGTGGTGTATTATTGTGCGCTTGTGTTTTCGGGTCTTGTGTTTTCGGGTCTCGTCCCGTGTATGTATTACGAGTCTCGTCCTGTGTATGTATTACGGGTCTCGCCCCGTGTATTTATTCAAGGTACTCCTCGCTCTTTTGTTTGCGTTCAACCCTGTGTTTTGTATATGTCTTTGTTTCGTCTTCGTCCCGGTGCCTTTACATGGCACGCTGTAATTACGCGCCTGTCTCCCGATCCTTCACACAACGTTACAGAATAATCAACTGCCCAAGGGAGACAGCGGGAATGGCCCGTCCGATGATGCTGCAACTGGTCCGTCCGGCGGCGCCGCAACTTCAGCATCTGTAACTGGCCCATCTGACGCCGCCACAACTGGTCCGTCCGGCGGCGCCGCAACTTCAGCATCTGTAACTGGCCCATCTGACACCGCCACAACTGGTCCGTCCGGCGGCGCCGCAACTTCAGCATCTGTAACTGGCCCATCTGACGCCGCCACAACTGGTCCGTCCGGCGGCGCCGCAACTTCAGCATCTGTAACTGGCCCATCTGACGCCGCCACAACTGGTCCGTCCGGCGGCGCCGCAACTTCAGCATCTGTAACTTGCCCATCTGACGCCGCCACAACTGGTCCGTCCGACGGCGCCGCAACTTCAGCAGCTGCCGCTGGCCTGTCCGACGCAGTCACAACTGGCCCGTCCGACAACGACACAACTTTGGCAGCTGCAACGGGTCCAGATCGACTCGCACTGCGTTCCTGTGATCGTCTTCGAGGCCGGTGTCGTCCTGCTGCTGGTCCTGTCGATTATTGTTCCAATGTCCATTGTGCCTGTGCTGTGTTTTGGCCCTGTGTATTTATTCGAGGTACGCTCTTTTGTTTGGGTTCAACCATGTGTTTTGTATACGTGTTTGTTTGGTCTTTGTCCCCGTGCCTTTACATGACACGGGGACAAAGTAAAAAACCCTATTAGGCATTCATTCCTGCGCCTGTCTCCCGATCCTTCACACAACTTGACAGCATAACCACTTTGAGCATGCGAAATCCGATTAAACAAGAACACCCCAAGACAGACGTACCAGGGGTTGCAAAAAATGTCTTCAAAACAGTTTGTCATGGAATTGGGGCTCATGTACAATGCACTTGAACTCGCTCTACTGTTCAAGTGCTTAGCTTAATACAGAAACGTACCACTTCTATTGCTTATGCAGACAAACTGATCCACTGCATGAACCTTATCATCACACCAATGTGATCTAGGATCCAAAGTCTGCCTTGATGTTCATAAATCTCCACGGAACCCCTCTTGTGCAGTGGAACCCAGAATAATATGTGGCTGCTTGGTTACGGTGCTGTCCTTTCAACACCATGATTCGAAGAGCGCTCAAATCGCTTAAAATAACCTTCATCAAGTTCTGTTGCCTACACCTTATAGTCCTACTAATCACTTATTATTATTATTATTATTATTATTACAAATAGAAGATTATCACTTCTCACAATGGTGCTCATTTAGAAAAGTTAAATCATAGCCGAATCAATGTCTCACAAGATCATATGATTAATTCGTATTTTAGATAACAGAACCAAATATAATAGCATACACTGTAGCATAGTAGGCCTATAATATTCTATAACAAAAACACATCCTCAGTCATTTCTTACTGGAAACTGAATAGTTACATTATTTTACTCATGCGGCCAAAACTCAACATTTTGTACCACTAGGCAGTATATATGCTTTGACTGAAACCAAATAGGCATACAAGAAAGGCTAATAGTTTGTTAACACCATCTGCTTTAATTCACTCACTGTTTAAACCACCAGCTCCAGTCAGCTGATTCTACAGTCGTGGCCAAAAGTTTTGAGAATGACCCAAATATTAATTTTCACAAAGTCTGCTGCCTCAGTTTGTATGATGTCAATTTGCATTTACTCCAGAATGTTATGAAGAGTGATCAGATGCATTTCAATTAATTGCAAAGTCCCTCTTTGCCATGCAAATGAACTGAATCCCCAAAAAACATTTCCACTGCATTTCAGTCCTGCCACAAAAGGACCAGCTGACATCATGTCAGTGATTCTCTCGTTAACACAGGTGTGAGTGTTGACGAGGACAAGGCTGAAGATCACTCTGTCATGCTGATTGAGTTCGAATAACAGACTGGAAGTTTCAAAAGGAGGGTGGCGCTTGGAATCATTGTTCTTCCTTTGTCAACCATGGTTACCTGCAAGGAAACACGTGCCGTCCTCATTGCTTTGTACAAAAAGGGCTTCACAGGCAAGGATATTGCTGCCAGTTAGATTGCACCTAAATCAACCATTTATCAGATCATCAAGAACTTCAAGGAGAGCAGTTCAATTGTTGTGAAGAAGGCTTCAGGGCACCCAAGAAAGTCCAGCAAGCGCCAGGACCGTCTCCTAAAGTTGATTCAGCTGCGGGATCGGGGCACCACCAGTACAGAGCTTGCTCAGGAATGGCAGCAGGCAGGTGTGAGTGCATCTGCACGCACAGTGACGCGAAGACTTTTGGAGGATGGCCTGGTGTCAAGAAGCCACTTCTCTTCAGGAAAAACATCAGGGACAGACTGATATTCTGCAAAAGGTACAGGGATTGGACTGCTGAGGACTGGGGTAAAGTCATTTTCTCTGATGAATCCCCTTTCCGATTGTTTGGGGCATCGTGAGCGCTACCATCAGTCCTGTGTCATGCCAACAGTAAAGCATCCTGAGACCATTAATGTGTGGGGTTGCTTCTCAGCCAAGGGAGTGGGCTCACTCACAATTTTGCCTAAGAACACAGCCGTGAATAAAGAATGGTACCAACACATCCTCCGAGAGCAACTTCTCCCAACCATCCAGGAACAGTTTGGTGACGAACAATGCCTTTTCCAGCATGATGGAGCACCTTGCCATAAGGCAAAAGTGATAACTAAGTGGCTCGGGGAACAAAACATCGATATTTTGGGTCCATGGCCAGGAAACTCCCCAGACCTTAATCCCATTGAGAACTTGTGGTCAATCCTCAAGAGGCGGGTGGACAAACAAAAACCCACAAATGCTGACAGACTCCAAGCATCGATTATGCAAGAATGGGCTGCCATCAGTCAGGATGTGGCCCAGAAGTTAATTGACAGCATGCCAAGGCGGATTGCAGAGGTCTTGAAAAAGAAGGGTCAACTCTGCAAATATTGACTTTTTGCATCAACTTCATGTAATTGTCAATAAAAGCCTTTGACACTTATGAAATGCTTGTAATTATACTTCAGTATTACATAGTAACATCTAACAAAAATATCTAAAGACACTGAAGCAGCAAACTTTGTGGAAATTAATATTTGTGTCATTCTCAAAAGTTTTGGCCACTGAATATATCTATTTATTTAACAAGGAAAGTCAGTTAAGAACAAATTCTTATTTACAATGACGGCCTACCCCGACCAAACCGTAACGGTGCTGGGCTAATTGTGCACCCTCCTATGGGACTCCCAATCACGGCCAGTTGTGATAAAGCCGGGAATTGAACCAGGGTCTGTAGTGACGCCTCTAGCACTGAGATGCAGTGCCTTAGAACGCTGCGCCACTCGGGAGCCCTTAAAATCTGGCCATCCCTTCTGGTTAGTTCTAGTCGGACAGCTTAGTCTCCCATTCAGAGAACCCCCACTTTTGTTAGTGTCTTATCTGTCAAGGTCATGCCAAATACTTATCCCCACATCTCCTTCAGCCTATCAGTGGCTTTGATTCCCGGGACTTCAGTTTCAGTTAGTCTATGATCCCAGCACGCTGTGTGGTCAGAAACATGCTTCCCCGTCCTGATGAGAATTTCAACATTTTTCCCTCCTTTTCTTCCTGTGGTCTGAATCCCTGTATGTCTGATATTTAATTGTGTGTGCATCTAAACCACAACATTCTGTAGTTGTTTCTACCGGCCTTAAGCCAGCACCTAAGGTTTCTTATTACATTCATGGTCCTTCGTTTCTCTACCCAGACGTCAGAAGATGCTTGAGACGCAGCGCCGTTCCACATCAGCTTCACCATTATCCCCGGTCTCGGATCCGACCCCTGCTGTGGAGTCCCTCACAGCGGTGCTACATTTTTCTCCTGCGCTAGAGGACACACCAAAGCTCATCCTGGCGAAGCACCCTACCACTGTGCTCCAGCCGACCCCAGCCGTGCAGATCCAGTCTGTTCCGACAGTGGAGCTCAAGTTAGTAGTGGGGCCTATTATACTGGCTCCTGCCATGGAGCTTCAGCTCGCCACTCCCACAGATGTGCTTCAACCAGCTCCTGTCACAGAATCTCAACTGGTTCCCACATTTGTGCCATTGCCGTCTCCAGTGACAGAGGTTCTGCCGACCCCTGTTCTGGACCCAATATGAATCCTTACCTCCCTGCCTGTTCGCGAGCAGGAAAACCTACAGCCTTCTCCAGGGACGGAGGAGATGCCAGAGTTTACCTTGAGGGAGAACCCTACTCCTACTCTAGCTGACACCTCTGAATGTCAGTTGGTACATAATGCGGGCCCCTGTCTGTAGCTGCTGAAGGCGCCAAGTCCAGCCCTACCACAAATCCTACCTTCAACTTCCAGCCTACTGCTGTCCAAAGAAGTCTCCATGCTCATCCCTGGGAGCTCCCTCCAGTCTCTGCTGCAGTAGCTCGGTCTGTGTCTGCTGTTCAGGCCCTGTCAGTCTCTGCCTGGTGGAACCTGCCGGTCTCAGCCCTGGGGTTCTTGCTAGCCCCTCCAAACTGTTTCCCACTTGCTCCAGCCTTGGGTGACTCTTCTGACATCCCCGTGGGGGACCCTCCTGACCGAGGTGTTCAGTGTTCTGTTGTAGGAGACACCTCAGTCTATAGCCCAAGTAGGTACAGAGTATCTTATCCATGAGATCCATGATCACCTAGTGGCTTCACAGTTTCCTGCTAAGTTGGGTCCACATTTCTTATCCCAGTAGGCCCAGAGCTTTCTGTCCTGATAGATCTAACATCCCCTAGCTCACAGTCTGTAGCCCAGTCAGGCCCCATCTCACTAGCTCTGTCATGTACCAAGTCAACAGCTCTGGGCACTCAGTCAGTTTCACCAGCTCTCTCCCGCCTTTGGGTCTTTTTCTCTCTCTCTTTCAGGTGTGCAGTTGTTTCCTGTTCTGAGATCTTTGTCTGTTGTTGCTGTGGGGATCCAGCTAATCTCAGCTCCTGTCACAGAGCCCTCTCCTTTTGCTGACGTGGTGGTCCGGCTGTCTACTTACCTGAGATCTCCACCCGTCGCTGCTGTGGAGATCCAGCCGACCCCAACTCCTGTCCCTGGGGCCTTTCCTGTCGCTGATGGGGCGCCCTCGCCATCTGCAGTCCGGAGACACTCATTGAGCTCTGCTGCTGCAGACCTGTGGTCTCTAGTCCTGAGCGCTCCGTCGAGACCTGCGGCCGAATCTCCGCCGTCTACCGTGCTGAGACCATCATTGAGCGCTGCTGTTGCAGCCCGACCTCCTGAACCAGGGCCCTAACCTGGTTCCTCTGTCCCTACGGCCACCGCCTGTTGCTGCTTCGTGGCTCTAGCCACCTAAATATCCAGTCCCAGGGTCTTCGTCGAGCTCTGCTGCAGCCCTGCAGTCTCCAGTCCTGAGACCCTTGTCGAGCTCTGCCGCTGTGGCTCTGTGGTCTCCAGGTACTGGTGTCCTCAGCTGACACCGTACCAGGGGTCAATATGACTCCTGCTCCTCTCCTGGGGCTTACAAGCTGTCACTGTTGAGGTACTCCTGTTGCCTGTTCCTAGGCGGAGGGGGCAGCCTCCACCGGAGCCACCACCACATCTTGTTGGCTCCCCTCTTCCAGAACTGCTTCACAACCAGCACTGGACCCCATAGTGTCACTCGCCCTTGTCTGGTGACCTCAAGCACCTTTGTGACGGGGTGGCCAGGTGCACCACAAGACAGGCCTTCTGTTGGACCAGTCGCCCGTTTGTCACACGTATTCACGTCATTCCTCTCAGTGACTGTCTGCCCTTGCTGCCCTTTGTTGTTGATTTGTTAAAATGGCCAGCTTCAGTCAGCTGATTCTAGCCATCCCTTCTGGTTAGTTCTAGTAAGGCAGTTTAGTCTCCAATTCAGAGGACACCCACTTTTGTTAGTGTTATATTGGTCAAGGGAATGCCAAATACTTATCCCCACATCTCCTTCAGCCTATCAGTGGCTTTGATTCCCCGGACTTCAGTTTCAGTTAGTCTATGACCCCAGAACGCTGTGTGGTCAGAAACATGCTTTCCCCATCCTGATGAGCACTTCCACAGTTTTCCCTCCTGCTGAACGTTTCCTCCTGTGGACTGAATCCCTGTATGTCTGATGTTTAATTGTGCAATTGATAGTGATGACGGCCTATTTAGGGTTAGGCATGGGGGTAACGGGTAGGGTGGGTGGGTAATTGGGTTTAGGGGCTGGGGAGTAGGGGTAAATGTCTCTTCATTTTATTGTGACTTAGATTAAAACATATTTTTTGACACACTTTTACTTAATTTTTTAAGAAATATGGATTACATGTTAGGGTTACTAATGGCATAAGATTTGCATTGTTGGATGTCTGGGAAAAATGTGGGAACAAATTGGTTAACTCCGTTCTGTGGATTATTCAGACTTGGAATGTCATATTGAAAGTTATCAGGAGGAAGCATCAGTCAACGTTGCTGTTGAGGAAAACATACACCTAGGAGGACTAGGTGATGTGTCACTGTTCCCAGCATGGGGGACAAGATGGTCAAATTATTTATGGACATTAGTAAAGGACACAGTGCCCCATCCCCCAGTGTTGTGGGAAATATAATGGCCTAGAAGAAGAGTAGACATTGCATCTGTGTGCTTTTTTTTAACCATCAAACTCTCCCCGCCCCACAACTTGCCTAGATGGAAGACAGCATTGTCATGACTCATTCTATGTCAAACTAATGAGCGTTTCACCCATCCTGAAGAACCCATTAGAGTTTTCCCTAACATGTGTGCTATGTGAGTCGACCAACACATGCCTGGCCACTAGGAGAGCAGAGATTATGAAATGTTACACATTTGGATGCTGTTTGACTTTGTTGTTTTCTTTCTTTTGCATAACAATCTTTTCAATTAGCACTGGTAATTTATTTTCTGTTGTCATCCACACTTCAAATACTGAAATAACTCATGCATACAGATTATATACAATGGTGGCTACCGCAGCCACTATTGCTAGAAATGTACCTTAAAGTTCAGAGGATTTCTGATTTGCACATGTAATAGTCCATAAAGATGACGATGGATGTGCAGTATATAAGGAGAGATGATGTCAGTGAGGTTGATATGTGTCTGTTTCTCTTCTGCGTACAGCATAGTGGGCCACCTTGGGTATGAAAGTTAGAACATTTATGAAGACTCAAGTTCAGCGCATTGTTAATCCCATTTTGAGTTCATTGTCTGAGCGAGACACACTATGTTGTTAAGATGCGTCGTGTCTCCATAATGTGTCTCTAAAGTCTTAACAAAATGCATCTTGTCGAATGACCTTAAAAACAGTGATGGTTAATTCTGTTGGACTCTTTCTCTCTACCACACCTTAGCGTGTCAAAAACACATAATCCATATGTTCTTATTGACAGCAGAGTACTACCCTGAAGCACACTTAGGTGATTGCTTTTTTGTTTTCTCTCTCAATAGACACACTTCATCACAATAAAGAGTTTCAATCAAATAAGAGACCAGCTGGATTATTCCAAAACTGTCACCTCCTTTTCATCCCATCCACCTCACCCTCCTCCTGCACCACCTTCCCCTTCCTCCTCCTTAGAGGACAGATCTACTTCTCACCCCCCCCCCCCCCCCTCCCTTATACTCTCTAACCATTCAGTTGCAACCCTCTCTCCTCCTAGACTACATTCTATCCGTACTATTATCTTACAGGACACCACCAACTTCATTCAGATTGAATGCATGATAAAAATGTGCTTTACGGTATCGTTGCATAACTCAAATCTATATTCACCAAATAGTCAAGAGAGGCATGTTAATGTGGACCGAGCAAACAAATCAACATCTTCAACCCACATGTAGGACAAGAACTAACAATCATGGGAAACTCATTTCTCAGTTATGTCTAATATGCAACATAATGACAAATGATAGCCATGAAATCAGTCAATGTTATTTTCCCTCTCACTCTCCACTATTACAGAGTGAAGCTCAGGAGACACACGGTACAAAATAAAACCGCATTCACATAAACCCTGTCTGAACCATTTTGGAGTTGATACATATTGCACATGGCTGCACACAAACACAGAGAATTCAAACAGGAAACAGAAAGCATTTACATTCACAAAATATGGAACATTCAGAAGACATCATGAACAATGACTAATGCTAGTTTCAGGTGAACTGTAAGGAATGCCAGTGGTTAAACACCACTGTAACCAACTATATTGCAGTGGATATAAGAGGATTGATAAAAACTAAATTCATTTTAAACCTGAACTGTCCTGGATTGAATTGTATTGAAATTGGTGTAAGCGTTGTGGCACAACAACATTACTAGGTGCCAATTGGATTCAGGCTTATTCCTGCCCAAGTCTGAGAAATCTCAGCAGTGATCTAAGAACAGGGGTTTGGACTGGATGTTGTTATTGGGTTCTTGTTATGCTGTCTTTTCAAGTGGGAGTGTGTTGAGGGAGTGCCAGCTGAGGAGAGGCCTGTCAGATTCAATATCTCTCTTTGAACAAGTTACATTTTTAATAGGTAGCATACTGTGGCACTGTCTGTCGTTTGGTTCAAGGAGTTGGTATGCAATCTGCTACATTCTACGCATTATTGAACGCACACACACACCATCATCTTCAATAGTGTGTTTGTTGACAAAATTTTTTACAACATACAGTTGGTAATATCAGCACTTCTGATCCTCTGCAAGGAGGGACATTTATAAAGGGAAGCTTAGTCTTTTGACATTCTGCCTGTTTGTATGATGAAATGGCTGTGTATACGTCACACTGTGATCTGTGATGGAGCTTATCAGCAGCCAGCCACAGTACAGGCTGAGAGAGAGCAGCTAGTGTTTCTATTATATCAGAGGAGCCACTCTGGTTTGTCTCATCTGCCTCGTCTGTGTCTGATCTTAATGAGGCACTCAGCAGGTGAGTCATCTCCGTCAGTCGGTAGGTCAGTCGGTCTGTCTGTCTGCTCTCACTGCCAGGGATTTTCCGCTGATCTCTGCCTTGTCGCTGAGGCAAGGTGCAAACACAGTCATATCATTAGAGTCAGTGTTTGGTCTGCAGTGAAACAAAAGGCTTTAACAAGAAAGATGCCCTTGTCAGTGTTCAGTTTTCAATGCAGAATAGAATGCCGTTTTAATCATTCATAGAGACATTTGTACCTTACAGCAAGAAGACTCATCTCCTTTCAGTTTGAAGAGGGGATTCAAACCCAAATCCATAAATAATGAACATTGGTATACTGTGATTAAACAAATAAAATAATAATCCAATATAGATTTATATCAAATACCATACTATAGGTTCTCTAAGGACAACAACACTGCACACCCAATGACGGAGTGGAAAGACTCTGCACCTTTTATATGCAGCATTGCCCCAGTGCACTGTATTATATGTGCTTAGGGTGCTAAACCTAGGTGGTAATAGGCTATGGTAGTCAGCATATAGCCACTTCTGTGCTGTATAATGAATAAAGTAGCTGTATTGGACTATATGTACTGTATGTGCAGTATGTGAGTGATCAGTGTTTCCCAACACTGCTATGTAATTGGCATAACCCAGCAATAATCACCACATGTAGGAGTTGTTCTTCCTCAGGGTAGAGAGAAATCATATTACCATCACACACACCATCAGCGATCACCCGAGTCGAATATGATTGTCCCCCATTCGGTCTTCTAGTTGTGGGTCTTCAGATGGCTGTAGAGGCCGGAGGTGGGAGCCACATAGTTTGGTGCTGTGTGGACAGGGGTGGGTGTGGTTGGTGGTTGGGCCTTCCTGGTGTTGTCTCTTCTTGCGTAGCTGCCGCTTGTCCTCTGCGGCACGGTGCAGATCTTTTTCATATAGTGCAGCTCCCTCTTGAATGTTCTTTTCACACACAAACCCACGCAAGCACATACATTCACTCTTACACACGCACACACACAGAGACCAGCCAAGGGATACATACATCCTCTGCCTGTTCTGGAGCAGCACAGAGAAGCTCCCCTTCCTGACAGGACAGATGGAGAGTGTTTACCCCCACAGACAAACCCGTAATTTGAATCCCACCATATGAACAAAGTCAAATCAAGTCCAATGTCCTGTACTGTTCCCGGAGTGAAGTTACCCTGATTAATAGTGAAGAATTCCTCAAGGAACCATTGGAACCATTGCTAGTCAATGGTTCATATTTGTACCTTTGGTTAGCTGTGGGTTTCCTGGAGTAACATTTAATGTTTCAATGTAGCAAAGGGCGGAACCCTGGACTCGAGGCATGGCTTAGCAGGGTGTTACGAATCCCTTTGGCCCGACAATCTAGGGGGGGATGGTAATGGGACCCGTAACACAACTCACACAAATTATAACAGTGACAAAGTAACGGTGAGAATGAAATAACACAGACAACTTAATTACCGTCAAACACTCAGGGTTTATTTCTAAACACACAGTAAAGGGGGGCAGGAAAAGGGCTGAGCTGGACGCAAGGAAAGAAATAATAATTATTCAAAAATACCCCTAAGTTAGACTAGCGTACTTCACCAACAGCTAACTAACCAAAAATACAGTGGGTGGTCCGCCCAGTTCTAACTAGTGTTTTTAACAAAGTTTACCTACGGGTAGTGTATGCCCATGGGCGAACTGTCTGGTTACCCCCTTTTTCCCACCATCAAACAAACACTCAAACACCATAACCAAAAACAATACTCACAAAGTGACATGTAGATGCAAAACCACACAATGGATCTACAGACATATGGCATTTACAGAGATTGAGCTGTAGAGAACACAACTGACAGGGTTTTTAAACCAAGGGAAAGGGACTGTGATTGGGTAGGAGAAAAGGAGCAGGTGTCTTCCGATTAGCGACTGATTGGGGAATGATGATTGTCACCTGTGAGTAGGGGAGAAGGAGAACAAAAATACACACAGGATACACACAGAATACTTGTATCGGTAACACAGGGGCATGGCCTACAGTTAGAGTACATTCCTGTTCATCTGTTCTGTTGTATTGGCATGTTAAAGTGAAACTGACAGCATTAATTACTTTGCAGATATATTCAACAAACAGACAATTATAATATCAGTCTAAAATATAAAATTGTCATGCTACAAAACCAACTTTAAAAATAGGTTATATTTGACTCAAAATTCCATGGCGTAGAGTAAGGTATTGTTGACAGAATAGATGGATGCAGTTCAATGCATGATTAATATAATTCACCAATACATTTGTTAGTAGTCCAACACATATTGCTATCAGGTCGTAAGTCACAGCTGACCTGGTACATTGTTTGCTTTCTCCAGCCATTCAGGATGCACTGTTTCAGTTTCAATTGCTCAATATTTTGAACAAAAACGGACAAAATTTAACGAAGGCTGGGAATGTCTACACAATCAAACTAGCAAGGGCAATGATCACAAGTCAGTCATAATGGGGCTAACTGGCTAGCTTATCTATTTATGTAACTATATGTTTAGCAAGCTAAAAACACGTAGCATAACGTTAGCTGTGTGTTTACAGGCAGGATGCTGCTGGGAGGATGTCATGTCATTGGAAGAATGGGTGAGTGGAAAATTTTTTTCCCACCTTATTTTTTTGTGGCTACAGCTAGAGATGCAGGTGTCATTTTGTTAGCTGGCAAGATGGGTGGGCAGGCAGGTGGGCAGGCAGGCAAGTTTCCATCGTTTATCAGTGCAATTTTTATGGTCAACTGTAAGCTGAAAAGGTTTGAGAGGGTTTATCTACTGTTCTCTCGTTAGATTTTAGCTCATCTCACTTGTGTTAACTTTAGTTGTTGATCTTGTTGTTGTTGATATGCATCGGAAACAGAGATATAGCCTACCTGATATAGCCTACCTTGGTTGTTTGATCAATAGGACTGTAAAGTTCCGAAATCTAAGAGGACTCCAGTGGTATTTACATATTTGCAGAAATTCATTCAATTGTATATTGTGGCTTTTGGTGAATGCTTTCTAATGATCTAAAGTCGCTCTATTGCTACTGTATGTAAACACACAGTCCAGTTCAAAGTGAATAATGGCAGGCCCTGTGTGGCAAATGGCTTATTTGCATATAGGCCTACTGTAGCTCTGAATGGATATATGTCTGTGTAGAGTCTGGTCCTGGACAAGACAGATGTTTTTATTAGGTTTTATTTACTGCAGTGTCTATTATTTGTCCAAACGCACGGCCACGTTCTCATTCTATATTGCTATGGAATTTTCACAAATGCCTTACTCTACGTCCTTCCCAAAAATTCTATGAATGTATGAAAACTTGAAAAAAAAGTGCTCAATTGTTTTTTGTTTTTTTAAGGTGTGATATTCTTCCTGGAGGTGTATGTGAATGTTCAAAGTTGGGATAGTTACTACATTCTTATTTATTCATAAAAAAATAAAAAATGTAGTTACTACTTTCTTACTACACTTATAAAAATATAAATGCAACATTTACAGTGTTGGTCCCATGTTTCATGAGCTAAAATAAAATGTTTACATCCCTGTTAGTGAGCAATTCTCCTTTGCCAAGAAAATCCATCCACCTGACAGGTGTGTCAAATCAAGAAGCTGATTGAACAGCATGTTCATCCCACAGGTGCACCTTGTGCTGGGGACAATAAAAGGCCACTCTAAAATGTGCAGTTTTGTCACACAACACAATGCCACAGATGTCTCATGTTTTGAGGGAGAGTGCAATTGGCATGCTGACTGCAGGAATGTCCACCACAGCTGTTACCAGAGAGCTGTGCTTGGGCACGCAGCTCCCCCAGAACTGCCGCACAGAAGAAATGTCAGCCCGCGTAGAGAAACACGAGGTTGAACTTCACTCAATATTCTGTGAATACTCAGTTTTCCCCCTTAGTTAACACTATCAACGTTTCCCTTTACTATGGGAATTGTGATTGAATCAACGCAATACTAGCCATTTTCAATGCAACATACCAAAACAAACTATGCAAGACTTAGTATGCAAAACTAACTATGAGTTAATCAACTGGTGTTGGTTAAAGCCAGTGTCTGATCATTTTAAAATGTTTTGTAATTCTATGAATCTTACCCAGTTGATTAACTCACCCACCTGCCCAAATCTCAAATGTCCAGAGAAATCTACCCTGATTGATTTGATATTGACAAATGTTCCACATGAATATTATGCATTTGGTGTTTTTTGTTATGATTTAAGTGACCATTGTACAGTTGTTGCTGTTAGAAATACTAAGGTTCCTAAAACAAACCCACGCTTTATTCGTAAGAGAAAGTTTTAATGAGCAAGCTTTCTTTCATGATTTGTTTTATTTTGACTGGAGCAACATTGAGCTCATTCCTGATGTGGAAACTGCCAAATAGTAAACAAACATGCCCCATTCCGCAGGTTCAGAGTTACATTTACATTTACATTTAAGTCATTTAGCAGACGCTCTTATCCAGAGCGACTTACAAATTGGTGCATTCACCTTATGATATCCAGTGGAACAACCACTTTACAATAGTGCATCTAACTCTTTTAAGGGGGGGGGGTTAGAAGGATTACTTTATCCTATCCTAGGTATTCCTTAAAGAGGTGGGGTTTCAGGTGTCTCCGGAAGGTGGTGATTGACTCCGCTGACCTGGCGTCGTGAGGGAGTTTGTTCCACCATTGGGGTGCCAGAGCAGCGAACAGTTTTGACTGGGCTGAGCGGGAACTGTACTTCCTCAGAGGTAGGGAGGCGAGCAGGCCAGAGGTGGATGAACGCAGTGCCCTTGTTTGGGTGTAGGGCCTGATCAGAGCCTGAAGGTACGGAGGTGCCGTTCCCCTCACAGCTCCGTAGGCAAGCACCATGGTCTTGTAGCGGATGCGAGCTTCAACTGGAAGCCAGTGGAGAGAGCGGAGGAGCGGGGTGACGTGAGAGAACTTGGGAAAGTTGAACACCAGACGGGCTGCGGCGTTCTGGATGAGTTGTAGGGGTTTAATGGCACAGGCAGGGAGCCCAGCCAACAGCGAGTTGCAGTAATCCAGACGGGAGATGACAAGTGCCTGGATTAGGACCTGCGCCGCTTCCTGCGTGAGGCAGGGTCGTACTCTGCGAATGTTGTAGAGCATGAACCTACAGGAACGGGTCACCGCCTTGATGTTAGTTGAGAACGACAGGGTGTTGTCCAGGATCACGCCAAGGTTCTTAGCACTCTGGGAGGAGGACACAATGGAGTTGTCAACCGTGATGGCGAGATCATGGAACGGGCAGTCCTTCCCCGGGAGGAAGAGCAGCTCCGTCTTGCCGAGGTTCAGCTTGAGGTGGTGATCCGTCATCCACACTGATATGTCTGCCAGACATGCAGAGATGCGATTCACCACCTGGTTATCAGAGGGGGGAAAGGAGAAGATTAATTGTGTGTCGTCTGCATAGCAATGATAGGAGAGACCATGTGAGGATATGACAGAGCCAAGTGACTTGGTGTATAGCGAGAATAGGAGAGGGCCTAGAACAGAGCCCTGGGGGACACCAGTGGTGAGAGCACGTGGTGCGGAGACAGATTCTCGCCACGCCACCTGGTAGGAGCGACCTGTCAGGTAGGACGCAATCCAAGCGTGGGCCGCGCCGGAGATGCCCAGCTCGGAGAGGGTGGAGAGGAGGATCTGATGGTTCACAGTATCAAAGGCAGCCGATAGGTCTAGAAGGATGAGAGCAGAGGAGAGAGAGTTAGCTTTAGCAGTGCGGAGCGCCTCCGTGACACAGAGAAGAGCAGTCTCAGTTGAATGACTAGTCTTGAAACCTGACTGATTTGGATCAAGAAGGTCATTCTGAGAGAGATAGCAGGAGAGCTGGCCAAGGACGGCACGTTCAAGAGTTTTGGAGAGAAAAGAAAGAAGGGATACTGGTCTGTAGTTGTTGACATCGGAGGGATCGAGTGTAGGTTTTTTCAGAAGGGGTGCAACTCTCGCTCTCTTGAAGACGGAAGGGACGTAGCCAGCGGTCAAGGATGAGTTGATGAGCGAGGTGAGGTAAGGGAGAAGGTCTCCGGAAATGGTCTGGAGAAGAGAGGAGGGGATAGGGTCAAGCGGGCAGGTTGTTGGGCGGCCGGCCGTCACAAGACGCGAGATTTCATCTGGAGAGAGAGGGGAGAAAGAGGTCAAAGCACAGGGTAGGGCAGTGTGAGCAGAACCAGCGGTGTCGTTTGACTTAGCAAACGAGGATCGGATGTCGTCGACCTTCTTTTCAAAATGGTTGACGAAGTCATCAGCAGAGAGGGAGGAGGGGGGAGGAGGGGGAGGAGGATTCAGGAGGGAGGAGAAGGTGGCAAAGAGCTTCCTAGGGTTAGAGGCAGATGCTTGGAATTTAGAGTGGTAGAAATTGGCTTTAGCAGCAGAGACAGAAGAGGAGAATGTAGAGAGGAGGGAGTGAAAGGATGCCAGGTCCGCAGGGAGGCGAGTTTTCCTCCATTTCCGCTCGGCTGCCCGGAGCCCTGTTCTGTGAGCTCGCAATGTGTCGTCGAGCCACGGAGCAGGAGGGGAGGACCGAGCCGGCCTGGAGGATAGGGGACATAGAGAGTCAAAGGATGCAGAAAGGGAGGAGAGGAGGGTTAAAGGAGTTAAAGGAGAGAGTTAAAGGGCGGGATATTCAATGGTTTTCTTCTGAGCTGTCTTGTATTATTCACAAACGTAGTCTAGCTTGGGCTAAAGCAAGGAAATCATGTTCTGATGCTGATTGGCTTCTTCTTAGGCAGCTACGAAACAAGTGTTCTTTTCTTCTCAGGAAGGCCATGTCTGAATATTGTGTCTATGTCTTATGTCTGTTACCACTGATAACCTGAATGACCCTAGAACGTTTTGGAAGGCTATTAAGTCTGTCTGGTAACAGTAATGTTAATGAATTACCATCATTACCAAGGACTCTGTTGCTGTATATGACAAAACTGAAATGCTGAATTGTTTCAATGAGCACTTTGTGTCATCTAGTAGGCTGTTTGATTCAGTATCCTCTGGCTCTGTACAACCCTGTGTGGATGAACCAGTGAGAGCTGGTCAAACGTTTAGCTTTTTGCAATTCTCAGTGCAGGAGGTACATAAAAGCCCTGAAATCTTTAGATCAAAGAAAGCCTGCAGGTCCTGATCTTCTTGATCCCTGCTTCTTAAAACTGGCAGCTGATTTCATAGCTGAACCACTTACATATCTGTTCAATCTAACCCTGGAATGTAATGAAATTCCAAAGATCTGGAAATCAGCATTTGTCCTACCACTTTTAAAAGGGGGAAATCCAACTCTTTGAAATAATTGTAGGCCAATCTCAAAGCTGTCACCCCTGGCGAAATGACTTGAAACCCTTGTTAGTGAACAGCTAAAATAGTTTTTATATACTAACTATATTTTATTAATGTACCAATCGGGCTTCAGGAAGAAGCATAGCACAATTACAGCAGCCATCAAGGTTTTAAATGATATCACTGTGAAGCCCTTGACAAAAAACAGCACTGTGTCTCACTTTTTAAAATATTTTTTTTATCTCTCTAAGGCTTTTGATACAGTTGATCATGCTATACTGAGGCAGAGATTGTCGAGCATAGGTCTTTTGGAGCATGCAGTTGCATGGTTTGCTAACTATCTGTCTGATAGAACTCGGTGCACTCAATTTGATGGGCTCATGTCTGTTAAATTGTCTGTCTGTAATGGTGTGCACCAGGGCTCTGTACTTGGTCCCCTCTTATTCACTATTTATATAACTAATTTAGACAAAAATTTGCAAAATGCGCAACATCACTTTTATGCTGATGATACTGTTATTTATTGTTGTGCCTCGGCTCTCACAAAAGCTTTCCAGAACTTGCAAACTGCTTTTTATACTGTTCCACATACCTTGTGTCAATTGAAGCTTATCCTCAATACTGACAAAAATAAACTAATGTTTTCTAAAGCAAGAAATAGACCTCTGAACCTTTCACCTATTACTACCTGTCAGGGCAATGAGATTGAGACTGAAACCTCATATAAATATCTTGGAATTTTAATTGATGACGGATGCTCTTTTAAATTGATTATTCAACAACTTACAAAAAAATTGAAGCTGAAGTTTATTTTAGGAATAAGGCCTGTTTTTCTTTTGAAGCCAGAAGGAGGCTAGTATCAGATACATTTATGCCTTTACTAGACTATGGAGATATTTTATATATGAATGCTTCCACTCAGTGTTTGAGATCAATTGACATCCTTTACCATGGAGTGTTGAGATTTATTTTAAACTGCAAAACTCTTACGCACGTTGCACTTTGTATACAAGGGTTGGCTGGCCTCCTCTAGTCAATCGTAGGCTCAGTCACTGGTATACTTTTATTTACAATGCCATTTTGGGTTTACTACCATTTTATTTGAAAATTTTTATTGTTCAGAAATGTGGTGGGTACTCTCTTCGTTCGCAGGATTTAATCTAATCTAATCTGCTAACTGTTCCAAATGTCCAAAATCTATTTGGTAAAAGGGCTTTTATGTACTCTGCACCATTGGCTTGGAATGCCTAACAAAATACTTTTAAACTGAAAGAACCTGTCCCGATTGGTGTTTTTAAATCATTGATGAAGAATTTTGAGGCTGATTCCCTGACCTGTCAATGTTTTTAATTAGCTGTTTAATGATTTTGTTATACTCTTGTAAATTCAATTATTCTTTTTACTTGATTACCTGTAGTTTTTCATGTTGTCTGTCTGTAATTGTGTAATGACTTGGTGCTGCCTATCTTGGCCAGGACGCTGTTGAAAAAGAGATTATAAATATTTTTATTTTTTAACTATGCAAGAGATTTTGTTGTAGGCAGAACGCATCAGAGTAGGATTCTATTGCATTGACAAGCACGACTTATCCCGTACTCTACAGAGACTGGTGCGTCATAACCAATCAGAGCTGTAGTAGGCCTATATGCAAATAAACAATTGCCATATATGGATCTGTGCCATTCACCTTGAACTGGACTGTGTTTACAGCATTAGAGGTCAGAGCAAGAGCTGCATGTAGCCACGTGTGTACATTTGTTCATATCCTTTGCTAGTTAGTGAGTTATTAGCCCAGTTATATATAATTTGAAGTCAGCAATGTGGGAGTGATTGCTTCCTACAACAGCACAAATCATGTACCTTTGTACACATCTCTGGTAGGCCTACATTTGGATCCAATAGCCACAGTAGCCTACTTGAATTTTGCTCAGTGCCGGAATTTGTTTTAGGAAACATTGGTGTGGACCATGTTAAATCCTTAGTGATGTGGACACCGAGGAACTTGAGGCTCTCGACCCACTCCACTACAGCCCCATCTATGTGGATAGAGGTGTGCTCTCCCCTCTCCCAGCTGAAGAACCCTTTTAGGTTCTAGATAGCAGCTTTTTTTCTAAGAGTGTACCCTCACCGCCTGGGGTGGACCGCCAGAAAGTCCAGGATCCAGTTGGAGAAGGAGGTGTTCAGTCCCAGGGTCCTGAGCTTGGTGATGAGCTTGGAGGCAACTATGTTGTTGAATGCTGAGCTGTAGTCAATCAACAGCATTCTTACATAGGTTTGACTTTTTCCAGGTAGGTGAGGGCAGTGTGGAGTGCAATAGAGACTGTGTCATCTGTGGATATGTTGAGGCGGTATATAAATTGGAGTGGGTCCATGGTGTCTGGGATGATGGTGTTGATGTGAGCCATGACTGGACTTTTAAAGCAATAAATGGCTACATATGTGTGCTACAGGGAAATAGTCATTTAGGCAGGTTACCTTGGCGTTCCTGGGCACAGGGACTATGGTGGTCTGCTTGACACAAGTTGTTATTACAGACCGGGTCAGAAATGGGTGAAAATGTCAGTGAAGACACTTGCCAGCTGCTCAGCTCATGCTCTGAGTGGTATTCCATCTAGCCCCTGCAGCCTTGTGAATGTTGACCTGTTTAAAGGTCCTACTCAAATCGACTGCGAAGAGCAAGATCATACAGGTGTCCGGAACAGATGATGCCCTCATGCATGGTTCAGTATTGCTTGCCTCATAGTGAACATAGAAGGCGTTTAGCTCGCCTGGTAGGCTCACGTTTCTGGGCAGCTCGCGGCTGGGTTTACCTTTATAATGCGTGATAGTTTGCAAGCCCTGCCACATCAAATTCAAATTTAAAAAAATATTAGTCAAATGCGCCGAATACAACAGGTGTAGACCTAACAGTGAAATGCTTACTTACGAGCCCCTAACCAACTATGCAGTTTAAAAGAATATGGATAACAATAAGAAATAAAAGTAACAAGTAATTAAAGGGCAGCAGAAAAATAACAATAGCGAGACTATATACAGGGAGGTACCGGTACAGAGTCAACGTGCGGGGGCACCGGTTAGTTGAGGTAATATGTACATGTAGGTAGAGTTATTAAAGTGACTATGCATAGATGATAACAACAGAGTAGCAGCGGTGCAAAAGAGGGGGGGACAAAGCAAATAGTCTGGGTAGCCATTTGATTAGATGTTCAGGAGTCTTATGGCTTGGGGGTAGAAGCTGTTTAGAAGCCTCTTTGACTTGGCGCTCTGGTACCGCTTGCCGTGCGGTAGCAGAAAGAACAGTCTATGACGAGGGTGGCTGGAGTCTTTGACAATTTATAGGGCCTTCCTCTGACACCGCCTGGTATAGAGGTCCTGGATGGTAGGGAGGTTGACCCCATTGATGTACTGGGCCGTTCGCACTACCCTCTGTTGTGCCTTGCGGTCGGAGGCTGAGCAGTTGCCATACCAAGCAGTGATGCAACCAGTCAGGATGCTCTCAATGGTGCAGCTGTAGAACCTTTTGAAGCTCTGAGGACCCATGACAAATCTTTTCAGTCTCCTAAGGGGAATAGGTTTTGTTGTGCCCTCTTCACGACTGTCTTGGTGTGCTTGGACCATGATAGTCTGTTGGTGATGTGGACACCAGGGAACTTGAAGCTCTCAACCTGCTCCACTGCAGCCCCGTTGATGAGTATAGGGGCGTGCTCAGTCCTCTTTTTCCTGTAGTCCACAAGTCATCTCCTTTGTCTTGATCACGTTGAGGGAGAGGTTGTTGTCCTGGCACCACACGGCCAAGTCTCTGACCTCCTCCCTATCGGCTGTCTTGTCATTGTCGGTGATCCGGCCTACCATGTTGTGTCATCTGCAAACTTAATGATGATGTTGGAGTCGTGCCTGGCCCTGCAGTCATGAATGAACAGGGAATACAGGAGGGGACTGAGCACGCACCCATGAGGGGACCCTGTGTTGAGGATCAGCGTGGAGGATGTGTTGTTACCTATCCTTACCACCTGGGGGTGGCCCGTCATTAAATCCAGGATCCAGTTGCAAAGGGAGGTGTTTAGTCCCAGGGTCCTTAGCTTAATTATGAGCTTTCAGGGCACTATGGTGTTGAACGAAATGGAGTGGGTCTAGGGTTTTTGGGATGATGGTGTTGATGTGAGCCATGATGTGAGTGCTACGGGTCGATAGTCATTTAGGCAGGTTATCTTAGTGTTCTTGGGCACAGGCACTATGGTGGTCTGCTTGAAACCTGTTGGTATTACAGACGCGGACAGGAAAAGGTTGAACATGTCAGTGAAGAAACTTGCCAGTTGGTCAGCACATGCTCGCAGTACACGTCCTGTTAATCCGTCTGGCCCTGCAGCCTTGTGAATGTTGACCTGTTTTAAGGTCTTACTCACATTGGCTGTGGAGAGCGTGATCACACAGTCTTCCGGAACAGCTGGTGCTCTCATGCTTTTTTCATTATTTGCCTCGAAGCCAGCATAGAAGTAGTTTAGCTCGTCTGGTAGGCTCGTGTCACTGAGCAGCTCTCGGCTGTGCTTCCCTTCTGTAATCCATGGCTTCTGGTTAGGGTATGTACGTACAGTCACTGTGGGGACGACATCATCGATGCACTTATTGATGAAGCCAATGACTGATGTGGTGTACTCCTCAATGCCATCGGCGGAATCCTGGAACATATTCCAGTCTGTGCTAGCAGAACAGTCCTGTAGCTTAGCATCTGCTTCATCTGACCACTTTTGTATTGATCTCGTCACTGGTGCTTCCTGCTTCAATTTTTCTTGTAAGCAGGAATCAGGAAGATATAATTATGGTCAGATTTGCCAAATGGAGGGCAACGGAGAGCTTTGTATGCGTCTCTGTGTGTGGAGTATAAGTGATCCAGAGTTATATTCTCTCTGATTGCACATTTAACATGCTGATATAAATTTGGTAAAATGCATTAACGTCCCCGGCTACTAGCAGCGCCGCATCTGGTTGAGCGTTTTCTTGCTTGTTTATGGCGTAATACGGCTCATTCAATCCTGTCTTAGTGCCAGCCTCTGTCTGTGGTGGTATGTAAACAGCTACGAAAAATAGAGATAACTCTCTAGGTAGATAATGTGGTCTACAGCTTATCATGAGAAACTCTACCTCAGGTGAGCAATAGCTCGAGACTTCCTTAGATATCGTGCACCAGCTGTTATTTAGAAAAATACATAGTCTGCCGCCCCTTTTCTTACCAGATGCCGCTGTTCTATCCTGCCGATACAGCCTATAGCCAGCCAGCTGTATGTTGATAGTGTCGTCGTTCAGCCACGACTTCGTGAAGCACAAGATATTATAGTTTTGAATGTCCCGTTGGTAGTTTAATCTTCCGCGTAGGTCATCGATTTTATTCTCCAAAGATGGCATGTTTGCTAGCAGAATGGAATGAAGTGGGGGTTTATTCGATGGCCTACGAATTTTCAGAAGGCAGCCCGCCCTCTGGCCCCTTTTTCTGTGCCTCCTCTTCACGCAATTCACGGGGATCTGGGCCTGTTCCCGAGAAAGCAGTATATCATTTGTGTCTGGCTCGTCAGACTTGTTGAAGGAAAAAAAGGATTCTGCCAGTCCATGGTGAGTAATCTCAGTCCTGATGCCCTGAAGTTATTTTTGGTCATAAGAGATGGTAGTGGCAACATTATGTACAAAATAAGTTTAAAAATAAGTTACAAACAAAGCAAATAAACCAACAAAAAAACACAATCAGTTGGGGACACGTAAAACGTCTGCCTTCTTCTCCAGCGCCATTGTTACATGATGCCTTCATGCATGTATCACTGTTGCTAGCCTCGTAGTGAGCATAGAAGGCATTTAACTCATCTAGTAGGCTCACGTTGCTAGGCAGCTCGCGGCTGGGTTCACCTTTATAATGTGTGATAGTTTGCAAGCCCTGCCACATCCTTCAAGCATCAGAGCTGGCATAGTAGGATTCGATCTAGGTTCCTGTATTTAATATTGCAGATAGATTGTGGCTTCCATCAATGTAATTGTCTACACCATTTCCAATCCCCCATATATTTTTTTGTAAATATATAAAATATATATTTTAAATATATTTTCCTTTATTATTTTCCCCTAACCCTACAATCTATCCCCTAATTGGAGTAAACTAATGGGACAACAATTCTTAGGCTTCTACTTCCAGCTTATACATACTATATACATTTTACGGACACAGTACATTTTACAATAGTTATCTTTTGTTTGTTTTTAGTCCCATCCTTCAGCTCCACTTAACCCCTCCCATCTACCTCTGAACCTCCACAATCCAGCCGCCAGCCAGTCAGGAGCTGCCAGAGCCGCCAGCCAGTCAGGAGCTGCCAGAGGCGCCAGCCAGTCAGGAGCTGCCAGAGCCGCCAGCCAGTCAGGAGCTGCCAGAGCCGCCAGCCAGTCAGGAGCTGCCAGAGCCGTCCGCCAGTCATGAGCTGCCCGCCAGTCATGAGCTGCCCGCCAGTCATGAGCTGCCCGCCAGTCATGAGCTGCCCTCCAGTCATGAGCTGCCCTCCAGTCATGAGCTGCCTTCCAGTCATGAGCTGCCCTCCAGTCATGAGCTGCCTTCCAGTCATGGGTTGCCTTCCAGTCATGAGCTGCCCTCCAGTCATGAGCTGCCCTCCAGTCATGAGCTGCCCTCCAGTCATGAGCTGCCCTCCAGTCATGAGCTGCCCTCCAGTCCGGAGCTGCCATTCAGTCCGGAGCTGCCATTCAGTCCGGAGCTACCATTCAGTCCGGAGCTACCATTCAGTCCGGAGCTGCCATTCGTCCGGAGCTACCCCTCTGTCCTGAGCTACCTCTCTGTCCTGAGCTACCTTTCTGTCCTGAGCTACCTTTCTGTCCTGAGCTACCTCTCTGTCCTGAGCTACCTCTCTGTCCTGAGCTGTCTCCTCAATCTAGGGGGGACCTTTGTGAAGGTTCCTAGACCAGGGTCGGGGGCGAGGGTCACCACTCAAAGGACGCTAAGGAGGGGGACAAAGACAATGGTGGAGTGGTGTCCTCGTCCAGCGCCGGAGCCGCCACCGCGGACAGATGCCCACCCAGACCCTCCCCTTGAGTTTTAGGGGGTGCGTTCGGGGTCCGCACCTCAGGAGGGGGGTACTGTCACGTTCTGACCATAGTTCTTGTGTGTTGTGCTTGTTTTAGTGTTGGTCAGGGCGTGAGCTGGGTGGGCATTCTATGTTGTGTGTCTGTTTGTCTGTTTCTGTGTTCGGCCTAATATGGTTCTCAATCAGAGGCAGCTGTCAATCGTTGTCCCTGATTGGGAATCATATATAGGTGGCTTGTTTTGTGTTAGGGATTTGTGGGTGGTTGTTTCCTGTCTCTGTGTTTTTCTCTGCACCAGATAGGGCTGTATCGGTAAGCCACGTTTGTTATTTTTGTTATTTTGTATTTTGTAAGTGTTCACTGTTTATCGTCATTATTAAATCATGTTGAACACGAGCTATGCTGCGTCTTGGTCCGATCCCTGCTACACCTCCTCTTCAGACGAAGAGGAGGAAGGCTGCCGTTACAGACCCAAGTTAAATAATTTAAAAGCAATGCTACCAAATACTAATTGAGTGTATGTAAACTTCTGACCCACTGGGAATGTGATGAAAGAAATGAAGGCTAAATTAAATAATTTTCTCTTCTATTATTCTGACATTTCACATTCATAAAATAAAGTGGTGATCCTAACTGACCTAAGACAGGGAATTTTTACTAGGATTAAATGTCAGGAATTGTTCAAAACTGTATTTGGCTGAGATGTATGTAAACTTCAGACTTCAACTGTATGTAAATGTGATATTTCATTTTTCATATTTTTTTTAAATTAGCAAACATTTCTGATATCCTCTTTTTGCTTTGTCATTATGGGGTATTGTGTGTAGATTGATGAGGGAACATTACTACTACATTTTAGAATAAGGCTGTAACCTAACAAAAAAAACTAACCTCTTTCAAGTGCTGGGGATTAAGGCACGATCGGGGGGTAAACAGAACGTCCAGAGCTGCTGACTTGTTGAAGTAGACATTTTCATCCAAATCGAGGTTAGTGATCACTGTTCTGATGTCCAGAACCTTTTAATTGTCATGGGAAAAAAATAAAAATCAGCGTAAAAAACACTTTAAATACTAGAATTGGTAAATAGTCCATAAAATGGGTGCTATCCCCTGCTGCGCCATCTTGCCAGTGCATTTCACTCTCAGTCCATTACCCACTGGCCCAGATTGAGAGACTGATTGAGGAGGGTGTTAGGAGGTGTAGGGTGTGGTCCAAAGTTGCCTGGCTAGCCTTGGAGCACGGTACCCTCTACAGAAACACTCTAGCAGTCATCGGCTGGCCATTTCCCCAGCCTGCAGAAGCTGCTGTCTGCTTGCTGATATCGTATTTACAGCTTAAAAGGCATGCTATCTACTAGACTCCAAAAATATTCCAGCGCTTGCCCTCAAATAAACAACTCAATGTTCCAGGAGTTGTCCCTTTGTGTTTCCAAGAATAATCAGAATAGGGAGCCAAAAGCTTTATTATTTGCGTGAGAGCAGGGAGTATTACGTAAGCAAGGCCACGCTCTCTCTACTTAGCAGGGAAGGTAATTTACTGTGGAATTAAATTGCAAGTACTTTAGTGGGGGAAATGGTGTATTTGTAGATAATTGCTCAGCGTGCTTTCATTTTCAAGCAATATTATCTTTACACTAAATTAACCCTGGACAAAACAACTGATATGGCTGTGTTAAGATATGTTTGTTTTTCACGTCACAAACCCAATCCATTACTTGAATAAAAACATAGAGAACATTTCTGCAATATTAGGTGGGTCCACTCAGGGAGAAAACGGTCTCATACGTAAGGAGATTATTATATTAGAAAAATGGGACCTCGTTTACCTGCACTGCTTCATTACACCAACACTTGGATTATCTGCTTTCTAGAAACTACTGCAGTAGCAATAAACATGAGGGAAATACAGCAGTGTCCATATCAACAAATAATCCCCAGACTAAAGATAAAGTGAATTGAGTTTGTTTCCAACATCAAACATAATTTCCTAGCAGGGACATTAAATAAGAAATCAAGCTTAAAGACATATAGAGGAAGGAGAAATGTTAGTATATCCGTAACTAGAGTAACACCTCTCAGGTCCAAACCTGTTTAACAGTTTTGATGAGAGAACCTGTCTCCTGGGCCCTCTGGATGCCCTCAGCCCTCTCACTAAAGCTTGGCATCATTGCTACTCAACCACTCTACATCAAAGGTCCATCTTGTTAACCGCTAGGCCACATTTGTCTAAATGTTAATAACAGCATTATAATAACCAGGCAGGAGATAATACACACATCTTTCATTTGTGATGTGTGTGGCTGTCCTCAGGGGACTTTATCAGCTGTCTGTATTGATCTGGAGAGTGAGTGTGTGGAGGGCACTGCCCAGACAACCGTCTGCCAGGCTGGATTAATGTGGGCTGATTACACATGCCGTATCTGCCACTGTCACAACACAGCACAGAACAACACACAACATGACACAGCACTGCACAACAGAACAGAACAGCACGGCACGACACCACACAGCACACCACGGCACAACACTACACAGCACACCACGGCACAACACTGCACAGCACAACAGAGAACAAATCAAATAACATTTATTTATAAAGCCTTTTTTAAACCAGCAGATGTCACAAAGTGCTATACGGAAACCTAGCCTAAAACCCCAAACAGCAACCAATGTAGCTGTAGAAGCACAGTGGCCAGGAAACCTAGAGAGGAACCAGTCTCTGAGGGGTGGTCAGTCCTCTTCTGGCTGTGCCGGGTGGAGATTATATTAGTACATGGCCATTAAGGCCAGATTCTTCTTCAAGATGTTCAAACGTTCATAGATGACCAGCAGGGTCAAATAATAATCACAGTGGTTGTAGAGGGTGCCTTAGGAGTAAATGTCAGTTGGCTTTTCATAGCCGAGCATTCAGAGGTCGAGACAGCAGGTGCGGTAGAGAAAGAGAGAGAGTCGAATACATCAGGTCCGGGATAAGGCAGCACATCTGGTGAACAGATCAAGGTTCCATAGAACAGTTGAAACTGGAGCAGCAGCACGACCAGGTGGACTGGGGACAGCCAGGAGTCATCAGGCCCGGTAGTCCTGAGGCATGGTCCTAGGGCATATGTCGTTCTGGAGTGGAGAGAGAGAGAATTAGAGTGAGCATACGTAAACTCACACAGGACATCAGATATAACAGACGGACCCTACTGAAGGCTGAGACGGGGGGGGGGGGGGGACACACACACTATGGCCCCGTCTGACGATGCCCCCGGACAGGGCCGACCAGGCATGATATAACCCCACCCACTTTGCCAAAGCACAGCCCACGCACCCTGTGGGCTACACTGGGAGCAGTGACATCCAAGGGATAAAACCTCACAAAGGTGTATAGTGATGCCCAACTCGCTGCAGAACAAATATCTCCTATAGTCAACCATTTAAACAACGGGCAATACACCGCTAGGTAACCCTTGCTGCTAAATGCCAGGGAGATAGCCTCCACAATCCAGTGGGAGAGATGCTGCTTAGAGAGCGCCCTGCCGTGAGCTGGATTAGCAAAACAGACAAAAACATGGTCACATAACTGGATATCCCGGGTCTGTTCAATATACATGTGTAAAGCTGGCAGAGGACACAGTAACCTCTTTTTCTCTTCAGAAGCAACAGGAGGAGGCGAAAAGGAAATGGCACCCAGCGCCTGAAAGGCCACATCAAAAATAGTCCTAGGGGAATAACCAATATCATAGAAGCCATTATCCCAAGTAGGTACAGGAACTGGTTAGAAATTACTGTACTGGAATAGAGCTGGAACCCCGACCCCTTTCCAGGGATAGAAAAGCGAGATTTATGCCCAAGTCTAACTCGAGACCCAGTAATAGAATGTTGTGGAAATTCTTACACAGGACACTCAAAGTCAATATTTTAAAAAATCACTCTTTATTGTCAGCAAGCTGGAGACGTCACAGTCAAGCTTAGGTGCATAAAAACCTGTTGTTTAACAATTCTGCTAAGACCTTCAAAAGTTTGGTGCTGGCTCATCAGCTCATTGTTCCACATCATAGACAACAGATTAAGGGTTTAGATGACCTTACACTCAACTTGTTGAGAGAAAGTGACCTTCAATCATTACTCATCGTCCGTATCTACAGGGGGGTATAGAAGCTCATCCAGATTTGGCAGCTCATTTGGTTCACCATCCTCTGGAGGAGCAGAAAACATGATAGCTGCTGAAATCTTACCAGCCAGAGAGGCACAGCTCGCCTCACAGCATGTTAACTTCTTATGGCTGCAGGGGCAGTATTGAGTAGCTTGGATGAAAGGTGCACCGAGGTGCCCATATTAAATGGCCTGCTCCTTAGTCCCAGTTGCTAATATATGCATATTATTATTCATATTGGATAGAAAACACTCTGAAGTTTCTAAAACTGTTTGAATTATGTCTGTGAGTATAACAGAACTCATATGGCAGGCAAAAACCTGAGAAGTTACACTTCCTGTTTGAATAGTTTCTGAGGTGTCAGATTTTCAACCAAGCTCTCAATTGAATTTTCAGCGAGATATAGATGAGTTTTCACTTCCTACAGCTTCCACTAGATGTCAACAGTCAACAGAACTTTGTCTGATGACTCTAATGTGAAGGGGGGCCGAAGGAGACAGGAATGAGTAATCACTTCCACGAGCTGATCACGCATTCACCATGCGTCTTCACATGAGTAGGACGTCCGTTCCATCGCTCTTCTGAAGTCAATCTAATTCTCCGGTTGGAACGTTATTCAAGATGTATGTTAATAACACAATTAAGCAAACTAAACAAAAAACACATGCTGCAGCCCATTGGGCAATTTGGGATCCCCAACTTCCAAACAGGGATTCCAACCAATTTGCAAGCGTCCAATCCGGTTTTCAAGAATTATTCTTAGCAACAGTGGCAATGTATTAGGCAAGATCAGTCACATTAGAAGAGTGATCTGGGACAAAAGTACAACATTCATCACCCATGATTACACAAGTGCACCCATGACCTACCAAAAGATAGTCATGGGCCTCTCTGTTTTACAGAGCTAACTTACGCAATTATTTCATTTCCCTATACAATTATTCCAGGGAATTTCGAGTAGCATTGCCAATTTTCTTTGTGTCTAGAGATGTCACGAATTTGGTCTAACGCACATGCAACTCCATACCCAAGAAAAAACACCCCAAGGAACCTGGAGGCAGGTGCCTGAGTGTGAGTGATGTTAGCCAGTGATCTCTTATCTCTCCTCATTCCAGGAGGTCTGTAGTCTTTAAACAAAGTCTTCAGATCCCTCTCATTATTCTGAACGGTTCTCATAGCTGTCACCACAAACCCTACAGTACATGTACCTCCCCAGTTCGAGGGAATGCTACAGTAAGCCATTTCCCCACACAACCAATAGGTTCCGTTCGGAGCTCCTCTGAAAAGGATAAAAACATTATAGACTGAGATACTGTAATGGGAATTTTAATGTTTTGCTTTTCTTATAACTATTTTCCGTGTTCTATTAATGTGCTGTTCTATAAACCAATTTCTGTGTTCATGCAAGTGATTGACTGAACAAATCCTCCTCTTATCAGTAGCCGCAATTTGGCAGTAAGCCCAGACCTTGTTTTGAGAACAAACTAAAGATATCTCAGTTTTGAGGTCTCAGCTTAGAGAGAAGCCTTGTGAGGTGTTGGTCTGTCACATGTTATGAAACAGTATTGGTCGGTCACATGAATAAAACAAAAACAAAACGGTAATGATTAATGAATTATTCTAAATCATGCAAATATAACTTGTCTGTGTATAGCCGTATATAAGACAACTGCTGGGTCTTCCCAGAGAGAGCTCCTGATTGACATGTGTACTATGGTGCACATGTCAGCATGCTGACAATAAACAATGATTCATTTAAGATTGACTGTCCCTGTGTAAGAATTTTTCCACAACAATACCATAAGTAAAATTACCAGGTTCCCCAGTGTCGGCATTGTTAACAGTTAACTTACAGATATTTGACCCATTGTAATACATTGTACAATTACATTCTGATTACCTCCTCCTCTAATACACCAAGGGCTGTCATCACTCCTGCTACTGAAATGGGTGGGAGTATTATCTGGCCTAGCAAATGACAGTGGGCCTGTGTGGTTGTGTAATGCAGACAATGTCATGGGGTCAGGGTTACGTGGAATTTCCACTAAGAATGTTAAGTTAATTTGCATAGTCAGATTTACCCCTATGCGAACTCCCACAAGCGGTAAACCTGCTCCTACCTTAAATGGCCCCAACCCACACACCCAACACACTTTTTGTCCAGATGTAAGATTAGCAACCATTTTTGCTCTAGATAAGAACAAATTGTCCTCATTGTTGTGAGTGCCCAGCAGGGCTCTCTTTCGACGATGACACCTATTTCTGGGCCTCTACTCCGGGCCTGCATTGGCCACTTTCTCTGAAGGCTCCTTCTACCCTCTGTCAGGTTTCACACAAGATGATAACCTACTGTTCTCATTAGCACTCCTGTGCTAATGCAGAGGAGGGCCACACTGCACCACTGGAACTGGTGAGGGCCCATCGTCTTCTGGATCAGGAACTCGTCTGCAGTGCGACACGTTGATCCAGGTATCACTCTCAGTGACATTCACAGCAGTGGGGGTGGTCAGAAGAACTTGGTAAGGCCCTCTCCAATGGGGTCCTTCCAACTCTTTCTCCTGAAGTCTTTCACCACCACGAAATCACCTGGGTTCAAACAGTGTTCAGCTCCACCTGCTAGATTTGGCAAAGAAGCCTTCACCTGGGGGAAACGAGTCTTAAGAACACTGTTAAGGGTGACACAATACTCAACCATGTCTTCCTCCATTCCTTGCAGGGGGAAAGGTGTATTTGTCATCCTTATGGGACAGCCAGTCAGCACCTCATGTGGAGAGAGACCAGTGACTGTATGGAATCTGCCTCTCATTCTCATCAGTGCCAATGGAAGCACTTTCACCGCACTTCACCGCACTCCCAGATCGGGGATAATAAGCACAATGAGTTCTCAAATCAATCTGCAAAGCCTCTGACAGGGATTGAACAATCTCATTTACAAAATGTTGACCATTGTCAGAAGATATGTTTGATGGCATACCCCACTTGGGTATGATCTATCTCACGAGTGCTTTTGCTACAGCAGCCGCTGTGGCCCTCCTGCAAGGGAAAGCTTCAATCCATTTAAAAAACATGTCAACAATCACCAAACAATACTTATTCCCCTCACAAGGGGTCAACTCAATGAAGTCCATCATTAAGTGCTCAAAAGGTCCTTCAGGCCTTGGATGCGACACGGGGGTTATTGAAATGCCTTGTCCAACATTGTTAACACGCTTAAATGTCTTACTCACGTCGGCCAAGGAGAAGGAGAGCCCACAGTCCTTGGTAACGGTCCGCGTCGATGGCACTGTGTTATCCTCAAAGCGGGTGAAGAAGGTGTTTAGCTTGTCCGGAAGCAAGACGTCGGTGTCCGCGACATGGCTGGTTTTCCCTTTGTAGTCTGTGATTGTGTATAGACCCTGCCACATATGTCTCGTGTCAAAACATTAACTAGGCCACTCAGGAACATTCAATGTCGTCTTGGTAAGCAACTCCAGTGTATATTTGGCCTTATGTTTTAGGTTATTGTCCTACCGAGAGAGAGAGAGAGAGAGAGAGAGAGAGAGAGAGAGAGAGAGAGAGAGAGAGAGAGAGAGAGAGAGAGAGAGAGAGAGAGAGAGAGAGAGAGAGAGAGAGAGAGAGAGAGAGAGAGAGAGAGAGAGAGAGAGAGAGAGAGAGAGAGAGAGAGAGAGAGAGAGAGAGAGAGAGAGAGAATTGACAGGAGTGGATATTTTCCTTTGTTTTCTTTTTTACAACATTATTAGTACAAATAATCTCTCAATATTCATCTGAAATTGCACCATATTTATCCATTTAGCTGTTGAAAAGCATTTTTTGGGGGGGTGACACCACAGGACTCCCCTCTGGCTTAGGCCAAGCACAAAATGAAGTACTATCGGGCTGGACGATTTGATCATTAAACATTTACACAGACATTTATAGGGAGATAAGCTACTTGAAATGTGGAACACACAGACAATAGGTCTGCATTTAGACAGGGAGCCCAAGTCTGATCTTTTTTTCCAACTAAATTAGTCTTTTGAGCAATTACATCATTCTAACTGTTTCTAGATTTGGACAGTCTTGTCAGAACCACTAACAATTCTTCCTTTACTTCCAGATTTGCATAGGTTAAATTAAAATGGGGTGAGGGGAATTGCTGAACAAGGCACATTCCATCTCAAACTAGACAATGACTGTTCTTTATCAGCAGAACCCCACAGATACAGTTGAAGTCGGAAGTTTACATACACTTAGGTTGGAGTCATTAAAACTTGTTTTTCAACCTCTCCACAAATTTCTTGTTAACAAACTATAGTTTTGGCAAGTCGGTTAGGACATCTACTTTGTGCATGACACAGATAATTTTTCAAACAATTGTTTACAGACAGATTATTTCACTTATGCTACCAAATGCTACCAAATACTGTATCACAATTCCAGTGGGTCAGAAGTTTACATACACAAAGTTGACTGTGCCTTAATAAAGCTTGGAAAATTCCCGAAAATGATGTCATGGCTTTAGAAGCTTCTGTTAGGCTAATTGACATCATTTGAGTCAATTGGAGGTGTATCTGTGGATGCATTTCAAGGCCTACCTTCAAACTCAGTGCTTCTTTGCTTGACATCATGGGAAAATCAAAAGAAATCAGCCAATACCTCAGCAAAAGTGTAGACCTCCACAAGTCTGGTTCATCCTTGGGAGCAATTTCCAAATGCCTGAAGGTACCACGTTCATCTGTACAAACAATAGTACGCAAGTATAAACACCATGGGACCACGCAGCCGCCATACCGCTCAGGAAGGAAACGCGTTCTGTCTCCTAGAGATGGAAAGTGCAAACCAATCGCAGAACAACAGCAAAGGACCTTGTGAAGATGCTGGAGGAAACAGGTACAAAAGTATCTATATCCACAGTAAAACGAGTCCAATATCGACATAACCTGAAAGCAAGGAAGAAGCCACTGCTCCAAAACTTCCATAAAAAAGCCAGACTACAGTTTGCAACTTCACATGGGTACAAATATCGTACTTTTTGGAGAAATGTCCTCTGGTCTGATGAAACAAAAATAGAACTGTTTGGCCATAATGACCATCGTTATGTTTGGAGGAAAAAGGGGATGCTGAAGAACACCATCCCAACCGTGAAGCATGGGGGTGGCAGCATCATGTTGTGGGAGTGCTTTGCTGCAGGAGGGACTGGTGCACTTCACAAAATAGATGGCACCATGAGGGAGGAAAATTATGTGGTTATATTGAAGCAACATCTCAAGACATCAGTCAGGAAGTTAAAGCTTGGTCGCAAATGGGTCTTCCAAATGGACAATGACCCCACGCATACTTCCAAAGTTGTGGCAAAATGTCTTAAGGACAACAAAGTCAAGGTATTGGAGTGGCCATCACAAAGCCCTGACCTCAAGCCTATAGAAAATTTGTGGGCAGAACTGAAAAAGCGTGTGCGAGCAAGGAGGCCTACAAACCTGACTCAGTTACACTAGCTCTGTCAGGAGGAAGGGGCCAAAATTCACCCAACTTATTGTGGGAAGCTTGTGGAAGGCTACCCGAAACGTTTGACCCAAGTTAAACAATTTAAAGGCAATGCTACCAAATACTAATTGAGTGTATGTAAACTTCTAACCCACTGGGAATGTGATGAAAGAAATAAAAGCTGAAATAAATAATTTTCCCTACTATTATTCTGACATTTCACATTCTTAAAATTAAGTGGTGATCCTAACTGACATAAAACAGGGAATTTTTACTAGGATTAAATGTCAGGAATTGTGAAAAACTGAGTTTAAATGTATTTGGCTAAGGTGTATGTAAACTTCCGACTTCAACTGTATTCCAAAAACCATATCACCTTCATGCAAATTCTTGAAACTTTGTCTTTAAACAAAGTTTGAAGAAAGTAGAAGTAAATATCAAGCAAACCGTGTTCAAAGAATGCAGAGAACATGCACAGTTCCTTTTAAGGGTATAAACACAAGACTTTGGAAAACAGAGATAAACCTACAGTAAATGTCGCTGAGAATGTGCTTTATTTGTATGCTTGTGTGGGACCACAAACAGTTTGATAGAAATACAGTGTGACAGGAGAATGGGCTTTGCAGGATTTATCGACAGTGCCCTCTGTAAGCTGTTTCATTGTACGTTCTCTTTCTTATCTTCCCAATTATTCTGATTTATTTACTTGTACTCCATGCCTTTCCTACACAATTATATTAATGTGGGTGGGGTTGATGGTTATGTTTTCCTACATTATGTGGGATGTTATGTCTCTCTATTCTCTCCTGAATCCTCTGTCTATAGTCTCTACCCCCTGCAGTAAGAGAGGGTATCAGGAACCATCTCAATATGATTTGTGACCTGAGTTTACTTGTTCCCTTTCCACCAATCTGGGCTTTTGAACATCCGCTACCCTCTGGAGGCCTGTGGGGCCATTCTCTTCCCATATACAGTCGGGGTTTACACTGAATTTGGCTCTTCTGAGAAGTATTTGTGACTGCTGCATCCATGGGGCTTTGTCTGATAACAAGCTGCTTCCTCCTTGATCTCTCTTTCTTTCTCTCTCTCAACCAAGGAGGTAATTAGCACACAATATATCACGTTTTGATCTTACTTAATTGGGTTGTTTTGTGAATGGATGTCAATCGTCCTACAGGAAGGATCAGGAAGGGAAGTTAAAGGTGCAATCTGCATTTGCTACATCCATTTTTGGACTGATAAATGAATGATATGTACCCATTGTGTCACGACTTCCGCCGAAGTCGGTCCCTCTCCTTGTTCGGGCGGCGTTCGGCGGTCGACGTCACCGGTCTTCTAGCCATCGCCGCTCCACCTTTCATTTTCCATTTGTTTTGTCTTGTTTTCCCGCACATCTGGTTCACATTCCCTCATCAGACTAAATATATATTACCCTCTGTTTCCCCCATGTCTGTGTGTGGAATTGTTCTTTGTGTAGGGTGTTACGCTACAGGCTGGCTTGCTCTAGGTTTGTTTCAAACCTAGGTTTGTTTGTTTTGTTTAATCCGGTTTATGTTATCGTGGTTGTGCGTTGTGCTGCCTCGCCTGTGCCTTTGGGCCAGGGTGTATATTAGAGTTCTCCTGTTATCACCCATCTCTGCTCTCCTGCGCCTGACTTCCCGGCAACCAGTCACTCACCCCGTTACACATTGATTTATTAAGAATATGTCTTATGAGATTAGTTCAACTATCGTACCCCATCAGAACCCAAATAAAGGCTTGTTTTACAATTTTTTTTGTAAACAAAGTAAATGTAAACAAACACTATATTGCCTCTAAACCTGGTTAATAGTATAATTTGTATATCATGGATCAGTGGTACTCATTGCGTGGACTGACACATATCAGTTTGCTACTAGCTCATTTTTCAGTCTGGTCGACATAGATCAATTTATTGTAAAAAAGAAACGTAAATCTATTGAAAATGAAAATGAGGGGGGAAGAGCTGGAGAACAACGTGAAAGCTATGAACGAACAACCACCGGAGATCCAAGAAAATCAGGAAGATGGCGGTGGCGAAATGCAGCTTGCTAACGTAGCTAGCGTAACTAACGTGGCTCCGGTGGCTAAGAGAGGGATACGATTGATTCAAGAACACAAAAAGTTCCAAAGAGAAATGGATAGACAAGTATTTTTTTGTACTGCATAATGGGATTAGCTCACTTTGTCTTATTTGCCAGAAGGCAGTCAATTGTTTTAAACAAGCAAATTTAGAGCAACATTTCCAGTCACACCATGCCCACCATATCCGCCACAAAGCAACCTCAGAAACAACAAAATAGCGCAACTCACAGGACAGCACAAAGGTCAACAACGAATGATGTACAGCACTGTTGCAGAGAAAACGACAGAGGCAACATATGAGATTGATATGAGAAGGCCTTCACAGACACGGAGATTGTCCAAAAATAATAATAACAATTGTCAGCCGAAATATTGTATGCTGATTTCACAAACAAGGAAGCTATTTTAAAGCAAATTAACTTCTTATGGCTGCAGGTGCAGTATTGAGTAGCTTGGATGAAAGGTGCACAGAGGTGCCCAGAGTAAACGGCCTGCTCCTCAGTCATAGTTGCTAATATATGCATATTATTAGTAGTATTGGATAGAAAACACTCTGAAGTTTCTAAAACTGTTTGAATTATGTCTGTGAGTATAACAGAACTCATATGGCAGGCAAAAACCTGAGAAAAAAATCCAAACAGGAAGTGGAAATTCTGAGGCTGGTCGATTTTCAACCAAGATCCTATTGAAATCACAGCGAGATATGGATGAGTTTGCACTTCCTACGGCTTCCACTAGATGTCAACAGTTTGTAGAACCTTGTCTGATGCCTCTACTGTGAAGGGGGGACGAATGAGAGGGGAATTAGTCAGGTCTGCCATGACCATTCTTTGACCATGCGCGTTCACATGAGAGGGAGCTCTGTTCCATCGCTCATCTGAAGTCAATGTAATTCTCCGGTTGGAACGTTATTCAAGATTTATGTTAAAAACATTCTAAAGATTGATTCAATACATCGTTTGACATGTTTCTACTGACTGTTACGGAACTTTTTGACATTTCGTCAGGTTTTAGTGAGCGCGCTTCCTGACGTTGGATTTGTTTACCAAACACGCTACAAAAATAGCTATTTGGACATAAATGATGGACATTACCGAACAAAACGAACATTTCTTGTGGAAGTGGGAGTCCTGGGAATGCATTCCGACGAAGATCAGCAAAGGTAAGTGAAGATTTATAATGCTTTTTATGAGTTTTGTTGACTGCACAATTTGGCGGGTAACTGTATGGCTTGCTTTTGTGGCTGAACGCTGTTTTCTGATTATTGAATATTGTGTTTTGCCGTAAAGCTTTTTGAAATCTGACACAGCGGTTGCATTAAGAACAAGTGTATCTTTAATTCTATGTAAAACATGTATCTTTCATCAAAGTTTATGATGAGTATTTCTGTTATTTGACGTGGCTCTCTGCAATTTCTCCGGATATTTTGGAGGCATTTCTGAACATGGCGCCAATGTAAACTGAGGTTTTTGGATATAAATATGAACTTAATCGAACAAGACATATATGTATTGTGTAACATGAAGTCCTATGAGTGTCATCTCATGAAGATCATCAAAGGTTAGTGATTAATTTTATCTCTATTGGTGCTTTTTGTGACTCCTCTCTTTGGCTGGAAAAATGGCAGAATCTTTCTGTGAGTTGGTGGTGACCTAACATAATCATTTGTGGTGCTTTCGCTGAAATGCCTATTTGAAATCGGACACTTTGGTGGGATTAACAACAAGATTACCTTTAAAATGGTATAAGATACATGTATGTTTGAGGAATTTTAATTATGAGATTTCTGTTGTTTGAATTTGGCGCCCTGCACTTACACTGGCTGTTGTCATATCATCCCGTTAACGGGATTGCAGCCATAAGAAGTTTTAAGGGACTGCAACTCTCAGACTCGACCATAACAAGACGCATAGAAGACATCGGTGAGGACATCGCTAAGCAACTGATTACTGACATATCTGTAGTGCCTGGTTTTAGTAATTCGCTTGACAAAAGCACTGATGTAAGTGACATTGCCCAATTATGTGTTTGGGCCCGCTTCCCTCAAAACGAGTCGTTCAGAGAGGAACTTTTATGTCTACTGCCACTTCAAGGATAAACACGAGGAGAGGATATTCTGAAAGTCCTTGTTACATTTTCTGCTGATAATAATATTGACTGGTCAAATCTGGCATAAACATGCGAGGGAAGGAAAGGGGACTCATAGGCCTGATGAGAAAGAGAGAGGATATTCCCAAATATCTTACGTTTCATTGTATCATTCATCAGGAAACTCAAAGACTGTGAATTACAGAATGTGATGCAGCAAGTCGTGCGCGTGGTGAACATTATTATTGCGACGGCACTGAATCACCGGCAATTCTGCGAGTTGCTGGAGGAATACCAGACAGAATACGACATCTTGATATTTCACAATGAGGTGAGATGGCTGTCTCATGGCAGAGTTTTGGAAAGATTTCTCTCTCTCCCTCAGGAGCCAGAGCTGGATGATCCACAGTGCCTCACCTGCCACCTGAACACGGTGAATCTCCAATTCCAAGGGAAAGCTAAAACTCCGGGCAAAATGCTGAATTTATTCTGAATTTGCTCTCAATAATAATTTATAATATTGGAAGAAACATTGCAACAAATTAAAGATGTGTGCGGCCCTCTGAATGATTGTCTCAACCAAAGTGGCCCCCGTACAAAAAATAGTGAGTAACACTGTCATGGATGGTCAGTCCTTGCATCCGTAGCTCTGTCTGTGCATTTGAGAGTGGTTACATTTATCCAGCTCCAGCCCTCAGCTGTTTACCAAAACATGGGTGGGTTAAATTATGTGTTATTGTTTCAACCGCTGATTGCCGCTTTAAGGGCTCTATTCAATCTGTATCGATGAAGCGTTACAGATTGCGTAATATAAATGTAAAGGTTATTTCTGATTGAGCCTACAAATGCAGTGTCTTCGCTAACACGGGAACATTGCCTTTAAATTTCAATCACGCTATAATGCTGAACTTCCGTGATATGAATTGAATATAGCCCTTTTAAGTTGCAATGGTTGAATTTTGATTTCAGGTTCCCCGGCAACCTCCTGATGCTACAATTGTCACAGTGAACACCAATATCTCTGGAGAGAGAGATGATTACTTTACTTTACTTACTATCTCCAGGCTTTGAACAATTCTTTACAGTAATCCACTCCTAGTTTGAACCTTATCAGCCACTCATCCCAACAAGCACTGGTACTTTTGCAGTATATTCACGGTCCAAAGTCTTGTTCGTCTCTCTATGAGACTTCAAAACATAATAATAATCTCTATCAAAGTAGTTTGTATAATTACACTAAACAAAAATATAAATGCAACATATAAGGTGTTGGTCCCATGTGTGGAAATAATAGATCCCTTAAATGTTCCATATGCACAAAAAGCTTATTTCTCTCAAATGTTGTGTTCAAATTTGTTTACATCCCTTGGCCAAGATAATCCATCCACCTGACAAGTGTGGCATATCAATGAGCTGAGTAAACAGCATGATCATTACACAGGTCCAACTTGTGCTGGGGACAATAAAAGGCCACTCTAAAATGTGCAGTTTTGTCACACAACACAATGCCACAGATGTCTCAAATTTTGACGGGGGGTGTAATTGGCATGCTGACTGCAGGAATGTACACCAGCGCTGTTGCCAGAGAATTGAATGTTAATTTCTCTACCATAAGCCCCCTCCAATGTCGTTTTAGAGAATTTGGCAGTACGTCCAACCGGCCTCACAACCGCAGACCACATGTATGGTGTTGTGTGGGAGTGAGCGGATTGCTCATGTCAACGTTGTGAACAGTGATGGTGGGGTTATGGTATGGGCGGGCGGGCGGGCGGGCGTAAGCTACGGACAACGAACACAATTGCATTTTATTGATGGCAATGTGAATGCACAAAAATATCATGACGAGATCTTGAGGCCGATTGTGAGGCCCATATTTTTGTTAAGGTATCTGTGACCAACAGATGCATACAGTATCTGTATTTCCAGTCATGTGAAATCCATAGATTAGGGCCTAATGAATTTTTGTCAATTGAAGGATTTCCTCATATGAACTGAACTGTAAATTGTTGCATGTTGCGTTAATATTTTTGTTCAGTATATTAAACATAATTTGTGCATTTGTTAGTACCTTTTTTAATTAATTTCCTAAAAATTAATTGGTTCCGATATTTGAAGATGAAAACCACAGTTAGAGCTACATGGTCAGATGAATTAGGAATCTAGTCTGGCAGAACATGATGAACATAACAATAAAGACTAACAATGGCCATCCAACTGACTAATCTGATCAGAATCATAACTTTAAAAAACAGCTGCAAAAACTCACTTAAAGCTATTTATAATATGGTGATGAGTAGCAGGTTGTTATGAACTTAAAGTATATGGACACCCCTTCAAATTAGTGGATTCGGCAATCAGCCACTGTATAAAATTGAGCACACCGCCATGCAATCACCATAGACACACATTGGCAGTAGAATAGCCTTACAGAAGAGCTCAGTGACTTTCAACATGGCACCGTCATAGAATGCCACCTTTCCAACAAGTCAGTTCGTCAAATTTCTGTGCTGTAAGTGCTGTTATTGTTAAGTGGAAAAGTCTAGAAGCAACAACGGCTCAGCCACGATGTGGTAGGCCACACAAGCTGCCAGAATGGGACCGCTGAGTGCTGAAGCCCGTAGCGCTTAAAAATCATCTGTCCTCGGTTGCAACATTCACTACCGAGTTCTAAACTGCCTCTGGAAGCAACTTCAGCACAAGAACTGTTCATCGGGAAGCTTCATGAAATGGGTTTCAATGGCCGAGCAGCCGCACGCAAGCCTAAGATCCCCATGCGCAATACCAAGTGTCGGCTGGAGTGGTGTAAAGCTCACCACCATTGGACTTTGGAGCAGTGGAAACGCATTCTCTGGAGTGATGAATCACACTTCACCATCTGGCAGTCCGACAGACAAATCTGGGTTTGGCGGATGCAAGTCAGGCCTAATTGCCCAACATCGGTGCCCGACCTCACTTATGCTCTTGTGGCTGAATGGAAGTCCCCGCAGCAATGTTCCAACATCTAGTGGAAAGAGTGGAGAAGAGTGGAGGCTGTTATAGCAGCAAAGGAGGGGCCAACTCCATATTAATGCCCATGATTTTAGGAATGAGATGTTTGATGAGCAGGTCTCCATATACCCCTGGTCATGTAGTGTATGACCATTTTAAGATGAATAATAATAAATAAAGTATTGCATTTGGCCTTTATAACTATAGCCTGTAGAAACACATTGAATAACATTCATAATGGCAAAAAAGACAGTCCAAAAGGAAATCATAAGGAATAAGGTTTTGAAGTGTGTGTCCTATATCTTGGAGATATAAGACATATAATATATATATATATATATATATATATATATATATATACAGTGGGGAGAACAAGTATTTGATACACTGCCGATTTTGCCGATTTTCCTACTTACAAAGCATGTAGAGGTCTGTAATTTTTATCATAGGTACACTTCAACTGTGAGAGACAGAATCTAAAACAAAAATCCCGAAAATCACATTGTATGATTTTTAAGTAATTAATTCGCATTTTATTGCATGACATAAATATTTGATACATCAGAAAAGCATAACTTAATATTTGGTACAGAATCCTTTGTTTGCAATTACAGAGATCATACGTTTCCTGTAGTTCTTGACCAGGTTTGCACACACTGCAGCAGGGATTTTGGCCCACTCCTCCATACAGACCTTCTCCAGATCCTTCAGGTTTCGGGGCTGTCGCTGGGCAATACGGACTTTCAGCTCCCTCCAAAGATTTTCTATTGGGTTCAGGTCTGGAGACTGGCTAGGCCACTCCAGGACCTTGAGATACTTCTTACGGAGCCACTCCTTAGTTGCCCTGGCTGTGTGTTTCGGGTCGTTGTCATGCTGGAAGACCCAGCCACGACCCATCATCAATGCTCTTACTGAGGGAAGGAGGTTGTTGGCTAAGATCTCGCAATACATGGCCCCATCCACCCTCCCCTCAATACGGTGCAGTCGTCCTGTCCCCTTTGCAGAAAAGCATCCCCAAAGAATGATGTTTCCACCTCCATGCTTCACGGTTGGGATGGTGTTCTTGGGGTTGTACTCATCCTTCTTCTTCCTCCAAACACGGCGAGTGGAGTTTAGACCAAAAAGCTATATTTTTGTCTCATCAGACCACATGACCTTCTCCCATTCCTCCTCTGGATCATCCAGATGGTCATTGGCAAACTTCAGACGGGCCTGGACATGCGCCTGCTTGAGCAGGGGGACCTTGTGTGCGCTGCAGGATTTTAATCCATGACGGCGTAGTGTGTTACTAATGGTTTTCTTTGAGACTGTGGTCCCAGCTCTCTTCAGGTCATTGACCAGGTCCTGCCGTGTAGTTCTGGGCTGATCCCTCACCTTCCTCATGATCATTGATGCCCCACGAGGTGAGATCTTGCATGGAGCCCCAGACCGAGGGTGATTGACCATCATCTTGAACTTCTTTTATTTTCTTCTATTTTCTAATAATTGCGCCAACAGTTGTTGCCTTCTCACCAAGCTGCTTGCCTATTGTCCTGTAGCCCATCCCAGCCTTGTGCAGGTCTACAATTTTATCCCTGATGTCCTTACACAGCTCTCTGGTCTTGGCCATTGTGGAGAGGTTGGAGTCTGTTTGATTGAGTGTGTGGACAGGTGTCTTTTATACAGGTAACGAGTTCAAACAGGTGCAGTTAATACAGGTAATGAGTGGAGAACAGGAGGGCTTCTTAAAGAAAAACTAACAGGTCTGTGAGAGCCGGAATTCTTACTGGTTGGTAGGTGATCAAATACTTATGTCATGCAATAAAATGCAAATTAATTACTTAAAAATCATACAATGTGATTTTCTGGATTTTTGTTTTAGATTCCGTCTCTCACAGTTGAAGTGTACCTATGATAAAAATTACAGACCTCTACATGCTTTGTAAGTAGGAAAACCTGCAAAATCGTCAGTGTATCAAATACTTGTTCTCCCCACTGTATATATATATTCTTCTTTTACACATATTTAACCCCTTTGGGGGGGGGGCATAAAACTACCTCAATATTTACATAATTAAAAAATAACTGGTACCGGTTACCTTCAGACGAGTCCCATGACAAGTGTGGGAGTCGTAGAGCAAAACAGAGAACACCACCAAAGTCTCCTCTTTACATATAGGATTAGGGTTAGAGTTATTTACTTTTTAGGCCAAACTGCTCGCACGCTACAGATGTTTTTGTGAGGAGACAGATTTTTGGGATGTCTCATAGTCTGACAAACACAGATGTATCTCAGACACCTTCCACTGCAGTGCGGAAGGACGACATCGGCAGATGCGGTGGTTTGAGACGCAGCCCATGCAAAAATATATCTCCTGCTTAAATTGACGTACTTTGATGGGGATTTTTTTATTATGTTACTTAGATTGATGCACCGGTGTGTCAATAGACTCTAGGTTAACTCTTTTTTTTAAAAGAAGCATAAAAGCTAAAGTCAACAACACGCCTTTAATGTGGGCAAAAATAGTGTTACTTCCTCAGTGCTCTAATATGTGAGCATAATTTAATGTGTGATAAGACTTGTTTATACCTGCCGCTAACATGCGTCCTTTGTCCTGATCTTGTCCACATTCTGATTGTGCCTCACATTTTTTTTTTATATGTCTATACATGGTATAAAAATGTGTCGATATCCATCCACCTTGTCTGCATTGTGACCAGATTTCCTGATCTCTCTCTGTATGCAAATTATTTGACAGATTTTAAGACACATATTGATGCCATGAGTAAATGGTTCCACCTGTCAATGATTTTGAATAGGATAATGATGGTTTCACCATCCATATGTGTCTACACAATGTGTGCCTGACTAGCTCCAAGAGGTGGTCAAGAAGATCACATCACAATCAGATCACAATGCATCTTTTAATCATATACACCTGCCTGAATATGTGGGCACAATCAGAATGTGGACAATATCAGGACAAAGCATGCATGTTTGAACCAGGTATAAACAGGGCTTTTGTCTTGTCTCTGATGATAAAAGGCTCTGGGCTGGAACAAATTGAATTCTCCAATTCATGCGTGAATGGTTGGTTGTTGACTGATAAACCAGAGCTTGCCACTAACAGAATCCCAGGTTATTTCTACAGTCAAAAGGAATTATATTTTAGGTGTCACAATAATACACTAGAAATATTGCTGACCTAACTTTTATATTTATTTTAACACATAGTAATTAACCTCAAAGGTCACATATTGTAAACTAATTGTATAGCTCATGTCTGCAGTGCACTCTACCACACTCAGATCTCCTCTCCCTGAATTTCCGGCAAGTAGCACAGCAGTAGTTTTGTGCCGTAGTTTCTCCATCATGTGGCCTCAGATGGAACTGCAGTCTCAGTCATAAGAAGTTTGGGGCTTGATCTCCCTGTACAGAGGTGAGCTAGCTGGTCTATTTACACAGACACTGTAAGATAACCTGGTGTTTAAGATAGCTGAGCATCGATATGGTACAATATCCAAAAATTACAGAATTGGTTAGGTATTACCCATCTATTAGCATACCAATTCATAGAGATTCATGAACGACTGCAGACACCAAGGTAATTTATCAACTAGGCTATTAGTCAAGGTATGGGCATGTGTATTTGCTAGTATAGTTAATTAATTTGTTTGACCAGCTGGATAAAACAGTCAGAAAAGGTCAACATTAGAGGGAAACATTTGTTTTTATTTGGACATAAGGGTTCTCAACATCCATTACATCACAAGGGATTCAACCAATCAGACACTCATGAACAGACAGCATCACTAGACACGTGTTAAAGAGAGAGAGAGAGAAAAGAGGGTAAACAGTATGACAACAACTCACACTAACCAATATAGGCACTCAGCCACTCAGATGGTCTCTGAATGCCACTTTGTAAGCATTGTTATCTTATCCAACATACAAAAGACATTACCTATTTTTAGCATACATTCCAGAAATCACATAGAGCTTAGAGAGGAAAGAGAGTGCACCAAGTGTCTTATAAACCGTGCAAGTAGAGGAGCTAGGATATATTGACCCACTGTTGCCTACAACAACGCAATGATGTGTTAGCTATGAAGGAGCATGGTCAGTATAAGAGAGAAAACTGAAATAAAATATGAAATTATTGTTGAGTGTACAGTAGGCTTCTTCATAAATCTATTACCCTTCCATGAATCACCTAGAGCATATTAGGTAATACATTCTACAAGTAAATACTACATTTCAGTCATTCTGTTAGTAGACATCTGAAGAGTAGCAATTCCTCTATAGCAAAGTGTACAGTACATATTTACATAATTCTTGTTTTCACATATTCCTCAGATGAAATGATGTGTGTGATGTTGTAACACTGAAGGGAAAAATATGATAAAAGTTTATACCAAACATGACTGACAACATACCATATTGTTTAAAAAAGTAATTGAACAAGTTCATTAAAAAACGAATGATGTGCACAAAAGGCAATTTAAAAATACTAATTTAAGACAAAAGGTATAAATAAACAAAATACACATTTTTAAAAATCATTTAAATGTGAACACAGTCTAGTTGTACATAAAGATGTTAATCTTACTTTTGCAAATAAACATTTAAAGTCTGTGGTTTGCTTTATCTTTGAAAATATAGCTTATGTATGTTTGAGAAAAATGTACTTGAATGTACGCTTCAGTTTTACTGATGAGAAATGTGGTTAAGAAAAATGTTATGTAGTTCTTGTAGGAAAAAAACATGATTTAGTTGTTGGTGACAGCTCCTCTCGACAGAGAGCACCCTCTTAGTTTAATGTTCTCATTGATTTTCTTATTAAAACTGTTTGACTTATTTCTTTTTAATAAAATATCTAATATCTAATTCTTTGCCCATTATTCTCCTGTTGGAAAGGTCTGTCCATCTGAGTTCACCCATACCAGACCATTATCCACAGGGTACTTGTACTTGAAGCAATACCATATATGACCAGCAGATGGAGTAAGTGTATAACTTCGGTTGCTTTCCATGTCTCTGTGTGTCCAGCATGTAGGCTAGAATCTAACCAGCGGTAGACAGTGTAATGGACAGAGGAGGGCAGGGTTGACAAACAACAGACAGGGATGACACGTTTTTCAAATGAAAGTATGTATCTTATAGTAAACGGTGTATGAAATCAAGATCTGTACACATTACAACAGTGACTGAATGATGTTGATTTGATTGATAATGGAATCACAGCCTGAGATTCATGCTGCTAAATCAGATTTTTTTTTAAATCTACCTTAGCTGACAATTCAATTCCATTGCCCACACAATACTGCTACATGTTAGTGACAACAGGTATTCTCATATTCCAAAAAAGTTAGACTAATAGGATATAGTAGCCCACCTCTCGAAAGCAAAATGACTACGCTATAAGTCAATGGTGTTTTACAGAGGAAAGACACCGCAAACAGCCATTGTTGAATTGTCATATTGTATGAGTCGAATGGTACAGCATAAAACATGCAGAGCAGGGCATGCCGTATACAAGGCAGTCCAACCACACAACTGTATGACTGAGCAGAATGGCAGGAGCGGGCTTGGGCCAGCACAGGATATAATTCAACATGGCAGCTACAGTATAGGCCAGTACGTGCTTACATTTCCTTGCTGAAGGACTGAAAACAAGAAGTGGAATGAGACACTGGGTCATGACAGTGAGGATATTATACCCAAGGGGAGAAGAGGTAAGGAAGGTAAGACCACTGTGCTGCTGTTATTATTTCACCACATTTACCGCTAACTGCTCAAGCAACACTGGAGTTGTCTAGGTAAGGTATCACATTTTAGATTAAAAGGAATATTGTAACAGTACTTTCCAGCATATTTTGCATGTTAAAAGCATGACATAAATCAGACTCGAACAGGCAAGAGGTTGCTTTAAAGATGGCAAAGTGTACAGTATGAAATCTGATTTAAGCGGCCGGTAGCCTAGCGGTTAAGAGCGTCGGACCAGTAACCGAAAGGTCACTGGATCAAATTCCGAGCCGACTAGTTGAAAAATCTGTTGATGTGCCCTTGAGCAAGGCACTTAACCCTAATTACTCCTGTAAGATGCTCTGGATAAGAAAGTCTGCTAAAATGTGAATGTAAAAATGTGTGTCTAAAGAGCTTTCATGGGCACAAAGTTGTATGGGTATTTGGGTCAGATGGGCAGAGTTCCTATTTTAATATGGGTATCTCCACCATCCATAGCACACAGGGGAAGCCTGTTGGACTGTAGTGAATGGAGGCTGACAGATTTGGACCGAGTCAGTTAGCTCTCATCCAACTTAGAGAAGTGTTAGGCTCAGTCCAAACAGTGCTCAGGACCGGCCACTAGAACACCCAACATCAGCCTGGTAACCAAAATCAGTCAGTCTGGTTGTGGACTGACTTCACACAGGTTACCGTGTAGACTTCTAGAGCTGTTGGAACAATGAGGGACTATGGGGTAAGGGGCCATGGTCAACAGTATTCTCACAGTATTACAAAATAAAAGTGGGTTCAAACCTTACTGTGGCAAAAAAATGGTATAATACACTCCTTTTCCTGTCTTAAATATGAATAATAGAGAGAACGTCAGGATCCATTTGAGTGTTGGAATTTTAACTCATAAATACAATGTGTGGTATGATGTTGACATCCCCATGACCACATATTCTTAACACAACCATCAGTGCTGTGTTTAGTACGTGTGTTCAAGCAGAAAATTATGAAAACAACACAAAGGAAGCAGAACCTTTTGATGTGTTATCTTTGTTTGCAGGTTGACTCTTTTGTTTGTTTGTTTTTTGACAAAGCTATTCACATCTCCTTGCTTGTTCCGTCTGGGCCTGTACAAAATCTATACCATTAAAAAAAAAAATACATAAACTATATACAAGTTCAACTACATGTTTACCACAGGTTAGGTTTCTTACATTGAATTGGCATATTGGTTCAGTTTCTGCATCTCATATACGTATACAATGTTGCTATGGTGTTACTTTGTTGAACATCCCTTATACTACAGTACAAACAAAAAGGCATAACAACTTCAAGTAAGTCTCTATTTACAGCCAAAAGGCCGGTGACCATCTTGGTTGTAGTCTCTTAGACACAGGCTGGTAGACCTGGTCCAATCCAGAGAGAAAGGGATGAGACACCTTACTGGTGAGTGTCCAATCTGCCAGCAAGGGATGAGACATCATCTGGACAACCAGTGCAGGATGAAAACCAATGCCAAAATCCCACAAGTACTTCTTCACGTTTTGCAGTCAATTAATCACTAAAAAGCCGGACCTGGCCACATACTTTTAATTTTGAGGTAAAAACGAAAAATAAAAAAATAAGTTTTACTTAGAGGTGATTTTATTCATTATTTTCACGTCTGGTTTTAAATCAAGCTTCACAGAGAGTTGTGTTGATAGGCAAAGCTCTACAGCTTTTCTGCCTGCCGTCACCATGGCAACTCAGGCTCACTCCAGGAGCTTCCTGAATTCAAGAAATAAAGTCAAACTCAAAATGAGGAAGGAAAAATCCCAAACTGTTCTCAGAGAACACATCGACAACGCATCATCCCATTCCTATCGGCTTTCCTCTGTGTTAAACAGTTGCAACATGACAACCCTAATTCTCCCTCAGAGCTACATGGTGCCGGACTTGTCCCCGGCTGCATTAGCTGCATTGGCTGCAGAGCTAGCCGTGGCAGTGCTGGTGGGGAAGATCTTCTCGGTGGGCGTGACAGCAGGGCTTCCCACCCCAGAGGAACTGGAGCTGGAGGAGCGGTGCCCGGTGGGGGGCGGGCGGACGGGCCTCATGGGCGGGGGGCGCAGCTGGGCTCCGGCCAAACGGGCTGACAGGGTGGGCTTAAAGGTGCTCATCATCTCAGAGGTGGAGCTGCTGCTGCGGCGCATGGCGGCGTCTGGGTCGCGGATCATGATGGTGTGGAGGGGGCTGCCAGGCTCTGAGTTCACAGGGTTCTTCATGGTGGTGTCCAGGGTGTCCAGCACCACGTCTGGAGCCTGCTTGGCCGTGTTCTGGCGCTCCAGTTCACGCAGCTCATGTAGGGCCGTGGTCATGGTCTTCTCTATGTCCTGACATACACAAAACACACAGAAAACATGAAAGGAGATCATTCTTGTGATATTTTTAATAAAGCATAGCCAGTTCAGAAGGGAAACTCGAGTGTGGTGGCATCAGCTGATTGCATTAGCAGATATTGCACTAACTGGATTCACACTTTAATTACACACGGTCTATTTAAGTCGACCAGTTCTACACATGCTTCCTCAATACCAGATGTCACGCGCTCGCATGCATTGGTGTGTCTTGCCTCATTGCTGCTGTAACTAGCTGTTACTCCCTATGCTTGCTGTTTCTGATATCCCACCACCACCCCAGCCTCTACCTGCATGGGTTGTGTGTTTTCGCCTTTGGGGTATTTGATATAGAATATCATGCTCACTGCCTGTAGTTGTACTATCATCTTCATATGATGCTTCGCTCTGGCAGTGAGCTACCCTGAAGGAACAGAGCCCTAACGCCAAGACATGCATTGTTATCTTTTCGAATAAATGGTCAAACGTACATGTGGTGTTTTCTTTCTGAATTCAGCTCCATTCCCCTGTGATGTACAGTACCAGCCAAAAGTTTGGAAACACCTACTCATTCAAGGATTTTTCTTCATTTTTACTATTTTCTACATTGTAGAATAATAGTAGAGACAATAAAACTATGAAATAACAACATATGGAATCATGTAGTAACAAAAAAAGTGTTAAACAAATCAAAATATATTTTATATGTGAGATTCTTCAAAGTAGCCACCCTTTGCCTTGAGGACAGCTTTGCACACTCTTGGCATTCTCTCAACCAGCTTCACCTGGAATGTTTTTCCAACAGTCTTGAAGGAGTTCCCACATATGCTGAGCATTTGTTGGATGCTTTTCCTTCACTCTGCGGTCCAACTCATCCCAAACCATCTCAATTGGGTTGAGGTCGGGTGATTGTGGAGGCCAGGTCATCTGATGCAGCACTCCATCACTCTCCTTCTTGGTCAAATAGCCCTTACACAGCCTGGAGGTGTATTTTGGGTCATTGTATGGTTGAAAATAGCATTTATTTGGGTCTTCCTTTCCTGTGGTGGTCCTCATGAGAGCCAGTTTCATCATAACTCTTGATGGTTTATGCGACTGCACTTGAAGAAACTTTCAAAGATCTTGAAATTTTCCAAATTGACTGACCTTCATGTCTGAAAATAATGATGGACTGTCATTTCTCTTTGCTTATTTGAGCTATTCTTGCCATAATATGGACTTGGTCTTTTAGCAAACAGGGCTATCTTCTGTATTCCACTCCTACCTTGTCACAACACAACTGATTGGCTCAAACGCATTAAGAAGGAAAAAAATCCAGGCACGCCTGTTAATTGAAATGCATTCCAGTTGACTACCTTATGAAGCTGGTTGAGAGAATGCCAAGAGTGTGCAAAGCTGTCATCAAGGCAAAGGGTGGCTACTTTGAAGAATCTCAAATATAAAATATATTTTGATTTGTTTAACACTTTTTTGGTTACTACGTGATTCCATATGTTGTTATTTCATAGTTTTGATGTCTTCACTATTATTCTACAATGTAGAAAACAGTAAAAATAAAGAAAAACCCTGGAATGAGTAGGTGTGTCCAAAGTTTTGACTGGTACTGTAGGTCTTTCTTGGAGCTGCAGACTGTCTCTGGCATTTACACTAAGCCAGGGCTGCTTCACCCAGACACACACACACAGACAAACAGTACAGCAGGACATCACATCTCGCTCTGTTCTTCCAGACACCAGCGGCTCTCTAACTAGCCTCTCTAGTAGCCTCTCTCTGTTCCCTCTCTTCACACAGTACAGCCCAACAGCACCAAATGAAGAAAATAATATCCCCCCTTTAATGGCTGCACACTCATTACCACTGTCACAATCACACACAGACACAGACACACACACTCCCTCTGTCTGAATAACAGATTAATTGATGAGTGGAGAATAATTAAAGATCAAAGACTGGGTTTAGTCAGGCCCTGACAGTGCAGGGTCATCAACATGGGCTCAGTCTGAAATAGGGCTCTGATAGGAGATCACTATCATTAGCTGCACTGATCATAGCTCTGCCATTTCTAAAGCTGCCTCTGTGTCTCTATTCATTTCCCATGTATCCAGCGCTGGGCTTGTGCTGCCGATATGAAGGATCATTAGTACTCTGTGTAATTTACTTCATTTCAGCATCGCCATTAAAAGCATTTCGCTCTGGTCTCTAGGGAAATAATATTATCTGATTGGCTCTGCTGTGTGATATTTTGGGAAGGTATGACAAATAGCTATCGTTTTCGTAGGCCACACAAAGTATCACTTGCGCACCACTATTGATTCCATTCCATATTCCATATTGTCTGAGTTCTATGACTGATAAGGCTACAGAACATGGGGAAAAGAGGTTATGCAGTTATATTGGGCTGAGATAATACTTACGAACCTGGGGCTGATAGGAAATAAGGTCCATACCTCTGCCAGTGTCTCAGCCCCCAGTGACTTGTGGTCCCCCAGGCTACTGTGGCGTGTGGCCCCTGCTACGGGCCTCAGGGGGTGGCCCTCAGGGTAGGCTTTCCTGTCAGCGTAGTTGATGCTGCCCGCGCTGCCAAATGTTCCCAGGCGCCTCTTCTCTGGGCTTTCCATGCGGCTCCTGCTAACTGCCACCTTGTGGGGGCTGCTGGGACAGGCTGCGGCCCGCGGGGGTGTGTCAGTGCCCCGAGGAGGGCTGTGGGTCTCTCCACTGTGGCGTCGCGGGGTGGCGGCCCCGTCAGAAGGTAGCCGCACCCTGAGGAGAGAGATGACATCACAGTCACACAGAGTAGGATTAGGTTGGCCCTTGACACTGATCTACGGTCAGTTTGAAACATTGAATATTTACTCCATAAATGGTTAAGATTAGCATTTGGAGAGGTTTTAAACTGATCTTACATTTGTGCATATAAGTAACCCAGAGTGAGTTAAACATTGATACTAGAACGAGAAGGGCTACATTTCAATATGTAGTCCTTGTCAGTCGTTACCCACCTCCCCATGACTCCTCCAAAGTTGGAGTCGGGGGAGTGTTCACACGGTGATGGGACGTCGTTTTTGAATGAGGCCTTGTCATCCAGCAGTGGTCCACTGCTCGCCTCGCTGTCCGCCTTCTGACTGAGATTATCCGAGAACGCATCATCCCTGCGAGGAGAGCGAGAGAATGAACATTATTCCTACAGTTGGTAGAGATCTTATTTGGACTGCTGTTTTTATTCAAACTAATTGGTCCATATTTACACAGGGCTCTGGTTTTCAATCTGCAGTCAGTTTATCTGTTCCAGACAGTTCTGGAGCCCCTCCTTTTGAACATCAATCATTCCAATGTATTCCTCCTAACACAAAAAGTAGCAATATGAGACTCTGGCCTTACTGCCCACTCAACATCCAAATGGATTCATTAAACAGACACCAGCAATGATTAGTCATTTCACATTTACATTTTAGTCATTTAGCAGATGCTCTTATCCAGAGCGACTTACAATTAGTGCATTCATCTTATTAAGATAGCTAGGTAAGACAACAACACATAAGAATCGTATCAAGGTAATTTTCCATCAGCAAAGTCAGTGCTAGTAGGAAAAGACAAGTGCCTTTCTTTTTATTATTATTAGTATTATTATTAGTATTATTTGGGAGGGGGCGTCGGGGACACCGCAAGAGTTATTTAACCAAGACAGAAAAGAGCTTTGACTGGGCTGAGCGGGAACTGCCCTCCCGTAGGGGTGGTAGGGCCAAGAGACAAGAGGTGGCGGAACAGAGTGCTCGGGTTGGGATGTAGGATTTGAGAATAGCCTGAAGGTAGGGAGGGGCAGTTCCTCTCGCTGCTCCGTAAGCAAGCACCAGGGTATTGAAGACGATGTGAGCTTCAACTGGAAGCCAGTGGAGTGTGCGGAGGAGTGGGGTGACATGGGCTGCAACATTCTGGATAAGTTGCAGGGTTTGATGGTACAAGAGGGGAGCCCATCGAACAGAGCGTTGTAGTAGTCAAAACCAGGGGTTCCCAAATTCTTTCTCTCTGGGCCCCCCTTCCAGCATTGGGGAACATCCCGCACCCCCCCTGCGTGCACGTCTATTTCTATGGGCACAAGCACTGTTCATGACACAAACTGTTCACACCCCTCTTATTGATGGTGAGAATTCTGCAGGTATAAAGCTTATTTCCTGCAATTCTACACATTTTGTCATGGGGTGCAAAGAACATTTTGCAGTTTTAAAGCACATTTTCTTGCAATTCTCTACATATTGCCATGTATAATGTGTATTCATGTGATATTTGAGTGACAAAAAAATTACAACAATATCAACCCCCAAAAAATTTACCGTACGCGAGAATATTGCAAAATAAATGTACACATACATGTTATTCAATCATTGCACCCAGACTGCTTACGCACGTCAACGAGCGTCTACATAGCAGGTGCTAAAATAGAACTTGGTTCTATTTGTGACGCCTGACGAGCAACAAGTCCCGCCTCTCCTATCTCCTGATTGGTTTTTAAGAGCATGTACCCACATGGGTGATTGAAAGATTGAAACTGAGGTCCACACTCCAGGCCAGTTAGTGGTGGTAATGCACCTTAAAGTTAGTTGCCAACTGCCATAGAAAGTCCGAAGAAGAAGCCTGAAGGAGGAGAGATTACTAGAAAGGAACTTGGTTTACACTTTTATCTGTGGATTAATTGTTGGAGTAGAGGACCTTGTGCCTTTCAGGTAAAATAACAACCCAATGTTAATATCCCAGGACAAATTAGCTAGCAACAGCAAGTTAGCTAACTAAAGTGCCATAAATGTTTAATGCTTTTCCACCAGACCCTAAATTATAGTTGGTTCAGAGTTCGATATGATATTTCAACCTGTGTGTCCTTATCGCGTCTGGTGTAGGTGGACAAAATCAACATGTGCGAGATTGCGCGCTCGCTCTGGTCAGCATGTAAGGTATGCAATGACTAACATGACAAGAGGAACTGATGATGCACTACCCAATTTGGAAATTGCATCTTGTGCATTCTGCTATTACAACTTTCAAGAGTAAGTTTACAGCCGGACTGAGTTCATAAATACAGTGGGGCAAAAAACTATTTAGTCAGCCACCAATTGTGCAAGTTCTCCCACTTAAAAAGATGAGAAAGGCCTGTAATTCTCATCATAGGTACACTTCAACTATGACAGACAAAATGAGAAAATAAATCCAGAAAATCACATTGTAGGATTTTTTATGAATTTATTTGCAAATTATGGTGGAAAATAAGTATTTGGTCAATAACAAAAGTTTATCTCAATACTTTGTTATATACCCTTTGTTGGCAATGACAGAGGTCAAACGTTTTCTGTAAGTCTTCACACTGTTGCTGGTATTTTGGCCCATTCCTCCATGCAGATCTCCTCTAGAGCAGTGATGTTTTGGGGCTGTTGCTGGGCAACACGGACTTTCAACTCCCTCCAAAGATTTTCTATGGGGTTGAGATCTGGAGACTGGCTAGGCCACTCCAAGACCTTGAATTGCTTCTTACGAAGCCACTCCTTCGTTGCCTGGGCGGTGTGTTTGGGATCATTGTCATGCTGAAAGACCCAGCCACGTTTCATCTTCAATGCCCTTGCTGATGGTAGGCTTTGTTACTTTGGTCCCAGCTCTCTGCAGGTCATTCACTAGGTCCCCCCGTGTGGTTCTGGGATTTTTGCTCACCGTTCTTATGATCATTTTGACCCCACGGGGTGAGATCTTGCGTGGAGCCCCAGATCGAGGGAGATTATCAGTGGTCTTGTATGTCTTCCATTTCCTAATAATTGCTCCCACAGTTGATTTCTTCAAACCAAGCTGCTTACCTATTGCAGATTCAGTCTTTCCAGCCTGGTGCAGGTCTACAATTTTGTTTCTGGTGTCCTTTGACAGCTCTTTGGTCTTGTCCATAGTTGAGTTTGGAGTGTGACTGTTTGAGGTTGTGGACAGGTGTCTTTTATACTGATAACAAGTTCAAACAGGTGCCATTAATACAGGTAACGAGTGGAGGACAGAGGAGCCTCTTAAAGAAGAAGTTACAGGTCTGTGAGAGCCAGAAATCTTGCTTGTTTGTAGGTGACCAAATACTTATTTTCCACCATAATTTGCAAATACTTTTTTTTTAAAATCCTACAATGTGATTTTCTGGATTTTTTTTCTTCTCATTTTGTCTGTCATAGTTGAAGTGTACCTATGATGAAAATTACAGGCCTCTCTCATCTTTTTAAGTGGGAGAACTTGCACAATTGGTGGCTGACTAAATACTTTTTTGCCCCACTGTATATATATATTTTTAAAGACCCCACCCTTGCCGACCACCCCACAGTTTGGGAACCACTGGTCTAGATGGGAGATGACAAGTGCCTAGATTATGAGCCTGCAGCTGCGAGTCACTGCTTTGATGTTTGCAAAGAACGACAGGGTGATGTCCGGTCCTTTGCACTCTGGAAGGGGGACACCGTGGAGTTGTCAACTGTGATGGAGAGGTCTTGGAGTGAACAGGCCTTCCCCGGGAGGAAGACCAGTTCTGTTTTGTCGAGGCTGAACTTGAGGTGGTGGGCCGACATCCAAGCTGAGATGTTTGCCAGGCACGCAGAGATGCGTGTCGCCACCTGGGTGTCAGAAGAGGGTAAGGAGAAGAGTAGTTGAGTGTCATCCACACAGCAATGATAGGAAGGCCATGTGAGGATATGACAGAGCAGAAACTTGGTGTACAGAGAAAAGAGGAGAGGGCCTAGAACTGAGCCCTGGGGGTAGTGCTGAGCGATTAGTGCTTTTTGAGGTCATTTCGGTTAGATTATTACAAAATAATCACGTTTTTTGATTTCAATATATATATATATATATATACACACAGTACCAGTCAAAACTTAGGACACACCTACTCATTCTAGGGTTTTTCTTTATTTTTACTGTTTTCTACATTGTAGAATAATAGTGAAGACATCAAAACTATGAAATAACAACATATGGAATCACGTAGTAACCAAATAAATGTTAAACAAATCAAAATATATTTTATATTTCAGATTCTTCAAAGTAGCCACCCTTTGCCTTGATGACAGCTTTGCACACTCTTGGCATTCTCTCAACCAGCAAGTAGACAAGACAAAAGACAAGTAGGAAACTACTATGAAATAATACAATATTTAAGTTGTGTATATTACTTTTGTTTATATTTTATGACTATTATTTTTAATTCCTTAAAGTCATCATCTTCTCTCTGCTCAGGCAGTAGCAAACAGCCAGCCAACTTTATCTCATGCTCCCAATACTGTACTGTCTTTAGTCATCCTATTTAGCCAGGCTAGCCTGCCTAAGTATGCTGTAGAGCTGTCTGACAAACCATTTTACTAGTTCTTCAAAGTAAATAAGGCATACTTTCACAAACTGTCTCTATCCCTCTCTCTCATATTGGTGTTCTGTACACTCCTCTCTTAAAAGTGTATCCATCTGTCCGAGACGGAAAAAGGCTAAATGGATTATGGTCACTGTAGTTAATTACCACGTTTCTGCGCTGAACTAGGTTGAATATTTGTTTAATGAAAACTCCCTTCAGCCCAGCATCCCACTTAGTTATTGACTTGATTTATCTAGTGAATTATTTGATTTTCGAGAAACTAAATGCAAACCTTTTCTCAATATAGGGGGTGCTGTTTCAACGTTAGCATTTATCGTCTCCAAATTAAACTGCCTCATACTCAATTCTTGCTCGTACAATATGCATATTATTATTACTATTGAATAGAAAACAATATCTAGTTTCTAAAACCGTTTGAATTATGTCTGTGGGTGAACCAGAACTCTTTCTACAGCGAAACTCATGACAGGACATGCGAAGCTCTGAAAAATAGTCTCTGATCTCGGATCAGTTTTAAGCTCTGTGTATGCCCTATGGATCGAAATGAACTGCACCCGCCTTCCCCTGGATGTCAGTAACCAATGAGAAGTGGAATGGTGTCTCTAGGTGCTTCTCAGAGTTTATAAAAGGGAATGGAGTGAGATGACCCATCTTTTCGACGCTCGCCAGGGCGCAAGGGAGGACATCAGAATCGCATGCTCAAAAGCTCTCGTTATTGATCAAAGATCTATCCGTCTGTGATTTAGTTCGATATAGGTGTTAGAAACATCATAACGAAGTTATTTGAAACCGATTTATATCAGTTTATGCGAGTATATTGCTATTTTTCTGAATTTCCTTAGTATTGCGTTTGACGATTTGGGCATGTGTGTGCCGAGTAGCTATCGTTAGCTGCTAGTTCTGAGGTTGAGGAGGTCGTTTTACAACAAAGCAACGATACTTTTGGACAAAGGACACATTGCCCAAGATACTGATGGAAGCTCGTCCAAAAGTAAGAGTTATTTATGATTTTATTACGTATTTATGTGGAAAAATTTAAACGCAGTTGTCGGCCATTTTTTGCGGCACTAGTCTGGCTGTAACTCACAATGTATGTCTTGTAACGTTAATTTTAAAAATCTAAATCAGCGGTTGCATTAATAACCAATGCATCTTTCATTAGCTGTCCAACCTGTATTTTTTTAGTCAATCTAATCGATAAATAATCGTAATCTTAGGTGCCTTTCCAAAATGGCGCCGGCTCGAATGCATGCCATGTTTTGACAGATTACATAGCATAACCAAGATTTGTGATGCTAAATATGCACATTTTCGAACAAACTCTATATGCATTGTGTAATATGATGTTACAGGACTGTCATCTGAAGAATTCTGAGAAGGTTAGTGAAAAAATTTATATATTTTGGTGGCGATAACGTTATCGCCCCCTTTGCCTTGATTTCATGCTGATTTCATGCTGGGGTGATGTTAGCTCATGTGGTATGCTAATATAACGATATATTGTGTTTTCGCTGTAAAACACTTAGAAAATCTGAAATATTGTCTGGATTCACAAGATCTGTGTCTTTCGATTGCTTTAGGCTGTGTATTTTTCAGAAGTGTTTTAGGATGAGTATTTTGGTAATGAACGTCGGTCTCTGTAATTATTCCGGCTGCTTCCAACGCTATTTCAGATTGCAGCTGCAATGTACAACTGTGATTTATACCTGAAAAATGCACATTTTTCTAAAAAAACATATCCTATACCATAAATATGTTATCAGACTGTCATCGTATGAAGTTGTTTCTTGGTTAGTGGCTATATATATCTTTATTTAGTCGAATTAGTGATAGCTACTGATGCAGGAAAAAAATGGTGGAGAAAAAAAGTTGTGTCTTTTGCTATCGTGGTTAGCTAATAGATTTACATATTGTGTCTTCCCTGTAAAACATTTAAAAAATCAGAAATGATGGCTGGATTCACAAGATCTGTATCTTTCATCTGGTGTCTTGGACTTGTGATTTAATGATATTTAGATGCTTGTATTTACTTGTGACGGTATGCTAGGCTATGCTAGTCAGCTTTTTTACTGTGGGGGGTGCTCCCGGATCCGGGATGAGTACCAACTAAAAGTTAACTTCTTTGGGGTAGGGGGCAGTATTTTCACATCCGGATGAAAAGCATTCCCAGAGTAAACGGCATGCTACAAAGCCATAAAAGCTAGAATATGCATATCGTTAGTAGATTTGGATAGAAAACACTCTGAAGTTTCTAAAACTCTTTGAATGATGTCGGTGAGTAAAACAGAACTCATCAGGCAGGCAAAAACCTGAGAAAAAATCCAACCAGGAAGTGGGGAATCTGACCTTGTCTGATGCCTCTACTGTTTAGTGGGGCCAAAGGAGAGAGGAATGAGTCAGGTCTGCCATGAGGTGACCATGCTCTGACCATGTGCGTTCACGTGAGAGCGAGCTCTGTTCCATCGCAATTCTGAAGACAATGGAATACTCCGGTTGGAATATTATTGAAGAATTATGTTAAAAACATCCTAAAGATTAATTCAATACTTCATTTGTCATGTTTTTACGGACTGTAATATAACTTTTTTAACTTTTCGTCCGTACTTTCCACTGGACCTGCCCGCGCGTCGTGAGTTTGGAAAGTGTACTGAACGCTAGAACAACAAGGAGGAATTTGGACATAAATGACGGACATTATCGAACAAAACAAACATTTATTGTGGAACTGGGATGCCTGGGAGTGCATTCTGATGAAGATCATCAAAGGTAAGTGAATGTTTATAATGTTACTTCTGACTTCTGTTGACTGCATAATATGGCGGATATATTTGTGTCTTGATTGGGCTCTGAGCGCCGACTCAGATTATTGTATGGTTTGCTTTTTTCGTAAAGCTTTTTTGAAATCTGACACAGCGGTTGCATTAAGGAGAAGTGCATCTGATATTCCATGCATAACAGTTGTATCTTTTAGCAATGTTTATAATGAGTATTCCTGTAAATTGATGTGGCTCTCTGCAAAATCAAAGGATGTTTTGGAACTTCTGAACATAAGGCGCCAATGTAAACTCAGATTTTTGGATATAAATATGAACTTTACCGAACAAAACATACATGTATTGTGTAACATGAAGTCCGATGAGTGTCATCTGATGAAGATCATGAAAGGTTAGTGATTCATTTTATCTATATTTCTGCGTTTTGTGAATCCTCTCTTTGGCTGGAAAAATGGCTGTGTTATTCTGTGAATAGGCACTCACCTAACATAATCGTTTGGTTTGCTTTCGTCGTAAAGCCTTTTTGAAATCGGACACTGTTCCTGGATTTACAACAAGTGTATCTTTAAAATGGTGTAAAATACATGTATGTTTGAGGAATTTTAATTATGGGATTTCTGTTGTTTTGAATTTGGCGCCCTGCAGTTTCACTGGCTGTTGAAGAGGTGGGACGCTACCGTCTCCCGTACCCTAGAGAAGTTAAAGTAATTGAACTGACGTTGGTCAACAACATTTCTGTTAATCGCTCAGCACTACCTAGGGGACATCAGTAGTGAGAGCACGTGGTGCAGACACAGATCCTCTCCATGCCTCCTGGTAAAAATTACCTGCCAGGTAGGAACGACCTGTCAAGTGAGACGCCTGAAAGGGTCTCAAGGGTTTGGATGAGGATCTGATGGTTTACGGTGCCCGCCTTGAAGCCTGACTGATTAGGGTCAAGAAGATCATTCTGAGAGCGATATCGAGAGAGTTGGTCAGAGACAGCAGACTGTGTTTTAGAAAGGAAAGAAAGAAAGAAGATATACTGGTCTGTAGTTTTTGACATCAGAGGGGTAAAGTTTCTTGAGGGGAGTGACTCTGGCCATCTTGAAGTCAGAGGGGACGCAGCCATTTGTAAGGGATGAGGAAGGAAGAGAGGAATGGGAGGTCTCCAGCGATTGTCTGGAAAAGGGAAGAGGGGATGAGGTCAAGTGGGCAGGTTGTTGTGTGGCCGGACATCACTAGTCGCAGGATTTCATCTGGAGAAAGAGGTCAAGGCGTAGGGTAGTTCTGTGTGAGTGGGATCAGTGGACTCGGTAGGCTGAGTGAATGAAGAGTGGATATCATCAACCTTTTTTTCAAAGTTGTTGACAAAGTCGTCTGCAGAAAGGAAGGAGGGAGGGGTCGGAGGTGGAGGATTAAGGAGGGAGGAGAAAGTGGAGAACAGTTTCACAAGAAAGCTATAATTGTATACTAAGTGGCTCATCTTTTAAATTATTGCGTACATTTATACCGGGAATTACTATCTGAGGGTGTTTTCAATGAATTCATTCGAGTTGTAAACTTAAAGCACGCTCTGGCCTTCTCTTTAGCATCTTTACTTCTGCCTCATTGACTGACATCAAATCCACATTTAATTTATAGTGTTACCACTAAAGGTACAATTGTCAGTGAAGTGTCTTTGAGCTAACATATCAGGCATGATTTGAATTATTTATCTGTGCCTTTGTGATATTCAGTCAAGGATCTTCCATGAGTGTTATTGGTGTGGGGCTAATGACATCAAACAGAAGAGAAAGCTTTTGATACACCTGCCACTTGAAATTACTCCCCGGTTTATAAAACACCTGATTAACTGACTGACTGTTTCCTGCTTATCTGACAGAATAATTGACTGTCTTACAGATTTATTGTCAAACTGCTCTTCACCCATCGCTGATGTTCATGTTTATGAATGGTTGTTACTCACAGGTCCTGCACCACTATGTACTGATGTGGGATCAGTCCGTCCACGCCATTGTGTCGGCCCTCCCACCAGTCCTCAGAGGCTCGGTGGTACAGCAGCAGCGACGCCCCCTTCTTAAAGGACAGCTCCCGGGGGGTGCGCCCCACATAGTCAAACTTAGCTATGGCCTCAATCTGCTCCACCTCTGTGGAAATAAAGAACAAAGGGCAAGAAACATCAGTCACAACCTGGACCAGCTTCATTTCCAGGTGTTATAACATATCTCACACCCCATTGAGATGTGTGGACAGAGTAGCCTGACCTGTGTATCAGTGTGACCTAATCCAGCTGCTTCACTGAGTTCATTAATAGAAATAAGGAGCCCCTTGCTCTAATTACTAAGACCTAAACCATGTGGTCAAACAATGAGACTGTGTCTTCATGTTCTCAGACAATGGCCTCAGGCCTCGTGGTCTGTGATCAACTCCAGAGTACAGTAGAGAGTTGTGATTGCCTGGGGACTCAATTTATTGGCTGAGTTTGTTCTTCAGACCTTCAAAAGACACAGAAGTCTTTGAGAGACAAAGAGCGAGAAGAGGGAATATCTGAGTTGAAGAGAAATAAAACGAGATGCAGCATTACAATATAAACCATTTTCTCTAACAGAGGGGATGGTTATACTGTTTGAGTGATACACTTAGATTCCAAGAATTGTTGTGAGTTGAGGCTGACCTGTCATTGAGTTCCAAGAGCAAATTGGCCAGTGTTATCTAGTGTTGATTTTTCAGTGTAACATTTCTGGTGTTGATTCACTCTGGTGTAAAAGAACCCGTGTTGAGTGTGATTGTTTTATTCTGTGGAGAGTAAAACCTTCCCATCAAAACCACACCCATCATTATCAAATTTTGCAAGCCAGCATAATGTGACTTGCAGTCCTGATGTGGCCTGTAAAACAGGAGGTTCCTAACACAGCAGGCCTTACGATATTTAATGTAGTGTCCTAAAGAGATGAATTCCCTAACACTGACAAAGTGTAACAGCGTCAGAACTAAGCAGTGTTAATTTAACACTGAAAAGTGTGGACCTGTATAGACACCTGCCCAGTGTTAAATGTAACACTGTCAGTGTTTATTAACAACTGGAGAATTTGCTGTGCAATCAACACCAGTGCCACCAATGAGGACATCACAACTCTGCGCAAGGGTAACACTGTATTCTGATCAGTGAACACTACTATCCTAACAGCTAATAGACTGGTTGACAATCCAATGACTTGGTCCTTTAATGGCATTATGGGTCCCAACACACCAAACTACTCACACACTGAGCACACACCAATAGCCAGAAGAACCAACCTTCCTCTGTTGCTAGCCTCTTGAGAGAACAGACGCACAAAGGCACAGGCTTTAGTTGTCCCTAAGCAAACATCAGTCACCATTCAACACTGGACCAGAGGAGATTAGCAGACTGGTCGCTGCTACAAGACCTCTATCCCACAGGGACGGTGCTAGGGGAGGGGGTATGACGGGTGAGGGGGAGGTATTGCCACGCACGCATGGACGCATGCCCACGCACACACCCTGCGTCCAAGCTGATATCAATCACACAAAGAGCCTGATGACTTGGGACACACGCAACCTAGAGAAACACATTTTTGCTTGGGGACATGTCCCATAGAGATATGCACATGTAGTGAGTGTTCAAAATGCTAAAGGGATCTAAGCTAGTCCCCAGGCTGTCAGATTTCCCATCTAGATTTCCCTGACCGGGCGGAGGGGGTGTGTGTGTGCGTGGCAGGATGGCCTTGGCCACTGGTACTACAGCCACGCCTCATTGTGTGTCTATGGGCCAGACCAGACAGACAGAGCAGGAGTCAGCCGGGGTTAAGCACATGTATAAAATAAATTGTCTCCCAGCAGGAAATCTCCAAGCCAACCAGAAAGCCCAATCAGTTCCATTAGGAGCTCCATCCAGGGGTGAAATTACCTACAGAAACAGGGAGAGCGAGGGAGGAAGAGGATGAGGAAGAGAAGAGAGGAGAAGGAGAGAGGAGGAAAGGGGAGGAGAGAGAGCGAGGTAGAAGGACAGAGACAGGGTAACATTGTCTCTCTTTGTCCCCCTCGTTCCAAGAGTAGATTCAGCCTGGGGCTTTTAGACCACTTAAGTAGAGCTCTCGCTCTCTTCCTCAGAAACACAATAACACATGTACAGGTAACTGCCAAAATAAAGGAAACACTTCAGTAAATGAGGGCTACAAAGTAGATTGAAAGCAGGTGCTTCCACACAGATGTGGTTCCTGAGTTAATTAAGCAATTAACATCTCATCGTGCTTATTTTGGCTACCATGGCTTTAAAAGAGGGGTCTCAAAGGGGTTTTAAAGGGTGTGTTTGTGCATCTCAGTCACCAGATCTCAACTCAATTGAACTGCCTGTGACAGCGTTTTCCAACACCATCAACAAAACACCAAATTATGGAATTTCTCGTGGAAGAATGGTGTCACATCCCTCCAATAGAGTTCCAGACACTTATAGAATCTATGCCAAGGCGCATTAACTCTGTTTTGGTGGCTCGTGGTGGCCAAACGCCCTATTAAGACACTTTAAGTTTATTTTGGCAGTTACCTGTATGTCTGATCATCACAATATGACTATTTTGTTCTCCAATAAAGAACAAATACTCAGAATCAACATACAAGCTGAAGGCCACAACAGTCAAACTAGGCCCACGTTGTGGTTCTCTGATTTATATAGTATTCATGTAGTCCTTTAGTTCTAGCTTCAAGTAGAAAGTGTGGTTGTGTCTTGCTGGGCGGCCATGTCTCCAGACTAATTTTGAGGGCCGGGCTGTGGAGGGCAGTATCGCCTCAGGTCTGAGAAGAGCCAAGACAGGACCATGTGACTCTCATGTGACTCTCATTCTCTCCAAGCACACTAATTAAACAGAGGGAGACCACGATCCAGCGCCAAGGGCCCTGCCCTGGCTGGCTGTGCCTCTGTACTCTCCTCCCAGCTCTAAACATGCAGTGTGGGGCAGTCAGCCTTTGTTCTGCTGTTTGGTTCAGAGGGCTGGGGAGGGTGTCAGCACTCATTACTGACACACCCATCACTACAGATGGGGCTCCCCGATATTGTTACCCTAGCCTAGCATACAACAGTATGATTGGGCCTGACCATTGTGAGCCAGCAGATACAGTAGTATCTCTGTGACTGACTCGTGTTATGGTTTTCCTGAGTGTGTTAAGCTTTAGCCCAATTATTCTGTCAGGGCTATGAGGACTACCAGGAAAATACAAAGGCACAAAGGAGGAAGTCCCATGGGACCTGTTTACTATTGCTGAAGAAAGATAGATGAGAGAGAATGAGAGAGAGAGAGAGAGGGCGCTACAAGGGGAGAGAGAGAGAGAAAGCTACAAGGGGAGAGAGAGAGAGTGAGAGAGATGGCACTACAAGGGGGAGAGAGAGAGAGAGAGAGGGCGCTACAAGGGGAGAGAAAGCTACAAGCGGAGGGCGAGAGAGAGCGAGAGTGAGCAAAAGAGACAGAGAGATGAGAGAGGTGGGGGTTGCCAACAATGTACACACAACCTTGTCGCCGCCTTCAAGCATGATGTGCTCCTTTGCAGCCCTAAGCTGTCACAGTCTGAGCTGTGCCTAGTTCTCTCCTTCAGTCTAAAGAACACACAGAATAAGGTCAGTCAGAGCTCAGGGCAACTCCATCTACACAGCCTTCTTACACTCCAGATCACATTCATACTGAGCCTATCCAACCATCACACGGTATACCTCTGGCTTCGAAACAACCACATACAACTTTAAAAAACAAACTTTTACAACCTTATATCAAGGGCTCATCAGCTCAAATGTATGATTCAGCTGCTGTTGTAATTGATATTACAGATCAATCTGTCCGTCTCTATGGGAGACATCTAGAGGTACATAGATACATCACTGCCCCTGGTCTGCCTCACCTCTTTAATACTGAACGGCTCATTGCATGAATTACATCCTGTATATATTAAGCTGAACGTTAACCCACGGCTACAGTACATTTGCTGTTTTTGCATCGTATCGCAATTATAAATGGGAGGTCCAGTCCAGACACAGAACTACAGAACTACAGTACACAACAGAGTACCTGCCTGGGGAGGCAGACAGACAGACAGCAGGACTACCAGACACAACCAACCCTCCATCTTTAACATAGACAGACCAGACTATGCTGTTATGTCATACTTTAGTCGTGTAAAGTATGACCACATGGCTAAACAGCAATTCAATTACAAAACCAAACACAACATATAGAGTAGCTAATGAAATGGGAGACAACAGAAGGCGAGGGAAACACAATCTTTTGGAGTTCTGCAACAGCAAACTGTTTGATTAAGATTAGCTGTGTAGCCAGCTAGCTACGACACATTTATCTAAGTCAATCACCCAAACATCTCCTCTAGGGTACCAGTGTCTGAAGAAGTAAAGGAACTCTGTGTTACTGACCGTCTTCACTGGTGTGTGGCTCAGTCCCATTGTCAGCCTCATCGATGGTGCCTGGCTCACTGTGGGGGCTGTCACTGTGGACAGAGAGAGAGAGATGGACAGTCAGTCAATGGTAAACTCAGACACACCCACGACACATGCGTAGGCTAACTAATCTAAACGAATGCCTCCTCCCGGAAAGATGAGTTACAGGTCATACTTGGATCTGTTCCCAAGTGAATTCTTATTTGACCTAGGGGGCATTTATATCAGCATATTTCTCCAGGAAGTGTCAGCTACGTGTTATTTGGACCAGCTCCAGGTAAGGTATTCATTTAACTATACATGCTGGCTTGTACGCCATCCCTGTGAGTTTTGATATGCAAAACATTCCCAAGCAGGTATATTGGAGTCTGTGCACTAGAAATATTCAGTTGTACATTTACTTTGGGGCATTTGTATCATGAACAATGGGATAAAAGGCAAGAAAGAGAAAAGACCATTTAAACAGTTACATAATGTTTCTTTCCAGACAGATTGGCTCTTTAAGTAAATGTATACCATTCTACATTTGTAGCCCCTAAATAAAAGTAATTATCTTAGGCTATTATATCTAAGCAGTGTCTGTAAAAGCAAGTGCTGAAGAAAATACCACCCGATAGGAGTGTTAATGCACTCCCAGCATCTTCATCTCTACTACACTCTAAATTGCCCTCTTCTCCCCACATTATCGAGCAGGCTCATAATGTAGCTGTTGTATGGCTGAGATCCTACCATATGCTCGATCCACCAGCAGCAGTATTACTGTACTGTGCTAAACCCAGAGTTACACCAGCTACAGTATTACTGTACTGCTGCTAAACCCAGAGTTACACCAGCTACAGTATTACTGTACTGCTGCTAAACCCAGAGTTACACCAGCTACAGTATTACTGTACTGCTGCTAAACCCAGAGTTACACCAGCTACAGTATTACTGTACTGCTGCTAAACCCAGAGTTACACCAGCTACAGTATTACTGTACTGCTGCTAAACCCATAGTTACACCAGCTACAGTATTACTGTACTGCTGCTAAACCCAGAGTTACACCAGCTACAGTATTACTGTACTGCTGCTAAACCCAGAGTTACACCAGCTACAGTATTACTGTACTGCTGCTAAACCCAGAGTTACACCAGCTACAGTATTACTGTACTGCTGCTAAACCCAGAGTTACACCAGCTACAGTATTACTGTACTGCTGCTAAACCCAGAGTTACACCAGCTACAGTATTACTGTACTGCTGCTAAACCCAGAGTTACACCAGCTACAGTATTACTGCTTTAGCCTTAGCCATACTGTATGTCTTCAGTGCTTGTCTTAAAAGGTCTTGTCCTCCCAGGTCTAGCTACTACCCACCAGTACTCCTCTCCTCCAGTCATGCACTTCTCATAGACCGGCCCATCCAGCTCGCGGTGGCTGGGGAAGATGACTTCGTTGTGGATGATGATGGTCTTTATGACCTCATTGACGTGTGCCTGAATGGCTACAGGGTCCTGTCCGTCAGGGATGGGCATCAGGGTGGGGCCAAAGCAGATGGCCAGGTTATAGGGATCCATCATGTTCTCATCACTGTACTGGGACAGGCTGGATGGAAGGGAAGAGGTCTGAGTGAGTGGGGTGAACAATTAGGTCTTGTTTACATTAAGAGATGAATATCTGGCGGACGGGTGATTCCATTTTAAACGTACTTATTGTTATTTGTTTGCCAATAGAATATATACGTTTCCAAAATGCTTATAGTGTGGTCTTCTATAAATAAGGTTGAGTCTGGACTCTAGACAGAGTTGAGATCTGCATCATCTCCTCTACTACCTGTTGGCTTCAACCACAGTAAGTACATCCTTAAACACTCTTACCTTAACCCTCAACATCCCAGCTTAGCTAGAACATTCCTCAGTCTCCCTGTTTAGTTGTCACCTAGATTCTCACACCTATCCTGCCCTTCTAACTACACAGTTTAACAGGCAGATTTGTTTTATATATATACTTTTTTTTATTTAACTAGGCAAGTCAGTTAAGAACAAATTCCTATTTACAATGACGGCCTACGGGGGAACAGTGGGTTAACTGTCTTGCTCAGGGGCAGAACGGCAGATTTTAACCTTGTCAGCTCGGGGATTCGATCCAGCAACCAGCAGCCCAACGCTCTAACCACTAGGCTACCTGCCGCCCCAAATAGTAGCCAATATTAATAAGCCATCCTGGTTTAGGGGGCAGTGAGACCATCCTTCCTTCCAGCAGCATCCTAGCTAGGTAGCAGGCCTACAGTATCTTCACACTCATCTGCTTTAAGAGGGGCTCATAATCCGAGCAGAGTGGAGTGGAGCAGTAAAGACCTACAGCTGGCCCAGAGCCACAGTCTGGCTGAGGGGGGGTATCAAACAAAGTCAGGATGTGGAATCAAACTCTTTGTTCTGCAGGGGAACCAAGCGAAAGGAGTATAAAATAACAGCCCAATAAAACAGGGCAGGTATATTACTGGGTTGAGGGATGGCTTTCCAAGCGGGCCCGTAAATATGTTCTAAAGCGCTGCCGACAGACGCGGTGGTAAATAGGACGTGAACAGTGGGGCTGTTCAATTCTTTGTAAAGTAACGCTATTTCCCCTGACTGCTACAGCAGAGATTCACAAGTCTTGCTGATTTAGTGCAATACAGTGATTTTTCTATTCCCCAAGACTCTCAAATGTGTATAGAAGTTACATTTCAGACTTTTACCCCATCCTGTTATACTGTATGCCCTTAGTGTATAGGTAGTCTGGTACAGGGACTCTATTAAAAAACAGAGGACTGTAAAATGTGACTTATGTCAATACGGCCGACTTACTGATTGAGGAAAGCGAACAGGTATCTCATGACGATGATAACGGTGCGAGGAAGAGTCACAATAATCTGCTGGACGTGATGAGCTCTCTCAGCTCCAGACTCCAGTTCTGAAACAGAGGAGGATCAGAGAGTGTCATAACACTACCTGGCACTGAGATGAATGTGAGGAAAATAAAAACATTCCATATTAATACAGGGCAACATTCTGCTCCATGATCTACTGTATATACAGAATGAGTCGACCTTATCAAGGGCCTGGCAGTCATACTGCGGGTACAGTAATGACAACACAAACACTCCTATCATTAATAGATATCCCCACCTCATTTAAACCAGAGGATATGGTGATTTGAGTGACTGGGCTATCTGGAGCAGGGGGAAATACGACAAAGCTGTGCTCAGTTAGTAGACTGTTGTGGCCCCCTCGCTCCTCTCTTCCTATTGGGTTTCTATTAAATCACAGGCAGGCAGACAGCCGTGGTGTTGAGATTGTTTCCATGTGCTGCTCTGCATGCCTCTCGTCCCTACCTTACCCCTCCCATAAAGCAGTGTGATTAGGGTGTTGTGGTGGGGATTGATGATGTATCTTTGGAGCCAGATGTTGGCTTCTCTCTCTTCTATTCTGACTCAATCTCTACTCAGTGACGGACGGGGAATAATCCAAAAGGCATGTACTGTAACCATAGCCCCAATGGTGCTATTTCACCACCCAGATGGGTAGGGTTTCAGTTACCCTGAACACATTTACTACATTGACCAACAGTATAAGGTAGGTCTTTAGAGTCTACTCACTGATAGTAGACATGAGGTCCAGGAAGCGTTCCTTGGGGAACAGAGGGTTTTCCAGGCCCCTGAAGTACAGCTTGAGGACCCCTGCCACTGAGTTGATGTCATGTTCATTCTGGTCATCAATCAATGGATCTTCACCTAGCCAAACAATAGAGCAGAGTAGAGTTATTAGTTCTGACCACAGCAACAGAACTGAATCAGTGAAACAATGAACCAATAAAGACTTCATTACCATAAATCTGAATAAAAAATGATTGCTTGCTACACTTAGATCTTATATTATAGAAAATAACAGGTATCTACTGTATGTCTGACATTCAATGGGTTTGTCATGTTATTGATCCTGAGCTGTAGGAGAAAAACAGAAATCTAATCTATTACCAATTACCCCCAATCTCACTGGGGACCTACCTCTCTCAAATGAGTTTTTAATATCATTGACCTCCACCTGGGATCCAGGCACGCGGAATATGCCCTGCTGCTGGAGCCCTGCAACAACACATAGAAACATCATAGTGAGTCTGAGCCCACCATTACCCCCACACCCAAACGGCCGCTATATGAAAGACCAATGGAAAACACACAACAGAGAGCAGGAAATGTAATTTAGTCGTGACGGGGCGTGTGTTTTTTCTTCTTCCAGAAGAGGGCCCCTCGGTCGGTCGGGCCCCTCGGTCGGTCGGGCCCCTCGGTCGGTCTGCCGCATATGGTTTCTGTTAGAGAACCCCAAATCAGTTTGTGGGGGTTTCATTAGGTCTAGGGGGTAGGGAAGGGAGGGGGAGGGGTTACAGGCCTGGAGGCTACACCACTTTGGCTGGAGTCAGATGGGGAGGTGGACAGAAGGATGAAGATATGAGATGGGAGGAAGGGAAGACTGGACTGATTTAGTAAACGAAGACCAAGGGTCCTGTCCGAAGTCCCTATGCGTGATATGCTGCCACGCTACTGTCACGTTTTTCAAGCTGAGAGCACATGGGGCTGAGGTTTTAAATCATAGCAGGTTTGTCTCAACACCTGGAGATGTTTTAGTAAATGGATTACCTCTACCCAGAGGTTCTGTCATCTGTTATGAGATACGAAGAGTTCACAGTGGAGTTCACAGCTTTCTACTGGTGTTTTGAATACAGTCAAATGGTAGAAGCCATCAGTAAGGTGTGATTTTAGTAGACTTACCATACAAATTGATGTGTCGAATACAGCTCTCCACCACAAGAGGAATAGGTTGACCTGAGTCCTGAAAGATAAATCATGGCAATAGTAAGAGCAAAGCATGGATGATTGACACTTATACGGTGACTAGAAAACCACACATTCTATACTGTCCATATTGATAGATTCTGTTGCTTATGTGAAGCAGCACGGCATAATAAAAAAACATTTCAGCATACTGTACATAACAACCAATTAGGCCTTACTTCACATTATACTAAAAGAAGAGACAGAGCATTGATTATTCTAAGCCTGCCCTGCACCCTGCCATAAAGAAACAAATGCCTCTTCCTGATGCTTCATAAACAGCAGTGTCCACCAACATTCATATGAGCAGGATTAAAATGACAAATAGAAATCATTACTATTCACAGCCCCCTGTTACAGCAAGCAAACAGTCATGAAACAAGTGGAGCAGCAGTGACATGCTATTGGAGCTCATTAGTACGACTGCGTGTGGAGGAAAGCAGAAATAGGCATGTAGAGCTATTTGTGTAATAGTTTTTAGTAGGCCCACTCTACAGCACCGTGCCACGCGCCCTACCTCCCATCCTACCAACCCCAAACTGATAGTACCTGGTTGCGGGTACGGGCATTCCGTCTTCCCCTGGGACAGAAAGCAGCACAGCAAGGAGGTGCAGAGGAAGGGAGGCAGAGAGGCAACACAGTTAGAGAAGCACAGATGACAGACAGACAGAAAGAGCCCCCTTCGGAGGCCTGGAGGATAAGCACAGGTCAGGGGCCACTGGGAGGGCTTGAGATGCAGTGAGATGTGGGTGCATTGAGGGAATCAACTAGCACAGTGATCTCTGTGTAGCTATTATGGGGACTATGATACGCAGTATCCTCACATCTGAAGATAAGCAGAGGAGAATCTGTGCTACTGCTACATCTGAAAGAATAGGGAGACACTAACCCACTGCCACCCTGTCTGTGTGCATCGTCAGAGCCAAGGGAACAGAGGAAGTGGAGGTAAGGTTAAGGACAGTGGTTACATGATGAGGGAGAGCAGTGAGCAGGAGGAGCGAGAGAGATGGGAGAGAGAAAGAGAGCGGGCCTCCTTTAGCCCCATAGGGTCGCTCATTCACACAACCCAGTGTGTGTGTGGGGGGGGGGGGGGGGGGGGGGGGTACCTTGATGAATGTCTCCATATTGCCGTTAAACAGCTTATGGTTATAGACTGAGCGCGGCCTAGGCTTCCGCATTTTCTGTGGTTTAGGGGGGAGAGTGGGGGGCCTGGGGAGATGGCGGGTGAGGAGGGGAACAAAAACACCATATGCTGTGAAACAGAACACGCAAGGCTGAAATGCAGGTATGAAAACATCATCTCTCAATAGCCCTGACTTCCACCTTCCCAAATGTCCCCCTGTACTCTGTTTATCAAGAGGGAATGTGTGTAGGCAGGAGGAAGTGATCCACATCTAAATGTTGAAAATTCAACCAAAATGAGACGTTTTATTACTGGTGTGTGTTATTTAAACCTGATGGCTCTGCCCTGTAATTAACCCCTAAGCAGTGCTAGTCTGCGCTAGGCCTTGCTGCTGGGAGGTCCCTGAGTGGCTCTATGGCCTGAGGCTTCGGGCCCCTTATAAAACCCACTATTACTGACGGATTGAAAACTTGACTCCTAATGTATAGCATAATGTAAACATTATTAACCAGAACTAATCAAATCAAGCACACCTGCTGATAGTTCAGGTTATCCCTCACAAATAAGTTACAGAGTGGTTAGCAGACCAGTGGTACTTCGGCAAGTCCCGTCACGGCCAAGGCAAACCAAAGTAGCATTCCGACCACTTATTTAAGCCTTATCAAAACTTAGAATAACATGACAAAGCATGTTAAAATACACCTTGGGATTTCCTTCATTAATATCTCTCTCTCACACACACATCCACACCGAGTTGGTAATTTTCCCTCAGAGGGAGGTAGAGCTGACAATGTTCAGGTTTCCTATTCAGAGCCTGCCCCCCACCCCCACCCACACACCCTCCCACCCACCCACACACACACTAACAGCTACCCAGCATTCTTGATCCATCTGCACTGCGGCCCTGAAGCCCTTCCCAGACGGACAGATCAGTGACACACAGCACTCTCCTCTCTGCCATCCAGCCGGAACTATAAACACAGCCTCAACCATTCTGCTCATTGTGGCTCATCGTTGCAACACATGATGCTTAGGTTTGTATTAACTCCTGGCAATAAGATTAATGAAGTATTAAACAATGGATGTCTGTGAACAGGATGCCCTGAGAACTCCATACTGTATGATCTGCAGTAGTTTTTTTTCTTTATTTTCTATTCGACACCCACTGAAATCAAATAACCTTATAATATATATTATATTGTATGCACCATGAGAGTAGTTCTGTCAAAGGCGATGGTATTTGAAATGGTTTAGTTATCTTAAGACATCTTACCTCGTAGTGCCACATTCAGCCCTTCCTCCTGCAAACACAGAACAAGAAAGAAACGTAATTAAGAATATGCACAGTGCACAGGCTAACTCCTGCTCCAGGGCTCAGTGAACGACTTCATGGGACTAGTCAAAGCTATTGAGAGAGAGCTGAATGGTCTAGGGACAACAGCATCCTTGAGACAAATGCATTGAGCTGTCACCATAGAAACCTCATAGGGGACCCTGTAGGGTGCAGGCCAGCTCCCTCAGGGAAGAAAAGGGGCTCTGGGTGCGAGGCGGAAGGCAAGGGGACTGGGGGTGCATCTCTAACTGGTGACACTGAGCGATGTATGCGCCTGCTCACTGAGCCCTTTGTCCCGAAGCCCTGCGCACGTCTCAACACACACAGTAGCACATGTGCACGCAAAAACATCAAACCCAACCCAAACACACACACTTTCACAAATAAATGTTCTCCCTCTGTCTTTCTCTCACACACACACACACACACACACACACACACACACACACACACACACACACACACACACACACACACACACACACACACACACACACACACACACGCAGGCACACAGGCACACACACGCACACACAACCAACAAACCTTGCTAGTCGAACCTCAGGTAAAGACAAGACATTGAGTATCGGTTAGGCAATGAAGAAGTCAGTCAGTCCTTATTACTGTTATTCTTATGTGTCAGAAAGGTCCTCCCACTATCCATAGCTTTAACAGCCAATAGTTAATAAATAGACTTTATTAGCTGGTGTTGAGAGAGGCCCTTTGTCTTTTAAATATAATCCATTGAGCATTGACTGAATGTGTCTCATTGTGTAAAACAAGCTCTAACAGTACACTATTCCAGCATTCTGTTGTTCCCTTTCTATCAGCTTTAGAATGAGAGACGAGAGTGATGACTGACCCATTTCTCTATGCATAATGTTGGCAGTAGATGAGACTAGCAGTGTGGTCTCTGGAGCGTTCATGTGGAGAAACAACAGTGCATTTCCTGCCAGTCATTCCAGTGAGTGATAGTCTAGCCTAGCTCAGCTCAATGAACCCAGAAATTACACCCCCTTTCTCCAGCATGGGCAAAGCACAGGGTGGCTATACAAATTCAGTTTTAATTTCATATCCAAACATAAGGATTTAAGTGTCTCATTGTAACTGCAAGAACACAGTAGCATTTTACCCTTTGCTAAGCCCCGCCTCCTTTGGTTACTGTTGCAACCTTGGACAACCTTTTCGAAAGCCCAATTCTCCATTAAACCACTGGTGAAATCCCCTCACAATGATCTCAAACTGTGTTTTTAATACACAATGAAATTAAACACAGACTACCCCTTGTTAATCAGGAAACTCTTGGATATGTTGTGGTGTACTATCATTACAATTGCTTCACGGGAACCTGGTAAAATGATGTTTGTGTAATTACCTGTCAGCATACAGTCAAAGCTATAATCACTTTTGGAGCTAACTAGTGCCTTCAAATCGTATCCTGATGTTGACAGCAGATAGCAATGTTATGAACATACAATGGAGAAAACAAGTTATATTAAGTGGCTAGTGAGACGGAGAGCTAGCTAACCAGCAGAGCCAGCAAACAATGAAGCTAACAAAAGTATAATTCTGGATTTAAAAAATACTCAATTAACAGGTTCTGCATTTCAGGAATTACAGTAGCAAGTACTCCTGGTGCACTATTCAATTATTTAGCCATTAAAAAATGTATGTTTTTAAAGAAAACTCTAAATGTTTTCCCTAGCCCTCAGTGGCTTTCATGGGATTTAAACGTGACCATGTCCAAGGTGTCGTCTTGACAACAGTTGCTATTAATTCGATTGCGATCAGTTGCCCCAAATTATGGGGCGGGGCTTATTAAAGGGTCAATTGGTGACTGAAGTACGTTTGCTAAATGAGCCGAATGCTTTATGTAAAAACTGCTAACTCAAGGTTTCAGTATTCTAAACCAACAAATCAACCTACAGCTACATAACCTGATAATAGGCAATTAATCATCACAATGGAGTGTTTTTTATAACTGTCTGTGAATTCTACCTGCGTTAACTGTAGATATTCATGGGTGAAGATCTGTGATTCCCAGCTAGAACCCAGGAGGGTATGCTTCCAGGACGGCAGCTGTCCTAGCCATGTTGAGTAGTTTCAATGTTGACATAGTGTTATAGTAATCTATACAGCTAGGTCTGATGTGTGCACCATGTGGTATTCTCCATGGTCACTAATAACACATTCATGCACGCACACGCACTCGCACACGCACACTCACACACTTACTTAATGAGCAGGCCTGATTGAACATACACATGCTAAATGAGCAGGGCTGATTGATCACCTCAATAATGAAACATGTTTGGTACCTGCAGCCGCCGTATGTCACGCCCATACACACAGCAGCAGCACTGGACCAACAAGATGGCGCAGAGAGACGCGTTCGCGCTGTTTCTAGCTCCTAGCCACAATCACACAAACAAACCAGCTGTGGGCTATGTTCACATGAAAACATGCTCAAGCTGTCTGAGGTATCAGTTCATAGAGATCTGAAGATGACAGAGGAACATTAGGGAGGCCTAAACGAAAGAGAAAAATCCATGTTGAACAAGCGTGTGCACGTATGTGTGTATGAGTTGAAATAGGGGGAGTGTGTTGCACACACTTGCACACGCGAGTGTGTGCAACATTTAAATTGTTTAAATTGTCGCCACCACTGCAAAAAATATGATGTTATTGTTTATGTATTTCTGCCGAAACACGCTTTTAAATGGATTGTCGTTTACTTAATGACTGGAAGTCTATGGGAACAGCTAGCATGTCATTGCGCTAATAATAGTAGCAATGCACCCACCCTTGACACCAATGCTGAAAAAAATCCTAGGGGAAACACTGAGTGTGAGTGAGTGAGTGAGTGAGTGAGTGAGTGAGTGAGTGAGTGAGTGAGTGAGTGAGTGAGTGAGTAAGTGAGTGAGTACGGCTGTGCACACACACGGCCCCAGCTGGTTGCTCCTGCTGTCCCTCTCTATTTGGTGAACCCCTGGTGCAGCAGCAGCTGTGGAGATAGGCCTGTGCGGCTGGGAGCTGGGACAGCCTGATTGATTGGGCGTAAACTGCTCACGGCTGAGGTGACAAGGGTCCCCCTGGGAGGGGCCTCTGTGAGAGGGGCGGGGGTCTCTATTATCCAGACTCCTCCAGGACCCTCCTAGAGGCTACAGCACAACATACAGAGAGGAGAGGGGATTGTGATGTTATAATGTTTCGTTATGATACCTTTGATGCACTTACAGTCCTCGCCTTTGAATATGAACTGAACTCCTCTTCCCTGTTTCACCCCTACTGCCCATTGAGGGGACACAAGTCCCTATGGCGTCCTCGCTCTTCAGCCTGGTTCAGCTCTCCTCATTAGATAAGCGCACCACAACACTACTGGCCCTGAAGGCGGCCATTTTACAGACCCATCACCTTTCCCAGGGAACCCTGGCTCATAATAAGATAGGGGTTGCAACACTAGTCCTGGCGCCTGTCATTAACGCCACTGTGACCAGAAGAAATAGTAACATTAAGAGAAGGGATGTCGAACTAACATTGATGTCTAAAGACATGATGTCATTGGTGGAGAGACTTAGGGCCCTTACCTTCTCCCAATGTCTGCTTCAGGAGGTCATGCTTGGCCTGCAGTTTAATGATGAGATTGCTGCCGTTCAGGAACTCCTTGAACTTCTGCAAACCCAGACAGACCAGATGAAAGTGTCAGTGAGTGAACAGTGTTAATGGGATGTGACTGGAACAGGCAGAGCCGCCCGCCATCCACCACAAAGGCCAGAGAACACATTCAGTCTCACTCTGAATGGCACAAATTCAATCTGTTCCAAGGATAATTTAATTTTCATGTGATTTCCAAAGCATGCGTGTTTTGTGGAATAGTGTGATGGCTGATGGCTTTGATGTGCACTAAATTGACACTAAAGGTCCTTTTAGTCAGGGAAAAAGACTATGGTAGTACAGCTAGTTTTGTAACTTTAGTGTGAAACCGATATAACAGGCAGTTGCCCTGAGACATGGATGCAAGGGCAAAAGGGTCAGGTATGACAGCTATCCATAACAGGCAGGTATGACAGCTATCCATAACAGGCAGGTATGACAGCTATCCATAACAGGCAGGTATGACAGCTATCCATAACAGGCAGGTATGACAGCTATCCATAACAGGCAGGTATGACAACTATCCATAACAGGCAGGTATGACAGCTATCCATAACAGGCAGGTATGACAGCTATCCATAACAGGCAGGTATGACAACTATCCATAACAGGCAGGTATGACAACTATCCATAACAGGCAGGTATGACAGCTATCCATAACAGGCAGGTATGACAGCTATCCATAACAGGCAGGTATGACAGCTATCCATAACAGGCAGGTATGACAGCTATCCATAACAGGCAGGTATGACAACTATCCATAACAGGCAGGTATGACAACTATCCATAACAGGCAGGTATGACAACTATCCATAACAGGCAGGTATGACAACTATCCATAACAGGCAGGTATGACAGCTATCCATAACAGGCAGGTATGACAACTATCCATAACAGGCAGGTATGACAACTATCCATAACAGGCAGGTATGACAGCTATCCATAATAGGCAGGTATGACAGCTATCCATAACAGGCAGGTATGACAGCTATCCATAACAGGCAGGTATGACAACTATCCATAACAGGCAGGTATGACAGCTATCCATAACAGGCAGGTATGACAGCTATCCATAACAGGCAGGTATGACAGCAATCCATAACAGGCAGGTATGACAGCAATCCATAACAGGCAGGTATGACAGCTATCCATAACAGGCAGGTATGACAGCTATCCATAACAGGCAGGTATGACAGCTATCCATAACAGGCAGGTATGACAACTATCCATAACAGGCAGGTATGACAACTATCCATAACAGGCAGGTATGACAGCTATCCATAACAGGCAGGTATGACAACTATCCATAACAGGCAGGTATGACAGCTATCCATAACAGGCAGGTATGACAACTATCCATAACAGGCAGGTATGACAGCTATCCATAACAGGCAGGTATGACAGCAATCCATAACAGGCAGGTATGACAGCTATCCATAACAGGCAGGTATGACAGCTATCCATAACAGGCAGGTATGACAGCTATCCATAACAGGCAGGTATGACAGCTATGTATAACAGGCAGGTATGACAGCTATGTATAACAGGCTGGTATGACAGCTATGTATAGCAGGCAGATACTCACAGTGAAGTAGAAGACCTCTGTCTCCTGCTGGTTGGCCCGTCTCTTGGCCACGTTCAGTTTGCTCATGTAGGTCTCAGAGGCCACAGACTTGATGGACTCAGTGGAGCGGCTATGCTGGAAGGCATCAGACACATCAAAGTCCTCCACAGTCAGCATGTCCTGGAGCATCTGCATGGTGGCGTCCAGAGTCTTCCTCACCTACAGCAAAGGCAAAGATTCAACAACTCAAACCATAACAAAAAGAACAAGGATTTCCTCCTCAGTCATCTGATCCAGGTCTTTTTTTAACATAAAAGACAGTATTAGACGCTTTTTTAGCTTCAGGGTTCAAAAGTAAAAGCATCCTATGCCACTTGCAAGGTCAAATGTGAGTGATCACTGGCATATCCCATTTCAAAGACAAATCGACCCCGAATAACAACGAATAACCTTTGATTTGAGCTGTTTGACACCTAACAGCCTTCACCTCCTAAGGCAGGTACACGGTTCATTCCTAGGCAGCGTACCAGACGACCTGCCAGTCAGCCATTCATCACAATAACAGCAGAATATGAAGAGCATCTGGCCCGGCTGTATGTAAAAGGGCTGCGGGCTCTTTCTATACAGCACTGTGATTGATCAGGCTCATTCCCAGAGTGGCACGACTCATCCATTACCCGGCAGTTATATGAAACGTTATGAGACATGATGAGAACCAGGGCGATATGAGACAGAGCCGAGGCGTAGCCATCAGGGCAGGTTGTAGCTAGCCAGCCAGGGTCATTAGCATCTCCATTAGCACCTGCATCCACTCAAAGGGAGAGAGAGCTGTGTGTATGTGCTGCCTGCTGCTCCCAGTGAGAAGGACCACTCCTCACCACGCACAATACGCCATCATTAGGGATGTACTGTATCTACGTGGAACATGCATCCATTACGGTTACAAGCTCACAATCACAAGCTAAAGATACATTCTCAGCTCCCAGGAAGTGTGTGTGGGCCATTACATTGAAATTGCGATGAGAGTTGATTGTATCTATAGACCTGAGTTCTGGCATTTCAGAGACTTGGGAAACAGGGGCGACAGGGGCGATCTCAGCGGGGTGATGCAGCAGACACACTGGGGGGGATGGACGCTACCGTGAGCCCTCACCTCTTCGTTCTCGATCTTGAGCGTGGCCAGACGGGACTGCAGCTGGTGGTAGCGCATCAGGAGCTCAGTCTGCACAGGCTGCTGGGCACTCACCTGGCACACCTGAGGGGGCACACGTAGACAGAGGTATGGGCTGGGCACTTGGATTTTCATTAAGTGTACCTCACAGAATTGGAAAAAGCATGCTTAGAAACGGTGTTTCTGCTGGCTTGAACGTGCTTTCCATGGTTGAACAAATCTACTGGCTGTAATTGTAACTCGGATCAGTTTCAATAATGACAATCAATATCGTATGAATCTATAAATGTACCAAATGTATCAGTCATTTGACCCCTCTCACCTCGTCCCCCATGTGGGGCAGGTACTCGAAGCACATGGGAGGGCAGAACACCTGGTTGTGCATGTCCATGATCTTGTGCTTGTCGCTGCGGGAGTCCAGGTTGTCCACGGCGTTCTCCATGATGTCCAGGCCCTCATGGCGACTTGTCTCCAGGTTGTACTCAGCTGACAGGTAGGTCCTGAAGGTACGCGCAAGGCTGGCGTGGTAGCCCAGGTCACAGCACTGAGATACAGGAAAAACACTCATTATAGTATAGTATAATACAATAACTAATATAGGAGTAGAATATAATATAGGCATTTTTCTTGACCACATGACCTGACTGTAAGTCTACACCAAGGGTCCAGAGTTTTGTGGCTCAGGTCATGTGACTAAGAACCTCCTGGACCTAATTATGGTCAACTTGACATACCAGTCTGAATCCATTATACACAAGTCAATGGGATAAACTCAGCCTTTAGCATTCACACGATTCAGTTACATGATTCCTCTCATTTCCTACAAGCGCGTTACTAACCTGACCTTCAACATTAACTCAATTCCAAATCAGACACTGCTATGGGTTAACAGGCCTAAATAGAATAATAGAATACACCGATTTAGAAGAGCAAGCACAGTAGGACACCTAGGATAATTAGCTCAACCATGGAGCTGCATAAACTAACCGAATTACTGCAGCCAAGCAGAGCAGAGCGGTGAGTGTGTTGCTAAGAGGCTGGAGGGGCTGGAGTCAGACTGCTTTGTGATTCTCTAAACGCTCTTTAATAGACGCACAGGAAGTTGCACTCGGCTCCAACGATAAATCCCCATAGCAGCGGTTATTTTATAACAGGGTCAGTGTACAATCAGGAAGGATACGGCAACACAGAGCTCTTTATGGTACAGAGTTGTATTTCAACAGCCACATCCCATAACAAACACACTGGCAGGCTGTAATGAGATTCATGCCTTGATTTCACCAGGACCCTTCTATCATAAGTATACTGTAGCAGGAGTGCTGACAGGCAGAATAATGGTACTGTAAAACTGATGACATTGTTTATTTGCATGCAAAAGACATCTGCAATCTATTTCCATTTATTCTAATAGACAGGGCTGACTTCTTGCAGTGTGGATGTATGTTTTGATGTCTGGCTGCTAGTGACTGTTTCTGTGTGGCATGACAAACAGGCCCTTATCCTCTGCCCAGCTTGTGGCGGCACGACCCAGCACAGCGAGTCATGCTCACAATCCCTTTCCCTGCTGGACGGCAGGATTTGGGATGACATGTCCCCTTTCGCTTGCCAGACACAGCAAGCAGCTCCAACAAAGTGACCCAGCATAGAGACACAGCCACCAATCAGAGGTCTCTGTCTGGCGGAACCCTGTGTAACCAAGAGCTCCAGGCCAGCTCCTTCACACTTCACACAGTTGATGTTAAGAACTGTTTAAAGTCTAGCCAGCCTCAAGCCTCTAAGTTCAATCACATCATATGCATTCTGTAAATATGCAGGATCTCTGTATCCAACTCCCTGACCAGTGGAGAGTTTTAGAGCTGGCCAGGCATGCCTAGGCCAATACCACAATACCCCCCCCCCCCCCCCCCCCTCCACACACACAGTAGACAGAGAGGGAGGGGCTAGGTAGGGGGCACATCTGGTGGTCACCAGAACCACCAGGTAACCTGAGGCTGAATGATCTCTGCAAGAACCACCAGGTAACCTGGGGCTCCCTGCCAACCACACTGGCCACACTGCTGCCTGTATGCACAGAGCCTGCACCCAGACCCTGGCTAGGGTTTCATTCCTCTAGCCATTAGTGGTCTACAAAGTAAACTCGTTCACCAACTGTAATCACGGACTTCCCAGGCAGGCTTGCTGCTGGGGTGTGTTGGCTTTGCATTTTGAATTATGATGGTGGTTCACCTAGGTATGGTCTTTTCTGTCATGTAACTCTCTATTTCTCTAATCCAATTGATACTTTGAAGGGGAAGTGGCATACTGTTAAACGGAAGACATTATTTATTAGATACGGACCAACAGAAGAGGGTGGAAACCCTGGGGGTACTGCAGATTTGAGGAATGAAGTAAGAGAGGAAAGTGTTTTGTTTTAAATAGATTCTGATGAGATTCTCCCTTCACGATCCTGTCAATCCAGTTTTCCTGTGGCTGTGGTTCCTCTCCAACTCTGCCCTGTAGAAGTAGGAAGCACATTGGTCCAGAGGAGTTTCTGTACACGTGTGAGTGTGTGCATGTGTCTGTGTCACCAAGGGTCATGTTTCAACATCAGTGTGTTTTGCCTGGCTCCCTGGGAGAGTGGGGTGTGTGACAGTGACAGGCAGACACACACGCTCCGCATCTCCCAGCACAGCTCCCTTAATGAGCATCAGCCCTCACAGCACTCCCAGATAGACGAGGGCATGACAGAGGCAGGAGAGGAGAACAGGGGGAAGAGAAGACCAGCAGGAAGGCATTCTGACTGTCAACACTGATCCATTCCCATGACAGGATGTCATCATTTATATTCCAGAAGAATCCTAACAATGCCTGTTGGGTGGTAACATACAGTTGGATTGTAATGTACATCTGGCAAAGCCATTCAGTTAGACATATAACAACAGTACTACCGACTGGCTCAGAATCAAACTGTTTTGTTCGAGATTAAGAGACACAAAATGGAGGTAAACACTTTCAGTCAAACCAACAGAGCAGCTTGTAGCAATACAGCAAATGGGCTGCGAACACTAAAACAGATGGTGAGAATATCTAGTGTAGCAACCAACGTTAGAACAACATTAGACAATCCCAGCTGAGAGATACAATGAAACCTATCGTGTGCCTATCGCATACTTACATCAATCATATCAGAGACATCGTGAATGTAGTATTTCGCCACAACGGCATTCGTTGCTGCCAGGTTCAACAAATAGTCATTGCGGGCTTTAGTGCACTTCAGCTTGTTCTCTGAGTACTTGGCTTGTCTCTGGGGGACAGAGAGAAGAAAGAGAGAGAGATTGAAAGAGAAAGAGAGAGAGAGAAAGAGAGAGAGAAAACAGAAACAGAGGGGGGGGGGGGGGGGGAGTTAATGAAATGAAGCAACGTTGAGTTTGCTAAATGGTATTTGCACAATAACATAGGAGAATTTCTATGCGGCCTGATGGCCTGGCTTAGTGTTGGCAGGAAAAAGGTCAGAGGGATCCACTATAAGAGAGAGAGGCTCTTGACAAGCTTCCTGTAGATAATAACAGCATCATAACTGTTCCACCCAGGTTGGCCATTCACAGTCAGTCACAATTAAATTCAGCACAACAAAATGTACAGCCCAGATGTGAACAATGAAACAGCATTATAAAATACTGTTTTGGTGCAGTGTGCTTGCTAACAAAAACAGACTCAAACAAACATTACAATCCTAGTATGCTCTAATTGTACATCAAGGCAAAGGGTGGCTACTTTGAAGAATCTCAAATATAAAATATATTTGGATTTGTTTAACACTTTTTTGGTTACTACATGATTCCATATGCGTTATTTCATAGTTTTGATGTCTTCACTATTATTCTACAATGTAGAAAATAGTAAAAATAAAGAAAAAGAAAAACCCTGTAATGAGTAGATGTGTCCAAACTTTTGACTGGTACTGTAGCTTTAAATGGTGCACAGTCTTTGTTGCTATGGTTAACTGGACATGCTGCATCTGCTCGTGGCATCCAGCTGGAAAACATTACATTTTTCATCAAAAAGAATACGTAGTCATCTGTTGTTCACATAGCATCAATAATGGATGTTAGCAGACAATACATAATGGTATTGACAAAAACAATTGACTCAAATGGAACGCAGTGACACAGAATCATTGAGACTTGGCTCACAAAGCAGGACTAAAGAGAGCCAATTAAACAACAACACATTGACGTGTGTCTGCGTGTCTGTGTTTGAAAGCTCTCGTTATAACCTCTTCCAGCCTGGAGACTATTGGAGAGCATGTCCTTCAAATACATACACGTGCACTTCAAATATACATGGTTCACCAACTCCAATTTCACATGTCCATTATCATGCAAATTAAAACAGTACATCAGGGAAATAGGGATTATGGCTTGATTGTCTCCGCTCCCTCTTCAACTCTGTTTGCAGGTAGCTAGGATTCTGAACGAGAATGCTATTGTAGCCTGCAAAATCAGGTCACAGCGCAGAGAGAAAGTACGTTCATAACTACAGCAAGTTATAAATAGTCTGTGGGGATGGTACAGTTCTCCTGCCAGCATCTCTGGAGACGGCAGCCTGAGGAGGGAGGAAAGCTGTCAGCCATTTGATTCCCTGAGCTGCACTGATAATGGTCGCATTTTAATGAAGAAATTCCCCCTGAAAATCCAGAATGCAATATGCATGTTTGAAGTACAGAGTCTTAAGTACAGTGCAGTAGTGTGCGTGGTAATAAGCAGAATGAACATGAATTAGAGTCATGGGCATGGATGAGCTAGAGAGACTGTACAGTTGGATCACTGACCTGGAAGTCACCATTTGTCTGTGTGTGTAGACCCATGCTACGGCAATTCTCTCTCTCGCTCTCTCCCTCTCTCGTGGGCTTACACAATGGACCTGCACCCACTCTCACACAGCCTTACTATCCTCTTCATTCACGTAGTACTGAGAGGGTCCCTCTGGCCTTAGCCAGCTAAAATGAGCCCACCATGAGTCTAGCTGCTGAACAAAACACCACTTACAGAAGTGACTAGGCTGACAATGTACAGTATTAGCAGCAGTCCCAGCCAACAGCACTAGCTGTTGGAGACACTATGGTCATCAAGCCTTTAGGGCTGACCCCATTTAGTCGACTGGTCGATTGTTTAGTCGAGCAGTGGCAAATATATATAACAACAATTATGGCACATGAGACACCTGTCTGATTCACGCCTGTCTGAGTGGACTAATCCATTGCAGAGGCTGCAGGGATGGCACACCAGTATCACCAGAAGTACATTTACTGTTAATTCCCATCATTTCCAATCTACATTTGTTTGGTTACAGTAATTTCATTCAATATTCAGTATTATTATTACAGTCTTACTGTTGTCATTGTAGGAGTGGACACGTTATTTGCAGAGCGCATAACCTAGGCTACACTTGTGAGAAAAAAGTTTTGGTCAATTTTATTTCCATTTACGTGTTGTCAATTTATTCATTGTCTTTTGTTTGGAGCACTCCTGTCAATCTTGAGTAAGAACACACACTTGATTACACATAGAACAAGGCCTATAATGTATACCTAGAAATGTGCCCATTTGAGGATCTGATACTATTTCTGATTGTCTTAACTCACCATCACTGTGGAGCTTCTCAGAGTAATTCTTTCTTCGCCTCAAACAGTACATAAACTAAGTATATTGTTACATCCAATGAGAATGACAATATTTCCTGAACGTAGCCTATTCGAAAAATCTTTCCAGCTTTCTCCCTTTCGATAACCACTCAGCATGAAGGGGGGGGGGGAATCTGGTCGGGTGGAAACTTCATAAATTACGCCTACCTGATTACTTCTTATCCCTTGCGCAAATAGCCTACAGCTGTATCTGTCTGTCCGGAGTTCACTGACTCTGGAAGCTGAGGGCCTAGAATATTTAATAGAATGTTGCAAGTTTGCTAGCATGAGCTTTAGGCTGATCAAGTTAATAGTTGATACAACGTTTCCAGTTCCTTGCAGACAGGCCATGCGTAGCCAATGTGATTTATAGGATATTTATTTTTATTTAGGATATGTTCTACCTGTGGGCTGTAATATTATTATTTGTTGGCTTTCTATAGGCTATTTGTACATATTGGCAATGGCAACAGAAGTTACTTTTAGATTTGTATCATTTTCATTTAGATAGAGGTTTGATTAACCACAACATTGATTTTGTGTGTATTGTTGGATTGTTAGATACTTTGTTAGATACTACTGCACTGTTGGAGCTAGGAACACAAGTATTTCGCTACACCCGCAATAACATCTGCTAAATATGTGTATGTGACCAATACAATTTGATTTGAGATATGAAGACCTTATTATAAATTAAATGAAACTGTTCCACGAAAATGTGCATATGAAAATCCTAACTTGCACGCAGATCAGTAGGAATGTTAGGATAACTTGGCACTCCAAATGGAAAAGGTTGCCGACCGCTGGCGTAACCTATTACCGGCAACTTCAGGAGCTTAAAAGCAGAATATGCAAAGGCCAGCAGCAGCAGGCAGCAAGAGGAGGAGGGTGGAGAGCAGGTTAGGCTACCGTATATTGATCTCTGGCTCCCTTTGTGTGTCTTCATTTTTAATCGCAGTGCTTAAAGCATCAGACAAGCTCAGTAGCCTACATATAGTTGATTTTATACAAACATAGGGTGTGTCTATAAATAGAAAAATAAACGTTTTAAAATTTCGACCAATCGATTGGTTGAAAGAACAGACAACTTTTTTTCCGGAGATAGCTCTACAAGCCTTGGTGTCATGCTCACCTTCTCCTTCATCTTCTCGATCTTCCTGACGGAGCTGCGTCTCTGGGGCCGGTCCTCGTGGCGCAGCAGGTTGACATTGAGGTCTCCAGACTTACTGAACTGCTTCTCCTCCTGCTTCTCAGCATCCTTCAGCTTGCTCTCGGCGCTGATACTCTCCGTGTGGTACATGTGGTAGGTCTTCATAACCTGGAAGAGCAGGAGCAGCACAGAGGAAGGATGAGGAAGTTGCAACAATAACTGGACATAGGATTCATAGAAGACTTCACAACAGCAGACAGAGCAAGCAAATGGGTGATCTGAGGTGACAGCTAGTTTGAAATGTTTCATTACAATCTGTGCCCTAAAAAACGTCTTTTGAACCCTTTCCCTTTGAAATAATGACTTGCAGTGAGACTGGGTCTGTTTCATAAAATACTGCATGAGGGGCTTGTGTTTCATCCATGGTGGCAGGTGCTCACCCAGCAACAAGGACAGGGAACAGGATCACATCAGTATTCTTATCAGGACCACAGCTGGCCATGAATATGCATAACAGGGCCAGGCAAAGCACAGGACATCACAGCTCCTTTATCTCACATCCACAGACCAGTCTGCATCCAGGGATCCAACGACTTGATGAGAAACTGCATGATATACTCTCTTCAACTTTTACACATATGGAAACTGTTATTTGCTCCTTTGTTGGCCTAAGCTCAGTGAGCATACACGCGCGCGCGCACACACACACACACACACACACACACACACACACACACACACACACACACACACACACACACACACACACACACACACACACACACACACATAGTCAGTTGATGTATTCAATGGTGGGCTGATTGAATCAGGGGGCCCAGGGCTGTGTGTGGTAATACAGCTCATCTCATCTGGGCCAGACTTGACACATCCACACCCCCTCTCCACCCCTCTTCTCCTCCTGGATATGGGTTTGTAAATCAGGATAAACTGTTCATCACCTAATGGTTGTTCATTTCATGCCATTTGTGTGGCATAATGACACCATTGTGCTCTCTGCCTTTCCCCTCCCTACTGTGATCTCTGCAGTCAGACACTCAATATTCCCTCTGTCACAAATCAAAATAAATAACTGTAATGGATGGGATGTACAGTATAGCCCTTTCCACCAAAAACACTGGTAATACAACTTGTCTAATTGAATACTTAGACTAATCTTAAATCTGTTTGTTAAAAGGGCAGTGCACTTAAAAACGTGATTTTACATGTTTTAGAATAATACAGGATGGGATAATACTGTGAAATTGTGAAAATGATGATAATACAATTTTAGTGTAAGAGCTGTTTGTAAAGACTGCCTGAAATTTCAGCTAGTTTTGCATAGGTGGAGTTTTGGCCGGCCTGGCGACATCACCAGGCGGTATAAGTTAATTGACCAATAACAAAAAGAGTTTCAAACCTCTGCCAATAAGAGCTAGTTTTCAGGTTACATATCTCTCCCATTAGGCTAAACTAATTAGGTCCCGCTCTCAGACCACTCCCAGACAGTCCTAGCTAAATTATTGTGCTGGCAATTGTGCCTCTTCACAACTGTGTGGGTGTGTGTGGACCATGTTAATTCCTTAGTGATGTGGACACCGAGGAACTTGAAACTCTTGACCTGTTGATGGTGGCGGATGTGCTGTTGCCTACCCTCACTGTCTGGAGGAGGCCCGTCAGGAAGTACAGGATCCAATTGCAGAGGGAGGCGTTCGGTCCCAGGGTCCTGAGATTGGTGATGAGCTTGGACTATGGTGTTGAATGCTGAGCTGTAGTCAATAAACAGCATTCTTATATAGGTATTCCTTTTGTTCAGGTGGGTATCATCTGTGGATCTGTTGGTGCGGTATGCGAATCGGAGTGGGTCCAGGGTGTCGGTGTTGATGTGAGCCATGACCAGCCTTTAAAAGCATTTCATGTGATTGCTATGGGGCGATAGTCATTTAGGCAGGTTACCTTGGCATTCTTGGGCACGGGGACTATGGTGGTCTGCTTGAAACATGTTGGTATTACAGACCGTTCAGGGATAGGTTGAAAATGTCAGTGAAAACTCTTGCCAGCTGGTCAGCACATGCTCTGAGTACACATCCTGGTATTCGGTCTGGCCTCGCGGCCTTGTGAATGTTAACCTGTTTAAAAGGTATTTCTCACATTGGCTATGAAAAGCAAAATCACACAGTCGTCTGGAACACCTGGTTCAACATGCATGATTCAGTGTTGCTTGCCTCGAAGCGAGCACAGAAGGCATTTAGCTGGTCTGGTGGGCTTGCGTTGCTGGGCAGCTCGCGGCTGGGTTTACCTTTTTTAATCCATGATAGTTAGCAAGCCCTGCCACATCCGTCAAGTGTCAGAACTGACATAGTAGGATTCGATCTTAGTCCTGTATTGATGCTTTGCCTGTTTGATGGCTAGTTGGAGGTCATAGCGGGATTTATTATAAGCGTCCGGATTATTGTCCCGCTCCTTGAAATCAGCAGCTCTAGCCTATAGATCACTGCAGATGTTGCCTGTAGTTTATGGCTTCTGGTTGGGGTATGTACGTACGGTCCCTGTGGGGACAAGATCATCGATGCAATTATTAATGAAGCCGGTGACTGATGTGGTACACTCCTCAATGTTATCATATGAATCCCGGAACATATTCCAGTCTGTGCTAGCTAAACAGTCCTGTAGCTTAGTATCCACTTTATCGGACCACTTCCGTATTGAGCGCAGTACTGGTACTTCCTGTTTGAGTTTTTGCTTGTAAGCAGAAAGCAGAAGGATAGAGTTATGGTCTGATTTGTCAAAGGGAGGGAGAGAGAGGGCCTTGTACACGTGATTTAAAGTTTTGTCGCCTCTAGTTGCACAGGTGACATGCTGGTAAAAAATTTGGTAAAACATTTTCTTGTTTGTTTATGGCCCTATACAACTGATTGAGTGTGGTCTTGGTGCCTTCATCGGGATATGACGGTAAATAGACAGCTACAAAAAATATAGATGAAAACTCTTGGTAAATAGTAGCTTATCATGAGGTAACTTGAGACTTCCTTAACATTAGAGATCGCGCACCAGCTTTTGTTAACAAAGAGATACACCCCTCCTCCCTTCATCTTACCCGAGTCTGCCATCCAGTCTTGGTTATACATAGAAAAACCAGCGAGATGTATATTATCCATGTTCTTGTTCAGCCACGACTCTGAGAAACATTGAATATTACAGTTTTCCAGGTCCCGTTAATAGGAGAATCTCGAACAGAGCTCATCCAGTTTGTTCTCCAGTGACTGCATGTTCGCCAAAAGAACTGAGTGCAATGGTCGTCTATTTGCTCGTCGACATAGTCTCTTCAGGATGCTGACTCGCCTGCTTCTCTTTCTCCACCACCTCCTCTTTCGAGGCCCGGGAATTAAGGCCTGGTCCGGAGTAAGTAGAACGTCCAGAGCTGCTGACTCGTTGAAGTAGATATTTTCATCCAAATCAAGGTTTGTAATGGCTGTTCTGATGTCCAGAAGCTGTTTCCAGTCAAAGGAAATTATACTGTAAAAAATCACAACATAGCAGACTTGGTCAGAATACTTAGCTAGTTTGGAAAGGAAATGAAAACCCTCTCGTTTAACAGACTTTAAAAATAAAAAAAAGGAAAAGAAAACCCTCTCGTTTAACAGACTTTAAAAATTAGCGTGGTCATTAAAATAACTTAAAAAGCATCTCTCGCCAATATTGGCTATGAATGTTGTGAGTTGTTTGACAAATAAAATGTGTTGCAATGGCATAGAAACGTAAAGTCGTGGTCTTCTGATGCCACTGGCATTGACTTGACACAGCAGTCATGAAAATGACAATTTTTTTTAAGACGGCTACTATCCGCTGCAGCGTCATCTGTAAGGTGTCAAGCATGTAATGCAGCTCTCCCACTGTTCTGTGCTGTCTGTCTGTCTGAGGGTTAGACCCACTCTGCTGTCTGTCTGTCTGTCTGTCTGTCTGTCTGTCTGTCTGTCTGAGGGTTAGACCCGCCATTCTATGCTGTCTCTCTGTCTGAGGGTTAGACCCACTCTGCTGTCTGTGTCTGTGGGTTAGACCCACTCTGCTGTCTGTCTCTGTGGGTTAGACCCACTCTGCTGTCTGTCTCTGTGGGCTAGACCCACTCTGCTGTCTGTCTATGTGGGTTAGACCCACTCTGCTGTCTGTCTGTCTGTCTGTCTGTCTGTCTGTCTGTCTGTCTGTCTGTCTGTCTGTCTGTCTGTCTGTCTGTCTGTCTGTCTGTCTGTCTGTCTGTCTGTCTGTCTGTCTGTCTGTCTGTGAGGGTTAGACCCACTCTGCTGTCTGTCGCTCTGTCTGTCTGAGGGTTAGACCCACTGTTATGTGGTCTGGCCTCAGGAGGTCTTAGCAGCTCATTCAGCAGCCTTGTAAAGTACAGCACAGATGTGTGCAGCGTCTTAAAATGCCTCCTATGCGTGTAACTCGGCAGTGAGCGAGATCCAGTGCTATAACTAGATGTTAGACAGACAGAGAGCCTAACATTAACGCTAGCTGGTTCTCTTCCTGTAGTTAATGCTCACTTTGTATAGTATCATCTGACCGGATGTTATGACTCCCTTTAATCTGGAAAAAGAAGGTTATAAGAACATCACAGGGTTAATGGGTTGGGTTTATGTCAACTCACAGACAGAATCTCTACTATTTCCAGTTGACTGCTACTGTATGATAGTAAGGTTTCTTAGTCAGAATAACAGCTTATTTTTATCATCCAGCCAGTCAATGCTTTCATCAACAGAGCTCCACTGCACAAGGCGCTACAAGTCTTAGGAGAGTAAAAAATGACAAAGATCTGAAAGGCAAACACTTCAAAGAAAAAACGCAAAGCAAAAACAAACTCTTGTCTATTCTGGTATATGACAGAGTACACAGTAGAAAGAAGTCACTTCAGTGTTTGGGGAAACTAGGGCTAGCAGTGTGCATCTCCCTAGGCTGGCAACCCATTTCTCCAACAGCGTGAAAAGAAAACAGGGTTTCCAGGCAACTTCGAGCAGCACAACTAAAAGACCAGCAGCTAAAGACAGAATGTAATTTGCAGGAACATTGAGGTGAGGCAGGGTCTACCTTCTGGGAGGTGTGTGTATGTGGTTACTGTCTCCACTCAAACAATAGCCTGAGGCTGTTCTGTTTCTGCACTGATGAAAGCTACAATTAACATATTTCATTGTGGAAATACAGACAGACGTGACTTCCACTTAAAGTGAACCGTGGTTGCAGCATTGATCTCAGTGCAAGAGGCATCACTGCAGTCCCTGGTTCGAATCCAGGCTGCATCACATCCGGCCGTGAATGGGAGTCCCATAAGGCGGCGCACAAGTGGCCCAGCGTCGTTCGGGTTTGGCCGGGTTAGGCCGTCATTGTAAATAAGAATTTGTTCTTAACTGACTTGCCTAGTTAAATGAAGGTTACATTTAATTATATGCCACTCTGATATTTGATTCTGTGTTCTATAAGCCTGTGTATTAAAACCAAATTGGTTTCCTAGTTTGTCAATTGGAAAAATATGAACGTGTTATCTCAAGAGACCTGTCACAATAAACATGGCCATTATGGCTAACACAATTACCATGACAGTCAGAGGAGCACCCCGGAATGAAACTGGAGAGAGATGGAAAAACCAGACCTGTTGTAAGTCACTGCACTGGGACGGTCTGTATCAGACTGTACTGCCCAGCTCAGACCCAGGGTGGAAACAGAGAGCAGAACATCTCCATCATTTCCATAATGTATTGTAACAAACGTACCACCAGGGCGGCGTGCTGCTGCATTCATTAAACAAACAGCCTCTAGTGTGGCAGAGTTTAATAACAAATTAACCAAAAACACTGCAGCATGACTTTTTGCTCCTGTACTGTCTGGTTAATTCAAAAAACTTTACAAATATATATGTTGTTTAAATGGATCAGAGCTGCCAGGTGAATAATTGACTCTGTGATCCAATGAAGAAATTGCTGTTTTTTGCTCTCATTTCTCATTTCAGATTCACTACATATAATTCAAGCCACAGGCATCAAGCCTCACGCCCTCAAATCAATAGCTGTCTCAGTAGCACCAGCAGCAGATACTTAAAATAATGTTTGAACAATGGCTTTAGCCAAACACTCTTAAATCTCTAGACTGTGTTAGTGAATGTGACATATTCAATCAATCCCTATCCCAGTCTGCTGTCCCCACATGCTTCAAGATGGCCACCATTGTTCCTTTTCCCAAGAAAGCTAAGGTAACTGAACTAAATGACTATTGCCCCGTAGCACTCACTTCTTTCATCATGAAATGCTTTGAGAGGCTAGTCAAGGATCATATCACCTCCATCCTACCTGTCACCCTAGACCTACTCCAATTTGCTTACCGCCCAAATAGGTCCACAGACGATCCAATCGCCATCACACTGCACACTGCCCTATCCCATCTGGACAAGAGGAACACCTATGTAAGAATGCTGTTCATTGACTACAGCTCAGCATTCAACACCATAGTACCCTCCAAACTCATCAATAAGCTTGAGACCCTTGGGCTCGACCCCGCCCTGTGCAACTGGGTCCTGGACTTACTGTACGGGCCGCCCCAGGTGGTGAAGGTAGGAAAAAACATCGCCCCTCCGCTGATCCTCAACACTGGGGCCCCACAAGTACATTCTCAGCCCCTTCCTGTACTCCGTGTTCACCCACGACTGCGTGGCCATGTACGCCTCCAACTCAATCATCAAGTTTGCAGACAACACTACAGTGGTAGCCTTGATTACCAACAACGACGAGACAGCCTACAGGGAGGAGGTGAGGGCCCTCGGAGTGTGGTGTCAGGAAAATAACCTCTCACTCAATGTCAGCAAAACAAAAGAGATGATCGTGGACTTCAGGAAACAGCAAAGGGAGCACCCCACCTATCCACATTGACGGGAAAGCAGTGGAGAAGGTGGAAAGTTTTAAGTTCCTCGGAGTAAATATAACCGACAAACTGAAATGGTCCAGCCACACAGACAGTGTGGTGAAGAAGGCGTAATAGCGCCTCTTCAATGTCAGGAGGCTGAAAAAATGTGGCTGGTCACCGAAAACCCTGACTAACTTTTACAGGTGCACAATTGAGAGCATCCTGTCGGGCTGTATCACCGCCTGGTACGGCAACTGCACCGCCCACAACCGCAGGGCTCTCCAGAGGGTGGTGCGGTCTGCACAACGCATCACTGGGGGCAAACTACCTGCCCTCCAGGACACCTACAACACCCAATGTTACAGGAAGGCAAAAAAGATCATCAAAGACAATAACCACCCGAGCCACTGCCTGTTCACCCTGCTTCCATCCAGAAGGCAAGGTCAGTACAGGTGCATCAAAGTGGGGACAGAGATTGAAAAACAGCTTCTATCTCAAGGCCATCAGATTGTTAAACAGACACTACTAGCACAGAGAGGCGACTGCCTACCTACAGACTTGATATCATTGGCCACTTTAATAAATGGAACACTAGTCACTTTAATAATGCCACTTTAAGAATGTTTACATATCTCGCATTACTAATTTCATATGTATAGACACTTCAGTATCCTTCACTATCTATTCTTTACTATCTATTGCATCTTAGCCGCTCTGTCACTGCTCATCCGTATATATTATACTTATATATTCTTATCAGATTTCTTTAAAAGATTGTGAGTATTAGGTTTAGTTGTGGAATTTGATAGATATTAGGTTTTGTTGTGGAAATGTTAGATATTACCTGTTAGATACTGCTGCAATGTCGGATCTAGAAGCATAAGCATTTTGCTACACTCGCAATAACATCTGCTAACCATGTGTATGTGACCAATAACATTTGATTTGATTTTAAAGGGATTCACAAGGGATTTCTGCAATTCTACCTCTGGCAAAATGCATTGTTGTTTGCAGTCCATAAGATCTGTCATCTGATTACCAATGAGCTAAAAGCTTCAACTGTTCCCATGTTTTTTAACTGCCATTTTATACAATGAATAAATATAACGACAGCCAAAACCACAATCATCATTATCATCAGTCTTTCGAGAAAATGTCACTGCTGTGGGTTTCTGATTCTGATTAGTTAGATGTTTGAGATGGGGAAAAAATTAAATGGGGCACCACAGGAGTCAAATGGGGCTTGAAGAAGAGAGAGACAATCATAAAACATGATCATGGCCATTCAATCTGATAGCAGCCCACATGTTTAACCAAGCCATGGCTGGCCCTAGCTGTTGAAGAGCAGGGAGAGCAGCAGAATAATTATCTGTTTTCTTGTCTCCACCCTGATGCATTTGGACTCCTCTGGCTGTGACCTTGAAATGCACATTGCTGCTGGAGCGAGTCCCCTGGGCCGTACCGTGCACAGGGTAGGGTTTAGGACACCAGCTGCTTAAGAGGAAAAACAATCTCTGTCTCATTCATAAACCTGGTGGGGAAAGCCTGGCAGACTCGAGGGAAGATAGAGGTGCTGCTGATGGCGCCGTGAGCTCTCATATCCTTGCCCTTAATGTGTACGGGGGGGTTAGGAAATGTACAGGGTGAGAGTGGGTCAGTTAGTGTAGACTAGAGGCAGTGATTGGACGTGGAGATTTGATTCAGTCAATAAAATATAGTCTGCAGTGGAGAGAATGCATGAGTTTGTTAAATGTAACATACCACATTTAGACAGATACTAAGTGACTTGGTATAAAAAAAACAGCATACATCATTATTATGCAGTCCTATATTTTGGTTAAGGCTTCACTTGGTAAATGGTATAAAGAGGTCTGTCTTTGGTCCTTTGGCCCTGATCGTGGTTAATGATCTTTCTCTTCCTCTTTAAAAGTAGTTATAACCTCTATTCTAACTCTCTATAACCCCTTTTGACTGTGTCATGGTGGACAGATGGCCCAATCAGAGAGAGAGATGGCATCTGTGCCAGCCCTGTCCTTTGATAGCCTGTCACTCATGACATCAGATGAATAAGTCATCGAAGTCTGCTCTCCTTGGGGGAGCAAGAGGACAGCTGAAGTTGCCTGGAGCTTCTCCAGACATAGGCACAGTGTCTCCTTGAGTATGAGCTTCACGACGCGACAGGGGGGCATAAGCACAGTGTCACAGTGTGCCCTTGATTTCTCCCTGGTCACAAAGGAAAGTTTACAGAGGAGTAAATAAGGCATAGAGAGAAGCCCCGACGGACACATAGATACAGTAGACCCGATGGTTGAGCGAGGGGTGTTTTGCATTCCTGTTACTGTGGGCACAGCCACTGGCACCAGAACAATATTGCAATGTGGAAGTGATTTGAGCTGCAGCCTGCAACTGGCTCACTTGGAGAGAAATGCAATATTTCATTCCATCATCATAACAATCACCCACCTCCTCCTCCCCATCATCCTCTACATCTGAGATCAACACTGCAGTTTGTAGAGAGAAAGAGAGAGGGGGGAGATAAAAAGAGAGAGAGAGAGAGAGAGAGAGAGAGAGAGAGAGAGAGAGAGAGAGAGAGAGAGACCGAGAGACCGAGAGACAGAGAGAGAGTGAGAGTATGAGAGAGAGAGAGTGAGAGTATGAGAGAGAGAGAGAGAGAGAGAGAGAGAGAGAGAGAGAGAGAGAGAGAGAGAGAGAGAGAGAGAGAGAGAGAGAGAGAGAGACCGAGAGAGTATGAGAATGAGAGAGAGAGAGAGTCCGAGAGAGTATGAGAGAGAGAGAGAGAGAGAGAGAGAGAGAGAGAGAGAGAGAGAGAGAGAGAGAGAGAGAGAGAGAGAGAGAGAGAGAGAGAGAGAGAGAGAGAGAGAGAGAGAGAGAGAGAGAGAGAGAGAGAGAGAGAGAGAGAGAGAGAGAGTGTGCCACCACAGCAGCAAGATTTGTGACCTGTTGCCTCAAGTAAAGGGCAACCAGTGTAGAACAAACACTATTGTAAATACAACCCATAATTATGTTTATTTAGTTTAACTTTTGTGCTTTTACCATTTGTACATTGCTACAACACTGTATATATATATAATATGACACTTTTAATGTCTTTATTGCTTTGAAACTTCTGTATGTGTAATGTTTACTGCTAATTTGTATTGTTTATTTCACTTTTGTATATTATCTACCTCACTTGCTTTGGCACTGTTAACACATGTTTCCCATGCCAATAAAGCCCCTAGAATTGAATTGAATTGAGAGAGAGAGAGAGAGAGAGAGAGAGAGAGAGAGAGAGAGAGAGAGAGAGAGAGAGAGAGAGAGAGAGAGAGAGAGAGAGAGAGAGAGAGAGAGAGAGAGAGAGAGAGAGGAGCGCTAGCCTCATCACATTGCTCTCAGTATAGGCCTTGATACTGGCTGTGTCTGGATGAAGGGATGCAACAAGAGGAGAGAAGGAATCGATTCTGACAGGGGAAAAGAAGATGGGTTTTGTTGTACTCACAGTGTAGAGTTCGTTTGTCACTTTTACCAGCTCCTCGTGCATCTGAATCCCAATGTCCTTGCTCTGAAAAACAATGGGTTGGAAAGCAGTTAGGGACGATACACATCAATCAATCCAGGTGGATACAGCGCATCAACAAATAGGCAAAATAGTGGTGAATATCCTGTAACAACAAACTGACAGGCAATGTTTTTCAGTGTGTTGGTGGTGATGAGACACTGTCTGGATTGGTTTAAATCTTAACAGCAGTTTCAGAAAGTGCACATACGGTACAGTGACCAACAGCATAAACATACAGAGCTTTCTGAAAGTTTTCAGACCCCTTGACTTTTTCCAAATTTTGTTACATGACAGCCTTATTCTAAAATGGATTAAAAAAATGTTTTTTAAAAAACTCAGCAATCTACACACAATACCCCATAATGACGAAGCGAAAACAGGTTTAAATTTTTTTACATTTATATATAATTTATATATAATTTATATATTTATATATATTATAATATATATAATTTATATATATATATAATTTATATATATATATAAAAAAAAGAAATACCTTATTTACATAAGTATTCAGACCCTTTGCTATGAGACTCGAAATGGAGCTCAGGTGCATCCTGTTTCCATTGATCATCCTTGAGATGTTTCTACAACTTGTTTGGAGTCCACGTGTGGTAAATTCAATTGATTGGACATTATTTGGAAAGACACACAGGTCACACAGGTCCCACAGTTGAAAGTGCATGTCAGAGCAAAGTCCAAGAGGTCGAAGGAATTGTCCGTAAAGCTCCGAGACAGGCACAGATCTGGGGAAGGGTACCCAAAATATTCCTGCAGCATTGAAGGTCCCCAAGAACACAGTGGTCTCCATCATTCTTAAATGGATTCGTTTGGAACCACCAAGTCTCTTCCCAGAGCTGGCCGGCCCGGCTAAACTGAGCAATTGGGGGAGAAGGGCCTTGGTCAAGGAGGTGACAAAGAACCCGATGGTCACTCTGATAGAGCTCTAGAGTTCCTCTGTGGAGATGGGAGAACCTTCCAGAAGGATAACCATCTCTGCAGCACTCCACCAATCAGGGCCTTTAAGGTAGAGTGGCCAGACGAAAACCACTCCTCAGTAAAAAGCACATGACAGCCCACTTTGTGTGTTTGCCAGAAGGCACCTAAAGACTCTCAGACCATGATAAACAAGAGTCTCTGGTCTGATGAAACCAATATTGAACTCTTTGGCCTGAATGCCAAGCGTCACGTTTGGAGGAAACCTGGCATCATCCCTACGGTGAAGCATGGTGGTGGCAGAATGCTCTGGGGATGTTTTTCAGCGGCAGGGACTGGAAAACGAGTCAGGATCGAGGCAAAGATGAAATGAGCAAAGTACAGAGAGATCCTTGATTAAAAAAACTGCTCCAGAGCGCTCAGAACCTCCGACTAGGGCGAAGGTTCACCTTCCAACAGGACAACAACCCTAAGCACACAGCCAAGACAAAGCAGGAGTGGCTTCGGGACAAGCCTCTCAATGTCCTTGAGTGTCCCAGTCAGAGCCCGGACTTGATCTTGATCAAATATCTCTGGATAGACCTGAAAATAGCTGTGCAGCAACGCTCCCCATTCAACCTGGCAAAGCTTGAGAGGATCTGTAGAGAAGAATGGGAGAAACTCCCCAAATGCAGGTATGCCAAGCTTGTAGCATCATACCCAAGAAGACTCGAGGCTGTAATCGCTGCCAAAGGTGCTTCAACATAGTACTGAGTAAAGTGTCTGAATGCTTATGTTAAATGCAATATTTCAGTTTTTAGTTTTTAATAAATTAGCAAAAATTTATAAAAACATGTTTTTGATTTGTCATTATGGGGTATTGTGTGTAGAAAAAAACATTTAATACATTTTAGAATAAGGCTGTAACGTAACAAAATGTGGAAAAGGTCAAGGGGTCTGAATACTTTCCAAAGGAACTGTACATGTGATGGATGGACAGAAACATACATTACTCTAAAAGAGAGACTGCCTGCCAGACCAGCCAGTGGAACACAATCAACCCCTAGACTAGTGAATGGACTTCCCATCTGGCCTCTCTCCCTCTATGTCTGAAGAGGGCTGGAGTATGTGTGGTTTCATATTCCACCCCGCGCTGCCGTTTCCTGTGATTATTACACGTGGGCTATGTTTAGCTACAGATGATGCGCTGCTGACTGTTAAAGCTGCTGTTTAGTTGTGGTGCTTGGTGGGTAAATGTCACATCCCTCTCCTTCTAACCTGCCACCTCTGATCTGCACCGAATGCATTGGGACAACACCCTCTCAAAACGGCTGAACCATCAACATCAGCATTTATAGTGTTTACCACATTACTAGCCTATATGATGTGGTGAAACACAATCATGCAGTTAATGGATGTCTTTGTAAAATGGCGCCAGAGAGGAAGGCTGACCTTCTACGTGTCCTCAACCGATTGTGTTTTTTTGTTTGTTTATTTGCGTTGTTTGTAACAATTTTTTAAACTTATTTTGTACATAATGTTTCCACTACCGTCTCTTACTCACCACGGACTGGCAGAATCCTTTTTTTCCCTTTAACGAGTCTGACGAGCCCGACACGAATGATATACTGCTTTCTCGGGAACAGGCCCAGATCCCCGTGAATTGCGTGAAGAGGGAGAGAAAAAGGGGCCAGAGGGCGGGCTGCCTTCTGAGAATTCATACGCGATCAAATAAACCCCAACTTCCTTCCATTCTGCTAGCAAACGTGCAATCTTTGGAGAATAAAATCGATGACCTACGCGGAAGATTAAACTATCCATGGGACATTCAAAACTGTAATATCTTATGCTTCACGGAGTCGTGGCTGAACGACGACACTATCAACATTCAGCTTGCTGGTTATACGCTGTACCGGCAGGATAGAACAGAGGGGTCTGGTAAGACAAGGGGTGGCGGACTATGTGTTTTTGCAAATAACAGCTGGTACACGATATCTAAGGAAGTCTCAAGCTATTGTTCGCCTGAGGTAGAGTATCTCATGATAAGCTGTAGACCACACCATCTACCTAGAGAGTATTCATCTGTAATTTTTTTTATTTTATTTTTTATTTTTTTTTTATCCCATTTTCTCCCCCCTTTTTGTGGTATCCAATCGCTAGTAATTACTATCTTGTCTCATCGCTACAACTCCCGTACGGGCTCGGGAGAGACGAAGGTCGAAAGCCATGCGTCCTCCGAAGCACAACCCAACCAAGCCGCACTGCTTCTTAACACAGCGCGCCTCCAACCCGGAAGCCAGCCGCACCAATGTGTCGGAGGAAACACCGTGTACCTGGCCCCCTTGGTTAGCGCGCACTGCGCCCGGCCCGCCACAGGAGTCGCTGGACCGCGATGAGACAAGGATATCCCTACCGGCCAAACCCTCCCTAACCCGGACGACGCTAGCCCAATTGTGCGTCGCCCCACGGACCTCCCGGTCGCGGCCGGCTGCGACAGAGCCTGGGCGCGAACCCAGAGACTCTGGTGGCGCAGTTAGCACTGCGATGCAGTGCCCTAGACCACTGCGCCACCCGGGAGGCTCATCTGTATTTTTCGTAGCTGTTTACATACCACCACAGACTGAGGCTGGCACTAAGACAGCATTGAATGAGCTGAATTCCGCCATAAGCAAACAAGAAAACGCTCACCGAGAGGCGGCGCTCCTAGAAGCCGGGGACGTTAATGCAGGGAAACTTAAATCCGTTTCACCAAATTTCTATCAGCATCTTAAACGTGCAACCAGAGGGAAAAGAACTCTGGACCACCTATATATACTCCACACACAGAGACGCATACAAAGCTCTCTCTCGCCCTCCATTTGGCAAATCTGACCATAATTCTATCCTCCTGATTCCTGCTTACAAGCAAAAATTAAAGCAGGAAGCACCAGTGACGAGATCAATAAAAAACTGGTCAGATAAAGCAGATGCTAAGCTACAGGACTGTTTTGCTAGCACAGACTGGAATATTTTCCCGGATTCCGCCGATGGCATTGAGGAGTACACCACATCACTCATTGGCTTCATCAATAAGTGCATCGATGACGTCGTCCCTACAGTGACCGTACGTACATACCCCAACCAGAAGCCATGGATTACAGGCAACATCCGACACTGAGCTAAAGGCTAGAGCTGACGCTTTCAAGGAGCGGGACTCTAACCCTTATAAAAAATGCCGCTATGCTATCTGACGAACCATCAAACAGGCAAAGCATCAATACTGGAATAAGATCGAATCGTACTACACCGGCTCTGACGCTCGTCGGATGTGGCAGGGCTTGCAAACCATTACAGACTACAAAGGGAAGCACAGCTGAGAGCTGCCCAGTGACACAAGCCTAACAGATGAACTAAACTACTTCTATGCTCGCTTCGAGGCAAATAACACTGAAACATGCATGAGAGCACCAGCTGTTCCGCAGCCGATGTGAGTAACACCTTTAAACAGGTCAACACTCACAAGGCCGCAGGGCCAGACGGATTACCAGGATGTGTACTCCGAGCATGCGCAGACCAACGGGCAAGTGTCTTCACTGACATTTTCAACCTCTCCCTGTCTGAGAATACCAACATGTTTTAAGCAGACCACCATAGTGCATGTGCCCAAGAACACTAAGGTAACCTGCCTAAATGACTACTGATCCGTAGCACTCACGTCTGTAGCCATGAAGTGCTTTGAAAGGCTGGTCATGGCTCAAATCAACACCATTATCCCAGAAACCCTAGACCCATTCTCAATTTGCATACCGCCCCAACAGATCCACAGAAGATGCAATCTCTATTGCACCCCACACTGCCCTTTCCCACCTGGACAAAAATAACACCTATGTGAGAATGCTATTCATTGACTACAGCTCAGCGTTCAACACCACAGTGCCCTCAAAACTCATCAATAAGCTAAGGACCCTTGGACTAAACACCTCCCTCTGCAACTGGATCCTGGACTTACTGACGGGCCGCCCCAAGGTGGTAAGTGTAGGTAATAACACGTGCACTATGCTGATCCTCAACACAGAAGCCCCTTGGGTGCGTGCTCAGTCCCCTCCTGTACTCCCTGTTCACTCATGACTGCACGGCCAGGCACGACTCCAACACCATCATTAAGTTTGCCCGATGACACAACAGTGGTAGGCCTGATCACCGACAACGACGAGAGCCTATAGGGAGGAGGTCAGAGACTTGGCCGTGTGGTGCCAGGACAACAACCTCTCCCTCAATGTGACCAGGACAAAGGAGATGATTGTGGACTACAGGAAAAAGAGGACAGAGCACGTCCCCATTCTCATCGACGGGGCTGCAGTGGAGCAGGTTGAGAGCTTCCACATCACCAACAAACTAACATGGTCCAAGCAAACCTATTCCCATTCAGGAGACTGAAAATATTTGGCATGGGTCCTTAGATTCTCAAAATGTTCTACAGCTGCACCATCGAGAGCATCCTGACTGGTTGCATCACTGCCTGGTTTGGCAACTGCTCGGCCTCCGACCGCAAGCCACTACAGAGGTAGTGCGAACGGCTCAGTACATCACTGGGGCCAGGCTTCCTGCCATCCAGGACCTCTATACCAAGAGGTGTCAGAGGAAGGCCCTAAAAATTGGCAAAGACTCCAGCCACCCTAGTCATAGACTGTTCTCTCTGCTACCGCACGGCAAGCAGGACCGGAGCGCCAATTCTAGGTCAAAGAGGTTTCTAAACAGCTTCTACCCCCAAGCCATAAGACTCCTGAACATCTAATCAAATGGCTACCCAGACTATTTGCATTGCCCCCCCCCCCCCCCTCCCCCTCTTTTAAACCGCTGCTACTCTTTGTTGTTATCATCTATGAATAGTCACTTTAATAACTCTACCTACATGTACATATTACCTCAACTAACCGGTGCCCCCGCACATTGACTCTGTACCGGTACCCCCCTGTATATAGTCTCGCTATTGTTATTTAACTGCAGCGCTTTAATTGCTTGTTACTTTTATTTCTTATTCTTATCCATATTTTTTTCAACTGCATTGTTGGTTAGGGCCTCGTAAGTAAGCATTTCACTGTAAGGTCTACACCTGTTGTATTCGGCGTATGTGACTAATACAATTTGATTTGATTTATTAAGTAGATAACATCAGTAATGACTCAAGCTGAGAAAAGGCACAATCCGCCGTTTCATCTTTTTCCTGTTGTCAACTAATATCCAGATTGTCATTTTGTCATGTCATGTACAGTGTTGTTTTTCAAAAGGAGCCTTGAGAAAGAAGCTGTAACTGATGGAAGCTTGACTTGTCAGTGACATTCAGTTTTCCTATCAGCCTTCAAGATGGAGGAGGACTATAAGTAATGTGTTTTATAGAGGACAAATATACTGCAGCACTTACACCCATCCCACACGACCTATCTAGTGATGACGAGTGTGGGGAACACACCTGGTATTGTGGGAGCTCAGTGAGAGAAAGTAATTGCTAGCATGGCGGTACATGCAACAGAAAACAAACTGTTCTTAGATTGAGGCTACAGGGGCATGTGAATCCACCCACATCACACATTACTGTGTTTTCACAGTAATGTGTGATCAAGTAGGCACAAAGGATATAACACCTTTAATTACTTCACAGAAGTACGACTCTGACTAACCTTCTCAGGAAAGTTTTTTTCTAGAGCACATACCTTGAGTATTTAATCTCAACCTCTAACTCATTGTTAACAGTATCTTTAATACTACCCACACACACATAAAGGACGTTTCACACTCCCACAGTGTACCCATAGCCTCCGCTGTCTAAGACTCCATACTGTTCCAGGCCCTAGCTCTATAGGTATACTAAATCTGATATATGGTCCCTATGCCTCCATGTCTGCTAGGATTTATGGTTCTGCCTGCTATGGTGGCCCTCCCTGTACATAAATCATATGGAGGGTAAAACTGTGGGATCGATAGAGCCAGCAGCACTGCTACACTCTGACTCTACAGCACAGAGCCAAGCACCAGGGCTAATCTCTAAACATGCGAGCACACACACACACACACGCACACACGCACGCACACACACATATGCACACACGAACACAGAGAGAGAGAGATACAGGTAGATGCAAGTAAGCTTGCCTGAAGGCAGACACACACCCTTTTCATAATTGACCGCACATCATCTATTTTTGTATGGGTTATGCCAACCAGGTTGAAGTTATAACCATCAAAACCAAGCCCTAACATACGCAGGCTGATGAGTCAAAATTGGAATGAGCAATCAATCATGTAGGGAGGGGCTCATAGCAAAAGGAGGAGGCGCCAGCTGAGATGGAATTTTCTGAGCTTTCTTTGATTGGACAATGTTTGTGCGTCCCTCTGTGGTCCGCCCTTTAAACTATACTGAGCAAAGATAGCGAGCCAGAGAGAGTGAGAGAGAGAGAGGCAAATTGTTATTTTATTTTACCTTCATCATCAAAACTCCCAAGGAGGACAGGAAATATGTCATGTTAAATCAGATATGAAAGTGCCTTGGCCTGAACATGATAAGTGGGAAGCTCTTTTTGTGAGAAATATGTGAAAGCCTCCTGGCAGCTGGTGAATGGCATTTGTATGCATGGGTGGCTCTGATGTCAGACATACTGCAGAGAGAGAATGTACTGCAGAGGCACTGAGGGAGCAGAGCAGAGAGTGGACAAGTAAGAATATGGATGTGTCAAGTCAGATAGCGCTGGCCTAAAACTGCTCTGGCTGTCGAGACAAAAATAATACATTCATGAAATTCTCTCTTATCTCTCTAAAAATAGAGAAAAAAATTAACACAGCCTGATTGAATTGTTTGTTCTATTTTTCTTGACCGAATTTTGAACTGTGCACCCCAATGAGATCTTGCAGTTCTCGACTGAGCCATGGCTTGACATGGGTACTTTAAACACCAATAACTACCTGAAAATGGTACCTAATTACCTGTAAAAGTGTCAATTACTTCTTTGTTAAACAGATTGTGAGACCTTGATAATGTTCCCACGGACGTAAGAAACCAGACATTACCATACCAGACAGGCAACCTAGACCAGTGGTTCCCAACTATTTTCTGTTACTGTACCACCAACTGAATTTTGCTCTGTCGGAGTACCCCTGAAGTACCCCCATTTTACCAGTAGGTCTATGGTCTCATAAATCTTCTCAATAACCCCCTGTGGATAGGCCAAGTATCCCCAAGGGTCCTAGTACCCCTGGTTGGGAAGCAACGACCTAGACAATCACAGTGTTTCCCCTAGCATTTTTTTCAGCAGTGGTGACAAGTGCAGTGGGGGGGGGGGGGGGGGGGGGGGACATGCTAGATGTTCCCATAGACTTTCAATCATTGAGTCAACGACTATAAAAGTATGTCAGCAGAAATATATATATTTTTTCAATTACATCATATTTTTTGCAGCGGTGGCAACAATTTAGCAGCGGGTTGCCACTGTTTTGAGATATCCATATAGTCAAAATAACGTTGTTTTTTTTGCAGACTGTTCTGCTGCTTCTACAGCAGCGGGCGGAGGAGGGGCCGGTGTATATATGTTTGTGAGAAGGAGTGCGAGACTAAAAAGTAGCCACGATGGCTTGCGCTAGTCAGACAAATTTATAACGTTAGATGCTGGTTCTCTTATCATCCCATGACAGTGCCTGTCTTGACTGCATCAAATCGATGCAGAGAAGATAGCTAAGCTAGCCAGCTAGCTAGCTGAGTTAGCCAGCTAGCTAGCCAGATAGCTAGCTAAGTTAGCCAGCTAGCTTCTAGGTAATTGAGGCTACAATATGCTGCGCTCCCCATCCTTGTGAACATATAACACCATGATTCAGAACAACAGCCTTCGTGTTGGTTGTTCGTTGTAGCCCACTCCTTCTCATTTAGCTAACTTTTAATTCCGTAATTTTTATTCCATTTTGCATTGATTAGAAATGTCTCACTTCACTTTCTAGACATGGAACCTCTGACTGTAGAGCAGATTTGATTGGCTGACAAAATCAACCAGACTCAGAGGCTACTAAACCTCCAACAGAGAACACCTAACTGAGGAGAGAAATACTACAACAAAGACCTGTTTATTTTTCCCAGAACAGATCCGGTCTAGAAAAGGCCCAGAGTTTTTCCATGGTCAGGTCAAAGGTTAGAGGACATGGTCAGGAAAAACTCATTGCCCTATTTATGGAGTATTCATTTATGACTATCTGGATATCAGAAATCTTGGGCAACACCGGGTCTTTCTTTCATCATCGGGGCTGCTTGATCGACTTGTAGCCTATTCAGCTCTCTCCTCCATTCATTTACTTGACAGCTACAAAGCTAGGCAGCATATTTCTTTGACATGTTATCCATTGTCACCGCGAGGCCTGCCAGCAAGGACGTGTAGCTCCATTCATATTACCAGCCAGAGGAAAAGCTACTTGAGGGAACTTTACTGACTAACAGGAGGCTGTGTTGTTCTGTTTTCAGCCCTGACTGGTGCTCCCTAAAGCATGTGTAGCTTGTTTCCCCCATTCACATTCCTGCTGACACACACACACACACACACACAGTAGTGTGTGAATGGAGGCTGGCAGCGCGGGTTGGGTCTCACCTCTAGGAAAGCCTGCCAGGTGTAAACAGGGGTCTGGTGTTTGGGTTAGACCACAGTCATCTCTGCTATGTGCTGACACAGGGCCAGACGCTGCTCACACCAGCAGGGGCCCATGGGTGGTTAGGGGGCCAGAGGGTACCCTACCCTGCTCTATCTTAACCCTACTACTGCACTACTACTCCACAGGCCACATGGAACTTATTTCTGCCCGACAGAGGTATACAAATCCAATGTGCTGGAATACGGGACAGCTGATAATGTAGCTTCTCAAAAAACATCACTGCTCACATAGTCTCAACCATCAATCTGTATACTAAAGATGGAATGTGGAAAGAATAGAGGAAAATTGGTTTCTTTCAGACTAATTTCAAAGGCTCAGGTGAAAACTGGTTTGAATGTGGTCGTAACCTTAAGCAAAAGGGCAATGAGGTCTGGTGTTATTTGTATATGATTAGGATCTTAGAGAAAGGACAATCGAGTTCATGCCCATTACTGGTCAGGAAACAAACGATAAAAGACAGTGCTCATTTATATCTTCAACTCTGAACACATGAGCACAGGTGATAAGGAGAGGAGTAAACAGAGAGAGACAGGCAGACGGACAGAAGGATGACAGACAGACAGACCTTCTTGAAGAGGCGGATGACGTCCTCGCTGATCTGAGCGAGGCGGACGATGACATTGTTGGTGTAGATGTCGTTGAGGGTGGCGTGGTCCCTGCTTTCCCTCCTGGTCTGGTTCAGTACTAGGTACCAGCAGTTCACACTGGACAGCAGGTGCTGGTCTTTCCTGAACACATCACAGAGAGGAGGTGACGTTAGAGTGATCAGCAAAGGGTTACTGTAACATACTGTATATACCTGTGGTTTGTCTCTGCTTTCATCATTTCAATATTTCTAGGTCTACTACCTGATTAGGGTGTCTATTCAACAGGCTCAACACATAGGCGTATAAACAAAGTTGATGGTCAGAACAAATATCTGTCCCACAGCAGAAGTCTTCGACTTCACCCTAATAATTTATTTTGTGCACCCGACGGACTGAAAGATTGATGACTTGCCATTAAGTTAAGCATAGCCCATCCCCGGTGAATATGAGTGAGCAGCCTATATTGCCCAGGGTTGCACTGGGTAGACAACACACAGACAACACAACACACAGGCATTGGTGGAGTAAATAAATAGGGCTTCTGAGACTGATTCCTGTTCCCAGTAAACAATACAGCTGCTGCATGATCCCATTGTTGGCTGACTGCAGAGACTTAACCACACTGACATCACACTACGCTGTCGCTTTCTCTGCCTCTCTCTCTCCCTCACTTATTCCCCCTTTCTCTTTCTCTGCCTCTCTCCATCTCTCTCTCTCTTTTATTTAATTCCCTCCTTATATATCTCTGTTCCCTTTCTGCCATCTCTCCCTCCCTCCCTCCCTCCCTCCCTCCCTCCCTCTCCCGCTCTCTTTCCCTCCCTCTACGGCACATGTCAATCTCATTCCACGGAGGGGCGAGTGTCTGCGGGGTTTTGCTCTCCCCTTGTACTTGACTGATGAATTAAGGTCACTAATTAGTAAAGAACTCCCCTCACCTGGTTGTCTAGGTCTTAATTGAAAGGAAAAAACAAAAATCTGCAGACACTAGGCCTTCCATGGAATGAGTTTGACTCCCCTGCTCTACAGTGATGGCGCTAGCCTAGAACAGACGCCATTAGTTTCTCCTCGCAGCGCTCCAGTTTGACACAGCATTGATTGCTTAAATCCTTAACGCTGGTTACCATAATGATCCTGAGAGGCATGGGCTCTGACTGAAGCGTAATCAGCTTTCACTACATCCCCCTCCAGTGTATGTTCACACACACACACGTGCACTCATACACAGTCACACACAAACACAATGCCCCCCCCCCCCCCCCACACACACACACACACACTGATAGCAGCAGAGGGTTTCACTGAGCCATGGTGAAAACTGCACATGTACTTATGCAAAGAAAAATGGTGAGCACTAACATCAAAGGCTCCCCTCTACAGAGAGCTTCCGCAATGCTAATCACCTCTAAGAAGCTGGTATCTGTCTGCTCTAGAGTGCTGCTACCATTATTCCCCCACTTACCCCCACAGCAAGACACCACAATGGACACAGCTAATACCACAACCATATATACATACTCTCTAAGACTCTGGCAAGATGCTATAGCAGGTCATCTCACCGTTTGAGGAAGGATGCTCGGTGCGAAGAAGAAGTTAGACAGAAAATGGATGTGTCTAATATTATACTATGAAAGCAGGCTTTCAGACTTCTGCATTTGCTGAGACAGGTCTGATTGAGCATTCTCCAGCTGATCACAGGTTTGGAATCAAAAGGAATGGGAAAGTAATTTGAATGAGATGAGAAAATCTCCCAATTAAAACAAATTGGGGTCAGTTCAATAATCAAGAGGTCACCAGTGATAATAGAATGATTAAACTGAACTTTCTGTTGCTATGGCAAAGTGATTAATTGTCTCAGAGAGACTAGATAGAGGAAACAATAGACCCGAGGGTGACTTTCTAACTACAATAGAAACTCAATGTGATGAATCATGTTTTCCTTGCCTTCTGGGATGGCCTATTTCCTGTCTCAGCACAGCCCTCATTCCGTAACATTTCCGGTTGAGTGAACTATCTGTCTGTTAGAGTCGTAGCTCCTCGCTGTGTAATTGGTGTTTGTGGATGAGAGGCCTAGGGACCAGGCACCTCTATCCTCTCCTAATCCCTTAGAGTGGCCAGAGATGCTTAATCCCCTTCTTAAACACAGCCAGGCTCTCTGTAATACCACACACACACACACACACACACACACACACACACACACACACACACACACACACACACACACACACACACACACACACACACACACACACACACACACACACACACACACACCCTAGTCATCCAAGCAACAAGAGTCCATTCACAAGGCTCTCTGTCAATAGTACTGTACTCCTCCTCCCAATGGTTTGGCAAAAACGCTGAGCAGGCATCTCCAAACTGTAATCCCTTACGAGCAAATATTAATCTGCTCGTAAAATCACTTATTTTCCCTGAATATTAAAATAAAGTCAGTTGTTTACCGTGACAGGAGCTCAGGGCGACAGACAGACAGACAGACAGACAGACAGACAGACGGAGAAAGATGGGGAGGGAGGGAGCTCCAATGCTCTGTGACAAAGCAGCCTATTTATTGTGACATTCAATGCAGCACTGAAACTGCCAACGCTGCAAAAACCCACCCACCCACACCACGAGACCATAACTATAAGCAGAGCCTCCGAAAAGAGACATCTGAGAATCTGGCCAGGCCCGTCACTGTTTCTCTGGGCTGTGGGTTAAACCCTTTTCCTGGGGGAAGAGACAAAAGGACACAGGCTCTCTTCTCCCCAGCTGCCTTCCTCATTTCACAGGAACTTGGAGCAAAAAGGCAAGCAATTAGGCTTGTGTGGCTGCAGCAGGACACATCTCTGCTCTGGGAGAGAGAGGAAGGGAGCTGATTATTTTCACAGAGTAATAAATGCAGCCCTGGTTTATAGTAATGGAGCAGTGGGTTGTAGACCCACAGGTCACAACTCTAGCATTACTATAACAGTGCCTCCTTATCAGACAGACAGTATGATCCTAAATCAGACCTCAGTAGGCTCAGGCGGTATACCATATATTCAGTATACTAGGGCATTTGGATTTTCAATACCATCAATATTGTCAAAACTATTTCTTTGAGGTTTTACTACACCATTTTAATATTTGTAACTACTTTTTAAGTAAATACCTGCAGTTAACTTGTGCAATATGTTAGAAGATTGCGTTCTTCATTCCACCTATAACATTATTTTACATTATGAAACTGACCGTAGTTCAGTCACGTGTTTGTTTGTAAATAGCACAACTGGATAAAGCGGGAGCAGGTGAGTCCAGCTGTGTATTGCAAGGGGTCAACAGTGTGGGTTTTATTAAATTGAGTGATCAGAGACGTGCGACTATAGTATTCCTTAACAGAAAATACATTCGTGTAACACATTCGGCAGCAAATAGCTTCATTTTCATCAGTTAACAATTGATGTGCAACGCTATTTTGCTGTCAGCCACACAAGTAGGCTAAATGAGCAATCAATTAAAAAACAAGGTAATTTTGCAAAAACTATGCATGGACATCATAGTTCTGTTAATTGTAGAAAGAATGTAGCCAGATACTTTTCTTAATGTTACTCTTGCATTTTACCGTAGAAAAGTAGGATGGCTACAACGAAAAGTAGCTACACATCAGTCAGAGCGTTGTCTGCTGATAAAATGTCCTTGCGTGAATTCTCATTTGAGTGGAAATTAGTCTGATGCCGAGCAGAAATTACAATAAAAAGCATTTTAGATATGCGTATAGAAAAGATATGTCTTATGCGTTACAAAAGATATGTCTTATGCATTGTACTTTTTTTACTATGCGCATTTTCATGGAACAGTTCCATTTCAATAATAAAGTTTTAGTTTCGGGAAAAGCATTGTCACGTGGTTAATCATAACATTCTGAATTAAAATTATAAAATTATAAAAGTTAAAAGTCACCTCAAGATCAACAGCCTTTGTAATATGGCAACTAAAGAAATTCGCACATGGAACTCATAGTCTATAGGCCAATGCAGCTATAGGCCTATAACTTCCATTGCTCTTTCACGTCGAGGATTGGTGATTATCAAGGGGGAGATTGTTGGAATGATTTTTCCAATAACTTTTTCCAATAGTGAGGAACTATACTATTAATAAATTATCATTCATTAGCAGTCGATGTAAAACAAAAACGAACACTTTCCCACATTTCCGTGCAGCAGGCCAAGTATATCTATGCGTGCTCAGGCGCACGCTCTCCCTCAACATTATTAGGACAATGGTTGCAGTCCAAACACTTAAAAGACACACCCTATCTCCTCAGCCCTCAAATTAAGTGGACACTTCTGATGACGTATCATGACGTCTGACGAGTATACACTTGCAAGGCAAGAGGCGAGGGAGGGAGGAAGGAATGATTTTTAAATGGACAACCCTTGGCCAGAAATTCGTCACTCGTTCATCCGGAGATGATTGTGTTTTCAGCCACCGGTAGCTTGTGGTTGCTTTATATGCGCTACAGTCAATTATGAGTGCATGTCTACTTATATTAAATATAGAATTATCAATATACGCCTACTGTATGATAGCTAATTAATTTGCTAGCTAACTAACGTTAGGCTGCCTAGCTGGAACTTCTGAAGAAGGAAAATGTTTTATTTCTACAATTTCCAAAAGACAACCAACGGCACTTGTTTGTGCCGTCATGTGCATTAGTAGCTGACTTTTCTTAGCGGATGTACAATTGCCGCGAATTGAATTATGGGGAGTTTCAAGCCCCGGAGTGAACATAACTGTACACTCCCAAAGCCGACTAAAAATGAGGGCTGAAGTGCTTATGTTGCAAACTTCCCTTGCTTGGCTAATCATTTGGACCACCCGCCAAGATGGCAACGGGGATTCCCCCAAGGGCATAAGGCGAGGGTAAGTGGATGAGGGTGTGTATTTTATGTGTTTGGACTGCTGCCAGATAAACCAGACACATGCTCATTGCCCACGTGGAGCACTCCAAAGAAAATACCATGTTTTATTTTGTTGTTGTTTTTTTACAAATCTCATAAAAAGCTATGAAATAAACCAAAACTTTTTCTCACAAGTGTAGCAGGTTGTGAACTCTGCAAACAATGTTTCCACTCTGAGAATGAGAATGGTAAATGACTGTAATAAATTAATGTAACCAAATGATGGGGATTAACGGTACATTTACTACAGGTGACATATGTAATGGGGAATTGATTAAAACAAATAATCTAAGGGCAAATAACTCACACAATGAAACAATGAATGCGCAAGAATTGGCGGGAGACAGCGGAGACTCGCCTATATCTTTGCCACATACCCCTCCCCTTCTTGTCTCAACATTTTAAATTATACTCAAGACACCATCTTCACACATTTTAGATGCTTTTCAATGACAGCTGCAAATAATCAGCTAGGCCCATTGCCATACACCCTGTCCAAATGCTGGGGTTCCCAAATAGGCATAGACCTACAAGCTTGTGTATAGACAGGAGTAATTATATTTATTTGCATTTACTTCCCTATTGGACACAACGCTATGCCATTAATCTCCTGTTCCATTTGTTTTCATTATCAATTTTCTTTCGTTGTCCAGAAGCCAAAGTTAGAATCCTAGTCATATTAGCAACCCATCCTATTTGTTGCATCTTTAGATTCCCCCTCTTTCTACGTAAATTCCTGAAATAGATTTTCATCTCTGTCACATATGGAACTGCTATCAGGTGCGCTGTTTAGAATGGTGTTTTCCCACAAGTTATTTTGGCCATTATTTGAAAATGATGTTTTATTGTCTGCTTCATTACATGAGTTGCATGTTCTGATGCATTAACATAATCTACAGTTGAAGTCGGAAGTTTACATACACCTTAGCCAAATACATTTAAACTCCGTTTTTCACAATTCCTGACATTTAATCCAGTAAAAATTCAAAGTCTTAGGTCAGTTAGGGTCACCACTTTATTTTAAGAATGTGAAATGTCAGAATAATTGTAGAGAGAATGGTTTATTTCAGCTTTTATTTCTTTCATCACATTCGCAGTGGGTCAGAAGTTTACATACATTCAATTAGTGTTTGGTAGCATTGCCTTTAAATTGTCTAATTTGGGTCAAATGTTTCGGTTAGCCTTCCACAACCTTCCCACAATAAGTAGGGTGGATTTTGGCCCATTCCTCCTGACAGAGCTGGTGTAACTGAGTCAGGTTTGTAGGCCTCCTTGCTTGCACACGCTTTTTCAGTTCTGCCCACAAATTTTCTATTGGATTGAGGTCCACTCGTTTTACTGTGGATATAGATACTTTTGTACCAGTTTCCTCCAGCATCTTCACAAGGTCCTTTGAGGTTGTTCTGGGATTGATTTGCACTTTTCGCACCAAAGTACATTCATCTCTAGGTGACAGAACGCAATCTCCTTCATGAGCGGTATGACTGCTGCGTGGTCCCATGGTGTTTATACTTGCGTACTATTGTTTGTACAGATGAGTTTGAAGGTAGGCCTCAAAATACAACCACAGGTACACCTCCAATTGACTTAAATTATGTTGATTAGCCTATCAGAAGCTTCCAACATCATTACATTTTTTTAAATTTCCCAGCTGTTTAAAGGCACAGTCAACTTAGTGTATGTAAACTTCTGACCTACTGGAATTGTGATACAGTGAATTATAATTGAAATAATCTGTCTGTAAACAATTGTTGGAAAAATGACTTGTGTCATGCACAAAGTAGATGTCCTAACTGACTTGCCAAAACTATAGTTTGTTAACAAGAAATTTGTGGAGTGGTTGAAAAATGAGTTTTAATGACTCCAACCTAAGTGTATGTAAACTTCCCACTTCAACTGTACATTTGGGTGGACGTCCTAATGGGTTATGCACCTAATACATATGGGTCAGTTACATTTCTAAAATGGCTGGTAAATTAAAATCTTCCAGGTCACATTGTCCGGCTCCACATTTTCCTAATGGAAACCCTGGTCTGTGTGCGTCTGTGTGTGTGCGTGCATGTCAAGTGTGTGTGTTTGCGTGTGTGTTCGTGCATCTTCAGAATCTGAAGATGCCTCAGTAATCCTTTAATTTAAGGATGTATAGCTGATAAGATGTTTCCATAATCAGTCTATAACCTTAACAAGTTTAACTGACGTGACTCTTTAGTCATGGATGTATAGAACACCTTCATCTGAATCACATCACAGGACCTTTCAGAGGACTTCAACAATGGTTTGGGCAACATTAATCACACCAGGGTTACTTCCCAAATGGCATCCTGATTTGACCAGGGCCCTGTTAAAAAAGTAGCACACTATATAGGGAATAGGATGTCATTTGGGATGCACTCCTAAACCCAGAGCTCTGTGAAGGGTTTTTAATCCACTCCGCACTGCCTGCCTGTTTCCTGCTTATCTCTGGAAGAGCGAGGAAAGGACAGACACAATCAAACGCGATATCAAAAGACGGGGAAAACGAGGACACACGGCTCTAGCTTCGCAGTTCAAATGCATTTCCATTGCTTTCAAGCAGGGTTTCAATACACGGCGATGTTGATTTGCAGATCTTTCAGCAGAACCAATTTTTTGGGGAAAGGAGGCAGTGCCAACATTTGATAGTAGGCAGCTGCAGCCTAGGCCAGAGCAGTGTGGTGGTGGTGTCCAGTCAGGAACCAACAGAATCCTGACTGAACAGCTTCTGCCTCCGAGCCATAAGACTGCTAAATAGTTACCTGACTATCTGCAGTGACCCCCTCTTTTGACTCATCACACGCTGCTACTACTGCTTATTATATATCCTGTTGTCTAGTAACTTTACCCTTACCTATACAGAGCCTTGCAAAAGTATTCATCTCCCTGGGCGTTTTTCCTATTTTGTTGCATTACAACCTGTAATTTAAATGGATTTTTATTTGGATTTCATGTAATGGACATACACACAATAGTCCAAATTGGTGAAGTGAAATGAAAAAAAGTACTTGTTTCAAAAAGTTCTTACAAATGCAAATTGGAAAAGGGGTGTGTGCATATATATTCACCCCCTTTGCTATGAAGCCCCTAAATAAGATCTGGTGCAACCAATTACCTTCAGTAGTCACATAATTGGTTAAATAAAATCCACCTGTGTGCAATCTAAGTGTCACATGATCTGTCACATGATCTCAGTATATACAGTTGAAGTCTGATGATTACATACACCTTAGCCAAATACATTTAAACTCAGTTTTTCACAATTCCTGACATTTAATCCTAGTAAAAACTCCCTGTCTTAGGTCAGTTAGGATCACCACTTTATTCTAAGAATGTGAAATGTCAGAATAATAGTAGAGAGAATTATTTATTTCAGCTTTTACTTCTTTCATCACATTCCCAGTGGGTCAGAAGTTTACATACACTCAATTAGTATTTGGTAGCATTGCCTTTAAATTGTTTAACTTGGGTCAAACGTTTCGGGTAGCCTTCCACAAGCTTCCCACCAGAAGTAGCCTTCCACAAGCTTCCGTTTCGGGTAGCCTGAGTCAGGTTTGTAGGCCTCCTTGCTCGCACGTGCTTTTTCAGATCTGCCCACAAATGTTCTATAGGATTGATGTCAGGGCTTTGTGATGGCCACTCCAATACCTTGACTTTGTTGTCGTTAAGCCATTTCACCACAACTTTGGAAGTATATTTGGGGTCACTGTCCATTTGGAAGACCCATTTGCCACCAAGCTTTAACTTCCTGACTGATGTCTTGATGTTGCTTCAATATATCCACATAATTTTCCTGCTTCATGATGCCATCTATTTTGTGAAGTGCACCAGTCCCTCCTGCAGCAAAGCACCCCCACAACATGATGCTGCCACCCCCGTGCTTCACGGTTGGGATGGTGTTCTTCGGCTTCTTCGGTTAGGACTCCCCTTTTTCCTCCAAACAAAACGATGGTCATTATTGCCAAACAGTTCTGTTTTTCAGACCAGAGGACATTATGGCCAAAAAGTATGATCTTTGTCCCCATGTGCAGTTGCAAACTGTAGTCAGTTCTTTTTATGGCGGATTTGGAGCACAAAGTAGATGTCCTAACCGACTTGCCAAAACTATAGTTTGTTAATTAACAAGAAATTTGTGGAGTGGTTGAAAAATGAGTTTTAATGACTCCAACCTAAGTAAACGTTCGACTTCAACTGTATGTACACACCTGTTCTGAAAGGCCCCAGAGTCTGCAACATCACTAAGCAAGGGGCACCACCAAGCACGCGGCACCATGAAGACCAAGAAGCTCTCCAAACAGTTGTGGAGAAGTACAGATCAGAGTTGGGTTATAAAAAAGTATCCGAAACCTTTAACATCCCACAGAGCAGCATTAAAAATGGAAAGAATATGGCACCACAACAAACCTGCCAAGAGAGGGCCGCCCACCAAAACTCACGGACCAGGCAAGCAGGGAATTAATCCGAGAGGCAACAACGAGGCCAAAGATAATCCTGAAGGAGCTGCAAAGCTCCACAGCAGAGATTGGGGTATCTGTCCATAGGACCACTAAGCTGTACACTCCATAGAGCTGGGCTTTATGGAAGAGTGGCCAAAATAAAGCCATTGCTTAAAAAAAAAACGCAAACACGTTTGGCGTTCGCCAAAAGGCATGTGGGAGATTCCCCAAACATATGGAAGAAGGACCCTGGTCACATGAGACAAAAATTTAGCTTTTTGGCCATCAAGGAAAAAGCTATGTCTGGCGCAAACCCAACACCTCTCATCCTCCCGAGAACACCATCACCACAGTGAAGCATGGTGGTGGCAGCATCATGCTGTAGGGATGTTTTTCCATCGGCAGGGCCTGGGAAACTGGTCAGAATTGATGGAATGATGGATGGCGCTAAATACAGGAAAATTCTTGAGGGAAACCTGTTTCAGTCTTCCAGAGATTTGAGACTGGGACGGAGGTTCACCTTCCAGCAGGACAATGACCCTAAGCATAATGCTAAAGCAACACTTGAGTGGTTTTAAGGGGAAACATTTAAATGGCTTGGAATGGCCTAGTCAAAGCCCAGACCTCAATCCACTTGAGAATCTGTGGTATGACTTAAAGATTGCTGTACACCAGCGGAACCCATCCTTGATAAATCGGCAAAAATTCCATTGGCTAGATGTGCCAAGCTTATAGAGACATACCCCAAGAGACTTGCAGCTGTAATTGCTGCAAAAGGTGGCTCTACAAAGTATTGGCTTTGGGGGGTGAATAGTTATGCACGCTCAAGTTTTCTTTTGTCTTATTTCTTGTTTGTTTCACAATAAAAAAAATGTTTTTCATCTTCCAAGTGGTAGGCATGTTGTGTAAATCAAAATGATACAACCCCCCCCCAAAAAATATATTTTAATTCCAGGTTGTAAGGCAACAAAGTAGGAAAAATGTGAAGGGGGGTGAAAACTTTCGCAAGCCACAGTACATGTCAACCTCAATTACCTCATACCACTGTACATCGACTCGGTACTGGTACCCCGTGTATATAGCCAAGATATTACTCATTGTGTATTTATTCCCCGTGTCATTATCTTTCTGTAATTTTTCTCTACATTGTTTGGAAGGACCCGTAAGTAAGCATGTCACTATTAGTCTACGCCTGATGTTTACAAACAGGTGTTAGTCTTCACCTGTTGTTTACAAACAGGTGTTAGTCTTCACCTGTTGTTTACAAACAGGTGTTAGTCTACACCTGTTGTTTACAAACAGGTGTTTGTAAACAACAGGTGAAGACTAACAGTGACCTGCTTACTTACACACAATCACACACATACGCACACACACAAAAGAACCCTGCCTGGTTCTGCAGATACTGATGTCATCCAGCTGAGGTTGTAAACCAAAGGGATATGGGACTACAAGCCTCTCACACTTTCCATTGGAGAGGAGTTTGATGTTTGCAGTTAACACACCCAGTCTCTCTTTCTGACAGGGATATAGTTTAACCTTTAACACTATAGTTTAACTTTAACGCTAGACCACCGGGGAAAGACTCAGTGATGTGGGCTGTACAGATGATTAGGGGCTGTACAGTCAGTGAGCTGGTTAAGACAGGTGGGCACACGGAACAGAGGCTGCTTGGTTCTCACTAATGTCCGTAAATTAGAAATGCAATGGTGCAAAGCAAACTGTATAGACAGAATATTATGTACAGTATGTACTGTAGTCTAGCCTAATAAATATTAATTCTAAGTATTTGGTGGAATGCAGATTGGCAGCCCTTGGTCTGCCTCTGCCCCACAGGCAAGTACACCAACCAAGCAACCCCATGCATAACGCTTAGCAGTCTGCTGGGAGTCACTGGGAAGTTGATGCTCTCTCTTATTCATAATATTATGAATAATTAGTGAAGGAATCACTGGCACATGGCCATGAATACTGTGCATCAATTATGAACCTTTCAGATGATGTAGGCTCAAGCTTAATAAGGCTTTCCTGCTGATTGAGTTATCTGAAATCCATTTATCAAATTTACATTTTAGTCATTTAGCAGATACTCTTATCCAGAGTGACTTACAGTGCATTCATCTTAAGACAGTTAGGTGGGACAACCACATATCACAGTCATAGTTGTACATGTTCCTCAAAAAAGGAGCTATCAGCAAGGTCAGAGCTAGTAAGGGGAAAAAAGTCAAGTGCGAGTGTTAGTTCACGAAGGGATCGGTATTTGGACCGATTAATAAAATGCGATATTGGATTAAATGTCAAAGGCAATCAATAAAACTCAGAGTTATGGGCTGTAGCTACATATTGCATTACAGTATGGTCTGGTCAGGTTTTTAATACAAAACAGTACTGTTTTTATTCATAATGAAAAACCATGAAACGTCAGTCTCATGTTTTGCAGTAACTTGTACATGTGTTGTGTTTTGAAGCCAGACAGGGATCTGGACAGAGATTTCAGGCAGCAACATCAAATGGAACTAGGGTTAAGAAAAATAAGGAGGCCACCAGTGTTTGTAGTCAAGCAGAACGAGCGTGGAGGAGACAATCTGGCTCGGCGCGATACCGGGACAATCATTAATGACCCCCTCCTACCCACACATGCACGCATAAAGGCAGGCATATACACGGACACACACAACACAACACTTGCACACAGGCATGCAAACACATGAACACACAGGATTGGACATTAATGCAGGCTTTATCTTATCTTTCTCAGACAGGTTATGTTTCCTTTCAATATAACATGAGCTGCTTTCTAATGGCTTGCTTGCTGTTGATAATGTGCGATCCCTGTTTTGACTGATAGACCATATTCAGACATTTTAGTTTAATAGGTGGTGATTAAAATCCCCATTTAATGATAAACCCCAAAACGGTTCCTCAACCAATTTATTTTGTCTGTCTCATAGACATTGAAGATCATTCTAGGAGCAATAGGAAGTTCCCGAAGCCCCACAGATGAAATGGTTTAAAGTGATAGTTCACTCAACAATCAAAGTGTGTTTGATCTTCAAGTGGTCTAATGTCAATATAAGTCCACGTCACGTCTGTTGTGTAGATCCAGCTATATGTAAAAAATGAAAACGCTAGGGACCATTTTAAAGGGCAGTGCAAGCCTTCCCTCACTCTCTGACAGTGAGGCCACCATTTGATGTAATAGAAAATAGACTTCTGGTGATTGGTGTTTTGGTGGGGGTTGGGTGAGTTGACTGGGCCCAGACTGACAGATCCCAAACAGAGATCCAGGCAGGCTGGAACAGTAGGGGCTGAGCTGAGCTGCAGGTATCGCTTGCATACTGATGCCCTCAGCTTTTCCCTTCATGTGGCCAATCAGAGGCGGGTGTTGGTATACTTCACCCTCATCTTAATTAGTTGAGAGACACTAGAGCTGCCTGATATGTTAATGTAGATGAGCCAAGAGGAGACCTAGCAAACAGACAGCATCATGGCAGTGCAGCTGTAAACTACAGTGGCATTGAGCATCACATCAGTGACTGCTGTCATAAACTCAGCTCATAAAGCCGTATTTGTATGGTATGGGTTAAGCCAATAAGACCGGGGCATTGACCTAGCAGCTCAATGTGGACCTCTGCCTGGCTGAACAGAGTCTAATTGTGCTGTTTTAATTTCCGATAGTGCTGTGCAGTGTATAGCCATGCATGAGTTGCTAGGCACCGGAGAAGTCATGCTGCTCATGGCGTATCCTTCCACAGAGAGATGGGCTGCTGCGGAAACTCAGAAATATCCACAGAGAGACAAAAGATCATGGGGAAAAACTGAGAGTTGGGGCTTGTTTGTATCTAAACTAAAGAGACAGTGAGACCATGGTGAAAGACAGGACACGTGAGTGCATGCATATTTGAGAGGTAGCCAAGAGTATCCATAGTACATATGTGTTGTGTGTGACATACGTTTGGACACACCTACTCATTCAATGGTTTTTCTTTATTTTTACTATTTTCTACATTGTATAATAATAGTGAAGACATCAAAACTATGAAATAACACCTATGGAATCATGTAGTAACCAAAAAAGTGTTAAACAAATCAAAATATATTTTAGATTTTTCAAAGTAGTCACTCTTTGCCTTGATGACAACTTTGCACACTCTTGGCATTCTCTCAACCAGCTTCACTTGGAATGCTTTTCCAACAGTCTTGAAGGAGTTCCCATATGTGACCCGATTCAGGAAACTAGACGTATGTCAAAAGTCACGACTTCACAGGAGAGCCATTTGAACATAAAAAATATTTTTGGGGGCAGAAATGCCTTCTCGAACATGTGAACTTTCATGTGCCTTAATAACAAACTTGTATGCCATCTGTAAATACCAATACAATTGTTAAATTACGAGCCTTGTTGGTTAAGCCACAGAAAAAGAGGCAACCTTCCAACTAGCCATGATTGGCTGAGATAATGAGTGGGCTGGACATGCCTAGAGAGGAGTTTGGATTGGTCTGCCATATTGAAGGCTTCTGTCTATTTGAGCTCATCAGTCTGTGTTGGTAATCCTGATGAACGCAGATTTTTTTAAATGTATTGTTTAGTGGAACTGCATAAGTGTTGCTCTCCACTTTCTGGAAGATCAAGTTTTGAAATCAGTGGAATTAGAGTATGATAGCTAAAAAGATGGAGAAAACACCTGAGGGCAACCGTGGTATGGCATTCCTGACAGTGAGACACATTCATCATGCATGATGATGTATACAGGTAAGATAGCTAGCTACATTTTCAGATATTACACATTTCTAATTTTGACAGAAAGTGGTTTCAAGCTAAAGTGTACTGTTAGCTAGCTAGCTAATGTTAGCTGGCTGGCTCCCTAGCTGACATTATTATTCGTTTCCCAGAGCTGTTTGTTTTTCTAGTTAGAGCCTAATGTTAGCTAGCTAACATTGCACCTGGTTGGTTAGCTCCCAGCACTGTGGCATTGTTGGCACTTTGTTCATTGTTGTTTAACTAGCTAACGTTAGCTGGCTGATCTTAAATGTTGTTTACCTAGCTAGGTTCATTGTATACCTAGCTTGCTATATGTCTTAAGCTAAAGTGTACTGTTCGCTAGCTAGCTAACATTAGCTGGCTGGCTCCCTAGTTTACAAGTTGATCAACTATCAAAGCAGAATTACTTTCCCATTGTTTCTCAATGCAGTGTATGACACACCATTTTGAGTCTCTACTTGATCCAATGTAAGAAACACCATTTCACATTTTGCTACATAAGACCTAATCCAGGTGGTGAGTCACATATGCTGAGCACTTGTTGGCTGAGGTCAGGTGATTGTGGAGGCCAGGTCATCTGATGCAGCATTCCATCACTCTCCTTCTTGGTCAAATAGCCCTCACGCAGCCTAGAGGTGTGTTGGGTCATTGTCCTGTTGAAAAACAAATGATAGTCCCACTAAGCGCAAACCACATGGGATGGCGTATCGCTGCGGAATGCTGTGTTGGCCATGCTGGTTAAGTGTGCCTTTCAATTCTAAATAAATCACTGACAGTGTCACCAGCAAAGCACCATCACACCTCCTCCCCCATGCTTCACGGTGGGAACCACACATGCAGAGATTATCCGTTCACCTACTCTGCATCTCACAAAGACACAGCGGTTGGAACCAAAAATCTCAAATTTGGACTCATCAGACCAAAGGACAGATTTCCACCGGTCTAATGTACATTGCTCGTGTTATTTGGCCCAAGCAAGTCTCTTCTTCTTGTTGGTGTCCTTTAGTAGTGGTTTCTTTGCAGCAATTCGGCCTGATTTACGCAGTCTCCTCTGAACAGTTGATGTTGAGATGTGTCTCTGTGAAGCATTTATTTGGGCTGCAATTTCTGAGGCTGTTAACTCTAATAAACTTATCCTCTGCACCAGAGATAACTCGGCATCTTCCTTTCCTGTGGCGGTCCTCACGAGAGCCTGTTTCATCATAGCACTTGATGGTTTTTGTGACTGCAATTTTCCGGATTGACTGACCTTCATGTCTTAAAGTAATGATGGACTGTCGTTTCTCTTTGCTCATTTGAGCTGTTCTTGCCATAATATGGACTTGGTCTTTTACCAAATAGGGCTATCTTCTGTATAACACCCCTACCTTGTCACAACACAACTGATTGGCTCAAACGCATTTAGAAGGAAAGAAATTCCACAAATGAACTTTTAACAAGGCACACCTGTTAATTGAAATGCATTCCAGGAGACTACCTCATGAAGCTGGTTGAGAGAATGCCAAGCGTGTGAAAAGCTGTCATCAAGGCAAAGGGTGGCTACTTTGAAGAATCTAAAATCTAAAATATACTTTTTTGGTTACTATATTATTCCATATGTGTTATTTCATAGTTTTAATGTTTTCACTATTATTCTACAACGTAGAACATAGTAAAAATAAAGAAAAACCCTGGAATGAGTAGGTGTGTCCAAACTTTTGACTGGTACTGTATATACAGTAGTTGTGCCCAGGGTTTATTTACGAAGCGAGGGTCTTTAACAAGGACACTGTCTAAGCTAATTGGTTGAACATTTTTATGGTTGTGTTTGTTTGGGTTAATGGAGTCCAAAGGAAGCCAACGTGGCCCTCATAAAGAAGTGTGTGTAATCAAAATGTCACACTTCGTTGTTGCCAACACACAGATCTTCTGTGTGTGTGTGTGTGTGTGTGTCGCCAGACAACTACACACAGCCAAAGACTCTGCGGCTACAGACTTCTAGACGGCTGCTTTACACTGCAGCCCTATGAGTGTGAGTACAGTGGTTCAGGCAGTCTTGGCAAAGGCATTGAGGTGGCAGAGGAAGATGAGATGCTGAGTCTGGTAAGAACTATGTGGCTGGTGCCTGCTCTTCAAGAACTGTTTGAACTGGTCTACTAGAAGCTCTACTATACAGTAAGTGTCTTGGTTAAGCCATAGCATCTGCAGCACCACAGCCCTGTCTACTGTCAGCATGTCCTTGGGGACCCTGGTGCAAGCTGCCTGCTCTAAAACAGCTGGCCTCAATTACTGAGTCAAATCCCCATGGAATTCACCAGGGCCTGAACTAAGTGGATGACACAAAGCCCTCTGAAACACACCCTCTACTCTACTGCCTGCACTGACATTTTAAAGTTTCATAACTACTGTTATGATCACTGTTATCATATTCAAATAGTTAACCTTTAGAATGTGTTAAAGATGTAGCTTACAATTATATTCAAAAGTTGGGAGTACAGTACATACTGTACAGGCAGAGGACGAGGAGTACGTTTTGCAGCATAAGACTGCACTGTACTCAAACGCTTCAATGTAAAGGCTGGGGCTAGCTAGCAAGCTGTAAATCTATCACTGGCCGCCCTAAATGGCAGAGAATAATCCATTTATTCATTGATGTGATGGAAAACAAGGCACAGTCTCGTAGCATGCATGGCCTCAGCCGTGCCTCGACCCTATAGGATAATACTGGTAAGGCCTGGCTGGCTTTGAGACCCTCCTCAGCCCAGAGCTACAGGAACAAGAGCTTTATATGGGGAGATTCTGCACTGGAGTGCTGAACATCAGCTTTGCCAATTAAAATTAAGGTTTCATCCAGAATGAGATTACTTTTCTATCGCCTTTGGATGGTTTGAGATTTCTAAGGAGTAAAATCATTATCGCTTGCATATTATAAGAAGGACATTTATATCCAAAGGCTATGCAGTGAACCTAAAATGCAGCAGGAGTCGTTTTTGGACAGATTAAAGTGAGAAAAATAGGGTGGAGTAGTTTGAGATCTGGGGAGAAAAACTTGGCAAGAACAGATATAACTCCATGTGTACTCAACAAGTTCACACGCTCTAAGACAATATAAAAAATACATCTGCACACCCAAGCAAACACACAAACAGAGTAGACATGCTCTGGCAAGACAAGTAGACACACAAACACACACTTGCATGAACACACACGCATATACAATCCCTCGCTTCCTCACATACAGTTTAAATGTTTGGCTCAGTTTGAAGCTAGGTGGTCTTTAACGGTGTGGTGGGCTCATCTCTGCATGGGAGGGAAACTCACTTGAACTGGTGGTGCTCTCTGGAGCTGCGGATCTTGTTGGAGAAGCGCTCGGCCAGTTTCTCCAGGCTGCGGGAGTACTCCAGCTGGATCTCAGCCTTGCGGCGGAAGAAGTCCTGCAGGTCCTGTAGCAGCTGGATACGAGACTCGGACTGCTGCTCCAGGCATTTGAATTGCTCCACCAGCTGGTTACGGATCTCTATGCATCAAAACACAAAACAGGACGAGTCAATAAGTCATAACAGAGTCATCATCTTCAGAAAATCAGGGCATGGGGCTGGATTCAGTCAACCCTGCCATGTTTGCCATCTTTGTTAAAATGTTCTCCCCAAAAAAGTGTCTTAGTCTGAAAACATTTATCTGAAAAGAGTTTATGTATAATGAACAAAAATATAAACTCAACATGCAACAATTTCAACGATTTTACTGAGTCATCAGTCAATTGACATACATTCATTAGGCCCTAATCTGTGGATTTCTAGGCAGGGGGACCCAATTGAGAGCCAGGCCCACCCACTGGGGAGCCAGGCCCAGCAAATCTGAATGAGTTTTTCCCCACAAAAGGGCTTTATTACAGACAGAAATACTCAGTTTCATCAGCTGTCGAGGTGGTGGGTCTCAGATCAGATGATCCCGCACGTGAAAAAGCCGGATGTGGAGGTCCTGGGCTGTCGCGGTTACACATGGTCTGCGGTTGTGAGGCCGGTTGGAAGTACAGTCAAATTCTCTGAAACTACGTTGGTGGTGGCTTATGATAGATAAATTAACATTCAATTCTCTGGCAACAGCTCTGGTGGACATTCCTGCAGTCAGCATGCCAATTGCACGCTCCCTAAAAATGTTGACATCTGTGGCATTGTGCATGTGACAAAACTGCACATTTAAAAAAGTGGCCTTTTATTGTCCCCAGCACAAGGTGCACCTATGTAAGGATCATACAGTAATCAGCTTCTTGATATGCCACACCTGTCAGGTGGATGGATTATCTTAGCAAAGGAAAAATGCTCACCAACAGGGATGTAAACAAATTTGTGCACAACATTTAAGAGAATTAAGCTTTTTTTTTTTTTACATGTTGCTTTTATATTTTTGGTCAGTAGATTTGTTTAACAGCACCCTAAACCATTCTGTGGATTTATTCAAGATACATTTGTTTTAAAGTGCAAAAGAGACATTTAATACTTTATCTTATTATGGGTTTATCATAATTCTGTTATGATAGTTGCGCCAAGGATTATTTTCCAACCGTGAAATAGGTTATGGAGGGCAGCGAAATCTCATCAACATTCACACAGTTTCTACTTTTATAAACTGGGCTTGTTCTTTGCCTCGAATCACTGCAAGTTGGCTGGAAATAACGGTTTTCACCTTGCACACCTAACAACCATGAAATGTCCTGTCACATATTTCCAAGCAGCTCACTGTGTTAACAAAGTGTTTCTCTCTCTAACATCCCTCAGGCAAAGCTGTCAATCAGCACCACACATCATGTCTGAAAGAGTTGGAATCTTCATGTTGGTCCATGAGTTTGTATTGTAGCAGTCTTTTCTGTATTCAAACAGACTGTTTCCCCTGGTTCCACCCTGGGCTATTGAACATCTCTTTAGGAAGATGAGAAACGACTGCCTGCTAAATGTAATGTAGCGTAATGGCTCCAGAGCTGAGCTGAGCTAAGATGAGCTGTGTGAAAACGGGCTTCAGGAATTCTAAATGCTGTCAACGGTGCTTAAAACCCTACGAGGGGAACCTGACACTGGCAGTCTCACTGAAGATTCTCGACGCTGGTGGGTACCCAGGAGAGAAACCTGAGTCTCCATCGGCTTTGTACTGTTGTCACTGAGCTCCAACTCTGCCTCGACTGAATAACAAAGAATGGCCTATTTAACTGAAAAGAAACAGCAAATCTAAGATGCTTCTTTCTGATCTTCATAAAACAGCTACTGTAAACAAATGGAATAAAGGGGAAATATTATTTGAAAGCAAAGTAATACTGACTAGCTATCGGATTGAAAGGTGGTATCACTAGTCAACAGAAAGGGAAGACCTCATGAGCATGCTGTATTCAGCATGCAGAATCAAAGCTTTTTCATGTGCCACACCATATGTATCGGCATCAAACAATACTGTGTTATTTTGGTTTTCTCCACAGAGGTTCCTGGTCCAGTAAGCTTAAATAATATAAATATGGGATGGCGGGGGCAGAGCAGTTTGATGTTAAATAGGACTGGCAGCGTCCCTTTGCCTGGTGCCCAGAAAGGTTCAGATGCCTTCATCCTTTATTTGTGTTCTGTAATACAAGGTGAAGCTCATTCGCTGCTGCAGGCTTCAAAGTACTGATTGGAGACAGAATGTGAGCAGACAATTTCTTTGCTGAGGCTTAGAGAATAGTTTGAGTCTTGGATTTGTCTGAGGTCAACGGCATGGTAGCTTCAAGTACTCCAGGCAAGGTCAAAACTATAAGAGGTCCCTGTGAAGGAGCTTTGTCATAGGACATTAGACATAACACAGGCCATGGGGGTGACATTCTGCATGGCAGATGTACTGTTAACTGCACAGCACCACCACAGCAATGACAAAGACCATGTTTCCATGCTGCAGAGGGTGTAATTTGGTCAGCCAAGCCCTTCCCGTGGATATATACAGTCTGTGACTTAGCGAAGGGAAGATAGCCATTTGTGTTTAGCAGTGATCTTGTGCAGGGGATGGTTTCTGTCCCTGTGATGTTGCGCCGCCTGGCCCCAGCCCTAGCCCCAAGCGGCATCCTACAATCTGTGGTTAACCACTGTCCCAGCCCTTCCCTTTACCCATGGGCCTCCCTCGCTCTCCATCAGCCTACATGGGCCTAGGTCTCATATAACCAGCACCAGCCCTGGAGATGCCTGGCTACTACTTCTACAACAAACACATTCCAACCCCTACTTCCAGGGACTCTGAGCTCTTCCCAGACTGAATGGATTGTTTTCTTCCTTTCTTTCCATTACTTTCCCTTGTTTTCTCTCTCTGCACGTAGGCTATCCAGTGGCAAAACAAGAGGAGCCAGGAGAAACGCCCCAGAAAAATCTGACACTGATCTGCATGAATGGCAGGGAGGACTTTTTAAAACACTCTCGTAAAAAATGGCCGACTGTGAACCGGCAGCTGCAATGGTGGAATTGACAGACGAGTTTGGAAAAATAGGTCACTCGCGCCAGAAGTGTGTCCCCACCTCTTAGAAACCATGAGCAATCGCAGAATTATTCCCCAGTATTCTCGATTCCTTGCATAGCGCTTTCGTTGTGGTTTATTTGAAGTGTCTGAAGTGGTTCTTTTCAATCTGTGAAGAGGAGGAATGCTGTGAATTTAGGCCTGCAGTTACAGACGATGCTTTGCCCTTTTGAACAGAACCAAAACAAGTGTTGTAGCCAGCATGACATCAGTTCAAATAAACATTTTCAAAATGGACCTTTTAGAAAAAGAATGTGAACGTTCTGGATTACGAATAAACATCAATGTTTCATGGAATGAAAAGGAATCCATGACATCAAACGTTTACTGTTTGATTATTGGCTACGGCCCAATTCTTTGAGAGCAATCAAGTTATTAAAAAAAGGAGCTCGTTCGAGGTTATGAGTCCCCTATTTGAAATAAAAATGTGCATTTCAAACAGTGTTTGTGGTTCACTTGTTCATGCGTTTGTATGGATAACAAGCACTGACTACTCCATGTTGGGGGAGGGAAGATGGAGGTAATTCAACTCCTCAAAATAAACAGGAGCTCTACTAATTAGATCTAGGCCATAAGCACAACCTTTAATTGAAGGGTACAATTTACTTGGCTTTAACGCCATTGTTTGATTAGGCAATGCAGCAATTACATACTGCAGGCGCACAGCATGCCTTCTCTACACATGTTTCCATTTGTGGATGGATGTGTCTGCTCATTGGGGTGGCAACCTCAGAGAAAAAAGAGTACAGGATTGAGCGGGAGGGGGGGGGCAAGGGAATGAGGGGAAGAGGCAGTGGTAGTGAACCACAGGGTCCATCCTTCATCACTACTTCCACGCCCATAAGGAACAACACCAAAGGGATACAAAATCCCTCTTTTGAGGGCTATACAAAGTCTTTAAATTAGGGGAAGAGGATGGGGAGATAGAGCTGAGACAGAAATAGCCTGATGAGGCAATTCTACCACAATTACATATGGGGGAGAGAAGCTAGTAACTGAACAACATTGTTCCTACAACAGAGCTATCCTTTTGTCTATTTGTGCTACTTCATCTGAAAGTTAACTACCATTGACTGTCTCAGTTTGATACAAGAGCAAATATTCTAAATCAGCACAAATACCTAACAGTAAGATCATCAATGATGGATGCACCCCACATTATGCATTACATTCACATTCAGCAATCAGTACTCTAGTAAATGTATTTTGCAAACAAACGTATCAAGAATGCGCCATCATTGCACATTTTCTGCAATCTATATTGAGCTAATGTTCAATTGTCATGATTCTCTGCAGTGTATATTGATATCAAATGATTGCATGAATCCAATTCAGTTACTACTGCACATAGAATGCAACTTTTCTGGCAAGCCAAAGTGATGATGCAGTATTACTGGCTCTCCCTGAAAGCTATTGGAGTCACAGGCTTCATTCATTATGCAGTTGAACATGCAGACAGATAGGCCTATGTGTAGAGGCATCAATCCACAACCACTTGTTTATCCCTGAACAGTCTTCTCTGTATTAATGAAACTGTACGTAACTTGAATGTGTAATGTGAATAAGTCTGCGAAAGAGAATGCTCTCTGTCAGTACAGTATGACTGCTTCTCTGAATGTACAGGCAACTGCCAAAATAAAAGGAAACACTTGAGTAAATGAGGGATACAAAGTATCTTGAATGCAGGTGCTTCCACACAGGTGTGGTTCCTGAGTTAATAAAGCTATCAACATCACATCATGCTTAGGGTCATGTATAAAAATGTCCAGTTACCCATTATTTTGGCTACCATGGCTAGAAGAAGAGTTCTCAGTGACTTTGAAAGAGGGGTCTCAAAGGAGCATGGGAGTTTACAGTTTGTGTGTGTACTTGTTTCCTTATCTTATCAGGACCCCAATGTCCTAACAATTCACCCGAATGCCATGACAAGGTAGGAAAACAAACTATTTTGTAAAAGTCAGGACTTTTTTAACGTCCTGAATTTGTTAAAATGCTATTTAAAGCTTAATGGTTAGGTTTTGGGGTTACGGTTAGGGTTAAGGTTAAGGTTAGGGCAGGGTTGGGGAAAATATAGTTTTAATGGTCAAACAGTTTTACTCCACAAAAATACAGTGTGTGTTAGTCTCAGTCACCAGATGTCAACCCCATTTGAACACTTACGGGAGAACCATCAACAAAACACCAAATGGTGGACTTCCTTGAGGCAGAATGGTGTCAAATCCCTCCAATAGAGTTCCAGACACTTGTAGAATCTATGCCAAAGTGAATTGAAGCTGTTCTGGTGGCTCGTAATGGCCTAACGCCTTTTTAAGACACTATGTTGGTGTTTCCTATATTTTGTCAGTTAAGTATGAAAGCCTGGTGTGCAATGTGCATGCTGGCAAACTCTTTCTAATGTAAAACATGTTCTTCAGCTTATAGATTACCTCCCACCATCGGAAGCAGATAAACGCTCATGGACCTCAGCTTGGCTTGGCTCTCTTTATACCTATATCTTACACAAAGTAAGCTCTCCAAGAATCATATCTTTAGTTTGGCAGGCATGTCTAAATCACAGTCAAATGCCCTGCTTAATTAATGCATCTACGTAAATCTTTGTGATGAAGTTGCCCGAGTCTGTTACGTTGCATCGTTTTTGTTCCACTCACACATGATATTAACTGCAGAAGTTTGTGTATGGCAAATGTTATCATGCAGGTGTGATCTGCAGTCAGAGTGGTCCTAGCTCATTAACCAGCCCTGTGAGAGCAGATGGGACAGCAGAGATAAGAAGGAACCACTTCAACACTGACCTTGAGACAATACATTATCATAATCACTGCCTAGCCTAAACCCCTACCGCCACCATCATCCCCACCACAAGGCACCTGCTCAATAAGATCACTACACGTCTGGGACAACGTCCCAGGACAGGACAAGAATTATAAAGCCAGCGACCTCTTAGAAAAACACTAGGATGTAGGAGATCCCTGAAATTTGACCTCGGAGCAGAAAAAAAATCCATAATCACACCTGCAGGGCGTCATTTGCTGAGCGGCCGTTTTATGGGATCCTGAACAATTCTGCAATTGTGTGTTTTTTTCCCACTGATTTGAACTTTTTTTGTACATAATGTTTCCGCCATCATTTCCTATGACCAAAAAGAGCTTCTGGACATCAGAACAGCGATAACTAACCTTGATTTGGATGAAGATTTCTACTTCAACGAGTCTGAGGCGCAGGATATTAAGCTCACCCCGGACCAGGGACTAATTCCTGAGACTCGTAAAATAGACTACGTCGGTGAGTACATAAACCACCTTTGTACATTCGCCAATAGAACGAAGGGTAATCACTGGAGAATAAAACTGGGCGAGCTCTGTTCGAGACTAACCTATCAACGGCACCTGAAGAACAGTAATATCCTGTTTCTCTGAGTCGTGGCTGAACATTGACATGGATAATACAGTACCAGTCAAAGGTTTGACACACATACTCATTCAAAGGTTCATATTTTTTATTTTTTTGTGTTTTCTACATTGTAGAATAATGGTGAAGACATCAAAACTATGAAATAACACATATGGAATCATGTAGTAACCAAAAAAGTGTTAAACAAATCAAAATATATTTGAGATTTTAAGATTCTTCAAAGTAGCCACCCTTTGCCTTGATTACAGCTTTGCACACTCTTGGCATTCTCTCAAGCAGCTTCCTGAGGTAGTCACCTGGAATTCATTTCAAGTAACAGGTGCGCCTTGTTAAAAGTTATTTTGTGGAATTTCTTTCCTTCTTAATGTGTTTCAGCCAATCAGTTGTGTTGTGACAACGTAGAGGTGGTATACAGAAGATAGCCCTATTTGGTCAAATATCAAGTTCATATTATGGCAAGAACAACTCAAATAAGAGAAATGACAGTCCATCATTACATCATTACTTTTACTAGGCGGTGTCAGAGAAAGGCATAAAAAATTGTCTAAGACTCCAGTCACCCAAGTCATAGACTGTTTTCTCTGCTACAGCACGGCAAGCGGTACCGGAGTGCCAAGTCTAAGTCCAAAAGTCTCCTTAACAGATTCTACCCCCAAGCCATAAGACTGCTGAACAATTAATCAAATGGCCACCCAGACTATTTGCATTGTAACGCAAAATTCCCCAAAATGTTCCATATGCACAAAAAGCTTATTTCTCTCAATTGCTGGGCAAAGATTTGTTTACATCCCTGTTAGTGAGCATTTCTCCATCCACCTGACAGGTGTGGCATGTCAAGAATCTTGTGCTGGGGACAATAAAAGGCCACTCTAAAATGTGCAATTTTGTCACACAACACAATGCCGCAGATGTCTCTAGTTTTGAGGGAGCATGCAATTGGCATGCTGACCTGCAGGGATGTCTACCAGAGCTGTTGCCAGAGAGTTGAATGTTAATTTCTCTACCATAAGCCATCTCCAACGTTGTTTTAGAGAATGTACGGCCTCACAACCGCAGACCACATGAAACCACGCCAGACTAGGACATCCACTTCAGTTTTCTTCACCTGCGGGATCATCGGAGACCAGCCACCCGGACAGCTGATGAAACTGAGGAGTATTTATATCTGTAATAAAGCCTTTTTGTGGGGGAAAACTCATTCTGATTGGCTGGGCCTGACTCCCCAGTGGGTTGGCCTATGCCCCTCCAGGCCCACCCATGGCCCTGCCAGTCGTGAAAACGAAGTAACATTTTTGAAATTGTTGCATGTTGCCGTTTATATATTTTTTCATACATCTTGCTGGTATTTCTATGCATCGACTGGATAGAACAGCAGCGTCGGGTAAGCTAAAGGGGAGAGGTATGTGTCTCTGCGTGATCTCTAATATTAAGGAAGTCTCGAGGTCCTGTTCGCCTGAGTTAGAACTCTTCATGTTAGGCTGTAGACCATACTATTTACCAAGAGAGTTTTCATCTAGATTTTTTGTAGCTGTCTATTTACCACCACAATCCGATGCTGGCACTAAGACCACACTCAACGAGCTGTATAGGGCCATAAGCAAAATAGAAAATGCTCATCCAGAGGCGCCACTTGATTTTGGCCGGTGATTTTAATGCAGAGAAATCTGTCTTACCTAATTTCTACCAGCATGTCACCTTTGCAACTAGAGGCAAAAAAAATCTCTACATCACCTTTACTCTACACACAGAAACTCATACACAGCTCTCCCTCTCTCTCCATTTGGCAAATCTGACCATAACGTTATCCTCCTGATTCCTGCTCGCAAGAAAAAACTCAAACAGGAAGTACCAGTGAAGTGGTCTGATGAAGCAGATGCTAAGCTACAGGACTGTTTCACTAGCACAGACTGGAATATGTTCTTGGATTCATCCGATGGCATTGAGATGTTCACCACATCAGTCACCGGCTTGTTCATCGAAGTGCATCGACAATGTCATCCCCACATTGACCGTATGCACCTATCCCAACCAGAAGCCATCGGTTAATGGCAAAATACGCACTGAGCTAAAGGCTAGAGCGGGACACTAATCCGGATGCATATAAGACATTTTGCTACGCCCTCAAATGAACCATCAAACAGGCAACGCGTCAATACAGGACTAAGATCGAATTCTACTTCACCGGCTCTGCTGCTTGTCGGATGTGGCCGGCCTTGCAAACTATTACAGATTACAAAAGGAAACCCAGCCAAAAGCTGCCCAGTGACGCGAGCTGCCCAGACAACCTAAATGTATTCTATGCTCACTTTGAGGAAAGCCACTGTCACGTTAGTCGTAAGAACATTCGGACCTAAGTGCAGCATGCAATCGGTTCGTCATTTTTTATTATAAGTGAACCGCACAACAAAACAATAAAGAATAAACGACACGTGAAGCTATGGAGTGCTCACAGGCAACTACACATAAACAAGATACCACAAAAACCAGTGGGGAAATGGCTGCCTAAATATGATCACCAATCAGAGACAATGCTAAACAGCTGCCTCTGATTGGGAACCATACCAGGCCAACATAGAAATAAAACAACCTAGATTACCCACCCTAGTCACACCCCGACCTAACCAAAATAGAGAATAAAAAGGCTCTCTATGGTCAGGGCGTGACAGCCACACTGACCATGCATGAGAACACCAGCTGTTCCGGACGACTGTGTGATCACGCTCTCCGTAGCCAATGAGAGTTAGACCTTTAAACAGGTTTACATTCAGAAGGTCACAGGGCCAGACGGATTACCATGACACATACTCAAAGCATGCACTGACCAGCTGGCACTGACATTTTCAACCTCTCTCTGACCCAGTCTGTAATACAAACATGTTTCAAGCAGACCACCGTTGTCCCTAAGCCCAAGATTGCCAAGGTAACCTGTAGCCATGAAATGCTTTGAAAGTCATAGCTCACATCAACCACATCATTCCAGACACTCTGAACCCACTCCAATTCGCTTACCGCCCCAACAGATACACAGACGCAATTTCTATTGCACTCCATACTGCCCTTTCCCACGTAGAGAAGAGGAACACCTATGTCAAAATGCTATTCATTAACTACAGCTCAGCGTTCAACACCATAATGCCCTCCAAGCACATCACTAAGCTAAGGACCCTGGGACTGAACAGATCCCTCAACACCTCCGTCTGCAACTGGATCCTGGACTTCCTGACGGGCCACCCCCAGGTGGTGAGGGTAGGCAAAAACACATCCGCCACGCTGACCCTCAACATTGGGGCCCCTCAGGGGGGCGTGCTTAGTGGCCGCACACGATTCCAACACCGTCATTAAGTTTGCCAACGACACCATGGTGGTAGGCCTGATCACCGGCGATGATGAGACAGCCTGTAGTGAGGAGGTCAGAGACCTGGCAGTGTGGTGCCAGGACAACAACCTCTCCCTCAACATCAGCAAAACAAAGGCTGATCGTGGACTACAGGAAACGGAGGTCCGAGCATGGCCCCATTCACATTGACGGGGATGTAGTGGAGCAGGTTGAGAGCTTTAAATTCCTTGGTGTCCACATCACTAAGGATCTATCATGTCCCACACACACCAACACAGTCCTAAATAGGGCACGACAACGCCTCTTCCTCCTCAGGAGGCTGAAAAGATTTGGTATGGACCCTCAGATCCTTAAAAAGTTATACAGCTGCATCACTGAAAGCATCTTGACTGGCTGCATCACCGCTTCTGAAAGTCTCTAGTGTGAGTGTACAGATTATGTCTATCTCAATACAATATATATATACCAGTAATAAAGACATCACAAACATCAGAGGCTATGTCATTACCCTATGCTCAACCTGTTCTTCCTAGAAGTCGTTCCAGGACAATGCACCGATGCAGAAGTTTTGTGCAAGCTTTCATAACGACTCCTCCAGGCAATTAATTTGAAACTGAATCGGGGAAAGCCCAAAAGGTATGCTTGTCATCGGCAAGGACTGGGGAGTTTTTCAGGATAAAAACAAAACAAAATAGAGATAAGCACTGGCAAAATCCTAGAGGAAAACCTGGTTCAGTCTGCTTTCCAACAGACACAGAGACAAAAACACAAGGCCAAATATACACTGGAGTTGCTTACCAAGACAACGTTGTATGTTCGAGTGGCCTAGCTACAGTTTTGACTTAAATCCACTTGGAAATCTATGGCAAGACTTAAATGGTTGTCTAGCAATGATCAACAACCAACTTGACAGAGCTTGGAGAATTTTAAAAAGAATAATGTGCAAATATTTTACAATGCAGGTGTGCAAACCTCTTAGAGACTTACCCAGAAAGACTCACAGCTGTAATCGCAGCTAAAGGTGATTTCAACGTGTATTGACTCAGGTGTGTGAATACTTATGCAAAATAGATATTTCTTTACATAATTTTAAATCAATTTGCAAACATTTCTAAAAGCATGTTTTGACTTTGTCATAATGGGGTATTGTGTGTAGATGGGTGGGGGGAAATCCAGTTAATCCATTTTGAATTCAGGGTGTAACACAGCAAAATATGGTATAAGTCAAGGGGTATGAATACTTTCTGAAGGCACTGTAAACCTGTTCGACCTCGTCTTCCAGCTCTCCACGGAACAGTGCACAAATGTGAGGAAATGTCAACTGGTGTGTCGTGTGTGTGTCCTGGAGTGTGTGTTTCCTGTAGAGCATCCTCAGGGTGGCTTGGCTGGGGAGAGAGACACAGTAAGCCAGCCTGTGCAACCAGTGTGCAGTGGAGCAGACTGCTTTACCCTGATAGCCCCGGTAATTTCATCTCACAAAGGCCACTTACAGCCAGACAGAGACAGCGGCAGCCATTCCCCATCATCCCCATGCCACACACAAGATGCAGCATTAAACATGGTTGATTTCACCTCAGGGCAATGCAGCCCCCCATTATCACCTCAAACACTGAGGCCTGTTATGGTGAGTGGAGTGCATCAACACATCCGATATGAATATGAATGAGTCAGAGCGTTGTGGGGTAAAGGGAAACACAGGAGGTTCATGGGTTTGTGTAACATCTGGGTTGTAACATCTGGGTTTGTGTAACATCTGGGTGTGCCGCATGAAAAATAAACAGCCTCAGAAGGAATTAGCCTCCTTGGCAACAATATCACTGTTGGATTACACATTACACACACACACACAGCGAGAGCACGCACACACAACATATACGCACACGTACATGTACGCAGCAGACAAAAGCGTCTGCCTCCAAGCCAAATTCACTCACCTAATCCCCTACACAGCTTTTCTGGCCTCTCTACTGCAGAGCTTACCGTCCCCTTACAGCTCTCTACATTAGGTGCCAAATGCTCATGAAAATCAGGCTGGAGTAGACTCTCACACTGCACATGCCCAATGACAGTAGCCTAACCTCATCATCGCACTCACATGGAAGACTGCCTTATCGTCTTCTTGGACTTTTTCCATTGCTGACTGTTTTTTCAGACCTGGCTTTTGGGTGGGTGTGGTAGGCATGGCATCCTTCTCTGTGCAACCCTCTCTCCCTTCTCATCCAGGCTCAGTTTTCCACTCTTCCTCTGTCACTAATCCCTGCTGTAGGGCTCTGTATCAGTCCATCTCTCCCTGGTCTGCCTGCCTGCTCTGTTTGCCTGCTCTGCCAGCCTGTTTATCATTTATCCCTGGTCATTACCATCTGGTTTATGGTCACTTACTTTTCAGGAACTCCTGTTGAAATTAGATCAATATAGTTCAACCCAGGCAGGGATAAATATTCCCCCTGAATCGAATAAACGTTTGTCACATGCTGATAGATGAAGTAGCCATGAAGTAGCCGTGTTCTTGCATGATATGGAGTAGATTTGCCAATCGTGGTAGGTAGCCTAGCGGTTAGAAAGGCGAGCCAGCAGCCAGTTCGAATCCAGGTTTCGACAGGAGAAATCTGGTGGGAAGTAGGCTGGCAACCGGAGGGTTGCTGGTATCAAATCCTAGTCGCCATTGCCTACCTACCGTTGTGACCTCGGCCCTTGAGCAAGGCACTTAACCCCCCACAACAACATCACCCCAGGCACCCAGTGTGGCAGCCCCCTGCACCTCTCCAAAACCTGTATACAGTATGTACTGTATATCTATTTGTATGTATGTCTGTCTTTCGGGGGAGAATGGGTTAAAAGTCCAATTTGAGTTGGACCTTGATCAATCATAATACTATGTGAAGATTACTTTAGGGGGTATTATTTGATTGGCAAAATATCTGATTCCCTTTCAATTGCCAATTATTTTTCAAATCTCAATTTCTTCAAACAGTCACCTGTCAAGTGGAGTGCTGTGGTGTATACTAAAAGGAAGGAAATGTGACAGCTTCTCCTCACAGGTCCAGAGGTTCAGACAGACAGACAGAAAGACAGACCACTTCACAGTGAGAGATGAATAACAGTCACCCACTCTCTCTCTCTTTCTCTCGCTCTCGTCCTTCCTCACCATTGATTTTCTCTCCTTCCTGAGTATCATCATCACAGTGTCAGCATGCTACACAGGACTGAAGCTTCAAGGAAGCCAAGGCCCCAGCGCACCAGACATGCCCTTTCACAACACCAGCCGTCAATCACAGCCGTATCCAGGCACCAGCTGCCATGGAGAACCAAGAAAAATAGACTGCATGGTGTCTCCATGACAACATGGGCGTGCACACATCCCTTGGGAGCAGCTGATTGGAGGAGAGCAGGGTGGGGGGATGCAGATAGGTGGAGAAGTGGGATTAGAATGCATGTGTAGGTTCACTCCTTGTGACATGACATGAATGTTATTTTCTCTTTCTGTCTCTGGGTGTGTAGCAAGCGGAGGCTTTGGATGGATCAAATAATGTAAACATAAAACATAATCTTGTTTAATTACTTTGTATTATTGCTGCTCTGAAACACATCCCTTAAGAGTCAGTAAATAAAATGGCTTTATCTCCCAGCAGTAACCCAGGCTGAACATCCTTGGGAACGATACAGCGATACTCTATGCACAATATATGTCATATTCTGCAATCACATCATTTATCAAATATACTATACATGCCATCTGCATTGCCAATATTGTAGAGCATGACGTCTGATTTGAGTATTTTAACAGGTCTAGCCATTATGATATTACTGCTGTATGGTAAAACATGTATTTGTAGCCAAAATGTTCATCCTGCCAGACTATTGCTCACCCATTAGCGCGATACAGTTTCCACAGAGGCCAAGGTCACCTGGTGCCTCAGAACAGTAAACAGAAACCACAGGGAGAGCTTATGTATTCTGGGAGTAGACTGTACCACCACCACAGCTACATACAGCAGAGGAACTTCCTACAGAACAGAAGACAAAGGGCCTGGAGAGAGAGAGAGACAGAGACAAAGAGAGACTCGGGGGCAAGTAAGGAGATAGCCTTGTCCAGTATCCTCCATGTCCGCTGCTCTCTGGCCAACTCCAGTCCAAAGTCTCTGGAGAGCCCAAACCAACTGACCAAGCAAACATGCTCTCAAAAATAACTGCATTTATGGGATCGTACCTTGAAATGGCTGCCAGTGTACCATTGCCTCCAAACCAAGAGTATCTAGTAAAAAAGAGTAAGTAGACTTGCTGAAGCTTAGGCTTGTGCGAGCCAGACAGCTCATTGGAGCAGGAGCCTATCTCCTGTTTCTGTAGCCTGAGGCATGCCATCACAGGGCCTTAACCCCAATCTATCTCCTTAATGCTGAGTCCCAAAAAGAGACTCATAAGGTCCCATTTTTACAGTCTTTGGTATGACTCAGACGGGATCGAAATCACAACCTTCAAATCTTAAGGTGGACACTAACAACAAGGCCACTGAGAGTCTAGTAGTCTACTTTAAACACCAGTTATTTACTTTCTATTTAAGGATGTAGATCTGAAAGCTCTTACTTAGACAACCTCAACAGATGAGTTTCTCTTCTGTGTGTTTCTCATTCCCCTTTTGTTAAGGAAAACAATTGTCTCCTCCAGAGATAGTCAACAATTATTAACTGCAATCCTTCTCTGTGTTTGCTAGCAGTGACTTGGGGGTCCTGTTCAGAGACAGTACAGTGGTGATGACAGACAAGACCAAGGCATAGAGCTGCTGTGCTGGGAGTCCCAGGCCAGTGTGAAAAGCTGACAGTGATGAATGTCAATATTTGGGATTGCACTATACTGAGGCCACTGAGACCAGTCAGTTGAAAAAGTGTGAGAGAGCATAGCATGACCCTGGAGACCCCATCCATAGAAAGACTGCATCATGACTTCATGTCAGTGCTGGGATTTGTTCTGCAGTGGGGCTCACCTGTGGAGCAATTCACCAAACACAGCCTAGGTCTAACTCCCTGGGCTCCACAGTCATGAGCCTGCCCCACACATTCCAAGGGGCCCAGACAATCCTCTCCGCACATGGATTCATCATTGAGCCACGGTACAGTATAATGTATGTGTGATGTCAAGTGGAATGTATAAGCGGATGATTTAGCTCCAGAGTGCCCTCGATCTTCTACATCCATCTTGACTGCTAGAAGTTTTGCCACCTATGTTTATTCACTTGACAGTTGTGCTTTTCTAGGTCTTCAGTAATGTATAATGGGAGCCTGTGCTGCGATGCTACAGTACATCTCTATCTTCAGTGTAGGTTGCTGAAGGACTGTGTGCTGCGATGCTACAGTACATCTCTATCTTCAGTGGAGGTTGCTGAAGGACTGTGTGCTGCGATGCTACAGTACATCTCTATCTTCAGTGGAGGTTGCTGAAGGACTGCTGTGCTGCGATGCTACAGTACATCTCTATCTTCAGTGGAGGTTGCTGAAGGACTGCTGTGCTGCGATGCTACAGTACATCTCTATCTTCAGTGGAGGTTGCTGAAGGACTGTTGTGCTGCTAATAGCTGCCTCAGCTCATTGGTATTTTCATTCATAATCAGTCTTATATATTGCTATATCATATTGTTAATCAGCCAGGTCAAAGTGTAATTAGGAGTTTATTAATGACTAAAACGGCTAACTTTTTATCCCCCCTTTCTATTTGGTATGGTAGGAAAGAGTCCTTGCAGCTAAGTGTTGGCAGTGTGCTGTAGCTAATGTTACCGGTTGTCAGAGGCCACTGTTGTTTTAGCACTTCTCACTGCTGACCGTCTCAGTGACAGAGGTTAAATCATCTGAAAAGTAGAGTAGCACGCTGTGTCGTCCATGGAAACTCCTTGGATGGGAACTAATGTGGCCTAAATACCATGCCATCATTTCCCCTGCCTGGCTGTGCTGGCTGTGCTCCAACTAGGATTGCTGCTCACTGCTGCATACTTAATATTTTGGACATTTTTTCTTCCCTTTCTGTATTGCCTTTTGGTGCTTTTTGTCTCATTTAGAATTATTTTGAGCATAAAAAAACTGACTGCATGCTTAGTTACGTGAGATCATGTATTGAAATGGCAGTAAATATTCAGGAGACCCATGTGTAATTAACCAATGCCGAAGCAAACACAATGATTGAACCTGGGGACTAATCTATTATTGTAACAAACAAATTAATACTCCGCAGATCACTCATTAAATAGAAGCTTTTGCTTCTACTAAGGCCTTGAAAAATATTACGGACTACAAAGGGAAACCCAGCCGCAAGCTGCCCAGTGACGCGAGCTTACCAGACAAGCTAAATGCCTTTTATAATCGAGGCAAGCAACACCCAAGCATGCATGAGAGCACCAGCTGTTCTGGACGACTGTGTGATCACGCTCTCCATAGCCGATGTGAGCAAGACCTTTAAACAGGTCAACATTCACAAAGCCGGGTGGTAATGGCTCACATCAACAAAATCATGCCGGAAACCCTAGACCTACCCCCAATTAGGATATCGCCCCAACAGATCCACAGATAACGCAATCTCAATCGCACTCCACACTGCCCTTTCCCACCTGGACAAAAGGAACACCTATGTGAGAATGCTTTCATTGACTACAGCTCAGCGTTCAACACCATAGTGCCCATGAAGCTCATCACTAAGCTAAGGACTCTGGGACTAAACACCTCCCTCTGCAACTGAATCTTGGACTTCCTGAAGGTCCACCCCCAGGTGCCTCAAAGTGATTATCTCAGGATATGTTGTCGGAATCGGTTCAGCCACCGGGCTTCTCCATGCATTGCGCTGACAGAGATAAACACCTCTCTGGGAAGAGGAAGGGCGGAGGTGTATGCTTCATGATTAACGACTCATGGTGTAATCATAACAACATACAGGAAGTCAAGTCCTTCTGCTCACCCACCTAGAATTCCTTACAATCAAATGCCGGCCATATTACCTCCCAAGAGAATTCTCGTCAGTTATCGTCACAGCTGTGTACATTCCCCCTCAAGAAGACACCAAGGCGGCCCTCAAGGAACTTCACTGGACTCTATGTAAACTGGAAACCTTACATCCTGAGGCTGCATTTATTGTAGCTGGGGATTTTAACAAAGCACATTTGAGAACAAGGCTACCTAAATTCTATCAGCATATTGATTGCACTACACGCGGGGGTAATACACTCGATCACTGCTATTCTAACTTGCGCGATGCATACAAAGCCCTCCCCTGCCGTCCCTTCGGCAAATCCGACCACGATGCCATCTTGCTCCTACCGTCTTATGGGCAGAAACTCAAGATGTACCAGTGACTAAAACCATTCAACACTGGTCTGACCAATCTCAATCGGAAGATTGTTTTGATCACGCAGCCTGGGATATGTTCCGGTCAGCCTCAGAGAACAACATCGATCTATATGCTGACTCGGTGAGTGAGTTTATAAAGAAGTGCATTGGAGATGTTGTAACCACAGTGACTATTAAAACCTACCCTAACCAGAAACTGTGGATGCATGGCGGCATTCGCGCAAAACTGAAAGCGCGAACCACCGCATTTAACCATGGAAAGAGGTCTGGAAATATGGCTGAATATAAACAGCGTAGTTAATCCCTCCGCAAGGCAATCAAACAAGCGAAAAGCTGGTACAGGGACAAAGTGAAGTCGCAATTCAACAGCTCAGACACAAGACGTATGTGGCAGGGTCGACAGGAAATCACGGACTACAAAAATAGTCGCAAGGCTGCTGGCCCAGACGGCATCCCTAGCCACGTCCTCAGAGCATGCGCAGACCAGCTGGCTGGTGTGTTTACGGACATATTCAATCTCTCCCTATACAAGTCTGCTGTCCCCAAATGCTTCAAGATGGCCACCAATGTTACTGTACCCAAGAAGGCAAAGATAACTGAACAAAATGACTACTACCCCGTAGCACTCACTTCCGTCATCATGAAGTGCTTTGAGAGACTAGCCAAGGATCATATCACCTCCACCTTACCGGCCACCCTAGACCCACTTCAGTTTGCATATTGCCCCAACAGGTCCACAGACGATGCAATCGCCATCACACTGCCCTATCCCATCTGGACAAGAGAAATACCTACGTAAGAATGCTGTTCATTGACTACAGCTCAGCATTCAATACCATAGTACTCTCCAAGCTCATCATCAAGCTGGAGTCCCTGGGTCTCAACCCCACCCTGTGCAATTGGGTCCTGGACTTTGACGGGCCGCCCCCAGGTGGTGAAGGTAGGAAACAACATCTCACATGACACAACAGTAGTGGGCTTGATTACCAACAACGACAGGACAGCCTACAGGGAGAAGGTGAGGGCACTCGGGAGTGTGGTGTCAGGAAAACAACCTCTCACTCAACGTCAACAAAACAAAGGAGATGATCGTGGATGTCAGGAAACAGCAGAGGGAGTAACCCCCATCCACATCGATGGGACAGCAGTGGAGAAGGTGGAAGTTAAGTTCCTCGGCGTACATATCACCGACAAACTGAAATGGTCCACCCACACAAACAGTGTTGTGAAGAAGGCGTAACAGCTACTCTTCAACCTCGGGAGGCTGAAGAAATTTGGCTTGTCACCCATAATCCTGACAACCTTTTACAGATGCACAATCGAGAGCATCCTGTCGGGTTGTATCACAGCCTGGTATGGCAACTGCACCGCCCTCAACTGCAAGGCTCTCCAGAGGGTGGTGCGGTCTGCACAACCCATCACTGGGGGCAAACTACCTGCCCTCCAGGACACATACAGCACCCGGTGTCACAGGAAGGCCAAAAAGATCATCAAGGACAACAACCACCCGAGCCACTGCCTGTTCACACCGCTACCATCCAGAAGGCGAGGTCAGTACAGGTGCATCAAAGCTTGGAACGAGAGACTGAAAAACAGCTTATATCTCAAGGTCATCAGACTGCTAAACAGCAGTCACTAACTCAGAGAGGCTGCTGCCTACATTGAGACCCAATCCCTGGGCACTTTAATAAAATGGTTCACTAGTCACTTTAAACAATGCCACTTTAAATAATGCCCCTTTAATAATGTTCACATACAGTTGAAGTCAGAAGTTTACTAACACTTAGGTAGGAGTCATTAAAACTCGTTTTTCAACCACTCCACAAATTTCTTGTTAACAAACTAAAGCTTTGGCAAGTCGGTTAGGACATCTACTTTGTGCATGACACAAGTCATTTTTCCAACAATTGCTTACAGACAGATTATTTCACTTATAATTCACTGTATCACAATTCCAGTGGGTCAGAGTTTACATACAATAAGTTGACTGTGCCTTTAAACAGCTCGGAAAATACCAGAAAACGATGTCATGGCTTTAGAAGCTTCTGATAGATTATTTGACATAATTTCAGTCATTTGAAGGTCTACCTGTGGATGTATTTCAAGGCCTACCTTCAAACTCAGTGCCTCTTTGCTTGACATCATGGGAAAATCAAAAGAAATCAGCCAAGACCTCAGAAAAAGAATTGTAGACCTCCACAAGTCTGGTTCATCCTTGGGAGCAATTTCCAAGCGCCTGAAGGTACCACGTTCATCTGTACAAACAATAGTATGCAAGTATAAACACCATGGGACCACGCAGCCGTCATACCGCTCAGGAAGGAAACACGTTCTGTCTCCTAGAGAAAAGTGAAAATCAATCCCAGAACAACAGCAAAGGACCTTGTGAAGATGCTGGAGGAAACAGGTATAAAAGTATCTATATCCACATTGAAACAAGTCCTATATCGACATAACCTGAAAGGCACCTCAGCTAGGAAGAAGCCATTGCTCCAAAACCGCCATAAAAAAGCCATACTACGGTTTGCAACTGCACATGGTGAAAAAGATCGTACTTTTTGGAGAAATGTCCTCTGGTCTGATGAAACAAAAATAAAACTATTTGGCCATAATGACCATTGTTATGTTTGGAGGAAAAAGGGGCTTGCAAGCCGAAGAACACCATCCCAATCGTGAAGCACGGGGGTGGCAGCATCATGTTGTGGGGGTGCTTTGCTGCAGAAGGGACTGGTGCACTTCACAAAATAGATGGCATCATGAGGGAGGAAAATTATGTGGATATATTGAAGCAACATCACAACAGATCAGTCAGGAAGTTAAAGCTTGGTCGCAAATGGGTCTTCCAAATGGACAATGACCCCAAGCTTACTTCCAAAGTTGTGGCAAATGGCTTAAGGACAACAAAGTCAAGGTATTGGAGTGGCCATCACAAAGCACTGACCTCAATCCTATAGAAAATGTGTGGGCAAAACTGATCCTCAACACTGGAGCCCCTCAGGGGTGATTGCTGAGTCCCCTCCTGTACTCCCTGTTCACCCATAACTGCGTGGCCAAGCACGACTCCAACACCATCATTAAGTTTGCTGATGACACAACAGTGGTAGGCCTGATCACCGACAACGATGAGACAGCCTATACGGAGGAGGTCAGAGACCTGGCCGTGTTGTGCCAGGACAACAACCTCTCCCTCAATGTGAGTAAGACAAAGGAGCTGATTGTGGACTATAGGAAAAGGAGGGCCGAACAGGCCCCCATTTACATCGACGGGGCTGAAGTGGAGCGGGTTGAGAGTTTCAAGTTCCTTGGTGTCCACATCACCAACAAACTATCATGTTTCAAACACATCAAGACAGGTGTGAAGAGGGCACAACAACACCTTTTCCCCTTAAAAAGATTTGTCATGGGTCCCAAGATCCTTAAAAATTTCTACAGCTGCACCAAGTCTAGGACCAAAAGGCTCCTTAACAGCTTCTACCCCCAAGCCATAAGACTACTGAACAATTCATCAAATGTCCACCCGGATTATTTACATTGACCCCCCACCCTTTGTTTTTACACTGCTGTTACACGCTGTTTATTATCTATGCATAGTCACTTTACAAATGACCTCAACTAAGCTGCACCCCTGCACATTGACTTGGCCCTGTTACCCCCTGTATATAGCCTCGTTATGGTAATGCAATTTTCTTGTTACTTTTGTTGTTTTATTTTTATTGCATTTCTTTATTTAGTAAATATTTTCTTAACTCTATTTCTTGAACTGCATTGTTGGTTAAGGGCTTGTAAGTAAGCGTTTCACAGTAAGGTCTACACCTATAGTATCCGGCACATGTGACAAATAACATTTGATTTGATTATTTCTGAAATCCACGGAACAATTTATACAAACTAGCAATTTATTGTGAGCAGCTGTAGTCACTTCAAATTTGGCCAATTAGGACCAGGACAACTACAGTAGAGAGAACACTGATTGCATTGACTGAGTTGGCCAACATATTGGTCTTTATGGAGACGCATGGCCTGGTCATAGTTTACAGTGATCTAAACTAGACTGTTGTTTCACAAATGGTGGTTTGGAACATGGGGACCATAGACACCATATAGACTACATAATTGGTTGGGACCCACTGGTTGGTTCTCACGGCCCAATTACTTCACACTAGGCTCAGTACACTGTGACCAGAAACCTTATTTTGATAATCTGATGAATATTGCCAAAGACCAATATGAAATATGAGTTAATCAGTGCAAATCTATTGCAATCGTTTGAGGCTGTTTACCACTTGGATGTTGCCTTAATGCCTAACACTGCATGGATGGTTTGCTGCATTGATCTCCCCTGTCTGATTACAGAAAAGCTGCCTTGTAACCTGGAGTTAAAACAAACAGACACACTCCCAACCTCGCATATTTCAAATGGGATGTCAACATTGTTAAACCAAAGCTCAAGGTCAATAAAATCAGCCCGATTTAAACTAATATTGAGGCCGCTTGATATCAAATAATAAACACATGGGTGTTTTAAACTGTGTTAAATATCTACTCCGATTGAGATTCAAAGATGTCTGCAGAAAGAATGGGGTGTGAGCTGTGATATGACACCTTGAGTTAAAAAACAAACTATTTTGGTTATTGAACTATAGTAAATGCAGTGGATTAACACCCGTAACAGAATGATGGTAACAGAATGACATAATGGGTCCCTGATCTGTACTATACAGAAATGCATAATTATGAATGTCCTTCTCTTTATGGTGACATATCCTGAGTAGGTACACAAAGGTAGAAAAATTGAATATCCTCCTATGGATGTTTGAGCTCCGCCCCCAAACATGACCAAATTTGGTTCTTGAAGGACGGGAAGTATCCTCGTTGAAGAAGGTTGAAATGACTAGCAACGGAAAATAAACTTAACCTCATTTGTCCGGCTTTCGCATCAACAAAAGAATATTGATAACCTCTAGCAACACTACTTACCAGTCGTAAGGTTAAATGTGTCCCTCGCAATCAAAAGAAAGTTGAACCACAATCTTGGTGTAAACGGTGGTAGATTACGTTGTAGGAAGTGCGTGGTCTAATGGCAGCCCACTGTCTAACACAGCAGGATTGTTGTGCAGTTTGGACAAAAGTTGGATTCAGACGTTTATTTTCCGTCACCAGGCATTCAACCTTCCACAACTAGGATACTTCCTATCCTACAAGATTATAGTTGTGGTCGCAGCTAAGCACAGCAGAGCAAAGTTCAGCGTCCATGGACGCCCGGTGTTGGTCGTTGCTTAGTGGGTGAGGACGCTGGTTACAGTAAATGGAATGAGAGGGGGCTCATGGGTAGGTGTCAGTAAGAGCCGGGAGAGGTGACATTAAATGGAGAGAGAAAAGAGAGACAAGGGGAGGGTTTGCCCAAACTGGAACAGAATTTAAAAATAAAACAGCTATAAGCTGAACATAACAGTATGTCAGTGGAAGGGAGGACAGTAGCAGGTGCCCCAACAGTGTTTTTTTTAGATATATTTTTTTTAAAATTTTTGTCATATTTTATTTTACTTATTTTTTTGCTGTTTCCCAACTCTGGGTTGTGTTTCCTACAAATTCCCATTGTAGCCAATTCAGCTGCAGTCCTTCTGTTACTGATTTGTTGGTCATTCTGTTACCAATTTTGTAACAGAATGACACGTTTTAATAACTTAAATCATAAACCAAATTGTAATCAGTAAAGACACTATAACTAATTGGTAAGTCTACCTTAACTTGTTACTTCTGTGAACGTTCATTATCCTCATGCATGATGGAGAGAAATGAGAAAATACAGTATTCAGACCCCTTGACTTTTTCCACATTTTGTTACGTTACAGCCCTAGTCTAAATTGTATTAAATATGTTTCCCTCATCAATCTATACAAAATAGCCCATAATGAGAAAGCAAAAACAGGTTGAGAAGTTTTTGCAAATTTATTTTAAAAAATGTAAACAAAAATACCTTATTTACATAAGTATTCAGACCCTTTGCCATGAGACTCGAAATTGTTTCCATTGATCATCCTTGAGATCTTTGATCATCCTTGAGATCATCCTTGAGTCCACCTGTGGTAAATTCAATTGATTGGACATGATTTGGAAAGACACAAACCTATCTTTATAAAGGTCCCCCAGTTGACAGTGCATGTCAGAGCAAAAACCAAGGCATGAGGTCGAAGGAATAGTCCGTAGAGCTCCGAGACAGGATTGTGTCGAGGCACAGATCTGGGGAAGGGTAGCAAAACATTTCTACAGCATTGAAGGTCCCCAAGAACACAGTGGCCTCCATCATTCTTAAACTCTTCCTAGAGCTTGCTGCCCGGCCAAACTGAGAAATCGGGGGAGAAGGGCCTTGGTCAGGGAGGTGACCAAGACCACAATGTTCACTCTGACAGAACTCCAGAGTACCTCTGTGGAGATGGGCGAACTTTCCAGAAGGACAGCCATCTCTGCAGCACTCCACCAATCAGTCCTTTATGGCAGAGTGGCCAGACGGAAGCAACTCCTCAGTAAAAGGCACATGACAGCTCGCTTGGAGTTTGCCAAAAGGCACCTAAAGGACTCTCAGACCATGAGAAAATAGATTCCCTGGTCTGATGAAACCAATAATGAACTCTTTGGCCTGAATGCCAGGCATCACCTCTGGATGAAACCTGGCACCATTCCTACGGTGAAGCATGGTGGTGGCAGCATCATGCTGTGGGGATGTCTTTCAGTGGCAGGGACTGGGAGACTAGTCAGGATCAAAGGAAAGATGAATGGAGCAAAGTACAGAGAGATCCTTGATGAAAACCTGCTCCAGAGCCCTCAGGACCTCATACTGGGGCGACGGTTCACCTTCCAACTGGACAACGACCCGAACCACACAGCTAAGACAACGCAGGAGTGGCTTCGGGACAATTCTCTGAATGTCCTTGAGTGGCATTTCTGGAGAGACCTGAAAATAGCTGGGCAGCGACGCTCCCCATCCAACCTGACAGAGCTTGAGAGGACCTGCAGAGAGGAATGAGAGAAATTCCCCAAATACAGGTGTGCCAAGCTTGTAGCGTCATAACCAACAAGACTCAAGGCTGTAATCACTGCCAAAGGTGCTTCAACAAAGTACTAAGTAAAGGGTCTGAAGACTTATGTAAATGTCATAAGTTTTTTATTTTTAAATACATTTGCAAAATTTCTAAAAAACTGTTTTTGCTTTGTCATTATGGGGTATTGTGTGTAGATTGATGATGGGAAAAAACAATTTCAGCAATTTTAGAATAAGGCTGTAACGTAACAAAATGTGAAGAAAGTCAAGGGGTCTGAATACTTACCGAATGCACTGTACGTTGGTTTTTGGTAACAGAATGTCAACACACTAGGCAATATTTCTTAAACTTACAGAAAGCAAATAATTTCTGCAAAACAAAATAGAAATGTTGATATTAGTTGGCAGGGGTCTTTGCTTCAATATTACTGTGTTTTAATGCATTTCTAATACCTATTAAATACTGTTTCTGTTAGATGTTGTCTAAGACCCCTTTTCCAACTGTTTGACCAGAATTCAAAGCCTTTATTATTTTCAAATTTTTAGGATGGGAAATGGTTAAAACATTTATATATGCCTTAATTTCTCAAAAATATATAGACTCTTAGCTTTCATTTGACGCCAAATGTGATGTGCTCCTATGAACTTCACATGTTAGTGCTCATGGTGCTTTTTACATGGAAATGCCCACATTCCTTCTTAACACTTTTCATGTGCCAGCCGTTCAGCCATCACAAATTCCAGATGAAGACAAAATATATTCTGGAACCAATTATTCTATGTCAAAGACTTCAAATTATTATATGATTTATTGCAATACAACAAACCTTTAGCTATAATATGCTAAGGCAAAACAGAAGAACACAGGAGGTACAATCAGGAAAATATATAGGCATAGTATTTTTCTGATCCAAGCTAAGCTTACCAAAAGTTCTTAATAGGAAATGATTGTCAGATGTGCAAAATAGTATTTATTCTCAAACTATCCACATTTCACTAAAAGGCAGAAGACTAGTTGCATCTGTGCAGTACAGTGCACATCTCTGATCTCAGTAATTGTATTAGTGTGATCACTGGGAGTAACAACACCTATAGTCTACACTATTGTCTATCCACCCAATGTGTGAACACTATCCCCTTGGCTCTCACTTGGCAAGAAGTCGGTTTCTTTGGAATGCTTTTCATATTGGCTGCTCTCTCTAGCCCTTCTAATAAAACATAACACTTTCTCCCCTTTTGGGTGTGCTGGGATCATAACTGAAACTCATCAAAGCCCTCTGCTCTGCATGAAACAAACAGGGGTAGCCTGGGTAGAATCCTGAGGCATGAGAGTTAATATTATGGGAGGCCATCAGTACATGATATACACTATATGGTTCTCTCTAACCTTAGTAAGGCATAGTGGACATTTGCATTCTTTTGCATTCTGTATTGTAGAAATCGGAGGCTAGATTTGTTCTACTGTGATTATTATTATTTGACCATGCTGGTCATTTATGAACATTTGGACATCTTGGCCATGTTCTGTTATAATTTCCACCCGGCACAGCCAGAAGAGGACTGGCCACCCCTCATATCCTGGTTCCTCTCTAGGTTTCTTCCTAGGTTTTGGTCTTTCTAGGGAGTTTTTCCTAGCCACCGTGCTTCTACACCTGCATTGCTTGCTTTTGGGGGTTTTAGGCTGGGTTTCTGTACAGCATTTTGAGATATCAGCTGATGTAAGAAGGGCTATATAAATACATTTGATTTGATTTGATTATTATGCTAAAACATTACTTTGTTACTCTAACTATCCTAGGGGTATTTAGCAGACCTCTGGGTAACATTGACATTACACAGACAGAATGATTTTGGACATACAGTACCAGTACAGTACCACACTCTTGGCCTTCTCTCAACCAGCTTCATGAGGTAGTCACCTGGAATGCATTTCAATTAGCAGGTGTGCCAGTCCATAATTACTTTAAGACATGAAGGTCAGTCAATCCGGAAAATGTCAAGAACTTTGAAAGTTTCTTCATGTGCAGTCGCAAAAACCATCAAGCTCTATGATGAAACTGACTCTCATGAGGACCACCACAAAAAAAGGAAGACCCAGAGTTCATTAGAGTTAACTGTACCTCAGAAATTGCAGCCCAAAAAACTTCACAGAGTTCAAGTAACAGACACATCTCAACTTTAACTGCTCAGAGGAGACTGTGTGAATCAGCGCTTCATGGTCGAATTGCTACAAAGAAACCACTACTAAAGGACACCAATAAGAAGAAGAGACTTGCTTGGGCCAAGAAACACAAGCAATGGACATTAGACCGGTGGAAATCTGTCCTTTGGTCTGATGAGTTCTAATTTGAGATTTTCTTTGTGAGACGCAGAGTAGGTGAACGGATGATCTCCGCATGTGTTGTTCCCACCGTGAAGCATGGAGGTTTGATGGTGTGGGGGTGCTTTGCTGGTGACACGGTCTGTGATTTATTTAGAATTCAAGGCACACTTAACCAGCATGGCTACCATTCTACAGCGATACGCCATCCCATCTGGTTTGCGCTTAGTGGGACTATCATTTGTTTTTCAACAGGACAATGACCCAACACACCTCCAGGCTATGTAAGGGGTATTTGACCAGATGACCTGGCCTCCACAATCACCCGACCTCAACCCAATTGAGATGGCTTGGGATGAGTTGGACCACAGAGTGAAGGAAAAGCAGCCAACAAGTGCTCAGCAAATGTGGGAACACCTTCAAAACTGTTGGAAAAGTATTCCAGGTGAAGCTGGTTGAGAGAATACTAAGAGTGTGCAAAGCTGTTATCAATGCAAAGAGCAGCTACTTTGAAGAATCTAAAATGTTTTGATTTGTTTAACACTTTTTTTGGTTACTACATGATTCCATATGTGTTATTTCAAAGTTTACAATGTTGAAAATTGTAAAAATAAAGAAAAACCCTTGAATGAGTAGGCGTGTCCAAACGTTTAACCGGTACTGTACCTGCTATGTGAGATGTGAATCAAATCCCACTCACTTTTTTTGCCTCTGCAGAGCAGGTTGAGTTTGTTTGCTTTTGGTCTGGCTGAGGACAACCTGCAGAGAAGGGCTTATCACCAGCCCAGTAGCAGAAACCTGAGCCCAAAGGTGTGAAAACTGAAAACTCCCTTGACCAGACCACAGAGTGCTGCCTGCTTGCAGCAACATGACCCTGTTTCCTCTGTCTGTCTGCGTGTGTGTGCGCTATTAGTGAAGAAATTGCCGGCATGCTTGTACATGAGTATCACCAGGGTTTGACAGACAGAGGGTGTACCGGTCATTAGCGAGCTGTGACCTGAGAAAGAGGCCATAAGGGAATGCTATGCTGCAAGGTAAACGCTGTCTTTTCTATGGAAGGCAAATGATGAATATGTGTGTGTATTCACTGAGTCATGATATGAATGTTAGAGCCTGTAGTGCACATGGTGACATTACCCATCAAGTACTAACAAATGGAAGCGTTTAGTAGGGAACTACAGATCTGTAACTGCATCACCTTCAATGATGTTCTCATAAGCACCATAAACAACACTTTATAAAGACAGCATCACAGCTACAGAAAAATGCTAATGTGGAGAAAAGATGATGAGCCATCAAAATAAACTAATATACAGAACATTTTGGAGCAGATTTGGGTGGGCATGTTATTCAAAGCTCCGGCATCCTGTTCATTAAGGGTTCACTGTTCTTAAAAACAACAAAAGGATTCTGAGGAGATTGCTCTGTAGCACTTCTCCTGCAATGGGATCAGGTTCAGCACCAGAGCCAAAGCCAGGGAAGGCTGCCAAAAGGACAGGCAACATGCTGTCCCCCAGCCAGGGCCGGGTGTGGGGGGGATAGGGAGAGAGAACAGTACAGACAAATAACAGACAAATCTAATAAAAAACGAACCACTCACAAGACAACCACACCATAGGAGTTTCACCACATGGCCCGGCTACACAACTGAGTGGTTTAGAAGGGATTATGAAAAAGGTGAAAACAAGCAGTGGAAATGCGTCAGTATTAGGTTATCAAGCCAATCTAGCATAAGAAGGAAGTAGAGAAGCTTCCCTGTAAAATGTAATGGATGAACAAGAAACGGAGATTACAGAGACATGCTGTGTGTACTGTGTTGCACGTCTGTGTGCAATCCAGCTAGTGCATGTACAGTATGATCCCAAGACCTTTGATCCATGCGGTCTCTGAGCGTCTTGCGAGGGGGAAGGCTTTTCTTTTAGAATCCTCTCCTCTCTGTCTCATACGTCTCCATTGCAGGGGCCTACACTGCATTTGCAATGATACCAAAAGAGAAGTTGACTTATGAAATTCACATATCTTTTGAGCAAAATGTTTGTGGCGATGTGAAGTTGTTTTCTTGCTTGGTGAATCATTTAAAACGGATACATTTAAGAGGAAACAGAGACTAATCACAATGATAACATTGCCCTTTCCTATTGGTTCATACGTCTTCATCCTCAAGCTCAAATGACTATTAAAATGATTCACTGATGCCTTACTGAAATCAATCTATCAATAAATACAAGCCAAGCAACCTTGCAGCAGCTAGCTATGCTGTGCCACGGCCTATCAGAAAGGCAACACTGATCATCAACACCCTCTCTCTCTCTCATATACATCATCCATACATAAAAACGCAATAACTCACCACGTCAGGTGCCATCAATAAACTGAAGCTCATTATGGTAGCACAGTGATTGGGCCTTACAGACAGAAAGAGCCCCAAAACGCTGCCATTGTTGTTAACCAACTGACGAACAAAACCAACAGGCCGTGGATGTCGGAGCCCCCTTGTGTTGGTTGCTGGAGATCCTCTGTGTGGTTGAGCAGCTGAGAATGAGTGAAGAGGCGGATTTCTCCATAAATTAGCATCAGTCTCTTCCTTGCTCTCTTTCAAGGCCTTGTCTTACACACAGCCAGGCTTTATAGGACTAGAGAATGGCTCCCATGGCAGCTTCAGATGGATGCTGAATAATAGATGGTTGAATGAACAAAACGACCTTCCAGTCGGCACAGTGCCATGGTAGAGAGAGAGAGGAGCCATACTGGAGAAGTCTGGCCAATGGCAAGCTGAAGACAAGATGTTATTTACTAGACATCATTTAAAGTCACACCACCATATAAGGCAACATTAGGTTTCACTACCATTATTACCAGCAGTAATAGACATACAACCCTTCCCCAGTAGAAGTAAGAGTGGTGCTGTAGAGCAACCCATAATCCTCCAGTAGCAGTTCACACTCTCCTCTCCTCCTAGCCTAGCGTCTGAGGGTTGACTCAGGCGATCATTAACCATAAGCCCCTGCAGCACAGTAACTGAGACTGGGTGGGAGGAATTCTCCCTCTCTCGCTTACTGACACTGCCACTCAACCCACTTAGCAGCACTGATGCTTAAGATGGTTCTCCTCATTCTCTTGGTGCCTGTTCAGTCACTTGTTCATCCTTATTGTTATACGCCACCCCCTATGTATTTATGGTTCATTTGGATGGCTTACATTATATACAGCATTCCTGAGGAGTTCAGGCTTCTCTAGCATGCTAAAATATTCACTGTATTGCCATTCTTACAGTAGTAGAAGACAATTCACAGTATTATTCTCAATGATCCAGCTCAATCTCCTATTTGCCTTTGTATTTCACACCCCACAGACACTACCCTGAGATGCATAGAAACACAGTGACAGCAGTACGGGCTGGATTATCTAGGACGGCACTGGGTGAAACTGCATCATTCATATCCTTTTTAAAACATGTCTCGCCCAGCCCAGTGATAAATATGGTGAATAACAGATTAACACGCTTGACAATAATAAACTACAAATCCCCAGCTGCAACCCTGACAGAATTCCCTAAAAGCCTTTACCTCAGGCCTAAATCACAAATCGAATCAGTCTGTGATCCATTATTAGATCCATAATCTCAGACTTTGAAATCAATGAAACAGAACTATGTACATACAGTGCCTTTGGAAAGTATTTAGACCCCTTGACTTTTTCCACATTTTGTTACATTACAGCTTTATTCAAAAATAGATTACATTTTTGTTAAATCCTCAGCAATCTACACACAATACCCAATAATGACAAAGTGAAAACATGTTTTTAGAAATGTTTGCAAATGTATTACAAATAAAAAACAGATACCTTATTTACATAAGTATTCAGACCCTTCGATATGAGACTTGAAATTGAGCTCAGTTGTATCATGTTTCCATTGATCATCCTTGAGATGTTTCTACAACTTGATTGGAGTCCACCGGTGGTAAATTCAATTGATTGGACATGATTTGGAAAGGCACACACCTGTCTATACAAGGTCCCACAGTTGACAGTGCATGTCAGAGCAAATACCAAGCCAAGAGGTTGAAGGAACTGTCCGTAGAGGTCGAGACCGGATTGTGTCGAGGTACAGATCTGGGGAAGGGTAATAAAATGTCTGCAGCATTGAAGGTTGCCAAGAACACATTGGCCTCCATCATTCTTAAATGGAAGAAGTTTGGAACCACCAAGACTCGTCCTAGAGCTGGCCACCCGGCCAAACTGAGCAATCGGGGGAGAAGGGCCTTGGTCAGGGAGGTGACCAAGAACCCAATGGTCACTCTGACAGAGCTGTAGAGTTCCTCTGTGGGGTCTGAATACTTATGTAAATGTCATATTTCAGTTTTCTTTACTTTTTATAAATTAGCAAAAATTTCAACAACAAAAAAATTATATTTGTCATTATCGGGTATTGTGTGTAGATTTGATGGGAAAAAAACAAATAAATCAATTTTAGAATAAAACTAACGTAACAACATTTGAAAAAAGTAAACGGGTATGAATACTTTCAAATGCACCATAAAAAAAGTGCAGTGAGGCAGGTCCAGGCAACAGAAGGCTAGAAGGCCAGCGGAAGTGTGATCATCCACACTATTAAAGGGTGTAAACAGTGAGAGTATACACGTTCTTTCTAATTTATCACAGACAATAACTGAGTGGAAGGCTAATATGACCAGCTATTGTCACCAGGCCTTGATACTGTCTGACCTAGGGTAAGACAATCAGTCAAATAAAGTAAATCTACATTTGTTTAATTAGGTCTAGATGCTCTAAGAGGAAGGACAGAAAACAGGGCGATAAGATAAATACAAAAAATATGACATTTCACCATAGGCAGCATGCAAAACAACATCTGTATCTTTCATAACACCTTCAGAGCCTCTCATTCGCATGAGAAGACCCATCAGCCAGATGTTAGTGTCATCTGTCTGGACTCCACAGGACCGTAAGCCTGGATACAGACCCCACAGGACCTGCTATGTTGTTCAGTCACAGCACAGACAGCACAGACCGCCCTCCCCTCCGCCGCACTCTCTCTCACGCACACACACCCACACACACACACTACCTTGACGCTCTGAGGGTGCACTGTCACTTCGTAAACATCAGCCAGGCAGAAAACACACATACTGTAGGGCAGGGATCCCCAAATGGCAGCCGACGTGTAAGTTTTCTGTTAAAAAAAATAATACAAATTGGGGGTGGGGGGGGTGGGGGGCATAAGACTGTAAAAACACCAGCAAATCAGCTCCAAGTGATTTTAATTTTGGAAATCTGTTCCAAAGTATTCCTATTCATAGAGATATTTACATTGTGTGTATAAAACATTACAAACACCTTCCTAATATTGACTTGAACCACCTTTTTCCCTCAGAACAGCCTCTATTCATTGGGGCATGAACTCTACAAGCTGTCGACAGCGTTCCACAGGAATGCTGGTCCATGTTGACTCCAATGCTTTCCACAGTTGTGTCAAGTTGGCTGGATGTCCTTTGGGTGGTGGGCCATTCTGATACATATGGGAAACTGTTGAGTGTGAAAAATCCAGCAGCACTGCAGTTCTTGACACACTCAAACCAGTGCCCCTGGCACCTGCTACCATACCCTGTTTAAAAGGCACTTACATATTTTGTCTTGCCCATTCACCCTCTGAATGGCACACATACACAATACTTAATTGTCTGAAGGCTTAAAAATCCTTCTTTAACCTGTCTCCTCCCCTTCATCTATACTGATTGAAATGGATTTAACAGCTGACATCAATAAGGAATCATAGCTTTTACCTGAACTCACCTGGTCAGTCTGTCATGGAAAAAGCAGGTGTTCCTAATGTTTTGTACACTCAGTGTACGTGATAATATGCAAATGCAGGGCAAGTTTTGAAATTATTATGTTTTAGTCAAATATTATATCTGTTTGGGCTTCTTGAGGTCAATTTGCAGTCTACAAATGATTTGTAATTATGTTCTGCCATCCGCTCAAAAAAACTAATTGGCCAGCGGCTGAATCTAGTTGATGATCCCTGTCCTACAGGATATTCTTCCTAACAGAGAGAGGAGACAGAGAGAGAATGCCACCAGAGCCCCCCTGCTGTAGTAGTGTCATGCTATGTTAATTTTAATTTTTTATTTCACCTTTATTTAACTAGGCAAATTCTTATTTACAATGACAGCCTACCTCGGCCAAACCCAGACGACGCTGGGCCAATTGTGCACCGCCCTATGGGACTCCCAATCATGGCCAGATGTGATACAGCCTGGATTCGAACCAGAGACTGTAGTGATGCCTCTTGCACTTAGACAATGTATTCAAATATAATTGATATCCAATATAAATGGATGCTATTTGCTTCTCCAGTGACATTAATATAGAGGCAATGTGGTGTGGCTGAACTCAAAGGCTCAATAAATGTAAACAAAGGAGCGCAATTAACGGAGCTCCGCCCCAGACCCCCCCCCCCCCCCCAGGGACCATGACAGTACACAGATCGTTCTACCCAGCAACAAAGCGTGCAGCCTTTCAAACACACTGACCCTAAATCGAGCCAGCATGAAATGCCAATGTCCGACTCCGAGTTTCTAAACCTTGTCTTTTACCCTGGCGTCTTTAGGGTGCATATAAGAATTGACCTCAGTTATATGATTCCTTCTTTCGAACGTTCCTAGTCTCTCCAACATGTCCAGCGGCCTCATCAATGGGCCTACAGAAGTTCATTGACAGATCTCCTGTCACCTGAAGGCTGGGTACAATATAATTATATGCAAAATAGCTACATAGATAGGGATGCTGATGATAAAGGTGACCAAACCACAGTGATGGACGCTATGTGTACTACTTGACAAGCCCTCAGCACTGGTAAGGTGACTAAGCAGGCACAAAAGCTAAACGTCGATTTACTTATGATTCGTTGAAATGTAATAATGAAACTGTAGCCTATGCTTTCCCAATTTTGTCTCGTGTCATTTAGCTTGCAGGTCTATTGATGCAGTTCCACAAGGTCAAAACATTTCTGAATTTGCATATCCTGTAATACCCACCTTTGACTTGCGTTTCATATTCTCCTATGATCTCCTTGTCCTTCTTGACTCTGGTTTGAGATGACATTTTTCGTGGGGGCTTGCGCAAGAGGTCCTCTATGATGATTCTCGACTCCAGCAGCGTTGTTCTCCGTCCTCTGCTCTTTGTGTCCGATTAGCTCAATGCAAAAAATGTAAACTCAAGTTTCAAGTAACGCTAATCACTTAATGAAGAAATGAAACGCGAAATTCTATAGTGAGCTCCCTAATGCTCACCTGCAGAGGGCTATGTCTATTTTATCTTGAAGAGAAGTACTACGCTTTTCTTGATAAAGCATGCCATCCAATGCAAAAGCTGCAGCGGAGAAAAACAAAACCCTTCTACTCAAAGAAAGAAAATAATGGAAATATAATGATCGTGGGTGTAGGCTA